>NC_052533.1:107158886-107845761 GCF_016699485.2 Gallus gallus | reverse complement strand
AGAGAGAAGAACGAGCCCCCCTGTCCTAGTAAAAATCATGGGTCTCTTCCAACTAGAAATCCTAACCCTGATCTCTTTTTATATAAATAAAAAGTCAGAGCAGGTCTTGCACTGTAGCAATTCCTTACAATGTCATTTAAAAAGTGCTCTGCTGCAAACCTCTCTGCAAATGAAAACAATCCGTCTTCCCAAGGAATCCTGCAGAGCGTGTAACTTTTCAGGCAAGGCAGGAGTGGGCGATGCTGAAATGAAGATGGAACAGGGTGACACAGGACACCGGCACTTTAGGAGATCTGTTTTCTGCATACTGACTCTTACTATTGAGAAAAAAGCTCTGCTGTGCCTTGAGCATGATGAAATTGCAGACAAGAACAGCTAGCTGACGGCAACTGCCAGCAGCATCTCTTTTCTCTCTCTGTACCTCCATGGGCTCACACAGCACATGTAACAAGGACTGCTGACACGGAGGCACCCAACCAGCTCACTAGCAAACCTGCCAGCCTGCTGCAATCATAGAATCATAGAATGGCTGAGGTTGGAGGAGACCTTAAAGACCATCCAGTTCCAATCCCCTGCCATGAACAGGGTTGCCAACCACTAGATCAGGCAATGATACAGTCCTGAGAGCACAGCCTAGGACAATAATGTTTTAAATAGCACATTATTACTGCCATGAAATTTCCCAGGTAAAAATAGTTGGCGGGCACTAAAAGAGTGGAAAGTCACACAATGAGCAGTTTTTATGCTTCTTTGAGCCAGAGCTGATATTCTGAGGCTCCAGCCAGGCTTAGCAAAAAAAAAAAAAGTTTTGTCTTAGTTTTAAGAAAATGGGCAAACTGGAAAGCTGCCATCTTCTCCCTATAGCTATTCTTCTTAACCTTACGTCCACCTTCACCATCCACCCTCACTATGATGCAATAGATTGAACCTCTGTATAAGATATAGGTGCCAACATTACAAAAAAGGAAAAGCAATCCTATCTGCCCTACACATCTTCTGTAACCGCAGCACCCCAACATCACTGCAATGAGAAACACCTCCACATCCAGGCCAAGCCAGTGAGGTCAGCCAGCCCTCCAGAGGCACTAACAGTACAGAACACACTTGCTGCTTCAGAAAGCTGCATCACCACCACAATACAGCCACTGCTGGGCTGCAAGCAGGCAAATGACTCATGCCTTGCTGCACAATGGCTACTGGGGGACATAATTATAGCCAAGAGCTCTGCAACAAACCGCTACTCTTAAGAAAAATCATAGAGGCTTCTTTAATGTCCATGCAGAGCAAACAAGGACTTGGAGTCCAGCCCTGCAAGCTTGACTAAGCACTTTGGGAAGTATGCAAGCCATGCCATGAGGCTTCCTGGCACCGCCATGGCAGAGAGCGTGACATGAACTGCAAGGGACTGAGCTCACTCTCAGTGTGGCCCCCAGAACTGGGAAGCAGGTGATACAACCGCAGCTCATTTGGAAGGCCCTTTCCCTTCGCCAAAATGGTAACAGTAAAAAAAAGGAATCAGAATCCAAAGTCTAAAAGAATGAACCATTGTTTTTCCTAAGGCCACATTAAAAAAAATAATAATAATCCCCCTATGTTTTTCTCCTGCGCTTTGCATGCTACTCAGAATGCACTTTCCTGGGAAACACATTATAACAACGGGCAGTGTTCAGCATCACATTTGAAGTGAGCACATCCCAGTGATTAAAATCCAGGCAACAGAAATAAACACATCAGCAGGACATGCAGCGCAGTACTGAATTGGGACTTCTTTGTTTTATGGCTTTCTTGAATGTTAAATACTGTGTGAGAAAAACATTGTTCAAACTTAACCAGCTGCATTTGGTTTCTTTTGAGTGCGTTACAATCTTCAGTAATAATTTTAAGCCTAAAATCAGAAAACCTGGTTGTACTGGTAGGAGACTAATTGCAGCAGTAAAAGGTGGCTTATGTAGCAATAGAGTCGTTTCATTTATTTTTTTTGAGTGAATTTATTAGAAACTTATTTTAAATGGGGCTACTCCATGTTAAAGCGGCACCATCTATTACGTTAAGCCGGAAGACAAATGGTTTCCCCCTAAACAGCTTTTGAGTTATCAGTGGTTTTTTTCCACATTGCAAAGTGGGAGGAAAGGTTTATATAATCAAAATTCTCAAAACTACAGACCTAGAGCAAAGGGAAAGAAAAAAACCCAAAAAACAAAACTGGTCTTCAGGGCCAACGCTTTGCTTTGACAGTTTCACAACAAATCTTTTCAATGCGATTTCTTAAATATGCTATTAAGCCTAATTTTCTAAACAAAATTAATTTTGAATGGGAAAGCCATTCAGTGAGAAACGACCAAAACATTTGGACAGTTCCAAAACTTTATTTCCACAATACTTTTCAAAGTCAAGCAACTTGTGAGAGCCAACCCTTTCCCCAAAACAGACTCGATTTCCGTGAATCTGCATGTTCAGTGTTCAAAAACTTTATGACAAGAAAGGCACCAAGGCTCCCACCTCCCCAGACCGTTTTTCCAGGAGCCTGTTGGCCTCACATCCTCCTGGAAGCTGCCACTTCAGCAAGCAGCTGCATTTAGGTCCTGCCTATGACTGAGAGGCCATAGTCCCCTTCCAACTGTGGTTCTGAATCCCACAAGCACGGTGAGGCTTTGCTTTGTGGCACTCCATGAGACCGCTGTAGGTGCCGGCATCTTTTTTAGCTGCTGGGACAAGGAAAGGGGAAGGATGGGAGTAGGAGGAGGAGGAGGCAGGGAAAGGAGAGCAGTGCTGCATGAACAATCTCTTCAGGAGACAGAATTTTTATATGTCTATATTTAAAAAAAAAAAAAAAAAAGGAAGAGCTCAGAAAGATACCATATTCTTCCTCTCATCCTGATACCCAGCAGAATTCTTCTGTCTCAGCAGCCTTGTACCTCTACAGCCAAATGCCAGAATCTAAGAGGAAGAATACGGGGTATGAGAAACACTGCACCTGCAAGCATCGCCTCACACCTACCTCTGGGGTAATGCTTCAGATCCTTCAGAGGTCACTTGGAGAAGATCAGCAGGAAGAGGAAGCAGCTGGCCATCCCACCCACAGCTCCTGGAAATCTCACGGCCCCCTGTACAAAGTACATACTGTGATATCACTTTTTTATTTTAATGCCTCACACTGAAAAGCATTCAGATGGTCTGACCCATCATTCATCCTGCCTCACTGGACAAAGTCACTCGGGCTTCCAGCTCATCCTCATGCTAAGTCCCAGGATTGACTGTCTGGGGCTGAGGTGGCAGAAATGGGGAGCCCTGAGGTGTACCTAAACTACCTAAAGGTTCTTCTCATCTGATTGGTTTCTTGCTCCTTGTACCAGAGTTGACAGTTGCTCTCATTACTTTCCTCATGGAAATCCTAGTCCAGGCACAGAGGCTGAAAAAAACTGCTTGAATCTGCGGTAAAACTTTCTGTCCCACACTCAGACCTGCTCAGGTGCTTGCATGTGCCAGCCTCACTCATAGCAGCTGAGCAGTTGAGCTGTGCACAGCAAAAGGCATGCTATGAGAGCTATAGATAGGTCTGTACCCAAACAGGATAACACAAGACTTGGTTTCTTAGCTGACTGCAGAAATCTGACCAGACCATCCCACTCCTCCTTTCTCCAGCATTGTCGGCATTCTGTGTATCTTGGGTGATTAAAGCCATCCAACCTTTGGCCTCATGCCTTATAACTCCACCCAAGGCATGTTGTAATTCCCTGGAAATGCACAGTTTGTCATGCTTTATTGTTTAATTACACTCTGGCTTTATTTCATTGATACATGGCTGTTTCTTGACTAGCTACACGAGGGCTTTCGAAGCCCCTGAAGGGAAACACTGCAACCACTACTGCTACCAGATCCACACTGCTCATGACCTGTCTGCTGCCATTTGTCTATCCTGCTCATGCTCCCACAAAGACAAGCATGGCCTACCAATTAGCACAGTGCCAGAAGAAGCATTGTTCATACCTCAAAGGGAAAAGAGTACGTTCCCCAGACTCCCAGTTATGAGTTATCCTTTACAATATCTTGGTAATTCCTTAAATAAACAGAAGCAAACAAAGGAAGCAAGGGAGCATTTGTTGGAAATATTGGTTTTATCATTTTGACAGAAGGAGGGAAGCACTTCCCTTGGTAGGTTTTTATTCCAAGTGACATCAGCAGAGACTAAAAAGAATGAGTGAACAACAATGATGAACCTGGCCAGTCATGTTCAGGCCTAAGAATGAAGTTTATGATTTCTAGAAGTAAGCAGTTCTTAGTACAGTGAATAAGCAAGGCCGACTGATGGAGATTCTTTTCTCAAGGCTTGGCCTAACTTAGCACAGATAGAAATCTGTGGCAGCACCAGACAGGCTGACAAGGTAGCATCCGGCAGGAGGACAATTATTTCCACATTAAGAAGCCCCAGACCATTACTCATACAAATTTCCATGGAAGTTGGTTGAGCAGAAGTTCAAAGAATTCCCCCAAAACATGAAAGTATCATATGGGTATTTACAGTAAACTTTAAAATATAATCGAAGTTGGATGGTGAGCTCTAAAATCACTCTCATTCTTATCAGCCTTTCTGATCCTCTTCCTCTCTTTATTCTCCTCTACTCAGATTAGTTGCATGAAATCTATCATACCTAGCCGAGAAATCCATTCTAATAGGAAACTGCTCATTTAGAAATGTGTTGAGAAGGAGGAATAACAAGTTCTCTGTCTAGAGAAGCATCGCATATCTCCTTTCATTTTGCCCTTTCAGAGATGGAAAGTTGCCATTTGAAGCCAGCAATGTCTTTCCCAGTCAATCAGTATTTCCCAAAAGCTAGTACTGCTGTTTAAGTGCCGCACGTTAGGCATCCAGAGTTCAACAATAACAGAATTCTTTCTGTCTTGGCAGAGCTTGCCTTAGTTTGGATGCTTCCAGCTGCATTTGATGTCACAGCAGTTGCTATGCCCATCCAAAGAAATAATGCTCATAGTTATTCCAGCTTCTACTAATGCAATGGACACCCAAATGTGTTTCCAAAACAGGGAGTAACAAAAATGTGATATGGATGTCACTATATATATATGCGTATGTGGACATACTGCATATATTTCTACTGTTTAACTGATGGCTATGTTCAAATTTGTGCAACAGACAAATCTCAAACACGGGGAAAGCCAATTGTATCTTTTCTCATCAGTTCTTCCATAGCTTATAGGAACTACGCTGACATTAATGAAATAATAACAATAACCTCATCCTCCTGGCCAACAGAAGTCCTTCAGAGTGTGAAATTGCTAAACATGAACCAGAACGTTTTTGTGAGCCTGCAGAAAGAGAGCCTAAAACAATAACTGAGAGGGTGTCTCTCCTCTGTTAATTGTTAATGCAAAAGACTACCTCAGGACACTGAAAATGCAACTATTTATTGCAGAGGAAGGAGGGAGAGAAATGAGACCACCTCTTCAAACCCCAGAAAGCATGGGAATGAGAAAAGAAAGCTAAGGTCACTGTAAATAAAATGCTGGCTAATATTTATGACATTTGCACAAGAATGTACCTCTGTTCCTCTCTCAACAGAACCCTGTGTCCATTCCTCACTCTGCATCCTATCTCTTTGATCCTTAATAAAAATTAATGTTGAGATCATAGATTCATATTGTCTTTAATTATTTGTACGTGAAGTGTCAGCAGCAAACTGATTTTGTGAGTTGATCAAAAATAAAACATTATTAGGCATCACCCCACACCAGTGCATGTCAAAAAAATAAAAAGCCTAAGGATTTTTGCCCACTCAATGAATTAGGACAACTTTATATACTGAAAGACAGAGAAATAGCTCTGCATGTATTGCAGGCTGCCCACTTGCCCATTTTCCCCCAGGCCTGATGTTTGTTGGTAGTTAAGGTATGACACGTCCATCATGAATTTTTTTCTTATAGACAACTTAAGGAGTCTGTGAATCCTACAGCTGCAGGGGATTGGAGAAATCGTTTACAAAGTGACTTCTAACTACGAAATTGATTTTTGTGGGGTGAAGTTTCACTCAAATATTTTGATGCTTTTATCACCCTTTGAATCTGCTTTTTTAAGAGGATTGGCTTCCTATGAAACCAGTCCATATTTAAGTAAATGAATAATTATTTACTTGGCCTGTGATGAATGAGAAATCTATCCTACACTTAAGCAAGTCAGTGATGGTTTCTGTTTAGTTCTCTGTCCTCTTTCTATTCATCCCTAAAATTTGTTGTTTTGACTAGCTGTGAGCTATTTACATAGACCTGCCTGCAACTATTTCAAGATTTCTTCCCCAAACAGTAAACAGCTAGAGTCCAGCACTGAATAACATATAGTTGCAGCTGACTTTCCTCCCTAGACAAATTACTTTGCATTTATTAACGTAGAATTTCATCTGCCATTTTGCCTTTCAGTCATTCAGACATTAGACCTTTTTCTGCTGCTCTACAAATACACTGAAGTACCCTGTCTAACCTAGTAAGACTCTAGAGGAAAACTCCCTTTATTCTGCAAACTTTTATTTTCACTTCTCACATCCTTCTCAGAAGGGAACTTTCCCACTTACTTAACTACACCATCACTTTATAAGAGGAACGGTGATGACTGTGACTCATAGTTGTTGGAGAGGCAGTACACCATATCCAACTGCCCTCCACTGACTCCTTCAGAAAAACTGGTACAATTGTGAAGCAGAGCCACAAAACCATTCTGGCAGTCTTTCATCATACATATCCCTGTGCCAACTCACCTAACCTGCATTACACAACTTCTATCAGTCTGCCTGCTGCAAAGTCAGACGTTCTCAGCAACACAAGCAGCCACCTTCCATCCCTCTCACAGTTAGGACTCATACTGCAGTTAACAATTCATCAATTTTGTGTTTTTATCACTTAAACCCCTGGGTAAGCAGCACTCGAAAATGTTGTAACAGCTATAAGCTACTCCATATTAAATATCAGTATATTTTTTTTGTATTTTTATCTTATTTTGAGTGCTGCCATTATATTTCTTTCTTCTACTGAGCCTACCAAAACTCCAGTAGAGTTTCAACTTCTATCTTATTTGAAATAAAATAACTAAATTATGTAATGGTTTTGATGAATTTTCTTCAAAATCTTTTTGGCACACTTTACTACGGTTTGATATGCAGCTTGTTAAAGTTTATTTCCTTTTGTACATTCTTTATTTGGAAATGACTTCCACTTGCTTAATTATGTCATTTTATTTCTTTCATTTTTTTTAGTCTGTTTGGAAACTAATTTACAGACAGTGAATGCACACATCTTAGCTAACAGACCCTAATGCAATCCTTTATACTTATGCTCCACGCCATTTTAAGTAATTTACCATATTGGCTGTTTTAATTTCCTTTCAGAGAATTTTATCTAACATCTCTGTGGCTTTCTTACTCCCACAGCAACAGTGAGCTTCAGTACATGGTAATCACCATTGTGTTGACTCTTCGGTGGTTACCTTCAGCGCCATGTCCCGCACAGTAACTCAGGACCAAGCCAAAAGTTGTTTGTTTTTGTGTTCTTCGTCCATTTACTCTAAAACAAGTAAACAAGTTACTCCTGGCTTCAAAAATAAAGAAACAAAGTGACTGTCTCATATCCCAGTACAACATTTACACTATCTATACAGGAACAACTGAAGTTTGTCATTATCATTGTGGTATTCCACTCCCTCTTTACATAATGTTCATTGTTACATACCTAACCAAGTGATCAATATTGCAACCACAACACTAAATTCATGGGGATAATATGATATGGTCAATTTATTTAGCTTGACTGACCCTGATTTGTAATGTATCAGGCTACTTCTCCACCATCAATGCCATTCTGTTATTCCTGTACATTTTCTATTCTAATATTACAGTGGCTTCGTTCATTCTACCTATTGGCATACTTCTGTCATTTCTGAGCTTCTAAGTACGTCCAACACAAACAGGATGCTTCCAGAGGGCTGAATAAATTTTGGGCACTTCTTTGTGGCTGATGTGCCAGCTCTGCCCAGATTCCAATGAAGTGGGAGAAGCCAGGTCTAGTCCTGCAGCTGTCACAGTGGCACCAGCAAGGCTGATGCTAGGTACTCCCCATCTGGAAGGGAAGACTTAATTTCACAAGTAAAATTCCACATAAACATTACCACAGTGATTCAGAAGATCATTTTTTTTCCTCCTTCCTGAGCTGACAGTGCAGGAGGAGAAAGGATGAAGTCTCTGGTTTCTTCACAGCAGGGCATTCCCCTCAATTTGAGGTCAACATAAAGGAAAGGAAGGGAAACAATTTTCCTCATCTGTCCTACAACTTATGACAAGTCTCTCAACACTGCAAATCAGCACATTTTAACAATTTTTAGCAATAAAAAGTTACTAACATAGCTGGTTGGTTGTTTTCTTTTTTCCTGAGGAGAGCCTACTTTTTCATTTAGAAATGACATACAGGAAAAAACCTACAGATTTTAAACATTCATCATTCCTGTCAAGATATGACCCATTTTTAATAAGGCCTACCTGACAGAAAAGTGAAGAGGCATTGATAACTTAAAAAGCTGCCAGCAAGTCCCTCCTTACTTATTGCTTATCTGTGGTACAATCTAGAAATTCAAAAGAAACCACTATCTCCACTTGGACTGGCCTCCTGATTACACAGACTATAACTTCTGGTTGATTTACAGCATATATCTTTTAGGGAGATATGAAATCTTGCTTTACAAACTTCCTGTATAGACAGTCCACTATATAACTCAGCAATTTTCTAATAGTTACTTTGCCTTGCTTAACTTATGTTTCAATATAAACTCCGGTTAAATCTGATTACCTTTAAAGTCCAGTCTTCAGATTCTGTAAACCCTCCCTACCAAATTAAAGAACCCTGAAGTATCACCTACTTTTGCTCAGAAGCACATTTTACAAATGGAGATCAAGCCCTCTTTAGCCTCTTTTTTTTTTTTTTTTTTTTTTTTTTTCTTGTGCACAGACCAAGTTATGATGCCCTCCTGCTGTTGCACTGAAGGAAAAGGAGCCAAAGCAGAATCAATGGGAGCGAACATGAACAGCGATGATGCCAGTGCTGGATTTCTCCTGCTTCCCTGAGGCAACTGCCGTCCCAGTGTCCCATGATGCAGTAACATGTGCATCACCCTCAAATCCTCCAGCAGCTTCAGAAAGTCCTCCAGGTATCAAAGCCAAAGCCAAAATCATGGGCGTGTCAACTTCATTAATGATGATTCAAATGATCACGCAAAATAAGCTTTTTGCCTAGCTCAGCAGAAGATTGTTCAAAGACATAAATCTAAATCAAAGGCGCGGGCATCTTTGTTTTACTGCTAACTGTTGGCTATTGACAATTGCTTTATGATCCCATAAATGAACATCACATTTTAGCAAAAAAAAAAAAAAAAAAAGAAGAAGAAAAAAAAACAGGATAAGATCTGTTCTTTACAATGAAGCAATTTTAGCATAACACCTGCAAAGCAGACTTGCTTCTGCATTCAAGGAAACTAGCAAGGAAACTGGCAACTTAACAGAGCAGATTCTGGATATGAAAATAAACACAGGATCTCATTTCTCCCCAGTCTCATAGTACCTATATTACACGGACACGTGAACACGGTGTCTCCACTCCACTGTCAACCATTTAAATAAAATGTACACCTTTCAGCTGAGCCTGTTTGTCAAGAGACTCTCAACTACGCTCCAATGCCTCCTTTGAGCTCAGAAAGGAGGGTACTGACTTTTAAATCTCCCCTTACTATTTCTGACCACCATGCAAATTAGCTGGATGAGAAAGCAGAGACTTCAGGAATAAAGTAAATTGAAGCAGCAGTTCTGGAGGGCCTGACTGGCAATAAAGATTTGGCTTACAACTTCAGATCGCAACTGGACAAACAAGCGTGGTGTTTTTAGCTGCATTTCTCCAGCACACATCATGCCATTGGTGTGCCATAAACAGAAGCTGATCATGGGAGAGCACCTGCTGAAGTCACTAAGGCTTTTCTCCAAAGAAAGAACTAAATCAGATAGTCAACGGCTCAAAGTCCAAGTGGAGACTGGTGACAAGAGGCATTCCTCAAGGATTGGTGCTGGGTCTGGTGTCATTTAACATCTTTGCGAGCAACATGGACAGTAGGATTGAGTGCGCCCTCACGAAGTTTGCAGATGACACCAAATTCAGAGGTGCAATTGACACACCAGGGGGAAGGAATGCTATCCAGAGGGACCTGGACAGGCTTGAAAGGTGGGCCTATGCCAACCTCATGAAGTTCAACATGACCAAGTGCAAGGTCCTGCATCTGGGTCAGGGCAATCCCAAGCACAGATACAGTTTGGATGGAGAATGGCTTAAGAGCAGCCCTCAGAAGGATTTGGGAGTGTAAGTTGATGAAAACTCATGAGCAGGCAATCTGTGCTTGCAGCCCAGAAGGCCAACTGTATCTTGGGCTGCATGAAGAGAAGCATGACCAGCAGGTCAAGGGAGGTGATTCTGCCTCTCTACTCTGCTCTTGTGAAACCCCACCTGGAGTACTGCATCCAGTTCTGGAGTCCCCAGCACAAGAAGGATATGGAGCTGTTAGAGCAGTCTAGAGGAGGGCCACAGAGATGATCAGAGGGCTGGAGCATCTCCCCTACGAGGACACGCTGACAGATCTGGGGCTCTTCAATCTGGAGAAGAGAAGGCTCTGAGGAGACCTTCTAGCAGCCTTCCAGTACCTGAAGGGGTCCCACAGAAAAGCTGGGGAGGGACTTTTTATAAAGGCAGATGGCGACAGGACAAGGGGAAATGGTTTTAAACTGGAGGGGTAGATTTAGAGTAGATATCAGGAAAAAAATTCCTTACTGTGAGGGTGGTGAGACACGGGAACAGGTTGACCAGAAAGGCTGTGGATGACCCCTCCCTGGAAGCCTTCAAGGCCAGGCTGGATGGGGCTGTGAGCAACCTGGTCTAGAGGGAGGTGTTCCTGCCTATAGCAGGGGGTTGGAACTAAATGATCTTAAATGTCCCTTTCAGCCCAATCCATTCTATGATTCTTTGATTAAATAGGAACTGCACAACGAAGAAAAAGTGCAAAAGAGGAAGAGGGAACTGGTGACTAGAAAATCTGTAGATTTTGGAAGTAAAAAATTGGTATAATGTGTTCGGAATTGGAACCAAAAGGCAAAGAAATTACAGAAATGTACCACAACCAAAGAAATGAGCTTAAGTAAAATTGAATTTCTCAGTAGGAAATTATGAAGTGCACTTCCTTTTTCTTCAGTCACTACAGCAATCAAAAAAATCAAAGCAGCTAAAATGTTGACTTATATCTGTATTGATTTATTTTTTTAATTCATTATTTTTTAAAGAGTAGCCATCCACAAATAAATCCAAATTAAGTCTGCTATTGCTCTTCCTCAGCAGGAGGGCTGTAAGGCTGGGAGTTTATCAGATGTTATTTCCCTGCAGTGCAGGTGGTCTTAGTTCCTGGCCTCCAGCGTGAGCCAGGCCTGCGGATCCGAGACTGGGAAGTATTAACACCACTGCAACAGTCCAGAGTATTATTAGCTACACCTACAGAAACGGATTGTATTTCCAAGTTACACTGAAATAAAAGAATATTTCATGGCAGCATGTAGAGTCAGTTTAAACAAAAATCATCGGACACCAGAAAGCATACTGTAGCTCTCAAAAACTATAAACTGGATAAAAAATACAAGGTAAGAACATAAAATTTAGCTTAGGAAAAGATCACATCCAGTCCAACTCCTTAAGGCAAGCAGCTAATTTAGAGAGTACAGAGATACCACATTCTTCTGTTAATTACCTGCTTACAAAAGCCCAAATCTACTTCATATACGCAATTCCCTCCAATAACAGTGGAGAGTGGTGAGCATAAGTTGAGGGAAGAGTCAGTATTGTAAATAAATTGTTGATAAGAAATAATCTGCTTTCTAATATTTTTCCCCTTAAGAACAACGGTTTTATGAATATTGTCAATCGCCTGGATGCATCTTTGAAACTATGGCAGATTTTAAGGACTATAAAAATGCAAAACTATGGGAATTATATTATTGAGTACAAGCAGTGTGTGCCAAGACTGCAAGAATGATGTAAAAGATAGCCACCATATACCAATACTTTATGGTATCCCCGTAAGTTTGGAGATGTCAGTGTCTGCTTCTTTCTGACAGGGCCTCCAAGTTCTGCTGAAGCAGCACTGCTTATCTGGTTACGAGCACCGTGTGACTCTAAAACTGTCATTTTATTCTGATTAAAATGCAACATGAGAAAACTTTATTTTTACATTCTGCACTCCTAGACCTTCAGGGCACAAAGATCATGTGCACTGAAATACAGATGTGCCTCATTACTTCTAATGCATGCACTGATGTTTTAGAATGAAGATGAAATAGCATTACAGTTATATCTCAAACTCCTCCTATCCTCCTAAACTGTAGCTTCTTTCTCTGCATTGTTCAGCCTTACGTTTTAGGCAGCTTCAATTCTGGGTTTCCTATTTCAATTCATTCAAACTGTAATTTTACATGAGATTTATCTTACAGTCTTTTTGCTTGTTTGTTTGTTTGTCCTTTAGAACAAAGGAGAGAGAAAAAAGATTTCATAAAATGTCAGTGATTTGATTTCAATTATTCTGTCTTTCAAGTATTTTAATGAGATTTCACCTAGGTGGTTACAGATTGGAACTAATAATCTGTCATTCCTCTCACTCAAGCAGTAGTTCAACATCAAATAGCAGCTCTTAATAACAAAAACATACCTTATCCTCATGTTTTAAGAGCCTATTTAGAGGACAATTCATGTGGCTCAAAGAGATATGTTTATCACGTTGTTCAGAGGGCATTAGTAATTAATCCAAATGCGCATGGGGTGAGACGTGGGGTGAGACCACTCAGAAATGTACCAGCAAATCTTACATTTTTTATGCTATCCTTTTCCTATATAAACTTTCTAATCATGATATATTGTAACTAAAAGCTAGACAATACTGAATTATTTCTGCCCAACATGCAGGAGTAAATGACAGACTGATTGTTAAGTCTCTCGTAAATCCTCTCTAAACCTATGCCTATTTTAAACACACTTCCACAGCCAAATTGCTGATCATTTTTTATCTGGATGTGTCGATGCTACTTGGTCCAATAAGGTTGTTTTTTGCAAGAGAGAGGTTCAGCAGCAAATGCAGAAAGCGTGTTGATACAGGAACCCTCTGGTCTTACCCTGCACCATCTGTGGCACAGAAATGGCCTCAAAACCACCACGTCAGGTATACGAATGAATGATCTCATGCAGCTGCTCAAAGTGAGACCAGAGAAGTGCCAGCATAAGACAAATCCTGTGAAAAGCTTTATTTTCATCATTTCCCTCGAAAGATTTGGATTGTTTGGCAGTTTTGTTTGTTTTCTATTTTTTGAATACCAAGAAAAGTGTGCATTTCTTAAAAGTGTCTGCTTCTTTGAGAATGAGATTTAGAAAAAGCATTAAAATCACCTTCTATCTCCTTAAATATCTCAAGGGAAAGCTACTACAAATACTGAATCTCAGCAACAAAAGGCATGCTTTCTTGCTCACATGCAAAGGTTCCCTAGCTTTCCAAAGAAAAAGCACCTGAAAGAGGTCCTAACGACCAGCAGAATCCTAACAGAGTCTGCCTACATCTCTGCAGAAGAGAGAAGCTCCCATTACTATAGGCTAGCTTTCTCCTCTCCTTGATATCTGAAGCTGGCTTTTATCCGGACTGAATGCAGTGATGCACAGCAGATCTCGCTGAGCAGGCCTGCGCACCGAGCTGAGAAGCAGCCTCAGGACTCCTTGCAGGTCCATGGAGAGCTCACCTGGGATTTGAGGTCTCCTGGGCTCACTTCTGCCAGTTCTGCAGACGGGCTGCTGGGGCCAGGAGGGCAGACCACACAGCTTGCTGCTGCAAGCACTGCCGCAGCAGCATAGCTACTCTTGCAACACGCCAGATCCTATGCCTGGGGAGCTGCTGGTATAAACAGTCAGTGCATCCTGAGATCCTACCTCAGGGAAACATTTACTCATGAAGAAGTGTGTGCTTACACACATTGCTATGCTGCAAAGCAACACGTTAAAGATTTGTTCAACCGGAGATTTACTTAAAGGGAAAGTAAGGGGAAGTTTCAGGCATTTTAATATCTTCTGGAAAGATTAAAAAGAGAAAACACAGAAAACACCACAGGGATAAGAATTCACAAAAATAGACAAAAAAAAAAAAAACTGTTTAGTGCAGAATCATGCACGGGCCATTTCAATACTGATCTGCAACCTGCCTTTGGTGGACATCAGGAACTGGAAACTTATCTACCTAAACTAGGTAAGGAATGGAAAAGTTTGGCCCTTAGGCTAAATACCCTATAGAAGCTCTGTTATTTGGCAGCTTCAAGAAAATTGGCCTTTCATCGGTCCCAAGTGCTACCTGTACATCTTGGGTGAGCTGAAGGCTGGCCTCATGTTTGTTTTTTACTCCTAGCATTTATAAGAGGAAACAAAAATCAAAATACCTATGTTACTTAACAAGTTTATGGTTTTACTTATCAAAGACTTGAAAGTATCTGATACTTAATACATGAGTGCTTTTATTCATATATATTTGTCTTATCATACACCCACATCATTTCATGGCTAAAACAACACATGGAATCCACAAATACCATAAGCCATTACTCTTTGTCTGCAAACTGATGTGTGCCAACTACAGTGTACAAGATAATGAAACACTTCACATATTATTGGCAAAGTATATGAGCTGTTAAATACGGGACCTCACATTCTTACAGCCAAACACCTGGCAAAGTTCAAATGAACTCCACAGGTTTGGTAAAAGCTCGTTTTTTGTCACTTATTCCATGCCTACCCAGAGCCATTTCAGTTGTGTAAAAGTCAAATATTTGTATTTCAATGTCTGAGGTGGAGCATCTTTCCCATCACCCTCTCCAAACGAAAAGCAACCCAAAAAGCTTAGCGCTGCCAAAATAAACCTTCCTTGGAGGCTGAAAAGGTTTGGCAAGACCACCATACCACAACCAGTGCTTTCTCTCCTGTTTCAGCCCAGTCACTGAAATCAGCTAGGATCAGCAGAACATCATGAAAAAGACTTTTCTAGACACCTTCTGTTCAAGGCAAAACAGGAAGCTTTGTCATAAGTGAACCTGCTCTCACTGCTCCTCTCCACAGCCTAAGAAGGTCAGACAGACTGCATGAGTCACAGAATACTTAAAGACGACTGCTGGAGTATTCAGCCAAATAAATCCCAAATTTCAAAGGTTTTGAAACCTAACCATTTGAATGAGCCTCTCTTCAGTGAGGCTGTTTCCTTAACCTCAGAATGGACGTTACAAGGATCCTCCACACGTATGCCACAGCCTGCTTTTGCAGGCTTCAAACCTTCAAGTGGCTTGAAATTCCCATTTGACTTCAGTAAGTCTGGTGAGTGCTCAACACGGTTTTTGCTTGCTAAATGCATACTAATGTACATGAAGAGGATTCCTTTTCCAAACCAAGCATGTTCAGGTTTATGGTACATTTTGTTACTCAGGTATGCTCACTCTTAGTCTACTGCACACCCATGCTGACAGAAAACTATTCTCAGAGATCTGGCTCAGCTGACATCACAGTTGCTTGAAATGCTGTTATGGGAATCTTCTTTTTATATCTGTATGATTTCAAGGCACAGCCTTGTACAGCACAACTCATCCTGTCAAAACTAATTTAACATAGTTTCTTAGAGAAGATATACTAATGGATAGGTGATGCACAGAAGAAAGGAACAGACCCATAGTGATCCAATGAATTCAACACTTCCATCTAACCTACGTGAGCTCTGAAGGGGAATAACATCCAGTATCCTCTTGGGGGTTATTTAAAAGCCTATTAAAAAACTGGAAATGTACAGCACAGAAGGATCTAGTCCAAAACCAAGAAAGTCAGTCAAGGATAAAGGCATCCAGAACCTCCTGCGTTAGGATGTTGGCTAAGACCTGTGATAACCAAAGTTATTCCCATCTGACAGATGTTCAGTAGCCTACACAAAATGAAACAGTGCTTCCAGTGCAGTTAGTCAGTAGACAGATGTTTACATTACAGATGGAACTACATGGCAGTGAAGTTAAGCAGTTTTGCTGGGTTAACACACCAGTGATAACAGGAGAGAGCTTCCAAGTTTGATACTGCTCACCCTGCTTGCCATTCATGGGGTCAATCCAGGTCACAGCTACGGTGCCATGCAAGAAGTGCTTACACTTCTACTATCTGCTCTGTTTGCAAATACAGGAGTCCAGACAACACAGCTTTTCACACAGACACTAAATCAGCAATTGTAGGCATCCCTTAAGTAATAAAAATGTCTCTTAAATAATAATAAAGAAAAAACAAAACCAAAAACAACACATGTGACATTTGCTAATATTCCATTATCCACTGAACTGTATCCTGAGAAGTAGCTTTCAAATGCAAATAATCCCAAATCTCAGTGACTCTGGGCTCCTTGAGAGCCAGTCTGGAAGCGTGGGCTGACTGCTCTTGACTTCTTCCCCAATGAGTGTATGCAGCCAAGCAGCTACAGCATGGGGCTGTGTTCTTCAGATGATTTTGCTCGCAAAAACCATGTTTCTGTTCTGGTAAAGAGAATACTGTACAAAGGAAAGAAGAAACATGCAAAGTTCAAAAGGGCAACAAGTCAATTGCTACTGAAATGCAATATCCAAACTATTTGCTCTAATCCATTTGAGGGTTGTTTGCTGTTTGCCTTAAAGACTACTCATCCAAGAGCCACCCTCCGAGGAAAGATTTTACTAACCTAAATTTCCCCTCTTTTAGTTTTAGCTCCTTCTCCCTGAAGAATTTCTGCCAATGTCAGAACCTCAAGTGCTTTAACACACCTCACTGGCCTTGCCCAGCCTCACCTGGAGCCACCGCACAGCCCTACCAGGAGCCCTACCAGGACCCAGGAGCCCTATTTCAGTTCAGCCTGGGGTCATCCACCCCTGTCCAGCAGTGCTGTACAAGAGTCAGCCTTCAGCTCCACCACAGCCAGTCCCCTGCCCATGGGCCTGCCCAGACCCGGTCCTCACCCCTGACGGCCATCTAGTCCAACTCCCCTGCAATCAGCAAGGACACCAAGAGCTGCATCAGGGATGGGGCATCCACCACCCGTCTGGGCAAGCTGTGCCACTGCCTCACCATCCCTACTGTACAAACTTCTTCCTTATATCCAATCTAAATCTCCCCTCTTCTGATTTGAAACGATTTCCCCTCGTCCTATCACAACAGACCCTGCTAAAGAGCCTGTTCCCTTCTTTCTTATAGCACCCCTTTAGATGCTGAATAAACTTTATTCCAAAAAAAGCACCGCGAGGAATGCCAGCCCCTTCAGCCGCCACTCGCGTCGCCGGGTCTCGCAGACGCCACCGACGCTCCGGCGGCCGAGGGGGGCCGCCACGGGCCCGCCGAGTCGCCGCCACCCGCCGCCCGGCCGCCGCCAGACCTCCAAGGCGTTGGGCAGGGCGGCATCTAGCGGCCGCTGCCGGCACCGCCGCCCGCGGGCGGGGACCGCCTGGCGCCGCGGCGGGGGACGGGGCAGAGGCGCCGGGAGGCGGCCGGCGCTGCGGGGAGAGGCCGGAAGGCTGGGGCGGCTCCGCGGGAGGCAGCCGGGCAGGCAGCGAGGCGGAGGGAGAGCGCCCGGCCCGCACCCGCCGCCCGGCCGGGGAGAGGGTGGGCTGGCAACGCTCCCGCCGCCTGTTTGGCCGGTTGTAAGTCGGTGGTCCCCGTCGCGGCCGGCTCTGCCCCAGCTCCTGCCTGTCTCCCTCAGGATCATAATTCACCAGAAGTGCCATTTAAATTAAAAGTGACAGGGATGAGAATGTGGTGTTCCGTAAGGTGCCGTTGCTAGCTGCTGGCTGAACGGCAGCCTAAACACAGGCTTGATCCCTCGCTCCACACACAGCCCGCATGATCACAGAGTCACAGAATCATTAAGGTTGGAAAAGACCACCGAGGCCATCTGGTCCAACCATCAGCCCATCGCCGCCATGCCCACTAACCGTGTCCCTCAGTGCCACATAAGTGTCCCTACCAGCAGCAAGTAAGGCCATCCACCCGACACAGATTTCTCTTTTTTTCTCTGCTAAACTGATCAGTGTTACAGAGAATGGTAGGAGTAAGGCAATAATTCTGACAGGAAGTTAAGAGTTATTCAGCAGCCGTGGAGGAACTGTCAGGACTGACTGCTGTGCAGTGGCTCCCACATGGAAGCAGGGTGGACGTGTGTCATGGCCTGCAGCACTGGGACAGAGAGCAGGGCCGGAAGGGGTGTTGCCACTCAGAGCTGCAGAAAGGTGTGATTGCAAAATACAGCCATCCAAACTGGAAACCAGACCACATGCAGCTTTTAGATCCATGTTCTCAAGAAGAAATGGCACGTAACTCTTAATGACATCAAGTGGTCACGACCCAAGTTTGAAATCTCATCTGAAGGAAGAGCATCTCTCCTAATCCAATTCCCACTATGAGCACATCGGGGCAGCGGTTCAAGGATGACTCGGAGGGAAGGCTGCCATATCCTGACTCACCAGCACCGCTTCCTGCAGCCCGGTCTTTCAAGTCTTCATCCAGTTACCAGCTCCCAAAGTGAACCCTCTTATCGGGTGAAGTGTGATGAAGTCACAGCCCCCCCCAGACTCTGTCTATACATATTGTCCCTCCTCCCTGCTTTTGTCTGGAAATGTGTTGCTCATACCGTTCATATGAATATTTTTCTCACTAAGGTCCCAAGTTAAATTATTCATAAAATGAATCAGATTTGCCAGGAATTACATGTATTGTGAGAGTTGATTATTTTGTACTTATAGACGCTGTGATTCCATGAAAAGGCTTCCTATGAGGTTTTATTCTTCAGAAGTTAGAAGCTTACCTGACAGCGCTCTTCCCATCAAAAATGCAAGTGGAATATATGCAGAAATATTAAGTAAAACACCTCCCATTAATAACAGTGGATTTGAGATACAGAAGTTACTCCCAAATGGTATAAAAAAAAAAAAGATTCCTCACTAGCTTAGTGATACTATGCATGCTTTACCTGCCTCCTCCAAAAAAAAAAAAAAACCCACACCAAAAACTAGAAGAGCAGACCTAAACAAGACATTTCACAGTGAGAGGTCAAATCTTTTAGCTGCAATCTTCAGCAATTAGCGCTGTCTGTTTTAGTTTGCTGAGGCAAAGCTAATTAACGACTTCAAACACCATTTCTCAAAATGCTGGGTCTAATCTTAAAATATATAAATCACGGGGGGAAGCTGCACATAGCCCCTGATCTGCTATGTTTATGTCTGCAGAGACCTTTCACACAGCTCTATTGAAGATCACTCGAGTGTACAAAACTAATGAAATTGTTCAAATTCACTTAGGTGAAATTGTACCAAATTGCCTTGGGTAGCCTTAAGGAGGTGTATTTTGAGCCTGCTTGGGCTGGGCCTGTGCACATTTGCCTTGAAACGGCAATTAGCCAGCAAATGGGCACGGAGGCAGTGTTCTGAACACGTCTGCAGTGCAAGGCAGTAGGAATTGAGCACCCTGTCTCCAAAGTAAAAACGGGAGCACTCAAAGCATGGCACAAGTCTGGAAAGCAACTTTGTGACAGGATAGGCCAGGCAAGAAAAGGAGGGAGTCACTTTCTATGCCAATATCCAGGCTCTGAAGCAAAGCAAGCAAAAGTTCCTGAATTTCTGCAAACAAAAGAGAATCCCCACAAACAAAAGAATTCTCAAGCATGGCAATGAGGAATATGCAATCAGTGGCAGTGATGAAGAATTAATGCCAAAGAAGCAAAAGAAGGAAAACAAAGAAAGAAAGAAACCCGCACGTAAATATGGAAAGAAAGTAACACAGTCAAATGCATTGTGGAAAAACACTGCTTTCACAACTGGATTATAACTAATATATAATCAATAGGAAATCAAAAGATATTGCATGAGAGATAAATAACAAACACTGATGCTGTCAAAGAGAAAGCAGCCACAAATGATCTATGGACCGAAAGAGCATTAGGACACCTGGCTACAGTATCCAGGAGTGTTGTTAGCTCCCTGGTTCATGCACACCTTAATATTATCCCAACTCCATGCTGTGGGAAAACTTAGTGAATACCAACCCTATACCATAATTTGGTCTCATAAGAAGGAAACATAGGTGCAGAAGCTGAAAAAGGCCCTATAGAGCCCTTTGACCAAGCCCTGGTGTGGATACCTCGGGACCCAGGAACACAGAGCTCACCATGAGAGAGCTCCAAGGCAGGCACACAGCAAACTTAATACAGCTCAAGTCAGTCAAAGTAGCCAGCAGTGCTTTAGGACAGTGCTACAAGATGAAAGACAACACAAGTGATTCTGCCTTCATCTTCAAGGCCACACATACAAGCCTGTATCACTGAGACATTTGGAACCATTTCTGCCGTTGATTTGTTTCTCAGGGAAACTGCCTAACCAGATGTAGCTGCAGCTACAAGTCTGCTTCCTCTGGAGATGCTCCCTAAGCTCTTCTTCCAACTCTCATTGCCCAAGCCTCCCCTGGAGATCTCCTTAGAGGTGCTTGCAGCTTTATTTTCCATCCCACTTGTTGCACAAACTCAATTTTCATCATTTACTGTGGATCTCTTCGTTATTTTCTTTGGTCTTCCATCTCCATTGCCACCAACATGCAAACAATTTCCCTTCTGGCTGAGGGAAACAGCAGGGAGTAATAGGTACAAAATGAGCATCTGTGGCTGAGAGGGGTTCCGTGTTGGGCAGATATTATAAAGAACAGCAAACAAATACAAAATCAATTAATCCATACCAGAGAAATTACCAAGGACTACATGAGAAAAGAGATGCAGAGGTAAAAAAAAAAAAACAAAAACAAAAAACCAACAAACAAACCAAAACCAAACTCACCCTGTCCTCCTGCGAAAGCCAGAGAGGCTGTTGACAAGTGAGTTTATCATTCTGTGTCCTGCCAACCTCCTGTTACAGAGCCCAGATACCATGAGCCCACCCAAGTCCGCCTGTCAAAGGAACTGGATGCTCTCACTGACAAATGTAAAGAGCTGTGGCAAAAGATGTTCAAACCCCAGAGTCCCACACACAGCACCTTACATCTTTTGACTGTTATAAAACCACCCTGAGCAGTTTCCAAAATCATGGCCAGGCCCTAATGAATAACTCCTGAAAACAATATCGTGGATGTGTCTGTTAGCATGCTGAGTGTATAATTTCAGTGCCTTCATTTGTAGTTTGTGCTAATAAGCATTATGTCCCTTCCAAGAGACAGCAGAGAACAATGCTGCTGCACTCAGTCAGAGACATCTTCTGGAAGGAGGAGGAAACTGTGCTTTTCCAAGAGCAATTGAGCAACTTTTCGGGGAAAAGGCTTCTGGAGTGCAGAGCAGGTCAGACAGAGAGTGGAGAAAGACGCAAGGGGCCTGCGGCATAAGTAGAGAGAGCAGAGCTCTGGGAGGCAGGGAGCACATTCAGAACCAAATGCCCACGGCAGTGTAAGCATTTCTCCCAGGATGCTAGGAGGGTATGGAGGGTACACAGTGCGGGAAGCCACTGAAATTTGTGGACTGAAGGACCGGAACATAAGGAAACTGTGTAACAGAGAATAAGGCAGAAGAGTATTTAAAAACCTTATTTTCTATTGTCTCAGCGTTTCAAGGGGAAATGGTTATAAACTGGAAGAGGGAAGATTTAGACTAGATATTAGGAAGAAATTCTTTACTGTGGGGGTGGTGAGACACTGGAACAGGTTGCCCAGAGAAGCTGTGAATTCCCCCTCCCTGGAAGCATTCAAGGCCAGGCTGGATGGGGCTTTGAGCAACCTGGTCTAGAGGGAGGTGTCCCTGCTTATAGTAGGGGGGGTGGAACTAAATGATCCTAAAGGTCCTTCCAACCCAAACCATTCTATGATACTATGATTCTATGATTCTTCTCTTTAAAAAATTCATTGTTCTACTTTATGTCATAATGAAGTCCATGCGCTCTTTGGCAGCATATATACTAAAATTGAAAGGAGACAGAAAAGATTAATGCGGCACCTGCACAAATTGATTTGGGAGTGATAGGAAGATTCTACAATACAAAAAAAAAAAAAAATAGACATACAGAGCAAGTCTAGCAGCAGGCTGCAAACTGACTGAGGGCTGGAGAACAGGTGTGTGAGGAGAGGCTGAGAGAGCTGAGTCTGCTCGGTTTGAAGAATAGAAGGCTCAGAGGAGACCTGGCTGCAGCAGCTATCTGACCTCAGGATACAAAGACGGAGGCAGAATGTTCTTGTGGATGCACAGAGACAGCCAACAGACACAAGCAGGAACATGGGAAATTCAAATTACAGAACAAGAAAAAAAAATAACATGGAAGTGGTCAAATACTGGAGTAGAAGGTGCGAGATTGCTATCTTAGGAAATATGTAAAGCTTGAGGGGTATGACCCTGAGCAACCTGATTCAGTCAGATCTCTTTTGAGTGTGGAGTTGGACAAAACAACCTCTTGAGGTCTGATGTCTTCCAACATAGGTTATTCTTTGATTCTATGAAAACCAGCTTTCTTGATTCAGAAGTCTACTGGTTTTAGATGTTCTTCACTTTAAAGACAAGAAGCAAGAAAGATCTTTGACAGAGATCCAGTCAGTCCTGTTGGCTTAAAGAAATATCATGATATTTTTGTTTATTGTTTATAGTGTTGTTGGCTTTTTAGATAAACATTACTGCTTCGTATTTGTATGTCCTCTAAGATACAGCTACCTTAGGTGCTTGATTCAGCAAGCTACATGTATTTTACATCTCTTCTGTTTGTTTTACCTCTGTTCCCTGTTCTCAATCCATAGCTTTCATCAAAACCAGTTCTGTCCCATTGCTTATCCCCACAAGGACTGAAAAAGTGTCTTCAGATGGCAGGCATGTGATTGTAAGGTAATGAAGTTCCAGATACAAATAGTTTGTTTTCCTTTCTGTTTTCCTAAATGGAAATATATCCTCATCCAGTGCTGCTGCTATCTTCCTACCTTCTAAATTACAAATGTTAGTCGAAGAATGATTAGATTCCTTAACTGCATACAAGTATACATTATATATATACCGGACCTCTTGAGTCTTGTGCATTTATTGCTTTTCATCTCATGCTTTCACAGAAAACCCATACCTCATGCACTTGCAATGCAGACTCAGCACTGGTCCCTCTGCTGACCTGCTATAGCTCAGGGAAGCTTCCAGGCTGTTCTCTGAGAGTGCTTACAGGTCTATACAGTGCCTCCCAAATAGATGCCCTATAGACATCTCTACTTAATGTGTTCTATAAACCAAGGACAGCCATCACACAACCAAACACACTTCTCTCTTGTGTGTCAAGGCAGGCAAAATGGGAGAGGTCCAGCCCCACAGCACACAACTTGGGTGGAGGTGTCATGCTTTCTCTTGATCTACTTCACAAGTAAGAGATTTGTACTGAGATGAAAAGACATCAGGAGTTGAAAGTTCACCTTTCAGATTTGCTACAGATTAACTTCACAATCCTCAGTAGTCTACTTCATATCCACATCTCAGTTCCACCATACACAAGAGGGGTGGTTATAACACGATCACAGCAGAAGCTGTGGGATTTGTTATCTACAGAGCTTTTTGCAAATATAAACTGCACAAAAAATATGAGCTCCTGTGTATCTCCTTCAAAATAAAATAGCAGAACCTGGTAATTTCCCACAGTTTCTCAGGAGTAAGGAATGTCCTGGGTGACAGAATGTGGAGTCTTTGCACAGAATCTATGATCCCAGATAAGCAAGATTAGCCAGATTCATGAGTTCCTGCAAGTCACTCAATCATTCCAGTGCCTTGGCCCCTCACAAGGGTACAAGCTATCTGTTAACAATCACAAATATTCTGGTTCCTTTGGAACCTCAATTAAGCAGCAGTAACTCCTCCAAGTGCTTGAACCTTGATGCCAGCATTCCCATGCCACACTGTATTAGACATCCAGACAACTGTGCTGATCGTGTATTTCCTCTCGCTTTTATAGGCCTTTCAGGAATGAACAAGCATTCCCTTGTATACTGCTACGATTCCCATCACTTGATGGTCACACTTAATTAACCACTAGTTTGGTTGAGAGCTGGTTACATTTCATCTCATTAAGTGATTTCATGATCACCAGAGGTACACTGACAGCCCTGTTAGCTGAAGCTATGTGAAAAGGGGCAGCGGAGACAACAGTAACATTCTGCAGCATTTCCTCATCTGTGATTTTCCAGGCGCTTCACAGAGTACAGCTAGTTACATTTCCATTCCTGTTTAGTTTTTTGGCACAAGGCTATCACAGCCTTGAGGTAAGAGGCCATATCCTATTACAGGTACCTTAAGCAATCTTGGTTTCTGAGTGCTTCAAATCATCATTTTTATATAAAGTATGTACTAAGAACTTCATCTCTTTTCCCTCCTTTAGACTCCTTCATCCATGGTCAGCAAATAATTGGAGTTAAGGAAGGACAAAATCAAAATGTAAGCAAGAATAAGTGGGAAATCAAGAAATGTGAGAGGGTTCTACAGCAATTCTACAGCAATTTAAAAATGCACAGAAGTTAATTCCAATGTATGTGAGTATCACATAACTGAAAAAAAAAAATACCACTTTACGGGATATCTAAAAAACAATACGTTAAGTATGCATGCCACAGAAACCCCTCAGAATAGTTTATGCTCATTCACAGCAATATTTTAATTGAATAGTGGGAAATTTGCATCACTGTAATTCAAACCCAGATCTAAATTTCAGTCTGCCTGTTTTTTAAGCTAAATTTAAGCTTAAGAGACTAAAAGTATTAGGAGAAACACCATCACAGAGGGTGAGATGAAAGAGGTCTAAGATGCATAGCACAAACAAAAATATGTAATCCCAGTGACTTGGATTTTGTTTAAAACTCTTTCTTTCACAGAGATTCGTGCTCAGAAATTGTGAGAAATGATAAATAATTTGTGTTTCTCACAAAACTAGTATTTTTGTTTTAAATATCCAGTCTTTATTTCACGTCAAATGATGAAATAGCAGAAAATTTACCACTCACTATTAGCAGACAAGAAAAGCAGAAGTATCTTGTGCCAAAGAGTCAGATGATGTGTCTACTTGTTGCTGCCATTCCTTAGAGACTTACTTTATATGTGCATCATGGAAAACATATATTTATGAAAAGTTTCCTACAGATTTCATCTATTTTCATGTTCCTATATGTATTACACTATTATGGCTTGTGATGAGATGGATTTGTTGCTGCAGTCAAGAATACTGAGGGAGCCACTTGTTTCAAGAAGTCCTGGAAGGAATTCTGTTTCATCTGTCTTTGTGAATACACATACATTAAATTAAAGAAAAAAAATAAAAAATAATCTAGCTATATAACTAGATGATACCATATGGCAGAATGTAGCGTGTCTTCTTCTACCTAGTTCACAACACAGTTACAAGATGTCCCATGTAAGCTGTGTGAACTTTTCATTAGAAATTCTACTTGTTGACACAGGACAGGGATTCTCACAATGTCTTCTATAATTGGCTTGCACAAAGTATTATTATAAATAGCTTATATTACAATATTTTTCACACATGCTTTTCACAGGAGCTGTGGTGGGTCCACATCATCATTCTATTTTTAAAGGCAGAGAAAATGATATGCCAAGCATTTAAGTGACCTGTTCAAAGTCAGGTAATGAGTTACTGATATTCCAGCTGTCTCCAGCTCTCATACTCAGCACAGTACACTCTGACTACAGATTGCACTGAGACATTTAGCCACAGATACTGTCAGCAAAAAGCAATTACATTACCCAGGATTCTGTGTGCTTTGTATACACAAGAGATAATGAAAAGGAAATCAACAGTTTTGAAACAAAACCACAAATTCACAACGAAGTTATTCAGATTTGATTATCACAAGAAAAGTTGATTCTCGCTGTGTTCAGGGGAAATCCTTAAATCTCCTTAGATTAGATCTCCTGTTCTGCTAGCGCACAATAGCCAGTAAAACTCTGGACTCATCAGACCTACTTCCTTCATTCAAGAATCTTTTTGCATTCTTTGGGTAGGTGAGGCATAGGCTGATGCTGGCAGCAATCTTACTAAAATACTAATGAACAAAATATTACTAACTGTAACATTATCTGAATACACATCCAGCTCTGTGCCTCTTGGCTGGATGACTGACAAGGCATTTCTCATCCTGTATATGACAGATTTTAACTGACCCTTTAAAGAGCCTCTGTCATGTACCTACATACATTCCTGGTCTGCCAGCTATTTGCGTTGTCTTGGACACTTGAGTTTTAAAGAGCTGCGCATTCTCTGTGGTGCTACGAAAGCAACATTGTTAATTAAGACAAGATCCAGCAGGGAAAATAGGAGAAAATCCAACAAATCTTTGATTCATAAGAGAGTCAAAGCTGTGTAATTCAAATACCAGAAATTCATTTTCAGGAATTTGGCAACTTTTTAGAACCAGTAAATTATTACTGGTTTTTCTTGATATTCATTATAACAACATTAATAGTGGTGAATTCCTTTGTGCATATGAGGTTTTGATATTCAAAGCTGTGTGAATCCCTCTGGTATTTAACAGAATAAAATTAAGCATCAATTATGAAGTCATAGAAGGAGATCTAACAGTGTCTTCGTCCAAAAAATTGTTCACATTAATTTATTAACAACCAACCCTTTCCAAACTTTCAAACACTGCATGACTACAAAAATCATGAAGAATTATTTACTTTTTTTTTCTAGTTTCTAAATATGCTGCTATCAAAAACTACTCTGACAATTTATCATGCTACATTCCCATTATGAGAATTTGTTACATACCTCCCTACACATGACCAGAACTAAAAATGTTCTCTTATCAGGTAAAAGGAGAGAAAGAGAGCCTATTCTAGCAGTCACAGAAATTAAAGAACTGTAAGCAATAGAAAGGCATGTCAGATTTCTCATCCACTTTCAATTCTCCCTTTGGATTGCAGTAATACATAGGCCAATAAGAAAGCCCAATCCCCTGTTCCTTTCAGTGGGCCGCTTCTCTCAAGGAAATTGAAATTTCCTTTCAATTAAACTTACATGGTTCAACATAAAAATGCTGGTTTGGAAGCAGATGTTCAGTGGTTGAAAATTCAGTCCTAGCTGAAAGGTTTTGCCAGCATAACTTTACTGCTAGGGATCATGACATTTTTTTCATTGGGAGGCATAGACACAGTGTGACAAAAGACTCCTTAACATCCATCGTGCAGATCTGATTTTATATGCATATTTCCTAAATACATGAATTCCTATTCTGCCTTGCAAGCATTTGAGTCAATGAATTTTGCAATCACCAAACAGCTGTGGAGACGTAGCTCTAGGCTACAGCCCCACGTCTAGATACAACAGCTTTTAAGCATCTCTTCTCCAGAAGGGATCAAGTGGAAAAGCCCTGATTATTTTTTCCTGAAGAAGCATGAGCTCAGAAAGAAGCAACAAATTCTAAGAATGCATCCATAGCCTTAAATCCACTGTCCACGGCCTTAAATCCAGAGGCTACTCCCCTGCATCAGGGCTCTGTGGAGACAGCTGGAGCCTGAGCCTCTCCTCCAAAGGGAGAGGCATCAGGTCCTTCCTGGTGATCACACCAACCACTCGGTTCTGCAGGTCGACCACAGTGAGATGGCGCAGCCCCAGGGTGCGAAAGATGATATACGTGCGTTGCAGCGAGAAGTGGGCTTGGACTGACATGGCCGATTTGTTTATGTATGGCTCCTGTAAGACAAAGAGAGGAGACACAGGGAGAACACAAAAATGTGAGTGCATCACTGCTACAGGGGAGACAGAAGGCAGAAGCCAGGGTGAGAGAGGTCCTAAACCTGAGGGATGTTAGTTCTTCTCCCATGTTCCCCATCCCCATTTATACTCAAAAAGTCAGGAGACACCATAGTAAAAAACACTTTCTTTTTTGCTAAACCATCAGGTTTACTCTAAATGAGCTTTTATGACTAGAATGTTCCAAACTGATGCGGTTTGAGTTCTTACTTGGAAATAGCCAATGACCCCAATATTTATTAAGTCTTAGATGTTTTATAGTTGCTATTTCATTACATAACCATTTCTTATATCCCGTAACATTTTTCAGGAAATGCTTATAAAAGTCAATTCATGTAGAAACACAGACTGTGAGGAAGAGGACAAAGAAAACAATCACATGGCTCTGGGAAGAAGAGGACCGCAAGTACTGAATTCTGGTCACAGAAAGCAATAAGGTCTATAACTTGGTAAGAATACAGCTAAACTAATTTTTTTGTTAACTGAGCTGCTCTTTACAGCTTATATAGGTGCTCACTAAGGTTTTACTTTTCACATAATTATACAGCATCCTACTTGTGACTTGGACGGTTTCTGTCAGGAAGGGTATATTATGCCTCCCAGTGTATTCTTTCCCAATGGAAAAGTGAAAGAAAAAGATGATAAAATAATACAAGTAAATGCATAGTATAGAGTGACATGTCCATTCTTACCCTTTCATTTACAGGACTGAGGAAATATTCAAAGACATAAGGAGGAAAAAAAAATTAAAGCAGAAATGTTTCATTTCTTCTATGCCACATACAATTTTGCTGTGGAATTCACTGCCATAGGAAATCATTAAGCCCAGAAACTTCAGAGCAAACATTTCTGTGGGTGCCATAAAAAGACCTTTCATGAGGAATAACAAGTTTTTGGAAGAGATACTAAACTTTCTGCTTCAGGCATCACATCAGGTACAAAAAGTTAGGTAGCAATGAGAAACCTGATTGAACTGAATGGGTTACCCATGACAAAAAATGTTGTCTGGCCCAATAACTTGGGCACTGGATTCAGTCTCAACAGAGCTGGCTTCTGCTCCTCTGTATGACGTGCTTTTGAACTCTGGAAAGCCACGTGCTCTCTCTCCACCTCAGTTTCCCCATCTGTTAAAAAAAGCTATTGAACAAAACTAGACAATGTGTTTTAGGAGTATTGTGGTTCTTGTAACCTTTCTTTCCCTCTTCAAAATGAGGAATCTAAACTAGATGGATCTTAATTTTCATTGCACGTGAGTTGGTATTATCTTTTTAAATAAAACCCGCCTGAATTAGGCTCTCTCTCATCTAGACTTCTCACTGTGCCCGCTACTTCAGCTTCAGTGCTGAAATTCACTGAGGCAGCAACTACATTTATTTTGTTTATAACGGATTTATTTTAGGGCTTGCTCAGTATACCAAACACATTATTGCTTTTGGACCCAGTATTTTAGTACAGTATTTAGGAAACAAATGTGGTAATGTCATAGCAGGGATTAAAAAAAAAAAAAAAAAGGAAAAAAGGACAGGGGGAAGAAATACAGCTTTATTTATAAGTTGATGTATAGGCACTGCAGCGTAATGGAGACTAAAAACTCAAAAGCATTGCTTTATATTTGCTTTATAGGTCTATAAGAGCCAAATAGTGACATTTAAATGATCTATTCCATTAACATTGTATCATTTTGTCAATCTGGAATGTATTTTAATCAAAAGCCCCCTTGAAATGGTCTCCTTTGTTGTATTTTCTTTTTGGCTCATTTTATCAACATCTGTTATGTTTATACAATATGAATTAAAACTTCGGAATGCTGTTTGTACTCAGCTACTTTTGTTGAGAGTGTAACGTCCCAGGATTGGCAGTGTTTATGTAAATCAGTGCGGCTGACACAGCCATCATAAACAAATGAGAAAATATAACAAACACATTGTTCATGGAGGAAATGTTTGTTTTTAGAGTTGGCTTCGGTCTTACCAGATTGATGAAGAGTTGCTGATACCGGGGATCTGTAGTGTAGCGATTCAGCAGCACGGCTAGGCGCGACGGCTTGGGCAGCTTCTCCACTGTTATCTGGAACAGGCAAGAATCCATTTCTCTTTCCTTCTGCACTGCACATTAGAACCCACGGTTCCAAAGCCTTCCAGTTCATCTCTAAGAAAAAGCTTTCTAGCAGAGCTACTCTGGCAGACCTTGTCCTTTTTAAATTCTTCTGCCAGTCAAGCTTAAACCAGTACTCAAAATAAAACGCTCTGTACTTTAGAAAAAGGATTTTTTTTCTTAGTGTGACTAACTGTGTCTCTGTTAAGACAATGTCAGTTACACCGGCCTAGGGGTGAGATTTTCCACACTGTTACTAAGTGGTAATTGCATTATGAAATAGTGCAGAAAAATGCAATAAAACTGGCATCAGCCATCAACTGAGCTTCAATCTTTTTCCATAGCAATTCCTATTTGTCCTTTGACACCTCATCCCATGCATAATTGCCGTGTTCACTCTCAATGTTGTTTTGCCAGCAAAATTTCCACGTGCAGACCAATCCCCAGTGATATATGATGACTTTCCAGTTGTGCCTGTATAAACCGCTTGAACTCCATTACCAGTCTTGTTTTGGTAGCATGTGATTTTCTTTTACCACACTTAATGTTTACTATTCCTAAAAATCCTTTAGTCACCTATCGAAGCAAAAATGCTATATGCTTTTCAAGTTTGAAAACTTTTACAAATAGTAATCACTCACAGAGGTGCTATCCCACACAGAATTAAATACTATAATCTGCTGTTTGTAGAGAAGTTGGGAAAGAAAGGACTGGAACAGCCTATTTGTGGAAGGACATGCTTTGCCAGCACTCCTCTGCAACTCTCAGAGTCTGAGTGGCATTATGGTTTATGACAGCTGTCCCTGGAAGTTCTTTAGTCATATTCTAATTTAAATTGTACCTGACCACTTCTTTCTTTCTTCTCAGCCACATGAAATGAATGAAAGTTCATTCATCTTGAGCTCATTCTAACTCACCCAATATATTCGCTGATTAAACAGAAAAGATGTTACCTTCTCATAGGTTAGAGGATGTGAGAAGGAGAAAGATTCGTTGCTTGTCTCTGGTTCAAAGATGTGCTCATTCTCCAGCAGCATGCACAGCTCTAACCTAAAGATTTTTTTTTTTTTTTAAAGAAAAAAAGCATATTTTTAATGGGATTTATTATAAGGGACAAATTTTATAAAGCAAGAACACAATGCTTTACTATCCATATATATCCATCAGATATATGATTAGTGGGCTGACCACAGGTTTCACCTTCCTAAACTTCCATCATCAATTACAGCAACACACAGGTGTTTTCTGGTTTAGGTTTGGCTAATTGAATTATAAGACATCACCTACCTACACATGACCTGGATCAACCTGCTTGGCAGGAACAGCGTATGTAGTAGTTTGCACCCAACAAAACAATATAAATAATAAGCAAATACAGCTATTTGCATTTAAGGAGATAGGCTGTTGTGCCTTTCCACATCCTTCTTAAGTAACATCCACATTAAAATGAGATCTGCAAGAAATTCACAACCCATTTTAAATCATCAGTGGAACCTTTTCTCACAGTACTGCTCTCTAGAATTCATTCAGGCATTTAATATTCTTGCTGACTTAGTCCCTTGGTTTAGGATATCTTTATCAATCATTACATCATTTCAAAACTTTTTTTTAGAATTCTCCTGTTCCATACTACGCGTAAAAATATTTGACATGCCATATATTCAAAATGTCACTTTTATCCAGTGCTTCCTTGCTTCACCACTGCGTGCACACATGCGCTCCATCCGCACTACCCACTTCCAGTCTTTTGAATATGTTTAGATAATAAACATCTTGGGGACCACCACAAAGCTTTTTGTTTTGCAACATGCTTAACATCATGTTAGCCCTCCTCCACTACCCTAACTATTACAGCTAGCAGCTACTACAGAAACGTAGACATGCAACACAGTGCTAAATGATGTGCTTGAGGGACCAGGCACGCAACCTTCACTGGGTCATTGCAAGGGAGGTACAAAGTGGCTTCTGTGTCTGAAACACAAAAAATAAGCTGGGAATTTTTCAAATAAATATTTCTGTATTAGAAAATACTGATTTTCTGAAACACCAACTTGTAGGAATTTACTGCTTTTAATATAATGTCTCCCGGGAAACATTAAGTCTGCTTCAAGGTGGGATTAGCACTCATCAGTAGAGGACTTACACCAAGTAGACCTGCCTGCCAGCTCCAAAAGCTGGTGGTTAGTGCCCTCCCTAGGGACAGGATATGGAAGAACTAGGTTCAAGCCCCTTCTCCACACTCTCCTTTATAGCAAGCACATTAGTGGCTATGTCTGGCATGTCCTCATGTTTCCATCTGGAGGGGTTCCACACTGAGTAAACAGGAATCTGTAGAAGCAGGTCCCCCACATTCCCTGACCAGCAGACTCTTTGCCATTTTATTATTTTCTTTCCAAACAGTCTCCCCTTCGCTATTCTGTACTTCTTTGTCCTGCATCTGGTGAAGCTGGCTCAAAGCTCTAGAGTTCAAAAACTCACCATGAAATTCCATTGAGCTCTCACACATTAAGATGTAAGATTAAACTGATTTCCAGCATATTACAGCATATTACACGTGTTTCTGGTCTTCAATATAGCCCATCTTTTCTCTTAATTAAACCCAAGATACTTTGGGTATGTTTATCTCTGCATTTTATTCATATACGGAAGACACTTTTGAAGCAAACCACCCCATTGCCTCTACCTGCCATGGTTTGGTTAGCATTATAGGGTAGTCTCCTTCCTCCTGAAACAGTTGGCTGTTCCACCCTGAAGATCCACTCTTGCAATCTGTATTTTCTTAGTGTAGACATGGCCTTGTTATTTTATCCAAGGATCTCAATGGGATTTATGAATAAGTATAACTGTGTCTGGGATATAGATATCCTCTTGCTGTAGATGTCCCTGTTCATTGTAGGGGAGTTGGACTAGACGAACTTTTAAAGGTCCCTTCCAACTCAAACAATTCTGTAGTTCTATGATCCTTTTACAGCGGAAGACCTGAGTGTGAAAAGAACTTGTGGAAGAAAATCAGTTGTAAAGAAGATCAGTTGCATAGCCAGGAATACTTGGAGTCTCAGTTACCTACTCTCACCTTTAATGCACAACCCATTTGCAGGACAATAACAAGAAATCCAGTATCCTTCATCACTATTAAAACATCATATGTCTCCATTTGATATCTGAGTTGTTTTGGTTTTCATAACATCTCACTGCTAAGGAGAGCATAACGCTGCAGCAGGTCCCTCAGCTAGCCACTAATAAAACTGTGCTGAGGAAACCCTGTGTCCTGGGCTCACATCTCCCCTCTTGGAAAAGGTGCTGACCTGCCCTACATTTCTCATAATGTGCATGGACATGTCACATAGACAGTTCATGGACTGGGGTTTGAGGACAGTGATGAGAACACCTTACAAAGAACAGTACAGACACACTGCAACAGATAAGATCCATTCCCTTCAGACTACATTTGGAGGAGGAAAGGGAGGAAAATACAATATACACAACATAGAAGAAATTATTCCAGTCATGCCCTATGAAATACCATTGGTGCTTCACACATTTTTTCTGCAGGGCTCTCTACAGCTTCACATTTTATAGTCTTTCACAAGTATGTCTCTAATCATTTCCAGTAAGAAATAAACACGTAGATCATAGAATCATGAAATCATGAAGGTAGAAAAGACCTCTAATATCATCCAGTCCAACCATCAACCCACCACCACCAACCCACCCACTAACCACGTCCTGCAGTGCCACATCCACACGGTTCTTGAACACCTCCAGGGACAGTGACTCAACCACCACCCTGAGCAGCCTGTTCCAATGCCTCACCATTTTTTTCTGAGAAGAAATCTTTTCTAATATCCAACCTGAAATCTACATTCCAGTCCTAGATCATCCTGTACAGAGTCAATTTCCAGAATGATCACTGGGCCAGGAACACTTTCATCCTGACATATATATAGACTTCAAATGCAAAAGCTATGACCCACACTGATCCTTTGCCAGGACTCTGTATACTCAGGTCCAAAACACTGCTCAGGCTGCCCACAGCCCAGACTTCACCATTTTCCACTTGAACATCATGGGCTGGAATTAAAAAAATAGCAACGTTCAGCATGGGCTTAAAGAACAGAAATGTTCGCTCATCACCAGTGGTTTGTTGGATGCTTTTGGCAGCTCACAATTAGCTCAGCAGTGCTCTTAACTAAACCCAGAAGGGAGTCACTTAACAGGGCTTTGGGAAGTGTGAGAGAAATTTAGCTAGTCAAAAATAAAGTACACGCAAACACAATGAAGGAAATCATTGGAACATTTCTGATAAGAATCCAAGCCTATTAAAACCTGCCATGTCCAAGAGAAAAAAAAAAAGAACATACATTATTTCACTTGGACTTCCAGAAGTCATGCTTCAGAGGTATAACAACACCACTCTTTGATGTTACATGCAACATCCTTCCTATCACATCATCAAGCCTTAGAAAGCAGACCAAACATGTTTCTTGCACTATTTTGTGAGATTTAACAGGAAGTGCTAGGATTCAGATTTGGAGTCTGCAATTGTTCGTTTACTCTTTATTTATTTAAGAAGGAAGAAAACCCTTAAGTAGGGAATCTCATTTCAAAGATACCCTGGCAAGGCACTGCAGTAGTTTCATTTGCTCTGTCTGTTATAAACCACACATTATGGAATACACCTAATTAAGATAACACATTATTATCCCAATATCCACATGTCAGATTTGGCATGGAAGTCAGGAATGAAAAGTATCTGACAGCTGATTGTGTCACTCTTTTCTTGTCAAGATGGCCAGTTATCTGAGGAAACTACAAATTCTAAATACTGGGGGAGTGACATAAAAAGGAACTGCGGCTCCAAAGTAGCTGCAAATGAACAGAAGAAAGATTAAATGGTGATGTCACTGCCAAAAGTATTCAGGGCAGGACTCTCCCATGCTGAATGGATAAAACAGCTATACAGTTGGGGCAGAGGGAGGAGGGGGTATTAAAGAACCTGAAGTATCTTATTTCTCCTACATTAATCCACTAAAGGTAACTGCTTTGCTTTTATTCCTGAGCTTTTATTCTTTGGCCAATATCCAGCTTAGTGGGGACCAACAATTAATGTGTTCTGACCAGAATAGAACAAATTTCTCTTCTGCATATAAAAAAATGCACCTCTCTCTCAGAGTTTCTCCCAGACATATTTAAAAGCCCGATTACATTATTGCGAAGTTTTGACTGATTAAAAATAAATGATGACAATAGAATAGTAACAAATAGCAATAAATTGTTTACTGATGTGGCGGAGTATGTCACCCTAAAACCTTTCATAGTCCTTCCTCATCCTCATACCTGACTGGAGTTAGTTAGATTTAGCATCTTGCATCTCCAACTTTCACCACAGTGAGTGCTCAGAATGCCCTGCAGGACTTGATTGCTGATCTGCTCCCAGAGAAGTTCTCACATAAATAGGCAACACTTGCAGCAGTGCACATGAGAAAACTCTCATGTGAACTGCAAAATATACATTCTACTTAAGAATAATTGTTATTTTTATGTTTCTGGTAAGACAGCTGCTAGCATGCTAAATACATTTTTCCTAACTTCAAATAGCACTGTACCTTTACTAAACAGTTTTTAAAACTATCTTGCATATGACAAGAAAGACAGCAGATAAGAACTAGACCATCTATATAGGAAATTGATTTAAAATCCACAGTTTCATTTTTCACATGCAAAAAAACACCTCAGGTTACAGGGTTGTTTCAGGCTATGGAGCCTAAAACATTACTGTTTATTCATGTATTTGGTTCTTCAAACCAAGAAAGAGCTTTGCATGAGTTCTTGGCATTTAACTTATGAGCTGATAAAAAGGTCATTATCAAGCACTAGACTGAGGTTGTCCGGAGCTAAGATCAAATCCTGTCTATGCCCCACTGCCTTTCAAATGATGCTGAATAAATATTTAATCTCTGTGCCTCAGTCTTCAGATCTACATAAGGGGTATTTCTTCTACCTCAGAGCTGTGCTTTGTGGTTAATGCTCATTACTTGAGTTGCCTTCTGTCTGGTTTTATGGATACCATCATCATGGTGAGTTGAGCAGACAGTAAGTCCCAGGCCTCTATGTGAAAATACAAAGGCTGCTGTAAATAAGCTGTAAATATAAACTTAATTTCAAATCTTCAGAAAGAGTAGATTCTAAAAAGTTATGAAAACAGGCTCAGGGTTGTATTTCTGTACAAGCTGGCTTGTTACCAGGCAGATTTTCAGTTCCAGAGGAACCCACCACACATTTAAACGACAGGACAAGTATGTGATCAGACTTTCCATTCACACAACAGTTTTCCCCATGCCTATATTTGATTTCGACATTTAACAACGCTCTGCACTTGCCTAAAAGCCACCCACATGCTGCAGCGAGGCTGCATACGTTTTTAATTTGGCTCTCTGAGTGAGCACACAGCCTCTGCAGCACTCCAGCTTTCCCTCCAAAAGGCTCACAAAGTCCTACAGCACCTGCACAGTTACTGGCAGGGCAAAACAGGCCTACTAATTTAAAAAGTATCGTATAATGCCACTCGTTGGAAGAAAGGTTTTGCACTTGAGGTACGAAATAAAACCACTGCCACAGACTCTATAAACCTTCCTCCATCTGCGCTACTTGTGCCCAGGAACCCTGACAATACATAGGAGGATCATAACGGCAAGGGCTTTTGTTGGAAGTGCTGGATTCTATTTATTTTAATAGACAAGATCACTGTACAGTATATCATTGAAATGAATTGGATCAGCTTTTCAAAAGCAGTAAAAACAAACGTGCTGACAGACCCTACCCTCTTCTATGAAAACTACTGCACCAGCACTTTGATACTGCGGTCAGCTCCCTATCCTGCACACCTAAAAAGGGTGTTCAGGTCACTAATGCGTTACCCTTCCCTTTTTTTATCTCTTTGCTGTGTTTGAACCACTGATGATGGTGTTTCTAGCTTTAATCAGAGTAGAACCACCATTCTGCAGTATTTAGAACAAGTGCACGGGGAGGAGGCAGGGGGACAGCTGTCCGTGATCCCCCAGTATGAAACAAAGCCTCATTTTTATCTTCTTATATTGCACGAACTTTGCAGACTTCTGTGTTTGATTGGGTAACTTAGCATTCCTGTGATCTAAACTTAGCAACCTCTCCATAACAGAGCCAGAAGGAAAAGGCTCTCCAAGATGCTTTCAGTTCTATAGCAGTTATTTCACAAGTGCCAGCAACAATGCTGTCACAATACTAAAGCAGATATCGCTAATCTCAATAATAAATTTTTGCACGGAATGTTTCAGGTCACAATTTGTCTTTAATGTTCCATTTATCCCTAAGATGCTGCAATGCATTGCTTACAGGAAGCAAGTAATTCAGTTTGGATATTAGGAAAAATTTCTTCTCAGAAAGAGTGGTGAGGCAGTGGCACAGGCTGCCTGGTGGGGTATTGGAGTCATCGTCCTGGAGGTGTTCAAGAAACATACAGATGTGGCACTAAGGGACATGGGTTAGTGTGCGTGGTGGGGATGGGCTGATGGTTGAACTAGGGCATATTAGCGGTCTTTTCCAATCGTAATGATTCTGTGATTCTATACTTACCCTCCTGCTAAGAGGAATAGATGTATTGTCTTATTAAACAAGTGTGCATGGACCCTGCACACATGTGCATGCACACACCTTGAGAATAGTGTTTCATTAGTCCCAGTTGAGAGTGCAGACTAAAGAAAAGTTCCGGCACCAGTACCTACAGCCTGACATATCCGTAATAGTTTGCAATGCTGTATCTCCTTTCCCACAGCCCATATCAATATGCTGTACTCGATTTTACTGCAATGCTTGGCAGAACGCATTCCTGACTCACAAGGGTTTCTGTTCACTGCACTGACCAGAGGCATGGCATACCTAATAAGCTGCCATAAGATACGCATACACACACTACTTTGGATCAATGATTTCTCTGTTCAAGGATGTTACTGTGTAATACAGCTTTAAGTTTTCAACTTTGTCATATTTTCTAAACTCTGATCTCTTCAATTTACTTTCAGTTATGTGACATTCCCCTTTAGTGGAGTGAAAGCATGCATTAGCTAAACAATGTGGTTTGGATTTAGTGTTCCCATGCATCATCATGAAAATGTTTGTCTCAGCAATAGTGTCATTATTGTTACTGGGAACAGCTGCTCCACCATGTCTTTCGATCGTGGAAAGCAGAGCGTCTCCCTTCTCAGACCAGTTTACAAGCTGGGAAACTAAAGTGAGACCATCAGGCAGAAGGTTTATGAGGATGATGTGTTCTGTACCTGGCTTCCTCCTACCACAAAGGAAGCAGAAAGTGCAAGAACAGCAGCAAATCTACGTTGCACAGAGCAATGTAGTTTGGCTCCCTCCACTGGTAGCTCCTCTGCCTCTGGCCCAGGGATCAACCGGAGCCAGAAACCCTCCTCTCAGGTGCAGCTCGGCTCTGGCAAAGGTGACGTGCTTCCAGCCAGAAGGAACAAGAGCAAGGAACATGCTGTTGATCAGGAGAAGATTTAACATCTCCCCCAAGTTTCTGAAGCGAGAAGACGTAATTCTACGCGCTCCTCCTAGTACTCTTAGCCTTGCTCTAGCAATTTTCGGTACCCAGCTCTGTGGGAGCAGCACTGTCCCACTGGGCCCACTGTACCCCTGCCCACCATCACAGCTAGGCTCCTGAGTTCTGCGGCTGCATTTCCTGTGACTGGACACACGGGGACTGGCCTCCAGCTCACCACTCAGAGCAAGACCTCCAGAGGCCATTGGGCCATAGCTGAAAATGTTAGGGGGAGGAAGTAGATGAGCCCTAATGTCCCTTCCACCCCAAACCATTCTAAGTTATAAGATGGATTTTCAAATAAAGTCTTTTTTACAGTACATTAGGCCTTTTTAAACGTCCTCAAATGGGAAACCACGCTTTCAGGCACTGGTAATAACAGTGCATTTCTGCAAATCCACATTTTTTTAGCTTTTCAACTACAAAAAGTCCACAGCTTTTGAGTACATTTCTTCTCTGATTTAGAGCACTACATTCTACTTCTTTAGATATCCAGCTTTCCTCTGAAAGCAGGAATTGGGCACGTCACACACCTCCCTTGTATCAGACAAACTTAATTTGGGGAAAGCAGTTACACAGCAAATACACTCCCATTTAGCATATAAAAATTTGTAATTTAACAGTACAAGTAAAATGAACATGGTAAACTACAAGCATTTCTGACGTCTTTACTGAAAATGTTTCTGTTGAAATTTCTTTTTGGCCTAAAAATGAAAATTTTTACCAGCCACGAATGCTGAAGTTTCAGTAAACTTGATGGGTGGGAAGAAATAGGGTTTCCTAGGTGAAAAAATACACACAGAAATGTAGGCCTAATGCCAGAAATGTCACATCCTGTACAGAAGTAGCAGAAAACCAAGCTTTACCCGTTTCTGCTTAGATATATTTATTCTGTACAGTCTGCTTATGGTCAGAGATATTGTGGTTTCTGCATAATTACTTTCTCCCAATCAAACTAAATCAAGCAAAAAAGTATTCCTTCATCTAAAAGATAGACAAACAAAATGCAGAGTAATGGCTAACAGCTGTGTAGGTAAGAGTGCAAATGCAAAAACAGGGAACCCAGGCTTGAGCATTACAACAGGGGAGCTGTGAGTGGAGATCTGAGAGGTTCAAGCGTGAACATAATGGCTTATTTGCTACGGTAACATTCCCTGATGGGCTATTTGGTTGTGTTCGTCAACCCAGCAGTCTTTCCAGGCAAACTGGATCAGAGCAGTGTTCTAGGCAGAAATTAAGATAGCCAGGCAGCACTCGGATTCTGCCTCCCTGCACTGCTTTTCCTTAAAAGAAAAAGAAGAGACTGACACTGGCCTAACAAGCCACCAGCATCCACCTGCTTTTCCTCAGTGAATGCTGGGAGGATTAAACTACAGCACAGAAAACCTCAATCCTTCCTTTTCCTTGGAAAAAAAAAAAAAAAAAAGTGAATTAAGGCCAATTAAGTCATTTGACACTGGAATGGTCTCTGAGATCAACAGGGCATTTATCATTTACTGGGGGAACCTAAATACATTAAGAGATAAAGGTCACCTCAGAAACAAACATCTAGGCAGAGAGCAAAGAATCATCCAATTTGGTGGAAGAAGTCATAGGGAACAAGAGTGACACATGGGCATGTGGAGGGAGGCAATCACACATGAGAGGTTGTGCAGCATGGTGGCAAAAATGTCACTGATGACTACAAGGTACCATCAACCCCCATGTTTCCCAATCATGTCCACAGCACGGGAAAATTAGTGAATTACCTATAGCTTTCCTCCACAAATCCTCCATGTCTTCAGTTTTTACGGTCGTTTACATTATAAAGTAACCTCTGGCAAAGGAAAATGGAGCAACAAAACACAAGTGATGATGTGTCTAATCTGTTCACCACATAACAGAATCATTTCATTGCCCCACAGTGGCTCTATACCACTACATGGTAACATATGGAGAAGTGGCAAAAATAGCTCCTTTTTTTTCCCCCAGTGTTGGTCTCCCAGAAGTTAGGCTTGTCCTGCTGTAGGAGGATGTGCAGCCACAAACTACAGCAGCCAAGACGAGAGGCACAGGGGACCTCCTAAGCAGCTCCTCAGTATGTATTGACAGCCTCACACAGTGTCCCAGGCAGAAATGTTCAGGGCAGTCAGGCAGTGCTCCTGTCCTCAGGTCTCTCAAAGAATGAGTTCCACTGTGAGTGCAATTGCCACCATAGCGAGGAGAGTATGCAACATAAGCCATGACATGGTAGTCAACAAATTTCAGGCTAGCACCTTCTTAACAGCCCAGCTCTCTCTGCAATTGCTGGGAGTAGACAGGGTAGGCATTTCAGCAGCAGTGAGAAGGAATTGCCTGTTTTATTTTGACGTGCAAGGACCATCATTGCTGTGCGAGAAATGAAGGGGGGAGGCATTCCCCCACACTGCACACAGTAGGCTGCATTGCACACATCCCTATCAGTGCTGTGCATCTAGCTCACCAGCCACGTGTTCCTCAAACCCAATTCTGTGAGGGTTTCCCAGGCATGCACACAGCACTGCCTATGGCAAAGTGTCAAAAGAGTTACTCTGAGGAGATAATTGTTTTGGATACTCGCTTCTCAGATACAGTTTGCTTCCTCTTTAACGATTTTAAAGCCAAGAAGTTTTTGTTAGTAGTTGTTTTGGTTTTTAGTCTCTACTGCTTACTCAGTTGAGGAATATAACAGTTTCAGATTTAGGTTATCCATGTAAAATGTGTTTGGTGATCTCATCTTAATCCCCAGTGGATGACCATCCAGATCACAAAATCTAAGAGAAAAGTCTGGCCCCTTTATGCAGGGCTTGGAGATTTTTGTTTGTTTGTTTTTTCAAACAAAATTGGAATATCTGGGTGTTTGCTCAATCCAGCACTGAGGTGCAGTTGTAGGCTCACACAAGTCCCAGCCAACACTTCTTGGCCTCAGTCCTTGCTTTTGTAAGAACTGACATTGACCCTTCGAAAGAAGGGTCAAAATCATTCATATGCTTTACAATAACATAACAACACTGACCCTGTACAGTAACTCACATCACTGCAGTTTGGAGGTGTGGGCAGGTACTAAGTGATGTTTTCATTCAGTCAAATTTTCAGTGTTTCATCCACGCGTATTTCATGACAAGAAATGGTACAGAAATACACAGAAGTGTGAAACAGCATGAAAAAAATATCAGCTGTTGCTGCCTTCCTGCTTTTCCTTCTTTAGCTCCTTGCCCCTATTTATTTTTTAAAGTAATACCAACGTTTTCACGCCAGAAGAAGAAAAAAAGAAACATTTAAGAATCAATAATAATGTCCATGGAAACTCTCAAGAAAAACATAACGGCAAATATTATTGGATCTTCCCCCATCCACATTTTTTAAAACATGCCAAGCAAGCTACATTTTCTCCACTTGAACGTTGTTGGTGTATAAGATGGAAAAACAAATTATACTTTTTCTGTCTGTGGCTTTGTCACCCCCACGTGGGATTGCAGAGGATCCCATGCAGTAAGAGGATGAACAACGCCATTCTCCTTTAAGGAGTTCACAGCATTTCTCATGTTGATCTTAGCAGTTACGTGCCACAAGAGCTGTTATTTTATGAGTAAGATGGAAAACCAAATCCTAGCTACTTATGGTTATGAATACACTAATTCCATGACAAATCACATTTTTGGAGGCTTGTTTCAGAGGCTGTCTGCAGAGCATTCCTTTCCTGGAGTTGGTGAGGAACCGTGGCAGAACAGCAAAGCTACCCATGCTCCCTGCTGGGAACAAGGCACCCAGACCTCATCACAGCAGTTCTCGGGCAGCTGGACACATGGTGGGCGAGAAGGGTGCTGACAGAGCATGCCAGATTGCAGTGCTTGCTCTCAGACAGCCATTCAGTATGGGTTTTCCTGGTGCGGGCAATCAACGTTGGACGGAACAAAAAAAAAAACCCTCACATTTGCTGCTGCTTTGTCAACTATTTAAAATATTACCTTGGTTTTACTTGAAACAGTCTAACAACAGCTCGTTTTTGCTGAGAGTGCCAGGGAAAAAAACTTTTTTATTCACCCCCTCTCTCTGAATACATTCTGTTAGAATGTAGTTCTAGGGATGAAGGAAACTATAGGCTTACCAGAATTGTCAAGTGGTGTCAGATTGCCTCTAAAAGTGCCTCTTTTTAGCATGTGCTCATGATCATCCTTCTGACCCCTCTTTTTTGCTTGCTTCCAACAACTTTGCTCTGCACTACAAAGCACAACAGCATTTGTGTAAACTCACCATACCCCCCAGCAGCCTGAGACTCTCGCTACCAGGTAATTTGGTGAATTAATAAGGAAATGATGAGATTATAAATTCAATTTAAAAGAGACTTTGGCTTGGTCTGTTGTTAGTGTATTTTATTGGTGAGTCCAGCTGAGAACTAAACAAACGCGCTGCTAGATGGCATATATTTTCAGATTGCTACACACTGCATTATCGCTCCGAAATTTAAGTTTTAGCACCTTAGCCCATTTCTTGTTAGCATTTATGACAGCATCACCATGAAGGAACAAGAGTATATACCACATACAAGTATATGATACTGCAATTATTGATGTTACTTTTTCAGGCCACTACAACCCAAACAATCTGCACTGTACAACTTTCCTTTTACAAGCCAATATTTCCCTAAGAGGTTCATGCAAAGTTCACGGGTTTTATTAAATATTCACCCACTTTCCATCTTTATGCTCCAAAATTTCTGCTGACCATGGAGCTATGTATGAGGTAGGTTCATGTGATCCAGCTGTCAATAGTTCATACTTGAAAAGTTGCTATAAAACCAGCAAGGAGGCAAGTCCTAATCAAATTTCCACTCATGATATGTGGATAGCATTTTTCCCCATCCAGACCAACAGAAGAAAATACATTTATCTAGGTAGTTACCAACTTCTGCCCAATTAAGTTGATAAACAAGAAGTGGGTGAAAAAAAAATTCTCTACAAGGGAACATGTTAGAATACTATGAACATTCAGCACAGATGACACCATGTGTTCATATTAAGGTTATTGGAAAGTATCATTAATAGGGCTTTGCTATGTGAACTCCTATGTGGAAGCAGTTGTACATGCATCCTCTCCTTTCCTCTAGAATACTCAAAGTGGGAATTAAGTCACTGCCTCTCCCATTCCTGACCCACCACTCAAAGAACAGTCTTAAGACTCCTTTGTGAAAGAATAGAATCATTCTTGCATATAATGCACAGTACCAGCAATACTTCATTTATCAAGATATTTTATATGCCTTTTGAGAGTCCCCAGTATGAGAAGAATTCCTTTAGTCTAATTCTTGTTTACGTAGCATGAAATTTTTAGTGACTTTGTTGCTTATCTTGTCTGTGATATGATTTACATTAATCTATTTCCTTTAAAAGTGTACAATAATAAAATGAAAAAAAAAAAAAACCCTCAACAGAAGAACAGGCCAACTTTGAATTGACATGGGACATTTCATGAGTCACTAGATTCAAATCCCTTAAAATTACTGTTTCTTTGAAACTTTAATGTTCTGAAGTGCAATTTTCCCTTTTTCTACAATTCCTGTAACATCATTTTATTGATACTTTTCCATAAATCCCTTATGATATAGATAGCCATGCACCTGAAGCTTTCCAAAGTCCTTTCTTACAAAAGACACCTGCTGTTCATGCTAACGGAAGTAGGAACAAGTTTCATATTCATCCCATATGGTCTTCACAAGCAGATGTTTAAAGAAAAAAAAAAATGAAAAATAGCCATAGACATCACATAACATCAGCTTGATAGCATTTTTACCTTTTAATGGTTCCCTGAAACACCTGTGCATGATCTGGCTTGGGCCTGCCAACCACAGGGAATCCACCGTGGCTTGTGCTTGCAAGAAGCCAAGCCAAGGAGGCAATGTTTTCCCTCAGGTGAAGGACTCTCACGTGAGGCTCCATGACATCCCTGGCAGAGAACAATTCTAGGTTCAGCCTGAAAGGCACAAAGCAGACAGACAAGGGATCATTTAGTAAGTATACAGGAAATTAAGTGTGCTGTACCATGTTAGCACTTGATGAGTTTATGAAGTGTCAGTAAATTACTTCAAGATGGATGTGAATCTGCTTTATTTGCAAGTTAAAAAATGTAATTACTCAATAAAATCCCTTATCAAGGATTGCTTTTCTTTGTGTGAGAGATATGATAAATTCAACCATATGCACGACATGGTCATCCTAGACAGAATATTGTAAGAGTTACTTACAAATTTGCATGGCTTCTCTCATTAAATATATATATATATATATATATATCCATCTTTAATCTGAACTGAAATCCTCTGGAATTCTGGTTGATTTCAAATAGTTTAATGTTCAGCACTTTGGAGAAAATCAGCCTTTCACTCATTACTGTAATATTTGCTGTTTCATCAGTAGCATCTAGGAAGACAGCCCCTTCAAAGGTTTCTTACATGTTGTATTCTTTTTTTTTTCCAATATTCTGTAACACTTTTCAGGTTCTAGGAAAAGTTTCAGGAAATGTGAACATACATTAATTGAAAAACTTGTATACCCCTGCTTCTGACATTAGGGTGAGATGAAAAACAAACAAAAAAACAGGCATAATTTCTACAGAATTACAGTAAACCAGATTCCGACAACTGAAGTCAGTGAACTTCTCTAGTTTTAAACTTGTTTCATTCTTTCTGTTTTCAAAAAATACATTAGTTATTCCGATTATCTGGACACATCATAAGCCAGAATCTCCTGTTCAGACACAGGCTGACACAAACCACAGACAGAGACAACTGGAGCATAAATTTGCCCACATCCTGTTTTACCAATGTACCTTTCATCCCTGTGGTAAGAGCAACTATTTCCATATGTTGTTAATTATTGTCCTCCCTCCTGAGAGACACAGGGTGATTGTTTCAAGGCAGTTTCTCTGATGTTTTGTGATGTGACCACCTGCCTAAGAGCAACTGACCTGAGAAGACAGTGCAATTCATACATGGCATCAACATACACAGCTGTTAGATAAGTTTCTTCTTCTAAACTGAGATGGATTTAAATGAATCCTGAAAAAGAACAGTCTTATGTGCATTGAATCATGTCAAACCTATACTATTATATGAAACAGACTACAAGCAGTGAAGATTTGGAACACCGTCTTATTACAGTCAAAGATCCAGAATACCATCTCATGGAAAAATGAACCTCTCTGAACAACATTTTGTTTCTGAGAAAAAATGAGTAGTGCTTTATCTTTAAAATTAGTATGGCTGAGTGTAGTATTTGGTACGAGTCAGCCAAAACAACACCAAAAAATCCAAATGATTTTTGTTTTTAATTCTTAATTTCAGAGTACTACCAGTTGATGCGGTACAAGTAATGGAACTAAGTGGGAACCAAAGATGCTGCTCAAGATGAGCTATTGTCAGAAGTCTGTGATTGTGGCTGTTTGTTGGAAAATTATATTTTCATAAATGACTAACTACTGTTTGTCCTCTTCCTCTTTTCCATCTCTAGAAGCCAAATACAAATCTGTATTTGCTTGTTGTAAGCTTTGTCTATGAATGACATACACTGTATTGCTATTAAAAATACTGTACCTAGCACAGTGGATACAGTGCAGAAAAATGATTAATGATAACTGTTTCCTGAATTACATGATGTGCAAACCCTGAATGATTTCTAAATAAGAACATTTTCATAAGAACATAAGAAAATTTTCCAATTTCACAACTTTACATTTTTGCTCTATTGCATAGAAAGCAAATGTTCCAAATTACTGCAGAAGTCTATGAAACATCCGTAGGTTTTCTCAAATCAGCCATTTGTATAAAAGTAAGTCATAACTTTTTACACAGGCTTGTGATCTTGGCTTTTTATGGTATTATGAAGTGTCTGTATTGTCTACAGCATTATCATAGGGCAGCTTTTTCAGAGTAAGACAACACAGTAAGGATTGGTACTGATTTAGTGCTCATTGGCAGTGACATTTCTTTCAATTACTCTTCCATCTACTACTGTAAAGAATAATCTTGCTCTGAGAGGAAGATAAAAGCAACAAAATAGTTATCTTATGGAAGACAGTTATGAGGCCAAGGCATCTTTGAAGAAAAGAAGGCACTGGGTGTCTTACTACTGGCTGCTGTCACTAATCACAAGTCCCTGGTCATCTGCTGTCAGAACACTTAACCTGTTCTTCCTTGGCAGATCTGAACGTGGCTAAGTAGTCATTCTCCTCATGCCAAGAGTCACAGGTCTCCAGCCTTCCCCACCACGGGAGTCTCCATTTCCCATTCAACCTACTATAGGCTCTGAGGTTCCTCCTTCTGTGCAGCTAGGGTTCAAGCTGTTGTTAAAAGAGTACTCAACAGCCTTCTGCCAGGAACAGCCTTTACAACAACAGATGGGACGCAAAGCCAGCAGAGGAAGCTTGCAGAAGAGCCAGAAAGGGGAACACTAACAGTGAGGAGGAGACTGAAAACTATTACAGGCACCTACAGGCGCGTAGCTCCACCAACAGCCATGCTAACTGCCCAGGCCATGCTCACAGCCTTTTGGGCAGTAGTGCTCCCCGCAGAGAGGTTATACCGTAAAACCTAGATATATGCCCAAATGCTTCCCAAGGACATTTTGCTTAGCTGGTGAATGCCACTGCTGTTGCACACCTCTATGTAACAGAGCCCTTGGTTTCAGTATGTAATTTCAAACAAGGACATTTCATTTATCATTTTGAAAATTCCTTTATATGTGGAGTAGCAAGAGGTACTTACATTTGGATTTTATCATGTAGATCTTTCTCACGTGTTTAGTTTTACCTCAAGGAGAGACTCAATGCTATAGCAACTCTACTAAAATAGATCTAGTGTAAATTTTTCTTTTATAGGACACGTGAGAACTTTTTCTCCCAAAATGTAATTCACTACAGTAGTGTAATATGTTATAGTATTAAGGCTATTTCACTGAGGTTATGATATCCAAGTTTCAGGTTCCTTTTAAGAGCACATCCATGACTGGGGATATAACATGGAACAAAGACAATTTGCTTTACGACATAAATAGGATGGTCATTTGGTAAGAAGCCAGTATCCCTGAGTGGTAAACTGTCTTGAAGTGATTCATGGAAATGTAGTTTAGGCCCTGTTGCTATTAAATCCAGTGGAAGTTTTCCCACTGAAATAAATTGTTAAGGATCTAACCATAACAGATCTAACCATAACATGGAGGTTTCCTTAGACAACACGCAATACAAGGGAACCTTTCCTCATATAGAGTTTACACTGTATTTTATGCAAGTTTCAAGTGATTAAAAGGACTTAAAGGGTTGTGGGAGGGAAAGAAGCATAATCCTAACTCAAACATACTTTAGGGACCAAGGTGCATGAGAACACAGGCAGTGTTGCTCGCTTGGATTTATTCATGTACTTGCCCTCATCTTTTTTATCTGTCTCTCCGTTTCTGCACTGAGAGTGTTTACCCACTGACTCACCACAGGCCATCTTGCTCAGAGCAGCACAAGATTTTATTTGGGCTTCTTGTAAACCATTGTTTTATTGCCCTGACTGGCCATAGTATCTTGTATAAATAGTTCTCAGGATCTTGTTTTGGGGTTTGCTTAATGTTTGTGTTGATTTTTGAGATCATTTAGGCAGAGTGAGAACCCTGAACAATTGAGAATACAAGCTGGTTAGCTACAGGAACGTTGTCAGGTTGGAGATCATTACAGTTACTTACCTTTGTTATAAATGCATTACCAAATATTAGAATGATTCAGTTCCAGTTTCTACTATCATGCATTTTCTGTGACTATGGCTTTCTTTTTTTAAAATGCACTTCACTTGGCCAGAAAAAAATAAACAGGTTTTTTTCATGATTTTCATTTTAGTACAAAACACACCCCATGGTTATGAAGACCTTCTGCTAAATTATCAGTAGAGATTATTAGTGTTAGCTTTCTTTTTCTCTAACATCTTTAAAAAGACCCTATTATGAATAAACTCAAAACAGCAGAAAGTTGCTTACATTTATTTTCTTTTATTTTAGGGTTGTTTTTTTTGTGTGTGTTTTGTTTTGTTTCAAGTAATAAAAAGACATAAAAGTAACAGACCCACCAATGTTCTTTCCAAGAAGCCATTTGGTTTAAAAAAAAAAAAGCAATCTTCCCTTAAATTTGCATGTCAGCATTGATCTCGCTATACAGTAGAATTGTATATATACACACACAATGCTTATCATATGCGAATGACTGAATTGAGTAGATTTTCAAGTGAATTAGTGAATATTGTGAAAAAAAATTATTCTTTCAGTACGCTCCAGAATAGTCACTGAGATCAATAGATGGAAACAAGAAGCTCTATGAAACCGAATTACACGGGAAAAGGGTTAGGGTTTTTTAGGGGGTTAGGGGGTTTTAGGGTTTAGGGTTTAACCCTAAACCCTAAAAACAGAATTTTTAAATTGATTTGCACTATTCAGTGCTAACCCCTGAAATAGATATGTTTAAACTGCTATAAAATGAAATTAAATGAAGTAAAGCACAGCGTAAAATGACGCAAGTTACCTTCATGCTAGCAGTGTGCTTTCATCTAATTAGATCTATTTAAAATCAGTTTTCAGTGGAACTTTGCACAGCAGACAAGGCCTACAAATCCTTGCTGTCTTATTTTAGCTGAACACTAAACGGAGGGAGGAATTCTTCTGTTAAACCAGGAGCCAAAAGTTTGGCAGAGTTCAGTCTCTGTTCAGTGTATCTACAAATATTTATACTGACTGTAAGATGACAAGCTTCCCAGCATCTCCTGATCCTGGCTCCCTCCATATCCTTAAATGAGGGGACATTCAGCTATTCAGTCCAATGGCCTTTTGATAGCATAGCACTTACTGTGAAATGTGTTGTTTGGGTTAACTGAACGTCTCTGTCACTTATTTCCCAGAGAGGATTTGAAAGTTATATATGTTTAGCAACTACTGTATGCTAAAGACAAATGGATTTCTCATAATCTGCTGGGAAAATGTCTCTAATACTTGAAAAAATGCAGAACAAAAAAAAAATAGGAAAAGAGAAGAAACAGATAAGGAAGATTTTGTTTTTCGGAAAAGAAATGGAGGGGGTATTATTGGATGTTTGTAGGTTTTCTGTTAAGACCTTGCTTCTGTGTTTTTCCCTTATGAAGTTTTTCCAACCAGCCCTGTCAGTACAAAATGCCGCCATGTTAGAAAAATAGCAGCTCCTACTCATAAATAGAGTTGTTTATAGGAGAGCATTTAGTTTTTTAAAAAATGCATTCTGTTGTGCATCAGACCTTGGGATAAGCAGATAAAGCCATGTGTGAGTGCAGCCACTTGCTGGAGCTTCTCAAAGAACAACTTAAAAACTAATGCCCCGAGCGCACCGTGTTCTAAGTTGTAGGTAAAAACACAAAAGACATAGTTCTTGGCTCAGCTTTCACAGTGCAGGTCCAAAAACAAATTGAGATTGTAACTAGCTGTGTAATTTAGTAATGAGCCGTGTCAGGGCACTGCTACTGAAGGGCAACATCCAGTGGAAATGACCTGTTATCTTTCTTCCTATAGAAGACTACGTTAGCCAGAAATGTGGGAGATCCAAAATCACCGTGGGGGATCTGAACTCTCACCTCAAGATCTAAAAGATGGGGACATGCTGCAGTAACCAGGCTCTCAGGGAACTGGAAGCAACTTAAACCAACTTAAACCAAGAACACTTGGCAGCTCTATCAGCAAAGCAGGACTCATGCAGGCAATGTGTAGTTGGCTCTAAAGAGACTATACATCTGTGAATAGTTGCATTATGAACTACAGGTCACCACTGGTCATCATATATAAACGTTTCTTAAAAATTCTGTAAGTACACCCCCCTCCTTGTCTTGTGTGTAGCCATCCTGATCCCTGCAGCAGATTTTTCACCAAGTGGGAGAAGCAAACAACCTATAGTCATTTACAAGTGTACATTTTTTCCAGAATTCATATTGCCTATATTCTTGGAATTCTCTCCTCAGTCCTCCTCAGGGTCATGGCGCTGTATTCCAAGCAGCTATGCTGTACCACAAGGGGCAGCTCTGGGATACTGCATACACTTCAGCAGCAGGAAAACATCAAGCACAGCAACACACCTAAGAGCCTCCCCATCTCTAGAGAGACCTGTAAGATGTCTCTACATCTAGCTACGCAGTATTTTCTCTCCCACAGGTAGAAACCTACTAGAGAAAAAAGCCAAACTTTTCCTAATAACTGAATGATTGATAAATTCAATGCCTGTACACAAAATACATGCCCCACAAGCATCCACATTTACACATTATCCCTTGTACCAATAGACCTTGTACACACACAGATGTGTATAGATGAACACAGAGAAAAACCTCAACAGGGATCAGCTGTCTTGATGTCGTAGGGGTTAATAATGATGGACATATTACTTATTACTAGTGTATTCAGAATGGGAATGACTCAGTTATCTTTGCATTTTCCAAATTATTATCTGAGCCTGTAAGAATCTCTTTTGTAAAAAGAAAATCTTAAGTTTGTGCAGTCTCCATCTGCCCTGGCATTATATCCAACCAGAGGGAAAGAAAGCCATTTTTCAAAATGACACAAATACAAGCAATTTAAATTCAAGTAAATATTTTGAGCAAACTTCCATAGGAATGAAGTGAAAAAAAAAAAAAACAATTAAATTGTGTGCTAAAATAAATGTCTTGTGATCCTGCCTATAACTGAACAAACAGGAAAATTGATGATCTCTGGATAGATCACTGCAAAGCAACTTCCAAGGGAAATTCACAAAATACTAAGTTGGCTCTTGCAGTTCAAATGCAATGACATGATGAGTTTCTTGCATACGTATGCCAAAAAAAGCTAATACAAACTGGAAAGAAGAGAGGAAAGCTCCTGTGAGACCATTTACATAAAAGCTTCATTCAGGGCCTCCACCCTCATGTACTGTACCAGCCACCTTAGCTTTTCCACTCTGCCTGTTCCAAGAAAACAGTGACTAGTATGTTAGAAATGTTGGCTTAAAAATGTTTGGGAATGGACAGTGACAGCAACGTATATTTTAATAACCAGATAGATTATCAGATGATCTTTGGTCAAAATTATGTACAGAGATTTAGATCTAACAGACTACGAAATGAGTAAACTAAAGCAATACAGATGGAAAAATATATTAAAAAAGAGATTTCTGATTGCTCAGGACTTCTGAGAATCAGTCACTTTCTAATGGACAAAAGTAGACAGGTTATTAAAAAAATAACATTGGTATCTGGAGATACAGATTATGCCCTATTTTCAGTCCAGTAAATATAAGCTTGTGATGCTTATAACCAGGATTCTAAGCAAAGGCACTTCTCCTTCCATTTGTACTTGCAGTGGGAAAGGCATTCAAACCCTCAAACTGCAGCATTCCCATTTCTAAAATAAATTTCTTACACCACAAGCATAACAGGAGCCATAATAAAACACTGCTGTCACTAGTGGTTTTCTCCAGCATTCAATCCTTGAGTCAGTTCGTGTTTAACATTTTATCAATGATCTGATTGCAGGAGTCAAATGCATCCTTACCAAGTTTGTTGACCGTATTAAACTGGGAGGTGCTATTGAAAAGATGAGAGGCCTTGCAGAGGGATCTAGATACATTGGAGCATTGGGCAATCAGCAATGCTGTGCAGTTCACCAAAAAAAAAAAAAGATATTATTTCTAAAAAGGGTCCTTCATTTCTCAAACGTTGAAATTTATTAAAGTCTACTTCAGGGTCCCATCCATGGCCCTTTGTGTCAACCCTAGAACAGCCAGGAAGGTGGTGAGCATTACAATCAGCTTTCTTCCGGGATTAACTAAAGAAGCAGAGATCAGTGATCAGAGTCACTTTTCAAGACACAAACTAGTGTCTGTTTCATGATGTAGCTAATGGGAGAAGCACTCCATAGGATCTCTGTTAAAAGAAGCAGTCAGAGCAGGGCAGATGGAAGGAAATGACCTCAAGTTGCAGCAGGGGATGTTCAGGTTGCATATTAGAAAAACCTTCTCCAAAAGAGTGGTTGGGCACTGGAACAGGCTGCCCAGAGAGGTGTTAGAGTCACCATCTCTGGAAGCATTCAAGAGACGTGGAGACGTGATAATTAGTGACATGGTTTAGTGGGGAAATACTGGCAGTACATGGACAGTTGGACTAGATGATCTTAGAGGTCTTTTCCAGCCTTAAAGTTCCTATGATTCTATTTTGTGCAGTTTCCTTGTTGCAAATACATAATTCTTTCTGTCGTGACAACCACTACGAGAAGTTCCTAACACGTTTTTATGAGGATGTAGCAACACTCACAAGAACGGAAAAGGTGGCATAGACATGAACAGTGAGGAGAATTCATTTCAGCTTAAAGTGAACTCAGAAGCAGTCTCCAGCACTATAATAAAGGTAATGTCTTTACATGTAACTCAAGGACACCAAAATACAACTCCTGTATAGATGGACATCTGTATTCCAATTACCAGCAATGATTCCCCAAGGACTTCAGTGAGCTTTGAGTCAGAACCATCACTTCTTGAATGAATTCAAAGAGTTGTTCAATGACATCTTCATGAGATTGGCTGCTCTGCCAGCACAGCTGGATTTTTGGTAAGGTTGGCTGGCTTTAAGTGGAAACTGTCAGCATCTGCCAACAGTGGCCAGACACCATCACAGACTCAAGCAATTAGTGGAATACCCATCCAGTGGCTGGGGATGATCTGTGTACGTGTTCATGCTCCACCTGTGTGCAACCACATCTGAAAGCTGTGGTGGTACCTATACAGGCAGCAGCAGCATGTCATCCCAGGTGAGTCATTGGAGAGCCTCTTTCTAGCCAGGTCAGCAGAAGCTGTCTTGTTTCCCACAGCAAAAAGTCGCTACATGCATTTTTTACATACAGACCTATAGGAGCAGGAGCAGCTCACTCACTGCCAGACAGCTAGCTCTGAAACACAGGTTATTAGTTCCAGATGCTGCTTCAGTGCACTTCCTCCAGTGGAAAGTGTGCAGTAGTAACTTCTTTCGGTTTCACAGGACTCCCCAGAAATGGAAAACACATCAAAAGTCCATGTGGATTTGTCATCCCTCCCTCAACATCAAGCAGTCTGCAGTGCCAACTGAGACATCTGTGGAAAGACTTCTTCACAATCCAAAGGGACCTGTGTCACATTTGCTAATGGTGCTTTGACATATGAGGCCTGCCCCCCAGTGGGCCTTACAGCAAGAACCATAGCCTCCTATTAAGCTCCTGCCCACTGACACAGCACTCCCAATGCTTGGAGCAGGCTTGCCAACCCCATGGTGGTCTCATTCACATTTGACCCTGATTTTGATAGGTAAAAGAAGTACCTTGAGCCAGAAACCAGAGGAAAAGAACAACTGCTTAAAGATTCACCATTTGTGATCTGTCTCTTTGTGCTTTCATACCTTCTCCCAGCACTTTGCCCAACTGCATCAACATCAGTCTTTCAAAGAACTTACAAGTTTGTTTCCCTTAAAAATCTCATAACAGGGTACAGTATTCACTTGTAAATTCAAAACATTTTCTTCCTAGCACACAGTGATTGTGATCAGTATGCAATCTGAGTAGAACATACCATTTACATATTGAATACTGCAGGAGGGGTGGAAATCCAGCGTAAATTGTTTGTGAAAAAAAATGCAGGAGAAGCTGAGCCTGCACATTTTAGACATATGAAAAAATATAGTTTCTCAGAGCCTGAAAACAACCCAGCATAAAACACTTAAGGCTTGTGAAAAGGTAATCATGCAAATACACAGACCCTGTGTAAACACTAAATTATTTACAAGTTTCTCCAAGGATTTCAGACAGACAACTTGTTGGCTCATCCTCACCATCCTTGTCATTATTCTCCTGTATTCGTGCTTGCATTGTGTATTCGGGGTTGTGAGGACTGCAGTGACTAGCAACACACTTCGAAGTACAGGAGGTCAGCAGGGAACTATTAGCCCAGCCCACAGCCCTTAGTGTCAAAGGAGGGTGCTGCTGGCCAGGTTGTCACAAGCCTTGCTCTCAGCCATGTCCATGCTTATTCCTCATCTGCTTCGTGTGACCTTGACAGCACAGCATTAGCTACAGCTCTCATCTGGACATTTTGGGAAAGGGAATAGCTAAGGGTGGGAACGGTTTCTTTAGTTTGGAAGAAGAGTTGTATCTGCTGGTATTTATTGTAATATGGGAAGAGTGATTTGTTTTGTTTGTTCAGATTCAACTCTAAAAATAAACAGTAAGGCAATCAAAATCTTGGGCATCTTTGTATACTTTTACCAATGTAAATAAAGTCATTTTGATTCAGGCGGTACCTTTACATAGCAGATTCATTAAACGGTCAAAATTAGAGGAGGTTGAAAACCATCTTCTAGAGTTCACAAGGCTTTTAATTTAAGAACTGACAATACTTTACTAACACAACAGATTCTGACAGCCACGTGAGGTATGTAGGCATTTTCTCTAACTGAGAAAACTGGAAAAAAGAATTGTTTTGACCAAAGCAATACAACGAAATGGGTCAGATCTGGTGACAGAACTGCAAGTTCCGCTTGGTCTCCTGCTTCTGTCCATACAGCCTTCCTTTCTGCTTCATCTGAACAGTTGTATTGATACTATTATCATGTCTGCATGTGACTTTTTCCTAAGAGATGTTATGCAAATTTGGACACCGAGATTGCCTCATGTTAGATTTGAAATTTGGGGTGAAATTTAATGTTAAAAAAATCTGAGAAAACAGTGTCTCTTGTCTTTGAAGCTTGAAGCTGAAAAGGCCAATTACATCTTTTTTGTAGATCACTCACTGTCATTAAGTGTTTTTCCCCAAAATCCTGTATAGGAAGATAATCAGATCTCCTGAAAACTACTAGCTAAAGAGCATCATTCATCACCACCTGTAAGAGAGCAAGAAGTACATCAGTAATGTAAGTATCCAGGTTAACATACAGCTGCAACTGTGCCCAGCTGATAGTTCACCTCTCATTCACATTAAGACAACCTTCTTCACATAGGTTCATGCACACCAAATCCAGGTTTGGCGTGGGAACAGTTTTTTTGGAACAGTTCTGGATAATTTGGAGCCAAAAACAGTCTGAAGGCCAGTGCACAGGGAAGGAAGCTAATACCAGCTTCTTTCCAGAATACCAAGACTGTGAAGGTAGAAAGGCTGGATGTTCCCACAGAGATGTGTGGAGCTGGTGCAGGGCAGGAGGGCACAGTAAGTCCTTTCAGCCATCCCACACGAGCACCACCAAGTCCATGCTAAAAACAAGGCAAGATAGTGCAGCTACTCTTCATAAAGCGCATCAAGTTACCTCTGGCCCCACCACAGGATTTCATGGCTTTGTACAGTTGCTTCCCAGGTAATGGAATCATGCTAAACTCATAGCCCATAAGAAAAGAATAGGCCAAAAAAAAAAAAAAAGATGAAAAATGGTCCTTTGCCGTGTTTGCTCATGCCTGACAGAGAGGCAACTTAAAGTCCACATGTAATTTTAATAAATCTCACCCACATCTCAACATCTTCCCTCCATCTTTTCTCCATCAGCCAGAGTTCTCCCCAGACAAAGCATGGCCTTGTTACAGCAGCTCCCTTTTTCCTTTGTGCAGCCAGAACAAGATCCAGCTCCTACCACAAACACTCTACAAAAGACAGACTGGATGCCTTCTGATGAGAAAACTTTGCCAAGTCCACCCTCTAATGATCCCTTTCAGGATGAAGGCGCCAAGTGGCTGTGGGACACTTTGGCTTTTCAAGGAGGTGAGATGGGGTGCACCACATGTGTCCTAGTGAAATGTCTCTGAATGAACACTTGTGTCAGCAAGATGAGTGAGGAAACTTTTAGTATAGCAGTTACTAGTCTAGGCTCAAACCAAAAGCACTCCCCCAAAGTCTGGTGATTTTCAAAATCCAAAGCCTCATCTAAAAAGTTTGCTAATTACCCTGATTTCTGTAACAGGCCAAACCAGGACATTGGATCCCAAATAACCCTCCAACTTGGGTTGGCTCAGGCTCTGGATCCAGTGTCTGCGGTGTGAAAGAAGGGAAAACCAGAGGGGATGAAGGAAAAAAATCACCCTTGCTCCGTGTATCTCTAATACAGGGCCACCTCTGATACACTTTAAAAAAATATATAATGAGACCACTATAATATATATTCCAGCCAAAATTCTTGGCTCCCAAAATCAGCTTTATATGGTATGCAATATAGAAACACCCAGGAGACGCTATAAGAACTTTGACAAGGCTAATATTAAGCTAGAACAAAACAGAACTACTGGCACCAGCTCCACTCAGCTCTTAAGTAAACTTGTCCCATTAAAAAGTAGCCTCTAAGATATTTTCTCTCTGAAGTGTATAGTAGCTTATAAAAAGCAGGAAGAGTTGCCAAGACGTAGATGTGTTCAAGTACTCCTTACCCTCATTAAAGAACATTCCCTGGCAGCCAGCAGCTCGGAGCATTCCAGTGAACCAGATTTTATAAGAGGGGTGTTTACGGTGGTGTAAGACGTAAGCTGGAAATCATGGTGCACCGTAGCAGCCATGTACTAAATACAGCTGTCTTTGGGGCCTTATCGATCAGGGCACAGGATACGACAAGCAGGATGGTCAAGGAAATTCAGATATAAATATTAAGAAAACAAACGTCAAGGCTTTCTGCTCTGTAAGAAGAAAGACACTGAGAGATGCCTGTGCCTGCAGTGAAGTTAGGTAGTGGAAAACCATGGAGGACTTAAGTCTCAATTTCACTGGTTTCATATGCAACATAGAGATGTCTTCAAAGCAAGCAATTATGTCATTTAGCTTCTTAATGTTCCCACTTATTTCCACAGGAGTTAGGAGTTAAATTATTTTGTGGATCTGGCTTTTACTTGCCTTGATCATTTAAAGGCTATCTTCCCTTTTCATTTCAGTGTCCAACAAATCTTCTGCCTGGGGGTATTGTCCACTGGAAGAGGAGTCAACTAATTATCTAAAACAGGTCTTTTCATCCTTAACACCTCTGAGGAAATAGGAAAGAGAAGATCTGCATTTCTCTCTTACAGTATGAGTGCTGAGTACATATAAGTACATGTTATTCTCTAGAGTTTCTTGTTTTTCCTCCCTGCTACCACCTAGTCACTGTTTTTCCAAAGGCTTTTCAGTTTCACTTGAAGAAGGATCCCCATTTCTGTGGCTCTAAAGCAAGCTAATAGTTATCCAAACCATTCACGCTGCATACAGAAATACAATTTATCACCTGTTGATAAATACATGCTGTCTAGCTACACAGCTAACCTTATTCCTTGTTATATTTGGGGGAATCCAGAAGTGTACAATTTCTACATTTTATGATCTCACACAATAGTTAGCATCATTGAACAAAGAGGATGCTGAGCCTGCCCCATGTGCACATGTGTCACCTGTGCTTTGCCAGAGCAGGAATAAGGTGGTTGCAAATGCTAAACTCAGCTGCGCCATCCAGAATAAGAGAACAGCCTCTGCAAAATGACATTTGGGTACAGACATGTGAAGAGCCCCAGAGTGGAATACTCCCACATAGATGTCTGAATACCCCCAAAGTGGAACTTAAGAACAGCAGAGAATTGGATAGTCGGAACAGTCCCCCTTTGATAAAAGACTAGAGAAGCAGACAGGCAGGTTTCCACAGCATCTTGTTATCAGCAGGACCAGTTAGATAGAAAGCAAATGAGATAACTTAGTCTGCATGGAAAATGCATGGAAAGGAAAGTCCCACCCTGGCACCTTTCTGTAGAATTTTGACTGAGATTTCAGGGATGCTCAGAAGTGAACAAGAACCAGAGATATGGGAACATGAACACAGAGGGGGTTTTTTTGTGTGTTTTGTTGTTCTTGTTGTTTCTGTCTTGTATGAATCTGTGCTTCTGTTTTTTATGGCTAGGTAAAATAACAAGAGTTTGCTTTTAGAGCACTTACAAAGACTACATGTAAGGCATCAAATGTTTAAATTCTCACATAACTTTAAGGGGTGGATCATCAGTCCAGAGTTGCCTCAAGTCAATGTTCAGGATTTTGGGATGTCTAACTATAAAATAGATCAAGGAATTAAACCACGTCTTGGAAGTCTAAGGTGGCTGAATGGTGAAGCTTCATTTCTTTGGGGAGATAATAAGGTGACAAAGCATCCAAGAAATGCACTGAAGACTGCAAGCAATGGGCCAATGCCATAGCTTATTCAAACTCAGAAGGTTTAGAGCAAAACTTGGCAGCCTGTAAGGTTCTATAAAATTTTACCAAGCTGCAATACTATGTATTTTGCTTTAGAGTATTAGTATATTCTGTGACGAGAAATTTTCTTTAATGTTCCTCAGGAAGAAGGGAAAGGAGTGGAAGGGATATTTGATTATTTTTATATGGATGAATATAAAGATAGCTAGATAGATTTGTCCTTCAAGTGAATAGGACCTTACTCTGAACCAGGAAAATAGCTACAGTCCTTTCCATGGACCTGTCATCCAATCAAAGCACCACAGGAAACTTTATGACTTCTTCCCCTCTGTTTTATCTGCCATGTTACATATAGAAGTCATCTATTATATCACAGATTGTTTTTATTTCCTCCTATCACACTGCTGGCTTTCTTCACCTCCTGTCAAAGACAGTTGGACTGTACCCAGCATTCAGTGTGCCTGCTAAAAGCATTAAGATTTGGCTACATTTAGAAAAAAGTTATAAAGTGTGGATAGAACAAGTCACCAATATTTTTGTTCTTCTAAAGGGTCATTTGAATACATGAGATTTTCCAGTAGAGTCTAATACTGAGAAAAAGGACAGCTGAAGTGCCCCACAAATAGCTTTGGTCATTGACATATACTACCAAAATATCCCTAAAGTAAAACAAAAAGTCTTTATGTGATAAATAAATAAAATCATTTTTCCTTCAATTTTCCACCATGATACCTATTTCACTCATAGAGGATATCTTAAAGAATTGGCTTTTCTGCATTCTTTTATCAAATTTAATAGTACAGTTCTCATTACCTACAGACAAATGTAGACCTGGCATCTACATTTAGGAGAGAAAATGATTCTTATCACTGATTATAAATGGTTCAATTACTGGTTGTAAATGCTCACCAACAGACTGAAGTTTCAGACACTGGCTCACATACTGGAAAACACACAGGAATGGTTGGGTTACTCTCACCTGACCTGATGAAACACTTTTTTTCCAGGCTATTCCTTCAGTCCTCAGTCAGTGGAGGCGCTTCCAGAAGACAGTTCCTCTGACCTGTCTTAAACTGCTATCCTCAGATGGCAGAACACTGCCTGAAAATGTGCCAAACATACAGGAAGCCTTGTCCAGTCATCCAGATGTTAAATAAGGCAAAATTTACCATAAAGGACTCTACAAACTGTGGTAGTTTCTCTACTCTGTGGCTTCTGATCACAAGAAACAGTCACAGCTGTCTGTGAAAACCTCAACTAAATTCCCCACTGGACCAATCACACTAATAAACAGCATTTAACTAGACAGTTCATGCATTATAGAGCACTTAGTGCCCTCAGGACTCTGGTGAAAGTGGTAATTCAGATCCTACCAAAAACTAAGAGAAGAGGACTCTCTACTGTTCTATTCGCATAGCACAGCACTCCATGGGGTCCTTTTTCAGGACCAGAACCTTTTGCTCCTTTTTCCCTCCAAGCTCCACCACTTGTAGGACTCATGCAGTTTCCGTGCAGAACACAGCAGAGAAAACTCAGCAACAAAAAAGACCTCACCGTTCTCTCCTGTGATGAACAAAAGGTTCCACATCCAAGTAAGGAATGCATTTCAGCCTCAGGAGGGAGCTGTACAGGGATGCACTGAAAAAGTCACCAACCATCTTGGCCACCATGACAGCCAGCATTATCAGTAGCAAGGACTGGACATCATTTGTGATCTCTACCTAAGGAGAAAAAAAAAACATTTTTTTCTTCATACAACTGGAGACATTGGCAAAGGTTGCAGAGGACTACCTACTTTTTTCACAGGGGAGCAGGAAGCCATTCTGATACCCTGCAGCTGCTAGAAGTGGAAGCGCACTTTCCCTCCTTTCCAGGGATGGGAAATCTATCAACACTTCCACCAAAAGGCTCTGGCTGATACAGTGACAGCTCCCCCTCCCATTCCCATCATCTTGAAGCACTATGCTGACATTAAAACCCATGTCTGAGTCCCATATTTCAGGTGGCTTGTGATAATTTTGCAGTTATCAGAGAAGGGTAAGTAGAGATGAAGTAGTTAGATTGTTTTAAATAGTTTGGCAGTGTGACAAGTATTAAAAAATGCAAACAAATCCAAATATTTTTCTTTCTTGCTGAGCTCAGGAGATACAAAATCATCTTCCCATACTGCTGCTTCCTGACAGAACAAGCTCCTTGTACTAACATCATCTTGAAGGATGCCAGAGAAGAAAACAAAGAGCGCTCAGCAGAAGTCCAGTGCAGGAGATCAAGAAGCAGGAACACTGCACAGCTACCATGCTCACCAACATCTGGCAGTACAAGGATGCTACAGACACCCTTTTCCCCCTGATCATGAATTGATCAATATGGCACTGCAGCACCCATTTTAAGGAAACAGAGAGCATACACAGATTATGGGGTAAAGTATCTAAGATACCTAATATGTCTTACCTAAGAATATTTGCACTTTCTTCCTGCATAGTTAGGGTATGGTCAGATGGGTGGCAACATGTTTAGCATGTTTTAATACCTAATATCCCCCCCCTTCAGCCATTCAGTTTTGCTTCCACAGTTGGACACAACACTATATTGTTAACTCACTGCAATGCAAAGGTAGACTGAGTTTCCTCATCCTGCAGAAGTCTAACAGCTGTGATGGCAGTGACTTCATGATGCACACCAATACAACTGGCTTTGAACAAAGGATTCAGACTGAATCATTGTATACGAAGTACAGAGTAACATGGATGGACTTCAGTCTGTTTACAGCTTGTTTAGCTTGGAGAAGAAATGGCTCCAGGGAGAACACATTGTGGCCTTTCAGTAGTTGAAGGGAGCATATAAACAGGAGGGGGGACAGCTGTTTACAAGGGTGGATAGTGACAGGACAAGGGGGAATGGTTTTAAACTAAGACAGGGGAGGTTTAGGTTAGATATTAGGAGGAAGTTTTCGCACACAGGGTGGTGACGCACTGGAACAGGTTGCCCAATAAGGTTGTGGATGCCCCATCCCTGGAGGCATTCAAAGCCAGGCTGGATGTGTCTCTGGGCAGCCTGGTCTGGTGATTGGCAACCCTGCACATAGCAGGGGGGTTGAAACTTGATGATCATTGTGGTCCTTTTCAACCCAGACCATTCTATGATTCTATGAACTCACAACCAAGTCAAATGTTTTTCTTGGTCAAAATTACTGTGCAGAAATATTCTCTTCATGCTACTTTATTAAAGGTTTTAGTATTATTATTATTAAAAACTGCTATCTCCTTCCCATTATTTCTCCTATTCTATTTTAAAATTTAAAAAAAAAAAAGGTTATTCACTGGCAGTTATCCCAGGATTAAATATGCAAACTTTCCTCCTAACGTTAAACTTTCCTCCAAGTCAAAGTGAATTGCAGCACGTTGTCATTTAATAGTCCTCATTAGGTAAAAATTGTTAAGTGTTCCAAGCATTCACATTCAAAGAATGCCAATAAACATATTTCTGCCTGATAAGCTGTAGCACATTTATCCAGGCTTTACATTTTCACCCTTGTGTCTTCGTTCTGGGCTCAGAATGATAACATCAGGGATGATTTAGAGTATATGCCAATGAGGGACTCATATGGCATGTTCAGTCATGAGCAACCAGGTCATGCAACTGTCCTTTCTGCTTGGACATAGCTAAGGATTTTTTATAACCCCACAGCATTCTTCGAATGTCTTTTTAAACCTAGCATTTGACTGTTTTATTTTAAAACACCAGGAACATGTCAGTTGAAAGGAAAACAGCAACTGTGGGATTTTCAGAATTGCTTCATCATATCTGCCACAACTCATTCACACAGATGGAGACTCCTTTATTGTGGATTCCTTTTTAGGTTATTTTTAAAGAATCTTGCTATGGGGAACTCTTCTAGAATAAAACAAGCATTAAAAATTAATATTAAAAACACTCCAAAAAGCTATAAAGGCACTCTAAAAAAACCTAACTTCAAAAGCTCTTGAAACTCATACCCTGAAAACAGTCTCAAGTAATCATTTCAACCTATGCGGAAAAAAAATTTCCTCAGAATATGGTGAGATAGTGTTCATTACGTTGTATGGACACATCAGTACCATTCCAAAAATCAGTAGAAAACCTCTGGGTATCAACAAGAACTAACTGCAGACTAGAGAACTGAAGCCATGTGCTCCTCCTTTCTTCCAGCCACGGGAAGCTAGGCATCCAGCAACTGAGACATCTGTTAAAAAGGACAAAAGAAGAAGCTGCCATGAATTTCAGCCCTAGCAAAAGGCCCAAGAAGGCTGACTACGGGATGCAGCGAGCAGACGTTATTGCCTGCTTTGTCCAGAGCACAAGAGCATGTTTGATGCCAGGAGAGCCTCGGGGAGGTGAGGTGAGGAGAGGGAGAGTACCGTTTGCTCATCCCAGAAGCTGCAATTGCGACCATCTCCAGAACAGTAAGAACCATAAAGCTGGCTTTCCAGGCTCCCATCCTTGCTCTTTATCCCTTTTGATCCCTTCCTCCTATCCTCCCATCCTCTAGTGGGAACAGCCAAGCTGGTCTGGCCTGTGCTCTCTTCTTTTATTCTCTCAAATATTCAGCAGAATTTTACATCTGCTATTGAGAAACTCTGCGGCTGGTGCTGATTTTCCCCAGCACTGCAGCCCTCCTGAGTACTGGGATTCATGGGGATGGCTCTTCTCTATAGCACTGAGCATTTGCAACGCAAACACTCAAAGCAAGTGCCTCTAAGTTTAGCATCAGGCTTTACTTCCTCCAAGAGTTAATGCCTGCCAAGCAGAAATGCTGTTTATCTTTGGCAGCCCAGCGTGACTGAGGTCATTAAAGAAAGACATGTTAAAAGCATTTTGAGCAATATCTTCTATATGTAAGTAAATTGAAACTTTGGCCAAAACAGAGCAACTACAGTTGTCCTGAACTCTCGCTGGGTGGAAAATGGAGAGTCAATTTTTGTGATATTAAATTTTCTTGGGAATAGGTAATGTTAGAGCAAAACTTTAAAGCAGATGACTTAGAAATTACATAAATGATATATATTTGGAGCATAGCATGAAGAATAGATAAAAATATTTTAGAAATATCAAGAAAACTCTGCATGAAAATGCAATCCACTGTGAAACTTTAGATAAGATGAAGCTGTGTGCACTAATTATAAATCAAGTTACCTGTGACACTAGCCTAGAGCAAAAGCTTTATAAAAGATGGTCCTGATTCCACATCAAGAGAGCTAGAGAAAATCTTATGTCCTACCTTTAGGGGTTTCAAGCTATAGAATAATGTTTATTAACAATAGAAACACATCAAATATGAAAATAGATGTCAGAGATCAAATCAGAAATGCTGAGGAAGGGAACTGCAACAAAGAAAGATTCACTTACAAAAGTGCAGTAACTCACATTGAGAAATTGTGCATCTCAGCGGTGAAGGAGAAGGAGGAATTCAACAATACCTGTCAAAAACATGAAGCTAAAAGCTAAGCCCATTAATGACAAGGATAATGGCAATGAAGCAGTAAAGTTCTCCTTAGGATATCTTGATGAAAATCAAGGAAGTACAGATTAACTCAACAATTATGATAGATTCAAGTTGTCTTATACAAACACACGGAAACCTCCATGCACGCACGCTTGCACATATGTGCACTCTGTAACACTGTGTGAGCAGTCCCTATGCAGAGAAGGGCCATCTGTTCCCTGCCATAAGAGACAAAGTGCAGAGCCTTGGGGCTCCTCTGTGTGGGGAAGTCAACACATGGTGAGCCCTGGTGTGAATTTACAGCACGTTAACTACCCTGCACTAACTGCCCATTTGGGTTGACTCTTGGCACACATGAAGAGAAAAACATCCTTTGCCATCAAAAAGGAGTGAGCCTAGCTCACACAAAAGCACTCTCATTAGGTTCTAGAATCATCTACTTAGGGAATTGGTGCCAAGAGGCCAGCAGGCTGTAAATTCACGCTGGTGCTCCCCACAAGCCCATTGTGCCTGCAGACAGGTCCTGGTGAGCTCCTGCCAAGCGAGCCCAGCTACAACCCAGCAAGGAGCTCATCTGGTCCGGGGCTGGAGGACAGTGTGGCCTCTCCTTTACCATACCTGTCTGCTCACACCACTTCCTAAAGAATCTAAAGAAGGAACAACTTACACAGAGCGCTAGAGAAAGAGAGAAAATGAAGGTGACAAAAGCAGAGGGAGGGGGAAAGCTGGGGCAGCCACTAAACGCCTTCGACTCTTCAGCAATGAAACGTGCTGTTTCATTTATTGATACTCGTTCCAAGCCTACGTTTTAGGGGCTGCTCTTTAGGATGCAATTTACTCTCAGTGCATATTGCCAGACTGTTTTGTTTTTTTTCCTTTTGATCTTACGGGTGCAGCAGGCTGTGCCAAAAATTTCTTAGCCTAGGGCACCCATCTCTGCAGAGCCAGCAGCGCTAATAGATGCTGGAAACAGTCAGTGCTGACACTTCATACATCAGCGGCCCAGTAAATTGCACCTATTTTTTTCAATATTCTCTCTATATACAAAATATTGAAATATGTCGTTTGCACACACATGCATGCAGACCACGATTAATTTATTAGCACAGTTATTCAAAGCTCTTTAAATGTCCTCTTTGTCACCAGAGGCACTTTTCAACAACCCCCGCGGTCCCCAGTTTCTCAGGCCTCCACATCATTATAATCCGTTAGCCACCTTCATGTTAGCTCGGTTTTATTATATAACACATAATTATGCATTTCATTAACAGCATCACCAGGCACGGCACATCAAAGAGAGAACGGCAGCTGCCCAGGAAATTCAAAAAGATGCAGTTTACTTAAAGCTCACTGTTAAAAAATGCTCCCCCCCAGTTTTCAATCAAATGATGGTTAACATGCTTCAAACATTTTACTCCAGCTCAGAAAACAGAGGCCAAACAACCTCGTTAGAGGCAAGGCTGCTGACAAAGTGAATATTCCACAAACACTTGGTATTTCCAATAATGTAGAAGAAAAGATTGCTAGCCAGCAACGTGGCGCAACCCAATTTTCTTTATCAGAAAATCACTTAGCAAAAGAGCTCTCTCACTATTTGCAGCTTGCAGTGACAAATGCAGAGGAGAGGACCTATCAAATTTAAAAAAAATAAAAAGAACACTTCTTCAAAATGATTTAAAATATGTTAGAACAGAAAAGCTGCCTGGCGAACTGAACAAATGAAAGACAAAACCTCCTTCTCATGATATAATGATCATCATCTTGGGAAGAGGCTAACTCCAAAAGAAATATTTTGTCATTTTTCACAAGCTTACACACACATAGCTGAAAGGCCTGGAATTTGGAAAATATTTGGGAAAGAAAAGGTATAAGGCAACGTGTCTGAGAGTGATTAAAAAAAAAGTGAGAAGTAGGAGAAAGTAGGAGAAAGTAGGAAAGAGACACAAATTCTCAACACTGCCAACCAAACCCAATAGTTCTGGAGATAAAACTGTAGCTGGCACAAAACAATAGCTCCGGGCACAGTTCCCAGGGCTACACATGACCAGATTTTGTGGAATATTAGACACTTCCCCAGAAAGACACCTTTCATTTCTCTCAGATGCAGCTAGAACTTCTCCCATTGATTCAACATACCAAGAAAAAATCACACATGGTCAACAGAACGTTCCCAAAGGGTGGAAAGTTTGTAGTCCAATAATTTGTTTCTTGCTCAGGAGCAAGAGCCAACAAGGTTGTAAACATGGACTGACATGAAGAAGGGGAGCAGAACAGTTCCCTGTTCACTGCAGCAGAAGAGATGTTCAAGCAGCTTTCTTGAGAATAGAGATTTGTGGAAATAGCATCTCCTTGGAATCCAGTTATTTATACTGTCACAGCCATTTCATAAACAATGAATGCAGTGCTGCATTTCAGTACTTCAATGTCCGGATTATGATCTGCTCACCCTTAGTAACCTGTGTGTTGAACACTTGATTCAGTTCACTTCCCACTTAATAACGGTCCTAACAATACAAAGAACCGCAATGCCATTATTGCTCACTATTTTCATCTGGGACTATGCCAAAAGAGGCACCTTTCCTCAATATTGATCCAGCTGAATACTCCCTCCATTAATCTCTTCTTTTAAAAGTGAATAATCTTCCCTTCCTGTGCGCTTCACCTTTAAAGAAATCCTTTATATTCCTAGGACTACATCCATTAACTCAATTCACTTTAATGCATCACCTTATCACTCACCACCATCGCTGCTGGAAATTTTTGAAGAAGTGGGATGCTGCAATACAGTAAACATAAATCTCTTTAAAAGTCCTGCTAGCCCCAAGAAGTTATGCATTCAAGTTCCTCACACTGCTGAAAATGATTATTTCTTGCAGCCTCAGGCAAACAAAGCTGTGCATCATGCTCTACAAAGGGTGACACACCCAGGGTAGGTTCACTGGAAGGACTTCCTGCCAAATCCCCAGTGCCAGGAGGATTGCACAATTAGCGGGATTCTTCCTCGCACTCATAAGTCTATTAACTATTCCAGACCATGAAAATGAGTAGGCAGCTTCTAGCACCCCATATAGAGCTTAATTACTGCCAAGGCAGAGCTCAAAAAACTATCTTAGCACAGAGCACGTACTTTTAAGCAAAATAGTTCTCATTAATCACACTTGTGCGTGGTCTCTTAATCCACCTTAATTCCTAATGTTCAGTGAGATCAAGTCTCATCTTTCTCTGATGTGGATTTAAATAGCTGCACGAGTTCCTCTGGAGCCAACCAGCGTTTTGTTGATGACTTCCTTGTTTATGGAGAGAACAACTTTCCCTAATTCCAAGACCAAGCATAACAGTGGGAGACTGCTAGAAAGAACTTAAAAATACCCAGAACAGCTAAGTAGTCCCTGGAAACATATCAAAGTCCTCTGAGTCTCAGTCCTTGGGAACTAGGACAGAAGATGCTATGCAAAGTGCAAATGTTTGATTTCTTGTTTCAGTCCCTCAAGGCCTATAAATACACCTGTTTTGACAGGCTGTGGCAACGGATGATATAGGAAATACTATGGGTGACTGCAGCAACTTTTGCCAAGATTCCCTAGAAAGATACCTACCTGCGATTTCTTTGTAATCTGTCTCACTATTCTGGGTGTATAGTAGACACAAATCCTGAAAGGACCTTTCAGGTCTCTAAATCTGTGTCCCAGGAAGGCAACTCTGGTGCCTGTTATGTCAAATGAACTCCTTATTAATAAATAGAGCAACATTTTATACGTTTCCTGTTGAACATGCCTGAACATTCAGCAGGATCACATACATAATCTATTCAAAAGAAGCACTGTACTCTATAATAATCCAGCTAAGAAACCATGTAATGTTTTAACTCATAACATGGCAGAATTCTTTAAATTATTATTCATGAGTATTTTTGTAAAATAATAAAGAGAGCTGTAATGAATCTCTGACATACTTAAGTGATGCTAAAACCAGCAACCACTGCCATGGCCCTGGCTCCCAAGGTCCAGGAGAGACAGGAGAAAAAGGAGGTCCAGGACTACAGGCAGCTGCAGACCTGATGGAGGATTTATCACGGCTCTGTGCATCTTCCTCACCATTTGACAAACACTGTATGGCACAGGCTGTGAACTTCATTTCAGTTATAACTTCAGTATGAGCAGAACACTTTAAAAGCCTACTGTTGTCAAAACCAGGATAGGTGGTCATTCACTGAGGCTCTAGTTTCTTAGAGAAGTGCATTACAAAACCTGAGGGCCTGAAAATATTCCCCATCCCTTTCTCTGTGAGAGTAGTTTCACTAATTTTGCTTTCTGGAATCACAGAATCATAGAATCATAGAATGGTCTGGGTTGAAAAGGACCACAATGATCATCGAGTTTCAACCCCCCTGCTATGTGCAGGGCTGCCAACCACCAGACCAGGCTGCCCAGAGCCACATCCAGCCTGGCCTTGAATGCCTACAGGGATGGGGCACCCACAACCTTATTGGGCAATCTGTTCCAGCGTGTCACCACCCTGTGTGTGAAAAGCTTCCTCCTAATATCTAACCTAAACCTCCCCTGTCTCAGTTTAAAACCATTCCCCCTTGTCCTATCACTATCCACCCTCGTAAACAGAGTTCTAGACAGACAACTGCCAAAAAATACACAGTGCTCTTCCTCTAGTTGGAGCAAACTCAACAGAAAGTAGTAGGACTTAATGTATGCAACACTTTGTTGTGTATGAGAGTAACTACATAATCAAACAGTTGCAATTTTATTTTCATGTCAATTTGAATAAAACTAGGGCCAGTACAAAACTACTGTAAATCTCCCCTTCTTTGTAAGAAGGTGACATCACTTATAATCACATTAGGAAACATCCTCAAACACACCATTCAGACACTCTGGGCTCCTGACAGATAGCTTAATCAGAGCCAACACTTACCCTACAAGTAACTACAGGCTTAGAGATTCTGACTACAGTTTTAACTCTTCATTAAAAAAAAATAAAAAATCAGACAGCTTAGTAACAGAAAATTAGATCTTGTCAAAACAGCTTCTGTGAAACATCACAGGTGTAATAAAAAATGTTAAGTGAGCCCTAAAGTGTTTAAGTGTGACAAGGTGATGCACTGAACATTCTAGCACTGGAAAGAACCTGCCAAATGAGGTTCCAGACAATTAAGCATTTCCTCTGTCTGCTTTGAAGGAAACATGATTTAAAAAATCTTGAATACTACTACATTTGTCCCCACTTTTCCAAAAGATTTTTCTTACTAAATTCGGTATTAAGTAAGCCTGCTGGAATGATTGTACTGATCTATTTTAAAGCATTTATAATGCTTTGGTGTAGAGGAGAGGAAAATTTGAACCTTAGTGTAGAGTGAGCACATAAACCTACTTTCCCTTTTGGGCACATTGATCAGCAGGGAAAAAAAAAAAAAAAAGCTTCCTTGTCCAGAGCACAAGTATGTCCTCTTGCTAAAGTGAAGATCACCATCTTGTTTCATCTAACACCAATGTCAGCCAACAGAGGCTGACATGACCTGCTTCCTGGAGCCTCCGTTACTCTCACATAGGAATGGCCCTCCCCGCAGGCAGCCATGTGCTCCATTTTCCTTCCAGAGCACCAGACTCTAATTGCCTCAGGAGACCAATGTCCCTTTCACGCCCTTGTGTCTTGAGCAAGTCAGAGGGAGGCATAACCAGAGGTTTCCCAAGGTCTGTTCTGCCAAAGGATGTATTAATTTTTTACAGTCCATTCTTTCCCTTCTCTTTGTCTGTTCTCTCTTAAGTATTGCATACACCCTGCTAAACAAGGAGAAGAAAGGGAAAAATATGACCCAAGCCTTCCAAATAAATTTTCTTTTCTTTGAACAAGGATCAAGCTAAGGAAGAGCATGAGGTGGGAGTGGTACAACTGGAATAGTCTGAGGTCAGCCTTCGTGATATATGACCTGTAGAACCAGGCAGCTAACACCATGCAACTTCTACCTTCCTGAAGTGGGGCTTTGCTGGTTTGCAAGTTGCACCAGCAACTGCTGAAGTCACCACTGACAGTTTGGGTAGGTTTGGGGTTTTTTTTGTTTTGTTTTGTTTTTTGTTTTTTGTTTGTTTGTTTTTTCCTTTTAGAGATACCAGAAAGCAGTTCAGGTCTGGCTCAATAAGCTGGCCTGAGACACATCCACATGTGTGGCACATGTGGTGCTCAGGGACATGATTTAGCGGAGGGTTGTTAGTTAGGGTTGTATGGTTAGGTCATGGTTGGACTCAATGACCTTTAAGGTCTTTTCCAACCTGAGTGATTCTATGTGCTCAAGAGTTCTTTCACCATCACGCTTTCATATTTCAAAGCGAGAGAAGAGCCATCTCTAGGGCAGGTCCCATTGGCTACCATTTGTGATCCTATTTTGTGCAATGTTTCTCCTTTTCCATGTGCTTTTACAGCTTCCTCTTGGGGCCCTGCCTATTTGCTTACAGCAGCCGCAGACATTCACCAGGGCTCATTGCCATGACCATATGTGTCCCTGACCTAGATGAGGAGGGGAAGGGAAGGGGAGGGGAGGGGAGGGGAGAGGAGGGGAAGGGAAGGGGAGGGGAGGGGAGGGGAGGGGAGGGGAAGAGAGGGGTGGAGAGGAGAGGAGAGGAGAGAAGAGGAGAGGAGAGGAGAGGAGAGGAGAGGAGAGGAGAGGAGAGGAGAGGAGAGGAGAGGAGAGGAGAGGAGAGGAGAGGAGAGGAGAGGAGAGGAGAGGAGAGGAGAGGAGAGGAGAGGAGAGGAGAGGAGAGGAGAGGAGAGGAGAGGAGAGGAGAGGAGAGGAGAGGAGAGGAGAGGAGAGGAGAGGAGAGGAGAGGAGAGGAGAGGAGAGGAGAGGAGAGGAGAGGAGAGGAGAGAAAAATTTTTAAACCGCATGACAGAACATGTCCTTCCCATCTGGGCAGAGGGGAAGCCATAGTCCTCCTTGGGGATCTGCCTCTCTCAGGACCCACAGGAGGAGCCTCCTTCCCACCAACAGACCTTGCTTGACAGAGCAGCAGCTGGGCTGTGTGATCACTCACTCTCGTTTCAACTGGGTCCAAAAATCAAAACAAGTATTTCTGGCCCCAAGCCCCCATTCATTAGAGCAGCTGGTTACATGGGGCTTTTAATTTAATGATAATAATAATAATAAACGATAATAAATCCCTCTGGCTGGAAAAAAAGGAGGTAGGCTTATTGTGGTAGCTTTTGTCCCAGAGATAAATCATTTTCACAAAATTTGGAAAAAATACTACTGGCAGCAATCTGAAGGTTTTTAAGTTAAAAATATAACAGAACTTAATGGTTTCAGATGCTTTTTGTGACAATGTAACTGAAAAATGCCTTTAATTTGGAAACAAATTAAATTTGGCAAAGAATTACTACATAAAACAGCCCAATTGCATTCTGTAATTTGAAAAAAATTAAAAACAGATAAGATACTGTGAAGTAAAAATAACTTCTGCACATTAAATTCTCATGAACTTTCATTAAGATTTGTATTACTTGTCCCAAATGTACAATTCAATGTTGTAATACACTAGATCGCTTTATTTATAAAATACCTTTAAAGCTACTGTAAGTTAGAGCCAGAAAAGTGACAATATAAAAATATTATCTTCTCACATTACAGCTTCATTTCCAATGTATTTAAAGAAGAAACACAGTCTCCATTTCAATATTTCAAATGCAGAACTGAACTTTCTAAAAGTTCAGTGCCAGTTGAATCCATGTATAATTCAGGCATATCTGTTTATTTTACTGATAAAACCTGGTGTCAAAGCTGAGACAGCACTTTATGAGATATAGCTGGATTCTCCTCTAATTCGTGAATTAGAACAAGGCTAACTACAGACTAACCACTGTCCTATGGTTGCAGTTCTTCTTTATGCATGATGAATGAATGAATCAGAAGGGACTTATTCTGATGTTCTTGGGCTGAGTTCACAAAGCCACTATCCAGTAAAAATGAGGGTTATTTTGTTTTTCCCTACAAGCACGCACTTTTTATGGGATATTCCAATGACTTGACAAATTGTTTATCATCCCTGTAGGGTGGTATTTCTTAGGTTAAAACCCAGAAAGCTTTGATTTGGAATGCTATTGTGGTGTCTCATGAGAATTTTAAAATTGGACATAAGTAGGCATCTCAGATTAAACTGTGTCTCCCATGATGCATCGTGCATTGCCCCCTCCTTCCTGGAGCAGGCCAAGAAAGTCTCCTTAGTGTTTCATGGGAAATATTTCATCTCTCCTAGAAAAATGATAGCATGAAACAACAAAGATCAGGGCAAGATATTTTAAATAGTTTTTGCTTTATTTTTATTCCTTGGTTATTCAACTTTTTGATGAAAAACCCAAGGCTTTCAAGAAAACAATTCTGAAACCCTAATTTTCAGTCAAAAATAGAGTGGATTTATTTTAAATTATTCTAGCCAGGGTGATGCTGGAAAAGCAGCCTATTGCAGACTTAAATCTTTATAGCCACTCCCACCACAAAACTAGGCACTAAAGAAACTTTTGCTGTATTTGACCATAAGATTCCTCACATGAACAATAAACTGAATGAGCAGAAGGGAAGAAGGGAATACAGGAGTTCCAGCTGACTGGAGTGGCTCCTCTGAAAGGAGGAAGAGGCTGCAGAACACAGATGAGTGCTGGTGTTTGGCTCAAGGAGGAGCATGGAGCAGTGCCTGTGGAGCAGCCAGAGCTATCAAATCACAAATGGTTTGGACTGAGAGAGACATAAAGATCATCTAGTCCTAACCCCACTGCCATGACTACCTTCCACTAGATCAGACTGACCATCTTGGACATTTCCAGGGCATCCTCCCTCTCTTCTCAGGGAGCCTTTGCTCTGCTAGCAGGATCAAAACAGCAGCAAATAAAGCAGACAGCAGGCAAGTTGCCACTGAAAATTGGGAAAATCACTCACGTTCTGACAGATGTGCAAAACATCACAAAATTTACTAGTCAACACAGAATTTCTATTAAAATACTCCCTCTTGTAGAATAGAATCATTTGAGTTGGAAGGGTCTAACTTCCCTGAAATGAGCAGGGACACCTACAGCTCAGAGCCTTGTCCAACCTGAGCTTGAACACCTCCAGAGATGGGTTATCAACCACTCCTCTGGGCAACCTGCTCCAGTGCCTCACTACATTCATCATTAAGTGAAAACCTTTTTCTTACATCCAATTTAAATCTCCCCTCCTTTGGTTTGAAACCATTTCCCCTTTTCCTATCACAACAGACCCTGCTAAAGAACCTCCCCTTCTTTTTTATAGTTCCCATTATAATGAAAGGCTCCTATCAGATCTCCTTGGAGCCTTCTCTTCTCCAGGCCTTTTCTTCTTCTAGACTTCATAAGAAGTTGCTAGAAAGAAATTGTGGAGCTGATTATGTGGCCACAAAAGATCGCTCCAAAGAGTACAGTATTAACGACTTGCAGAAGTGAGCAGGGAGAGTTCACCAACATACTATACAAGGTATAACCAAGTACCAACCCAGGCTCAAACGTAGCAGTTCACAATACAAGCCATGCTCTTCAGCACCACAGAGGTGGAAGCTGAAGTGGAAAATAGAACAGCGTAACTGTTCACAGCATATTAAATGGTACAGCTATATAGACTTTTTCTCAAATCCAATTAGATGAGAAGAAATCCTAGAATGTACAAGTATAAGCATTTATGTTTAATCCACACGTGGTACATATCACAGTTTTTTTGCCTGCCTAAGGTAGAAGTTATTCATCTCACCTCAGGTCTCACTTAAGAGAAAATTTATTTAAATTGATGACAATTCCTGGCTCCCAATGGTCTTTTTAGCAACAGTACAAACAAGTAATGCCATGAGCAGTCAGGATTGTTTTCACTGGCACTACCTGTTACTCTTCAGGCACCAGCTATGAGATATAAACTGACAACTCCACTCAGCAAGGAAAGATTTATAATTTATACTCATTTTAGCCTTTTCAAAGCCATCCTACATTCTTGCATCATCCCTACTGCAAATGGTTCAAAATGCAGCACCTTGCATCTTCTAACCACTGGGCAACAGGGGATACCAGGCATGTTTTCCATATGTTTTAAGTCTTGTGCTTTCTTTTCTAGCATCTTGCATCACCATTCTGCTCATCCTATAACTTCACGCTAATTAGTTAGATCACATGATTGCCTGTGCTGTATGCTCGCATCATGTATGTAAAATAAGACATGCCTTTCATATCCACTATCATAGTGCCTACAGCTGATGCTCTGCTTCAGTTCCTTGTGAAAGACTTAAGCTTCTTGTGAGTAGCTCAGAGGAAGTGAAAAGGGTAGCCACAGAATTTGCAGCAATACATCCTGCCTATAATTTGAGGTAAGCACATTCTGTCTGATTTTGGAGTACTGATGAAATACAGAGAAAAGGATGAGGTTAGAATTTAATCACTACTACCTGCTGATACAGTTATTTTATTGTGCTTATCCAAGAAGATCTGTAACAATGCTGTGAAGCATATAAAAATATCCAAAAAATAAATGTTCACTTTACTCTCTTAAAAGCATATAGAAAGTATGAAATTTCCTTGCTACACTCAGGTTGGATATTAAGAAAAATTTCTTCTCCAAAAGAGCAGTGAGGCAGTGGCACAGGCTGCCCAGGGAGGTGGTGCAGTCACTGTCTCTGGACGTGTTCAAAACTGTGTGGATGTGGCACTGAGGGACACGGTTAGTGGGCATGGTGGGGACGGGCTGATGGTTGGACTAGATGACCTTACAGGTCTTTTCCAACCTTAATGATTCTGTAGAACAGCAGTCACTTATAGCAATGTAGGTAACTATATAACATGCTCTGCCAGAATGCCTGTCCTGATATAAATACTGGAGAGCAGAAAGCACAAACTTTCATCTCTGAGCCTTCAATACTGCCTTTTATGAACCAGCTGACTTTAAATCCAGCTTTCTGACATTAAAAAACATTCTGACATTTCTGTTCTTTCTGACATTAAAAAAAAAAAAAACAAAAAACAAAAAACAGGCAGACATCAATCAGTAACTTTTCATAATGCTCCAACCAACCACCAGATGGTCATTTTATTTCAGAAGCAAGACACTGCTCATTAGCACAAGCCACTCACTCACAACAGCCACACCCACAATTAGCTAGAGAATGAAGGACCCAAGGCGGTTGAATCTCCCCATGGAGATTTTCCTCTGGTTTATACAATGACATTGCATTTCCCCATCCATATCTTACGGAACATTCTATTTTCTCCTCTATTCTGCATCTGTCAAAAGCTCGATATTTCAGTGTTTCACACTCACAGGAGGCTTTTGAGTCTTAACCTTTTCACAATTAATCACATTCCCCATAACCACCAGTAAAGATCTCTTTGAGAAATAAATTAGGCCAATAAAATGATATACTGATTTAATTGAGTTTGAACAGAACAGGCAGGAAAGTGGAAAGAGTTAGGGCTATTTTGCATTATGTGTGAACAGAAAGGAAGACAATTCAGAGAATGAAGGATCTAAATTGGTGTAAAACAAGTCTTTCTCTGCAGCTGGCTGCTGAACAGCTTAGTTTGCCCATGGGAGTATCACCAGTACTGGACAAGAACACTAATCCTAGGCTAGCCTAGTACCATCCTACTTCTTCAACCCTTGCAAGGCAGCGTAATTGAGAGGTAAAAATACAAAAGGAATGATAAAAATACAGAATGTCCTGGGGACAAACCACTCTGTGTAGGAAGATGCTGTTCCTCTTCCTACACCTAGAGCCCATTGTGGCCAGAAAGCTCAGGACACACAACACAAAGAGGTAAGAGACAGAAGGCTGCGGAAAGATGCACACAAGGCTGGTCCCTGTGCCCACCAAGGAAAATGTCACCACATCTACCATTTGCCACAAATAGCTGAGGAGGATGAGGGTAAAGTGTCAGCATGGGGGGGGGGGGGGGGGGGTAGAAGGAAGCAGCCAAAAAAGAAGTGGTGGGCAGAAACCTGTGGGGTCTGCTGTGAGAAAAAAAAAAGGAAAGCATTTTACAAACCTGTTCACTGCAAGTCCCACATTCATAACTGTTTCCAAATGGGAGGCTATGTGAAAAGCCAAAGCAAACACACTCAATTCCTTTTGAACCCATCAGACAATATAGGAAAAATATGTGCATTTTATGGTTTGAGGGCACAACCTTTTAATTATGTTTTTGCATTGTCATGTCCAAGACCTTTTTTCTCCTCAAAAATTAATATTTCCTCAAGCAATGCTGCTATTTATCTTGGATGAACATGAATTGAAACGCAATCTCCCTGCACAGAAAGAGGCGCAGAAGAGTTATAACATGACACCTAGGGGAATTCAGAACACATTGCAATGCAATCCTAATCATTCTTCTAGTGCCTTTTCAACTGATTTTTGTATAGCTCTCTAAACAGTTCCCAGCTATTGTTCTGCACAAGCTGTACATACATGCTCGGGGAGGCTCTTGGACAAAAAACAAGTGCAGGTAATTGGGAAGGCAGGGAGAAATTGCAGCAAATAAAATACAGGGTGTTTTTTTTTCTGTTATTGCTGAATGAGATGCAGTTCTGTCATCCAAGATTAGCAAGTGTTCTGGCACACCTTCACTTCTCAGTTCCCTACAGTGAAGCCCAGCCTCATGGGCACAAAGCTAAGGAAGATGTCAATCAACTGCTTTTGCCCCTCAGGACTTATATCTCCAGCAAGACCTTGAAGTGTTTTACAAAACACTTCAATTAAAAGTTATTGTGCCATTGCAAGAAAATTCAGGCTAAAAATTCTCCTGCTTTGGAAGAGGCATTACAGCCAGTGGCAATGGGAGCTCTCAGAAAACTTATTGTTCAGGAACCAGTTTTCCTTGCTTCAACATCATAGCTGGCCAATAAAACATACAGATCTTCCAGCAGATGTCCAATAGCAATAACATAAGCAAAAATAACAGAATGCATTTGTGTTTAATGGGTAAATGAGTGCTAAAACATCACGAGGACACTGAAGTAGGAGTGTTTTCATAATCAAATTATTCCTTCATAATAGATAAGTTGTTATGCACATATACCGCCTTTAAAACATCAAAAAATACTTCTTACACAATTTCCACAGCTTATCACTGAAAAGAGCCTAGTGCTGAGCACATGCCAATAAACAGATCCTTTATCAAATGCTGCGCAGCAGTGTACTAGGAGAGAAAAATCCCTGCTTGGTCACTTCAGGTGAATTCTGACATCTGCAAAGATTTTAATGAGATCTGTTTGAGCAACGGCACTCAAGACTTGGTTTAGTCATAGGTGAAATTTCCACACTGTGAAAGCTTCCCCCTTGTGACCTCAAAATCATTTCTGTGTTGACTGAGCTGAATTTTGTCTGCACCTTACAACACGCTGTCCCCAAGTGTTGCTACTGGGGAGAGCTACCATTCTTTGTAATTCAGAAGAAATAGAGATTGTATATTCTCCTTCCTTGTTTGTAAACCACTGAAGCCAATATTATTTCTGTGGCCAAGAAATGTTTAAAAAATAGGATCAGATACTGAGACTTCTCAAAGTGTTAATTCCAAACGTATGCTTTCACAAATACAATGTCCCAAGAAAATAAAAGAAAAAGAAAAAAGGAAAAATAAAAAAGAAATAGGAAAAAAAAAACGCTCTGCAGACAAGCTAGAAATAAGTAGGCCAAGAATATATTTCGCTGTGGTCCAATGTGTGTGGGACACCATCTGTGGTTCATTTAGCTGCAGCAGCAAAAGCTCAACTCAACCATAGCCACACAAATACCTGAAAATTTAACATACTCACCATGATAACAGTGAGGGAAATGGTTAGTCTTGACACACCACTGAAAAAGGAGGCAGCTCCAATGGCAGCAAAGAGACCTGGATCAATCCATGCTCCGTATTCATTAGTTTGAACACCAAAAATGGAAACAAGGATCAAACCAATTATCCTGCCATACAAAGCTCCTGTGTACCTGCATGCAAGAAGGAAAAAGAAAAAAGAAAAAAAGAAAAGTACACCTTTTGCCAGTGATCCTGTTTCCCAGAAGTGCTTCTAGTGATCTGTTTGTCCCAGATTTAATTGATGACTTCTGTAATAACTCCTCTCCCCAAAATAGCTCTATCATCCTTCATTAGTATGAATGATTACTTAGTCCTAATCACAGTTTTGCACAAAATTGCTAAATTTACTCTATTTTGTAGATAAAGAACTATCAGCATGCCTTGCTTAATGTTGGTCAAAGACAAATAAGAATGGACTTTACAGGAATACAGTCAAAAGCACGGGTTATATATGTACATACTCAGCTATTTATATCAGAACACACTTCCAGAGGTCCAGCCTTATGCAATTTCTTACAACTAAATCTAGCTGTGCCCCATAAACCTGGCAAGTAAAGTACTACAACCACATACCAAATGAGTAAAGTGAAGTAATAGGTATTAATGACCTGTGTAAAGCTAACCAGGAATTAACCTGCAAAGAGAATGCAGGAGTCCTCAAACTAACCATATGCTACGCTAAAGAACAAAAACAAAACTTAGCACAGCTGAACATGTAATTGCTGGGATGAGACACGGCATTTTATTCCATATGCAATTAAATATACACATCCAAGTTTCAACCTGTGAACTGGATTTGTACAAGTATTCACCTTCCAGAAGTAGTGAACTATTATATACATCATATCACGTATATGATATGCATTATCTGACTTGAGGAGCATCATCTTACGCCATTACTAATTTTTTCCCATTTATTCATACAATTGATTGATTTTATTGATGGATGCAGTTCCAGTAATCAAAAAAATCAGGTAAATCAGGTAAAAAAATCAGGTTGCTGGATGAAAGACTTGACTGTCAGTATCTATCAAGCAAAATATGCCACGTTTCAGTAATTATTATGTAATAAAAATAATTAGATGATAGCCTATGAAGAGTAGGAGAAAAAGAGAGGAGTATGGAAAAGGCAGACAGCTGCACACATAAATTTCATTTTAGAAATTTCTCAGTATTAGAATTGCATTATGCCTGATATCCACCCTCCATCCATGGCTGCTTACTCGCTGAACACTTCAGTATGCACATCAGACCTCTCAGCATTACTGTGAGAACTCTGCTCCAGTCTACCATAGCTTTCTAAAAACAACAACAAAAGACCTATATGCAGTTTTCTCCAAAGTCTAGGGTGTTGATGTCCAAGATTAAGATTCATGCTATTATGTGCATAGGAAACAGATGAAAAGTCTGGATCTGAACCCATTTTTCTATAGTTACAGAGATGAAGCCAGCAGCCTAGACTCTCCCTGGGTCCCTAAAGGATTCAAGTGATCTGTACTTGGAAAGTATACAGTTCTGGCTATCTTCCTTCTACAGCTATTCTCGGATGACTTTTTTTCATACTTTTCCACAATTTTAGTCCCCCTTTCCAAGCAAACCATTCTGTTCCACCTATACAACCTCCTCCAAGCAATTATAGCTTTGCCACTGCCAAGATTTCAGCTTACAATTCAGGTTATTGCTACTCAACACAGGCCTTTTGCATAGACAGCGCAAACCAAGATGAATGAAGCTTACAGCATCGGGATAACCAGGCCACTGGCAACAGCAGAACCTGCAGTCCAGCAGCTGAGGATGAAGTAAAATGCCAAAGCAGTGCAGAGAGATGTGTATCCGAATTCCTCGTGAGTCCCACGCTTAAAAAGATATGTGATTCCTCGCTTACCATTTTCAACCAGAAGAGCAGCAGCTGCAAAACAGAGGAAGAGATGTGGAGAGATACAGTACAATAAAAGGATTCTTTACAAAAGCACATGTTGTATCAGCTCTCTTTTGCCTAAACCTGATAGCAACTCAGCAAAAATACGTAGGATCAATTAATTTGTGATCAAATGAGAAGTTCGGCACATAAAGCACTTTCAGGAAAACAAGGAACGTTATTTGTTCTCTCCAGTCTGCTCCATGTGATATTAATCTTGATCTAAATGAGGAGAAACAACAGCCAGTGAAGCCAAAGAAAGGGGGCTGTACTACTTCAGTAGCACTCTTTCCTCATCCCTTTAAGTTCCTATACATTAAAGAGGAGCACTACATTTTAAAAAACAGAAACAAAAGATAAACAAAAAATGCCTCATATTATGAGTAAATATGTTTGGATGTTACTTCCAGTTACATTAATTTTTTGTTCCTGGCTATCACTCGCTTGTCTCCTTACCCTGATTGAAGGTTTGATTAGAATATCTGACTCCATCTGGACCAATCCATGATGTGTTCGGTGAACATCCATATTCTGAAATCTCCCTCTTGAATTGATATATGCTTAAATATTAAAAACAAATAAAAACTATTAAATGAGTGAATATAAATTACCTCAATACCTGCATAGAATGCATCTATTAGGTATAAATTCTACACAGAAAGCCTACTTTACCCTATATCATAGAATCGTAGCACAGAATCATAGAATGGCCTGGGTTGAAAAGGACCACAAAGATCATCGAGTTTCAACCCTCCTGCTAAGTGTAGGGTCACCAACCACCAGACCAGGCTGCCCAGGGCCACATCCAGCCTGGTCTTGAATGCCTCCAGGGATGGGGCATCCACAACCTCATTGGGCAACCTGTTCCAGCGTGTCGCCACCCCGTGCGTGAAAAGCTTCCTCCTCTTATCTAACCTAAACCTCCCCTGTCTCAGTTTAAAACTATTCCCCCTTGTCCTATCACTATCCACCCTCGTAAACAGCCATTCTCCCTCCTGGTGATATGCTCCCTTCAAATATTAGAAGACCAATATCCCCCAGTTAAGTTTATTAACTAATAAATCTAGTTTACTGGATCTGTTTATGATTCATTGTATTGCACTAATTAACTTGGTTAATTTTTTATCATATTTCTCTGCACAAACCTTCTGTTGTAAAGAATAAAGTAAAATAAAATAAAATTACAAAACCAGGAATCACATTGCACTGACTAAAATTGGGAAAACAGGAAAAAAAAGACTGATTAAAATGCCCACCCTGGCCTTAATCTCTTTGTGCCGTTGTGACTCTGCCAAACGGGATCAGTAGATCAGAAATCTGTCACTCCTGATGAACATTAATTTCTGTGGGCAAGCACAGCACCCCAAGCTCACAGTCACATCTACAGAAGGACCATTTTGCACGAGAGAGCCAGAGAGAACAGAAGGAATTCGAGGTTCCCACACCTTAAAAGGTGTTTGCCCAGCACATTCTCAATGCTTTCCTTTGTTAAGTCGTGGCACTACTTATTTCAACACTGGAAAATTTGCAGCTTGGACCGCTGGTTATCGCATGACCATGACCAGCCTTCCAGTACAGCCTGGCTATTCCTTGACACTTTCTCAATCTCTGTCATCTTGAGCAATTGCCCCCTCCCAAACAGGTACAGACTTCCTTCTCCAAGTCTGGGAAGTATCCAGCATGTTTTAGACATCACCACAACCCAAACAGTAACAACATGAACTCTATTCCTGGAACAAAGAGCCGGAGATCCGTGGTATTCAACCCACCTGATCCCTGCTCAGAACTACAAGGCAAACTTAAAATGCAGCCAACAGCTAGCAAAAGGAAATTTTTTCCAGACCCCGGATTGGCAACCAAAGCAATACAATATACTTCCCCAGTCCTGTGTTTGCTTTTTACATTAATCCAACCTTCAAAGGATACATTCCAAATTTGTGATGGTCAATAAAAAAAATTAAAAACTTATTTACTCCATCCTGCTTGAGAAATCAGATGATTGTGTAACCCACTTATAGCAAAACCTCAAGTTCTATGCAAATTATGCCTTTTCTACCGGTAAAAGAGTGCAAATGAAAACAAGCACATCTCAGAGCTAATTTGATACTTGCAGCAATGCCAAAATAGCAGAGCGAAACGACAGAAGAAGGCTTTTTACAATTAAAGCACATGGCTGAGCAGGAAGAATGAAGCACAGAGAACAGTGATGCAGGACTTGTTTATATACAGGCTTCTGTCCCACTGACTCTGTTTGAAATCAGTATATTTAGCAGAGTCAGATTTATCCCTGGTGCAGATGGGCGGACAGTGCTGGCACACTGTGTGGGCTCTGCCAACACAGCTACTGGAAGAAGCCCATTGCTCCTTTACCTCCTCCTGCTTCCTCACAACCTCCTGCTCCACCTGTTTTCACCTAGCAATATCAAGGGCCGCAGGAAGTGCTATGAAACCCTTCTGAAAGCACAGTTCCAAGACAAATTCATGAGGATAGAAGGAAACACAGTCAATACTGGCACAGTCACTACAGTCCCATCGGGATCTGCAGCTGTTGCACTGCTTTGGTTTAAAACCAACAAGCAATCAAAAAAGCCAAACCACCATATACTTCACTTGAAGAGATGGATTGGTGCAAAAGACAAAAACAAGCCTCTTACTTTTTTTATTATTATTATTATTGCTATATGGCTCTTATTGGATATCTTAAGATGGCCGGGGTGCCTATTACTTACCTGTTGGATATTCAAAGGTAAATGATTAAATATCTCATTTTATTTAAGACAGATCTAATTGATCCTGATTAAAATCTCAGGATTGCAATGATAATCTTCATTTTAGATTTCTAAGACTTGGAGAAAAACAAAGAAGATTCTTTTCCATGTTTGGTCTTGTACCTTACTACAAACTCACTGGAAGCGTTACCACTACCTTCAGCAGATGCATGACTTTGCAAAGTCCATTACACATGGTGCTTAATTCCCTTCAGATCTATTCATTTGCAACTCTTTAAAGCTCACAGCCACACCAAATGAAAAGTTGACACTAAGACAGTTCAGCCTCTAGGTTGGATTAGTCTGACTATTTTTGATTCAGAGACAGGCAAAAAAAGCCACGAAATGTTCGTGGTTTCAGAAGCTTTTCCTTCAGAGCAAAAATAGTTTTGTTTTGAAAAATAACATTTTGGAAGCACTTAGTTCTTAAAATAAAAAAGGATGTAGGGGTGAGGAAAAGTCTTTTCCTGCAGCAATCCAAAAACACCACAGTCACTCAGTCAGGTACTAAGTAGGTGACAAAGATTTTTTTATAAAGAACTTGTAACTATGTACTACAGCTGACAACGCTAAACAAGGTATTGCAAGTCAAGAGATAATCAAGAATTGTTGGCAGAGATGGAGAGGTATGGCTGCTTTTTGTATACTTAAATAAGCTGTTCGGAGTTCAGTCACCACTGGTGAGTTATTTAACACTTACCATTCATATTATGCAATATGTAGCATACTGCCTGCTTGGAAGGAGGATGTGTAAAGCTCCATGCTGCAAGTGACCATTTGCAATGACTGTGAAGTCAAACTATCATTTGATTTGTATTTCTTAAGACAGATACCTGCGCTGCAAATCCTTTATCAAGCTTAAGGATCTCTTCAACTCTATCACCACTAAAATCGCTAACTATTCAACTGCATATTCTCTGTTTATTAGGATAGAGTTTGTAATTTTAAGTACCCTTCTTACAGTTCGTGCTGTACTGGCATGCATCTCTGATGCATTTGTTACCTTCCACGCTCCTATATAGATAACTGATCAACTCGTGTCCCACAGGCAACAGCAGGTGGCTGAAGATGAGAATAATCACTGTTTTTCTCAGTTCCACCTTTCCAGTCAAAGCACACTACAGGCGTATGTACTTTGAGATAAGGCTCATACACCTTTTAAAGCAAAAGTAGCATTCTAGATTGGAAATTTGCTTGAGTGATGCATACAGCCACATTTCAGGCCCTTTCCATCTTTTATCTTTTTTAGTTTTTAAATTTCTCATATTTCTTTAATTTGTCACGCCAGAAAATGCTTCTTGCTGGAACAGTCTGTGTGATTAAATTTCAGTGATTAATAGATTAAGCATGATTTTTATCTCTGGATGAATACCTTATAAACAATCAGTTCTGTTGCACCTCAGAATTTCCCCATCCCAAATCATTGTAAAAGCGGAGAGAAATTGTGACTAACTGTATTTACACATTAATTGAAAATTCAATTACATATTAATTTGTATATTAATTGTAATTAATTGTGAGAGTTTCTGGTGACTCTCCCCACTTACATTTCCGAGCTGTTTCTCAGCTGGTAGTTTCTGGCATTCATGACAGGAGTGCAGGGAAAGAAATATGGCAAATATACTGTTACAGTCGTGGTACATACCTGCAGGCATTAAAATAAGTAAATAAATTATCAAGAGATGTAGAAACAGAGAAAAACAGAAAGAAAATTGTCTAAAAATCACTAGTGCCCATAGTTACCAAAGTTGTCCTTTAGATCTTACCCACATAACCCAGAATGTCAGCATTTACCCATAAACAACCAGCAAGGCCCAGGTTCACCTATCTAGCTTCAGACACTGACTCCATTAAATCATATAATCATTAAGACTAGAAAAGACCTCTAAGATCTCCTAGTCCAACCATCAGCCCATCTCCCCTGAGCCCACTAACCACATCCCTCAGTGCTACATCTACATGGTTTGTGAACCCCTCCAGGGACGGTGACTCCACCACGTCCCTGGGCAGCCTGTTCCATTGCAACTTATGAATTAGTTTCCATCTCTGTAACCATCCAAAAGCCACAGCGACCTCCAGAACTGGATGTTCACTCTGTGCCCAGCCTCCCTGCCACACACCACAGCTGCTGATGGAGATGTGTCCATGCAAGGTGTGGGATCTAAGTGTCTTTCGTTAAGGACCTCATATTTTGGTTGGTACTTAAAATTATGCTGTGTGTTGAAAACAATCCATTGCCTCCATTTAAATTACTTCCTGATTTTTGCAAATTTATAGTCCTTGGTAAGTATGAATAAAGATTGTACATGACAGGACTCTGTTTTGGTTATATCTATTTTTAATTTCTAATTCAAAAATAACATTAGGTTCTTATTTTAGATTAATTTACCTTTCAAAGCAAATGAAGATACACTCCCCACCAAGATTTAGAAAAAATTAAGTAGATGCGTAGAGAGAAATTACTGGAATGCATGGTCATACGAATAACTTTTCCAAGCACAAGGTTTCATACACTCTGTGGACTGCTATAGAACAGGTCATGTAGCATGTTCAGAGAAGGCCTTAAGCTGAGATTCAACCACATGCGATTGTGACCATTTGTCAGAGAATCGTATCTCTAAGATTATCAACTTTTGGGCAGAGCATTGATGGGCTGATAGGTGAAACTGGAAGTAGTTCAGTCTTCATGAAGCTTAGGTCAGGCTCTATATCTGAGAACGTAACACAGGGACAGTTCAAACCCAGGCCAAATTTTTGCTCAAGCCCGAAACTCCAATGGTAGGTAGGACAGCTAGAGCAGAGCCAGTGGCTAGAGATTTAAAGCAGTAGCCTATCTTCACAGCTAAATAGAAAAAAAATATCCTCTCAAATAACCTTTTAAAGTTTTGACAGCTTAATATATGTGTATATAGCCTGAAATTGTTCACCCTGCCCATGGAAGCACTAAGCTTTTAGAGCAGGAGCATTAGTCAATGAGATATTAAAAAAAAAAAGAAAGAAAAAAGAAAAAAAGGAAAAAGGAAGATAAGTCTGCCAGATTCTTGGCAAAGCATTATCTACACTGCGATTTCCTCACTGAGAGCAAGGTGATGAATTGAAGAGAAGAAAACGCAGGCCAAGGGGCAGAAGTGCACTTAGGAAGACAGCTCTGCCTAATCTATGGGTTGAAGATTAGATATTCAATTCCAGTCAAAGGAATGGTACTCCGGGTTATGTTGTGGGTGTGGAAGATACCATGGTGGGTCCTCGCCAAGTTTAAATGCAGACTGGTTTATACAAGATTATTTTTGGTTAAAGTCACTGTGACACAGCTTCAGTTGCCCAATTATGTGAGTTTATAAAAATAAAAATAAGAAAATAAAATTAAAAAAAAAGAACTGTACTGTTCTTTCTCAGATCAAACAGTTTCCTTTCTTGTTGATTTTTTGCCAAGTTATAACAAAGTAAGGACTGTGACCTGAGCAGGATCTCCTAGAGCTAATAAGAAGAAAAACAGTCGGAATAAGAGTTCATGCCATGAAACCAATGTAAGAAAAGCAGCGTGTTTGTGTTTTGTTTTTGTTTGTTAATGAAAAGAATGAAGACAAAATATATAAATGGCAAAGCTTTTGTAAGCACTACAGCCCACAAAAATACACGCTGTTCTCACAGGTTCAGCTGTGATCTGGCAAGGTGCTCACTCACCACTCCATCAGCTTTTGGAGTTAGTAAGGAGCCACTCCTAAGCAGTGTGAAATAGGCATTTTCTTTATGTCTGGCACTAAATCTTTGCTAAATGATCTTCAGTTTAATCCTACAGTATCTTCTAGCAAACTGAGTCTTGCTGGCTTCCGCTGTGGCAAGTTTCTCGGTTGTTGTTTTATTTGTCTTTTTCTTCGTTGTTGTTCCAACAAGTCATAAGGAACTGTATGATTTTTTGTGTGTAAGTAGCTTATGCAAGGCTTTCGTAATGTATTATGAGACAGCCAAACCTTTCCCAATAGAAGGGGAAGTGGCTGTCAAACAGAGTTCTATCTCCAAATTGTTAAAATATTAATTACTGTAAATCTGACCTTTCACAGCTTCATTTGCACAGGACTAACAGGATTCACACATGGGACTCTACTCCTCCTTCTGCTGACTGAAATCTCACTGCTCAGGGATTTTTATCAGTGTTTATCACTGCAGTGCTCAACAGCGCAAAGTCCTGACTTCACCATAAGACATGGAGGCCAATTAGTAAAAGAACAGACAGAGACTGGGAAGAGGAAGGGTGCTCCCTGAAGCAATAAAAGTCATTTTCCCTACCTACTTTATCCACTCCTTCAAACACGGTAGCAAAAAGCTTCACGTGAGCTTCTTCACCTCAGCAAGATGCTGTACAAACAGGCTCCAAGCTGAAAAGCTGCATCCTGCCACTAAGAGGAGCTAAAATCCAGTTATCATCAATGATATGGCCATTATCCTGCGCTGGAAGCTCAGGGCAGATCCCTCCTCCTCTCCTCTTCCTCCTAAAGGAGTGCAGGTTTCCCCTCTGTTGTTTCAACAGTGCCAAAGAAGCAGAGATTGGCAGAAGAGAAGGAACCAGACTGCCACAGCACACAAAGTTTTCAAGGACTAAATGAAATGCATTCTTTCTGACCCAACAGAGAGGAAAAAATAGTGCAACCTGTGGGAAATTTACACAGCTCTGTACCAATCTGTGGAGAAAATGAATTGCTGTAACTTGCAGAGACTTGGCCACATGCCTCAATCTTTGGTTATTCACACTTTTAGCTCTAAAAGCTTCCCTTCTAGTATTTAAAATACATTTTTCTACCAATATCACTCAGGCGGCTAATGCAATCTGACTGCATTTCCTGAAGCTCACGTCTTACCATGGTCTCTGAGTAGCTGCTGCTTAAGTTATGTCTGTGCTCATGGGAGAGAGCATCGATATGGCCACTCCCAGTGATCTACAATTGAATACCCTTCTCTCCAGAAGAGTGGGAAATACAATAGTCTGCTTTAAAACAAAAACAAAAACAAAACAAAAAAAAAAGCCACAAGCACACATAAAACATACTGGTAAGTCTGCCTAAGAGAAGGCAGAAGAAAGGATCTTCAGTGTGCACCAATATTCCCAAAGAAAGGCTATCTCAACACTTCAAAAGGTCGGAAACTCCTCAAAAAACTTACTTAAAAATGGAGAAGGGAGAATTATGACAAGCAGGAATTCACTAGAGAAACTTACAGAGAAACCAAACTGAGTAATTTACTGGATGTATAGTAGAAAAGCTCTGAAGGATTCTCCCCTTCATGCTTAATAATATACGTACGTTATAACCAAACCATAAAGTTGGAAATGATGAAAACATTGGAAACATGAAAACCTTTTATCTATACATTTTCTGTTCTGATGACACCCCACAGGATAAAGTCAAACAAAGCCTAGAAGTAAAATGACACCATCGTGGCTTATCACAATAACTGAGTCTCCAATCCAACCTCCATCAGTAACAACTAGGGATACCTGACCCCAGATACACAACTAGGTCCAGAAAGCTGTCTCTATCTATCCACAGCTTTTAAACCCAGCAGGAGAGCATGAGGGTAACATACTTAAAGTATTGGGGGGGGGAAATGTTTCTTCTTTCTTTGCTACCTATACATCCTTTGGAAACTCATCTGTTTCCTCTACAACATTGTACATTAGGTCAAGCACCAGCAGGTCAGATTCACTTTTCCATCCAGTCAACTTATGACCTGCCCTAATTAGCCACTGTAAACATTATATGATCAAGAGAAACATATTATTTACTTACCAAAATAAGCACAGTTTCCAGCAGCTTGCTTGTTTTGCTAAGAGATGGTTTTGGAATTGAATTAAAGAACTGCATACGTAACTTATTAATTTTTATATTTAGGGAAACAAAGAGAGCTCCCAGAAGACCTCCGAGCATTCCAAGTAGGATGGCTGGAATGAAGGCCAAGACATGCATGTCCAGCAAATTCTTAACCTGAGTTGAAGGAAGGAGAAAACATGTTCTGAGCATCCTGCCAGTGACATGAAATATTGCATCCTCTCCCACAACATTTGATACCACAAAGTAATTTCTACACAAAAAATAAATCTTTCATTTAGGGAAAGATTTATTTAGGGATTCAGCTAGTTAATTTAAGGCCAGTCTCACATGAGGCAGTGTACTGCTCTTACACACCTCACAGCAGAGGAGGCAGCAAGTCGAAACTGTCATTGTCACAGATAGATCCATTAGCCAGTTATTTTCATTCCTGAATGACTGTAAAGGAGTTGAGCAAGTAATGTAGTAAGTTAAGGAAAGAAGTATTCTCTTGGGCCTGTCTTTCCCTGGGCAATAGTAATGAATCAAGAGGAAACTTCTATGATGAGCTGCAGTTACCATAAACACTCAGCACCTCAGGTTACCTCCAATTAAGGACACACTGGTCTGAGTGGTGCAGTTTGAAAGACTTTGCTGGACCAGTGCTTTGCTCACAGTATCTATATCGACCTCATAATTTTGGAAAGTTGACCTGGGTCAGGGCAATCCAAAGCACAGATACAGGTTGGGCAGAGTGGCTACAGCAGCCCTGAGGAGAAGGATTTCAGTGTCAGTTGATGAAAGATTTAATGTGAGCTGGCAATGTGCACGTAAGCCCAGAAGGCCAACCATATCCTGGGTTGCATGAAGAGAAATGTGATCATCAGGTCAAGGGAGATTATTCCGCCCCTGTACTCCACTCTTGTGAGACCACAGCTGGAGTACTGTGTCCAGTTCGGGAGTCACCAACACAAGAAGGACGTGGAGCTGTTGGAGCAGGTCCAGAGGAGGGCTACAAAGATGATCAGAGGGCTGGAGCACCTTCACTATGAGGACAGGTTGAGAGAGCTGGGGCTCTTCAGTCTGGAGAAGAGAAGGCTGCAAGGAGACCTGCAAGGAGTCCTTCCAGGACCTGAAAGGGGCCTACAGAAAAGCTGGGGAGGGACTTTTTATAAGGGCACGTAGCAACAGGATGAGGAGAAAAGGTTTTAAACTGGAAGGGTAGATTTAGACTAGATATTAGGAAGAAATTCCTTACTGTGAGCATGGTGAGGCACTGGAACAGGTTGCCCAGATAGGCCGTGGATGCCCCCTCCCTGGAAGCAATCAAGGCCAGGCTGGATGGGGCTCTCAGCAACCTGGTCTAGTGGGAGGTGTCCCTGCCTATAGTAGGGGGGTTGTAGCTGGATGATCTTAAAGGTCCCTTCCAACCAAAACCATTCTGTGATTCCATGATTCATTGTCAACCTCAATTCAACCATGTGAATTGAGTGCATTTTTAAGCTCTAAGGATGGCTGAAAATCTGGAACAACTCACAGAGTAACAGATCACAAATGTATGATATAATCTGGCAGCTGAAATAGTAATTGAATTTTCTGCTTAATTCCACAACAGGCAAAAAAGATTAGAGCAATATCATGTTTAATGTTATCTTCCAATCAACAAAAAGAGGTCAGTAGATCGGTGACAATCTATTAAAAGCTGTGAGGATATTATTTCCTTAGCCCAGGCTTAGAGATACATGGCGGTTTTTTTTCAAGATTAGGATTTTATGATTAAGAGATTATGATGATTAAGAATCTTATGATTAAGATCTTAAGATTAAGAGATCATGAAACATTCAGAAAGCTAACTGGCAGAGAGAAATAGGGGCACATGTGGAGGAAAGCCTCCAAAACTGCACTAAGATTATACTTGGGGTAGCTGATAAGAGAAACTGGCAGCCTTCCTTGAACTGCTTGAAGAAGCACATAGGACTTTCTATGCAAATTATTTTTTCTTCCTCTTTTTATTCTTTTTCCTTAATCTTATTCTCATACCTCTTACTGCAAATAGTGAAAATTTTAACAAGTCTACCAGAAGGCTGAGATAATCACTGATGGTATCACCTGAGAAGAAGAGTGCCAGAGCCGAAATCCAGTCAGGCCTGAAGAGCTGATCCATAGGGTGCTGTAGACTGAGAGACCTCATCTGAGCAAGGCAGAATCCCAGCTTTCACCCTCAGACACTAGAAGCTCAACACCTGGAGATGCACTCAGAGGAAGTCATGAATGGCTGTGGGTTTATCTTGCCTTTTCACCCAGACTACAGTTGTATATGAATGTATTGTACATACAAACCAAATCTTCAGTGATACTATTTTTACCATCAACTGCCTCAAAATCCATCCTTTTCCAAGGGATTTAAAGAGATCTAATGTTTAAGATATTGAAATTCAGAAAGGAATAGCTCAGTTGGAAATAGTGGCAGGATATAATGTTCCTGTCATAGTGTCAGCCACAGGCTTTCTTCAGTCATCAGAAAAAATTCTGTTAGCTATAGAACAACCTTCACCTTTACAAAACATCCAGTGGTCTACATAAAAATAAAGTGAAGCTTCCTGAAAATCTCAAGCTCTGGAGTACAATGAATTCTTCTTGTAACCTTATCCTAAGTTGAATGAAAATAAAGAAAACAAACAGTTTTCTTGAGAAACAAAGCCCACAGGCTTTCAAATTAGTTTATTCACTGTAAACTGTGTTGGTTAATGCCACAAAACATAAAAGAAGCAAAACTTCCCCTGAGCCCAGGGTTCAGTGAAATGAAAATATTTCTAGTTATCTCTACCAACTTGAGAGCCAAAAACTATTCAACCCTGACAGAAGCCACACTGATAATAACTTCAGTTAGCTTTTCCTGCTAATGACACTAAAAGAAGATTGGAGACAGAACCCAGCACACTTTTTTGAAAATGTCTTGAAGGGAGTGTTGAAAGAGTTGTGTTTATTGTAAAATAGCCACCAAAGTAAATCTACTCTCCTCTGTACATGCAGCTGTCCATTACACAATCCTTTGGCTTCAGCAATAAAGCTGTCTTCAGCAGGCCTGAGCTCTCCCCTATTCATTTAGTCTCACCTTTCTGCCACAAATTTATGTCATCTTGGTTGCATCACTGCAGCTGTTCATGGGACTGCATGATGAGTTGGTCCACAAAAAGGATTTGAGTTGAAAACCGATATCTTTTCCCATTACCCCAGCTAAAGTTGTGGTAAAGCAAATAGACCTCAAATACTTTTGCATAGCATGCGCATATAAAAAATGTTGCCTGTTTTCCAACTCGTGGTATGCCTACATGTGGGAAATATCTTTCTCTCTCTCTCTTTTTCTTTTTTTTTTTTTTTCCTCTTTTTAAACTGATAGAGAAATACAAATCAGAAGAAATACAGAGACCAATTAAAATGGTCAGGGAATTACCTTAGGAGAAAAGTTACTTAGTAGCAGAAAGTGGACTGGGATTCCTGAGACCAGGGTTTTATTTTTGTCCCTCTAATTTACGTTCAAGTCACTTCATAATACAAAGTGTATTCAGGCAAGGAGTGAAGATCTTGCTTCTCACATACCACCACTGAATCATCTTGCAGTGAAGGTGAGTGAAAGACATAATAAAAGCAACTATTTTTAGGTGGACACAAGGTAAAATTGAAAGCATAAGGTTGTGTTGTGCTGGAAGGAATAAAGGCTGAAGGTCACCTCTGTTGTGCAACCAGGAAAAAACAGAGATTATGTTTTTAAATGTTTAATCTGTAAGCACAAATGAACAGGGCCACAGTACGGCAATGTCTGCAGCCATAAAGGAGGGCTCAAGCCAGCCACAGAAGAAGTCACTGAACATCTTGTACTACAGTGTAAAATATGCTTTTCTACTTAAGTAGGGACTGCAAAACAGCTGCCTTCTATCCAAGTGATTACCAGACATAAAGCACGAAGGCTCCTGTGTCCACTGATCTGATAATCGCTACTCTTTTTCCTTTCTGGTCCCAATTCCCTGCTACTCCCCCAAGAATAACGTTGAGAGAAACAAACCTAAAACCCAGCATCTCATTCCTTCCACATCCACACAGTACATACCCAAAACAGTATTCTTTTCTCTGCTTCAAAAAATCCGAAGTGACCTCTGTAAACAAACCCATGGAGCGATGAGGACAGCAAATCTGTGGTGAAGGTAGCTGTCAAGCAGCAAAAGAAGGTTTGCCAGGCCAGCCTGATGTCCCAGAAGGAAGACACCTCCTCCAGCGTGAACAAGAGCCCGCCAATGGGGGCACGAAATACTGAAGCTATCCCTGCTCCTGCACCAGCTGTAATGAAGCTGCGCCTGCAACAGGTAGCAGAGGTAATACCTGGATAACTGAAAATAACAACCAAAACAAACAAGCAAAAAAACAAAACAAAACAAAAAAACCCTCCAGAATCATAGTTTCATTTCAAATATGAGTTCTATAGTACTGAATTTAAAGACCTGGTGGTTCATTTTGGGGTTATTAGAGCACCTTCCATCTCTAGGTTCTGAATTCGGATCTAATCTGAGATCTGATTCTCACGAGTCAAGCTCCTGGGGTTACCTGGCAGATTAGCAATACAGTGATTTCAATACAGGGGCTTGTGGAGAACACATGAGAATCCAGTAGTAACAGTGACCAAAGCACCCATACTGTGGTAAAGTATTACATAATCATACTCTGAACTCGTAGGGCTTTTAGTCAGCAGGAAAGGGGAAATGACACTTCATTCACAGATTTCCTTCATACCATAACAATTTTTATCTTTCCTGATCTTCAGCCTTGAAAAAATCCTCAATCCTAGAATATCAAATGAGAAATGCAATGCCATGACAGCAAGATGCTGAAGTGTTGCTGAACAGTGCAATTAATGCAAGGCAGACATAACATTTCACATAGCGCAGCCAGCAGGAGCAGGGAGGTGATCGTCCCTTTGTACTCGGCCCTGGTGAGGCCGCACCTCGAACACTGCGTTCAGTTTTGGGCCCCTCACTACAAGAAAGACATCGAGGCCCTGGAACGTGTCCAGAGAAGGGCTATGAAGCTGTGAGGGGTCTGGAGCACAAGTCTGATGATGAGCAGCTGAGGGAGCTGAGGTTGTTCAGTCTGAAGAAGAGGAGCCTTGGGAGACATTATTGCTCTCTGTAGCACCCTGAAAGGAGGTTGTGGTGAGGTAGGGGTTGGCTGTAGCATGCAGAACAATGGGAAGGATACAGAAAGAGGAAATAAGAGTGTGAAAAAACTGTATCTTGGAAAAACCTACTTCAGGGCAGCCTTTGCAATGGATACGGCACTGATGCTGACACATATAACAGTGCTCACCTGCTTATAAAACTTGCATCCTCTGAACATGCTCCCTGAGACTCTCAGGGGTAATTGGCAGAAATACATGTTCAGTACTAGCTAGGAATAACAGTTACACAAAAATACTCTAGTATTTTGAGTATTAAAAATGATAAGTTCTCAGGAATAAATATACACATATACATACATGTGTATATGTGTATATATATATCTGACCAGTCTTCTGAAAATATGAACCCGACATTAGGTGGCCCTATTGACTTTTTCAGGATATCCACAGATTTTATAAGTACAAAGATTGAAGGCAATAAGGGTAATGGACAGAAAAGAAAGAAAAAAAAAAAAAAGGAAAAAGACCATAAAAGGAAAAGATTATGAAGTTCCTGTGTTGAAGTCCTTACAAGGTCCCTCTCCTCCAAGGACTGAGGAGGAGTCCATCAGCAAAGCTACTTTGGCGACTTCACATCTGGTATTTTACAGCTAACAGTTATACACTGCTGGTGCAGAGATTTTTACTTACATGTTTTATCTGCACAGGAACATTATTTTCAGCAGTGAAGAACTCAGAAGGTACTGCACACCACAGTAAATGCTAGGGGAAATTTGCTTGGACATCTCCCACTTTCTGCTCCAGTTATTTGCACGTGCTGTGCATCACACCAGCAGTGACAGTAATGAAATCAGAACCCTTGTACAGATCTCTTACAGCTGCCTGCTGGACGGAAGCCTGAGGATCCTTCCACAGCTCCTTCTGGTTGAATTACTGCTCTGCCTGTGGTGGTGCTGGGAGAGGCACCAAGCCTATGTAATAACTCCAAAAGACAACAGGGAGTTGGAGTTTTTCATCCTGATCTTTGTAAAGGGAGTGAGGTCTTGCTTAGACTGAAATTCTCTCTGATTTTAAGAAATAATCCTTTTTGTAAAGAAGACTTCAATACACCATGTCTTTCCGAGGATGGCTCCTGCCTGCAAGCAGGAACTAAAACTTAAAATCACAGAATCATATAAACTGCCTGAGTTGGAAGGGACCTTTAAAGGTCATCTATAGCCCAACTCCCCTGCCATGAACAAGGACACCTACAGCTACATCAGTCTGTTCTGAGGTATTTAAATGATTGACCTTGAAATGATCATAGAATGGTCTGGGTTGAAAAGGACCACAAAGATCATCGAGTTTCAACCCCCCTGCTATGTGCAGGGTTGCCAACCACCAGACCAGGCTGCCCAGAGCCACATCCAGCCTGGCCTTCAATGCCTCCAGGAATGGGGCATCCACAACTTCCTTGGGCAACCTGTTCCAGTGCATCACCACCCTGTGTGAAAAACTTCCTCCTAAATAATGAAGGCAAAGAGGATCCCATTCTTCCCTCTCATGTTTTTTTTTTTTAATTATTTGCAAGCAGCATATAGTTCACAGTTGCCATTCATTTGATATTTCCTATCATTACTTTATTTTTCTTAGGAAATGAAGACGAGTCTTTCTTTTTGTCCTTGCTCTAAAAAAGTCAATATTGCTTGAGCTTTTGTACTTGTGTGTTTTATATAACTACACAATAGATACCATCTAAAAGACGTAAGCTGGTTTGTAATTTCTTTTTCTGGGAACTAATCTCATTAATTTCAGTAGAGTTGTTCACAAGAGAGAGCTTACCAGAGTTACCTTGCAGACACACACGGGCAGAGAAGAGGCAGATAAAAAAAAACAAGTGACACAACCATTTACTTTTTTTTAATCTAAGAAAGGAAAGTAAGGGTCCCCTGTGCACACTGTGGAATCCCCATCATTTCCTCTCCCCTGAGCCGACAATTTTATTTTGGGGATAAAACTCATAGCTGAAACTCTGACATTTCTTAAACTCTTCCTTTTACAGCCAAGAGGGCAATGGAAAAAAGTCTCCAGTATTAATGAGTTCTTTTCGACAAGCATACAATAGAACCATTTGTGAAGGATTAAATTTATTAAGTAAGGAGTTTTCTTCCACTACAAAGTGACAAACAGCAGGAAGGCCAAAAGACCAGTGGAGCAGCACCTCCATTCCCACATGAGATGCAAGGTACCCTTGAAGCACTGAGGGCCTGGGGAAGCCCTGCAGGTCACCAGGCTGTGCCCTGCCCATCACTTACTTGTCAGCTGAATTCCGAAACCTGGTGAAGAAGGGAAGGTGGATGCCAAGTGTGTCCGACTGCAGCTGGCTCAGGCCACAACCCAGGATAGCCCTAAAAGCGGTGATGTATAATTGAGAGCGCTCTTCAGTAAACTGTTCATAAATCAGCCCCAGCTCAAGGCAGGGGAGGACAGAGCCTCAGTCAGCGTGCAGCAGCAAAGCTAAATTGGCTTCAACAGATTTAAACAAGAAAAAAACTTGAACACATCTTTTAAATATGCAAAGTCCTGTTGACAAAAAGCAGGAGGCTCTTAAAGATTTTCAGATTCTTAACTGAGAGACTTAAATGGCTTTTTTTGCAAGGAGTGTTGTGATGATTGATCATGAAATGCCTTTTGAAGAGCTGCATGTTAGCGTCTGCCCAAGTGTGATGACCCGTCAGGCTACAGCCCATCATTTCAATCATCTGCCCCCAGGTTAATGACCACAGCAGGCAGAACAGCTCTGCTTCTGACAGAAGATGTGTAATGATTTAAATTATTACAGTATGTTCCCAGGCAGCACTTCAAACTACATTTAAATGGGAAAGAAAAAAAAAAAACACCGAAAAAACCAAATCCTCAGTGAAATGAAAAATCCATTCACTGTATAATCTTGGAAGACTTCTCTACAAGACTTAAATTAGGGGTCTTAAGGAGTCTCTCAGAGGCTTTTAGCAACTTGCGTGTGTTTATGTTTAATAAAAATGGTAGAGGGTTCCAATTAAATTAAGTTAAATTAGCTCTTAGTTCCTGTGTTTTGAAAAGGCATCACATTAATACCACACTGAATTTCTTCATGGAAATATGATTCCATTCTTTGGCTCAGCTATCACTGTTACCAACCTAGCACAGAGGAAAAACATCACAGCTGCAGTCTCTTTTGCTCCTAGAGACAGAGGTCTGAAGGCAAAGAAAACAGAAGAAATCTAAAGGGAGAACTAACCCTCAGTAATCACTGTCTGAAAGGTTTGTGGCTCCTCTGACTAAGCATGCTCTCCTATTTTTGAAAACCTGAGTCATCCCCAAGAGTGCTACACCTCCGTTCAGATAAATAATAAATAAATAAAAGCCCACAGAATAGCAGGTCAAGTCAGCAAAGAGAACAAACCTCAAGGATGAATACTGTCCGAAGCCAAAAAAAGATCAGAAGTAAAGCAATGAACTAGCCAACAAGTGATCTACATCAAGTTAGCAGAGACCAATTTCACCAACTCTACTCAAGGTATAGCTTAATAACAGTAATGAAGCTTAGCAGGAGCCTCCTCCAATTAGACTGCCTTGCATAATCACTAGCAGCACTCGTGCAAGTGGGTGCAAAAACGTTGCCCATTTTGTGTGCAGCCACCCGAGCCTGCCTTTATTTTTCCACTGATTTTGCAAAGGTAAAAGCAATTACAGGAGATGCAAAGCAGCCAACATTGCTCCAGGACAGGTTGCTTTCAGGAACAAAACCAACTGCAGTTTTGCTGATCCAGTCTCCCCCTCTTTCGCAGCACATTGTAAGCTACCTCATCAGTTGTCCAGATAGCTACTTACTGAACCCCACTCAGAGTTGTACAGAGAAATCCAGCCAGTGTTTAAAACACAGTGAAAAAATGGCTTTCTTCACTGCATGGCTTGAATAGGTGTGCTAGTGAAAACACAACACACAGGGGACAACACACCACCACCGGTGCTAATGCAATGAGAGCATTTTTAAGCCAGCACTGTCACCAAGCAAGACATTGCAAAGCCATCCCACAGTGTTGTCTAAAGATAGCTTTAACTTTGGTATTTCTTACCCCAAATGGATCATGGGACCTTCCAACCCACAGAAGAGCCCAGAGGCTACAGCCAGCATGCATGAGACAAAGGTCCCCAGGAAGGTTTTGATGCTAAAAAGATGTTGAATAGAAGTGCCATTCAAATATCCAATGATTTCGGGCAAGCCAGATGGTGAACCAGCTGGGCAAAAGAACTGCAAAGGGAAAAAATAATTAGCAGAGTTTGTGCTCATATCCTTCCAGATACATCTATGGATGCAGTCTGTAAGTTCAGATCTCACCTTGCTCATGAGCAAGATTTCCCAGAGTTAACAGTGCAGAGGGCCCACCTCTGCTCTGATCCCTGCAGCCCAAGGCCTAGGCCCTGTGTCCTGCACACAGTTTACCAGAGGGGCAAGTGGTTGTGAGCCCGTGGTGCTTGCTCAGTCAGCGCAGCTTTACTTAGCTAAATTGGCCAGCTACCACCTGTGCCACAGCAAAATCCCCTTTCCTCACACAGCCAGACTTTTGGGAAGTTCAGTAAAACATTCACTTTTTCTTTCACCTGTGCTGTTAATAGCTTCTCTGTAACTAAACTGAGCACAGCAGAACAGTAAATGGCAGCAAGGCTCAATGCTTTAGCCTTGCAGTCTTGTAAAAGCACTGATCTGGGCTGCACGCTATACCCACACAGCACAGCTAAAAGATCAGTTTAAAACCAACAGTAGTTTTCATATAGCCCGATGGCCTTTGGCTCAGGCCCCTTCCAAACACCAGATTCTCACATGTTCCAACAGTTACCGCTCGTGTTTGTTTTACAGACACCACACACCAAGTGCAAATCGCATGGCTGCCACCACAGATCTCACCCCAGACAGTTCTACACAACTTACGGGCAGCAGAATTTAGCCTTAGGCTGAAGGCCAAAAACAGCCTCCCTAGTTGAGCTGTAAGAGAGATTTTACATATGTATATACAAAATACTGAATTAAACAATATTTGGAAGAGCAAGAGATTTGGGGTTACTGCAGCATTACAGGCTTTTGCACAAAAGACAGCACTCACCAGCACCAAGCTCGAGGACACAAGGACCATGGCCAGCCCGGAGCCCAGCACACACACCCACACCAGGTGGAAGTTGCCATCCTGCCCAGTTTACAAAGAGATCGTTACTTCAGCACCTGAGTACTGGCTACACGCCCTGCTTTGTAATCATCTGCAGATAGAACGTGCAGGGAAAAAAAAAAAAACACCAAAATAAAAGTAGTGCAGTTTCTTTACAAGGACTGACACAACAGTAAACTAAAGGCCAACGTTCCAAGTCATGATTTTTTTCTGGGCCATTTTGCCCATCTCTGCAAACTCTGTGAGGGATGCATTGTTACTCATCAAGGCCATTTTGGAAACAAGAGGAAAGGGACTTTAAGAATACACTCAAGAAATCACTAAATGGAGCCCTCAGGAGATGTGCTCTTGAACAGAGGCAAGGTCATTACCTTTATGAATCTGCAGCTCTTATGAATAAACAGAATGCTTCTAAGGAAGCTCTTCTTGTTCCATCTTAACAAAAGGTACATTTCTCATACCATGCCTTCTCACATTTAAAATTGCCTCTCAGTCTCCCTGGGTTTTTGGTTTGTTTGTGCGTGGGCTGACCGCAGCCGTACTGTTTCCATTGCTCTGCAGCTCCCACATGCTTTGTCTCTTTCCACAGCGCTGGGTTGAGATTCATTGTGTGTGCAGGTCAAACACAACCTTGCATTTCAGAGGTCGTGGCGTTACTGCAGGTCACCGCAGCCTTTCCGTCAACATCTCATACTGAGGCTTTTGGGAGCACATAATGCAGCACAGCCAAACAGGAAAGCACAGCGATGAGCCTGGTGAACCTGGCTCATCTGCAGCTGAAGGAAGTGGGTGGGAAGGTTAAACATCTGTACTGCTCTCAGAGCCTGGGAGGGCCTACCTGCTGCCCTCTACATTAGTTTAATACAATAGGACAAACATTATAATACAACAGGGCCAGCACTGTGTGTTGTATTGTGCCCTGGAGTCAAGCTGTGGTTTCTTTATACCTCAGTGCATATACACACACACACACAAGTATGTATATAAGTACACATACTTATATGCATGTTTCTATGTGTATTCATCCATTGTTTAATATATTTCATAAGCATATAATTAGTTTGTATATGAAATATACAGGGAAGTAGGATTTCAAGAGCATTACGTACGCTTTCCTCATAGAAAACTTAAACCTGCCCATTTATTGGATATTCCCTTAGATATATTCAGCCTCCATCTCATCCACAGAAAACGTTTTCACTTGCATTTCTGCCAAGAAATTGAGACCTGTCCTTCAGCAATTGGCAGCATTATCCTGATTATCCATCATCCTGATTTCACAGAATAGGTTGGAAGGCACCTCTGGAGATCACCTAGTCCAGACAGAGACTCAAAGTAGGTTCAGCTAAAGCAGGTTAGCCAGGGCTATGTGCGGTCAGATTTTGACAGTCTCCAAGGATGGAGAATCCACGGTTTGTCTCAGCAACCTTTTCCAAGGGCTTGATCACAAAATAATGAAAAAAGATTTTGCTTAAGTTCAAATGCCCTGTATTTCATTTTATGGCCATTGATTCTTGTCCCCGAGCACCACTGAGAAGCATCTGTCTGTTGTGGAGCACTGTGACCATTTTAGATAACAGGAAATGGATTGTTTGCAGAAGGTTTCTACCTACATAGCAAGACTACTCCACAAGGCCTCTCCAAAGATAACAACCAGTTACACCTAGACTTTGGTCCTGTAGTCAGCAAAGCATCCTAAAAAGGAACTTCCCATCCCTAAAACATGGTAAAAAGATCAGAGAGTTCAACTAAAGAACACACCAAGATGACCAAAGGGAGTCCCAGGACCACCACCACAAAAAGATGGAGCTTGTGCAAGGAGTCAGAACTCTATGTTAATCATTTAAGGGAAGTGTTAAATATGACTTTACTGCCTGGGTAAACCTTTACATATGTAACACAAGTAGCTTTTCATAGAATCATAGAATGGTCTGGGTTGAAAAGGACCACAATGATCATCGAGTTTCAACCCCCCTGCTATGTGCAGGGTTGCCATCCACCAGACCAGGCTGCCCAGAGCCATGTCCAGCCTGGCCTTGAATGCCTCCAGGGATGAGGCATCCTCAACCTCCTTGGGCAGCCTGTTCCAGTGCGTCACCACCCTCTGTAATGTATAAAAGTTGAAGATCTTTTGTGCTAGGTATGCTTGATAGGCAGAACTGATCCCCATGCATCTGGCACTATAATAAAAGAACTCCTGATTCTTAGTACCACATTGGTCTTAAGGAGTGATCCATCAGACTGGCTTTTTTGTCCAGTAAACATGTCTCTGTCTCTCAGTCTTCATGACTCCTTCTTGTCAGTGTGAACACATAGTAAGGTGTCCCTGGGCCTTCTCTTCTGCAGACTGAACAGTGCTAAATCTTTCAGCCTCTTCTTGAACGATGGAGACTTCAGTTCTCATAATCTTCATAGATCTTCATGGATTCACTCCAGTATGTCCGGGTCTCCCTTGTACTAGACAGCCCAGAACTGGACACAATACCCCAGATCAGGCCTCATCAGCACTGAGTAAAGGAGAAGGACTCCCTCCTTCAACTTTCTGGTAATATTCTTAATGCACCTGACTGAGGAATGGCATACTGATGAAGTGTCTTAAGGGAAACCTAATCCTTTGTCTTTGGCATACATGACACAGCACATGCTCCTTTCATTTTGTGTATGCACAAAGAAGACCACAAAACCATAAAGACTACCTTCATCAGTCTTCTAAGAACGCCACCAGATATTAAACTGCAATGGAAGGTAAGTTGGAGAAAAGGAACATGTCCACACAAAGAACCACAGGATATCTGACATCCATACCCATCTAGACAAGCAGAACCTCTAGTCAGTTAAATCTTCATGTCGGTTTTCCAACAAATGAGTACAGAGGAGGTCAATCTAACTTTCTTTTGCTTACCTTCAGGTAACTTTCCACCAGGTCCCATTTCAATTTGATGAGAGAATCAACTATCTGATGAGTCAAAAACCCCAGCATCCCAACTGCTGTTCCAATTAGCCCCATCAGCAGCCATCGATCCCACTCTTTTCTAGAAACAGGAGAACACAGTTATTTCTTGGCCTTTTGCAAAGGGCCATTTGCTGCACTTCTTCTCATAAATACACAGGTTTCACTTTCAGGATCTTCTGATTATGACTCGTGACTGCATGAACAAGAGGCTGTTTCTACCACTGTGTCTCACAAAAGCCCATGCTCACAGAACTCTAACTTCAGGTGAAAGACATTTGGGTAACAAGCATCATTGATTTTTGCTTGTTTTTGTGTATAAGCTGCAATGCAATCTGATGCCATCTCAAAACTCATTTACGAGTATCAGTAATTAAGCATTCAGTAGCACAGAGTTGGCTTAAAATAAATTCCTGTTGTCTTCTTCTGCAACTAATGCAATGACACAGCTTTTATTATGCAAATGTACACATATCTTTATTTCTAGTTTGCATCTTTTGTATCATATATCTCTAATAATAATTATGCACTGGCAATAACTTCAGTTAGTTTAGTCATTTAGGACTAAAGTCACCCAATTTAGATATAAATGCCATGAATTTCAGGAAAAGTCTCAGTAAGGGAACATTCCACAAACCTCTGCAAAGTCTCTTAGAATTGTATTCAGTGAGTTGTAACTTCTTTTTTTTTTTCCATATATTCAATAATTTGTCAAGAGAAAAGGGATAAACACTCAAAAAACAATTTCAAACAAAGGTTGCCTGCTGCTTGGCCCCCTCCTTTCCATCAAAGTATTTTCCTATGTACAGAAACAGCACATAACATTTTCCTTCTGCTAGGAGGCAATCTCCCTGGATTGGCCAAATTTCCTAAAGCTTAGAGGCTGTAACGAAATATAAAACAAGTTTACCCATATGTTTTCTCTTGTAGCCACTTCTTATAAACTCCACTGTGTGAAGGCAAATAATCCAAACTCTCATGGGGTACTGGCTGTTCTCTCTCTTCGCAGTCGTAATAGGCTAAACTACTTCTGTTGATGCCACATTGCCTCCTAAATTCCTGAGGATGAATCAGATCAGGGCCGTGATCTTCTGCCATCAACATCTCCTCTTCACCATCATCTACGTGTCTCCTATAAGAAAAAAGGGATGACATGATGTGGCCTCCAAAACCTTTGAGATGCCAAGAAGAACGATGTGAGCCGACGATCAGTCACCTTGAGACTGAAAGAAAAACCCTATGAGAATGGAGTGACTGTGACACAGAGACGGACTTGTTTGTGTTTGGGGTTGGTTTGCTGTGGCTATGCACAGCCCCAGCACCTCCAATGCAACGAGAACTTGTCTAAGCTGGAGCTCACTGGTGAAGGAGTGACTCAAAGCAGAGAGACCTTAAAGTGTTTCACAGTAACAAGACTATTGCACCTGTTCCTCATGGAATGTTCAGAGGGCAGTGGTGTTTAAGTAATAGGGGCTTTGATTGTTTTAAAGACATGATCACATACTGTGCTTTGGGCTGTCTGGAGATCTTGACCCGATAATATAATCACACAATCAAAAATAAAAAATACTACATTGCTGTGTCATTCACAGTAAAAAACAGGATGAGAACTAATTAAAAAATTGCCTACCTGACTTACTACAATTTGGGTCTTGTACGTCAGGAAGCTTGCAGGTTGGCAGTTGAAAGCAGAAGATTTGTTGCAGGTCACATATTTACTGTAAATAGAAACCTGTTACATGCTGCGTGTTTGCCACCTCCAGGGTGTGTTTTTGGTTACAGAGAGAGGAGAGCAGAAGGCTGCTGCTGCCCTCCAGTTGCTGGCACATGGGTCAGATTGGAAAGGCCTCATGTGAAATAGTGATGAAACATAAATAGCTCCTGGTTGTCAGTTAATGACTGGGAAGTGATGAGAGCTCTTAATCGGGCCCTTTACTTCTGAGATATGGGGGCTTGTATGATGTCATTTTCTAGTTGTATTAGATCATGCTGGTGTACATGTATTGTACAGTTCAAGTGGTGATCTATCCTGATCTCAGCAGCAGCTCCTCACTTGCAGTACCAGATTTCTCAGGCATCCTCTCGTGCACTTAAATTTTAAAAAACAAAAGACTTAAGCATGGGCTTTCAAATATCAGCCCCCAGCTTTTCCCCCTCTCTAATTCACCTAAATCCACCAGTATACATTTCACGAACTCCAGAGAAGCGGTGCACAAATGGGCAGCATCCAAAAACCAGCAGCCGGAGAGCAGAGAGAGATGTGAGCCTGCAGGAAAGCAAAGCATGTCTGCGTCCCAGTGACAGCTCTGCAGAGGACAGCCGTGGCCCTGCAAAATGCACACACGCATTCATGGGACATCCGTTTATTGTTTCCACAAAGAAACTTGAAGACATATTCCTCCTGAATGAAGAAAAATAGTTATTTTCAGAATACTTAGAGGAAGGCAGCAACTACAGATTATCAGTGGGGTCGTAAAAGCATTCTGTACCTGAAATTCCCGTGCTAGAAATATGTAGTGCTTAAAAGCCCCATCAGAATTGGACCCCAAATCTACGTGACCCCAAATCTACGTGTTTTGGCTGTCATTGTGTGCACAGGGGAGCACAGTTAACACATCAGTGCTGAATGTGAGCCTTCATCTTTCCTCTGCAAAGTACCTTGGAGGACGTATTATCAGCCCTATCAAGCGTGCATTAAGATTGCACTGCTTTCTACCACCAGTGTTAATCTCCAAACATCACCCAAGGATATCCCTGCTTAAGCAAGAGCTTCAACGGCTCAGATTTTAGCCTGGCCGCAGGAAACAATGAAGTACATTTCCCAGTGCTGGAAGACAAAATTCCCCAACACGAGAGCAGAGAATCCATGCTGCGCCCAGTGCCCAGGTTTTGCACTCATTGCCGCTGCTCTCCAAACAGCATTGGCGATACAGCATGAATTTAATACCCCCCAGAATCCTACCACTTGTCTTTAAATAGCACAGACATCAAACAGATCCCAACTATTACACTCAAAAGCAGCTGTGCTGCAGCTCACAGTAAAAACCACGCTAAAACACTCCAGCCTAGGAAGGAACAACCCGCTCTCTGTATATCTAGGTAACTACACAATGTCGTTTCCACTGAGTAGAAGCAAGCATATGAAAACTGAGCAAACACTTCATCAGCCCTCAGTTTTCTGCAGACAGAGAACCCAGCGTTTCTGAATGGCACACGGAGTTGTGTACATTTCAATTATAGGAATTCCTTCACTCTCCACTGTCTCCATGTCTTCGGCCACAGGCTTATTAGAGCAGGGGATGTGATTTGTGCATCTGTCAAGCCAAGGGGTTCATGTGTTTGTCAGCATCTGATTTAATACTGATTATTATACAGATATTACAGAATCATCAAGTCATAAATACAGGAAAACATTAGAGATTAATAATTAACATTGTTATGCTGAACAGCACAAGAATTCCTAACAGATAAAATGTGTATTTGAAATGCCGGGAAGAAATAGCTGCTACTTCAAGGAACACGAGCAGTTTAGATTTTATTATTTTAGCAGATTGAAAACAGAAAAGAGGAGCTTCCAAAGCACTACACCAAGCATCCCACTCTAGAAATCATAACCATCACACTACTAACCGAGGTGACAAAGGCTTTGAATACTCAACGTTTAATAGGTAACTTGAATGACAACCCAAGGAAGCAAATACTTATCGTAGCCATTGAATGGCAATATTAAAACCATCGCTAACCAGAAACATGATGACTATATGTTTTCATTTCACATTATTTCAATACTTCAAGTTACAGCACTTAAGGAGTGAAAATATGGCACTCACTTAGCAGGACTTTGCCTTAAATGCAATGACTCGTACATTTGATGCTGACCGTAAGGACACAGCTGTTTGAAATACTGTCAGATAAGACTGTAACAAACCCATCGTTACAGGTAAATTCTGCCATAAGAGGTCATAAGCGTTATCTGTGAATCTTCATACAGAAAAGAAATTACATGAGACAGAAGTCTGAGAAGACACAAAATAAGATGACTGTGATCATCTCCATGAATCCTGAAACGGCAATGCTGTGGCAAGGCGTTATTTTCAAGATTCATCAGCAGTGGAAGGTCCCATAGCTCCAAGTGCCTCACAGCACCCAGACGATCCGGAATCACGCATTTTCTTGAGGCTTCCATCCAGCAAACAACAAACGTGAAGGAACAGCAGGCCAGAATAGGTGGGGGTCAGGGTTACCAGCAACGCGTCCGATATTTTGGCAGATGCAACAAGGATTTAACGCAGACTTTTCTCTTTAATAGCACTGACTTAATTAACTACACGTATACGTTTCACCTTAGGCCCACTGATCGCCAATCAGTCTGATTAACCCGGGATCTCAGTATCACAACTTCCATGCTCTTGGTTTACAGTTCTCTGTAAGAGAGGCGACAAGTTTTGCACACCAAAACCTAAAAGGAACAGAGCCATCTGGTTACTTCTGCCTTATCTCAACATCACCCATGACGTTACCCATTCGTGTCGTTTGGCACCAGTATAAATAATAGAAAGCTTTTAATATTTATCACTATTTCAAAATGGCAAACGCAGAACATCAAGCTACTTGAATGTGGGAGTGCTACTTGGTATACAACACACATGGAATGGAATTTACTGTACATCCTTACAACTGTTCAACTGAGCAGAAGGTACAGATCAATTTAGCGGAAAAAAAAACCCACCAAAGCATTGCAGACAGCGTTAACACCGAGGTAACATAGAACACTGCTGTTTTAAACACTGAATGGAGCACTCAGTCCTATGGAAGCTGATGTCAGATAGTGAAACCTGTTCTTCTGTACTTTTAAAGTTATTTTTAAGGCAACTGAAAAAGCATAATACGCAGTTTCAGGGAATAACTCCAGCACCAAAACAGGTCTTCTGAAGAAAAAAGATTTGTTACGGTAACACATGCAGAATAAGCTCAACACCTCCTTTCCCAGCAGCTGAGAACAGCCACTCCAGGGGCACAACGGCTGCATTTCCAAAAAGCAGAAGCCATTATAAAAGCAGGCAGTAGACAGACACCCTGCCTGTGCCACAGCACCACCGCCAGGCAGGCTGCTCCACCATCCTGCACCAAAACACAGGGGAAACGAACTGTAATAGGTGTTAAGCCCTGAATGACAGCCCCAAAATCTACTGTGTAGGAAATACATTCCCACCAACTCACCATATATTTAAAAATAACCGTGTAAAACAAACACTTGCCTAAATGACTGTTTATTATTATGGTTGATCAAATGAGAGGACGTGCTGACATTTTCCTTTAGGTATCCACTGTACAATAACATTTTGGAGGAGCGTGAATGACGCATTTATTCCACAGTAGCTTTGCCTTGCCAGCTATCAAGTATTCTCAAGATGCTTTTGGGAAGATCTGTGCCATCGAGGAGCACACTTTGCCACCTTCACATCCTTCACTAGATGGGTAAGGCACATTATCACTAATGTGGATGTTTCCATAGGATTGCTTGTTATATCTTAAGGTTTGAAAAGCATGAAAACCACCTTTAGTTTTACTCCTCTATTTCACAACCAACTCTTCCCTCCCTTGAAAAAGCAGCCCACAAGAACTTCAGCAGTGTTCCAGACCACTAGCAAATTAAGGATTTTCACATGCCCCTTGAAGAACAGTTGCAATATTTAGATTCTGAGCTCTGTTCCTCACGCAACTGGCTGAAAATGGTGCTCTGCTTCGCAAGACATGAAAATGCAGTTTTGAGGAGGAAGAAAAGTCAGACATTTGCTAACAGCACATGCAGATCCTGCCCAACCAACACCACACAAATTAAGGAGAGGAAATTTCAAGTGCTGGCACGGAAATTAAGTTACCAAATAGAAACACAACATGATAAAACAAATTGCTGGGCAAACGCTCACCAGACACAGATATTTGCAAAATAATGCAACCCTTCCGGATGAGAGCAAGCAGCTGTGCACTAAAATCTTCCTCATGTAATAGTACAGCTTAGGGAAGGCTTTCAACTTCTTGCGGTAGGCAAAAACACTGTAACATCCCATAAGGAGCTGCATACAGTCTTGTACCAGTGTGAGCAGAAGGGAAATCCAAGACACTTAAGGCCACTGCAGGAGTTTGTTTCAGTCATCTCATGCCCTGGTGTCAGAGTTCAGGTCAGCTCCCTCCACCATTGTTTTTTCCTATGCAAAGTGTGCCTGCTTACAGTTGGATATGTAGATTAGTACAGATACAAACAGATCAAGTACAGACAAGGGTGAAAACTTGATGATGCAGGATGATCTTGTATCGCATACGACCAAGTGATCAACCAGACCTTTTTCATGCTGTCAGTAAGACAGTCTCTTAAGCCACGCAATAGTCTGAGCGTTTCTCATTCTCTCGAGTTTATGCTGCAATTTTCCCCAAAATTCACATCTCGGAACTACAGGAATCCATTATCGTAACTGATTATAGATACCAACGTCAGTGTAACAAAAGATTTAATGGCATCAAAATCATTCAAATGAAAATCAAGTACGAAAACATCGCAGTGCACTTCAACCAAACCACCAAACTGTCACAAACGATACGTCATAGAAATACAGACAAGAGGTAGCTGGCAGCTATAGTTCCGCTAATTCTAGAAGTGCCAAATTTGTCAAGAAAAAGAAAAAAGTATTTAAAAAGATTAAATTTCTCCACTGAAAGCAAAGAACATCTAGTTTATTGCTTTTAGAGGTTCTTTACATGAGAGACTGGCAAAGGCATATCAAACAAAGCTACCTGGCTGTTGATGGCTTTTGATTAAATTCACTTTTTGGAAAGAATAAAACCTTGAATGCAAATAGTCAACTTACTCCCACTGTTAGATGTTCTCACCAAAATAAACCAACACTTACATTTTCCAAGAGGGCTCTCATTTCCAACAGGACACTGTTAGCTTAATTTCTTAAGAGAAATCAGTAACAGAACCCAAACCAATGATCTCACCAGAAAAAAAAACATATTGAAAACACAGACCAACATTTTTAAGAGGCAACAGGCATTCTAACTAGGACGGTGAGGCACACGACACATGAAACGCAGATGGAGATACGATGATCTGTAGTATACGTGTGGCTTTTTTTTTTATTAAAGCTTCCAGAAGATTCTTTTTGTGTATGTGTGTTTGAGAAGTGGCAAAGGTGGAACAGGCAAGAAAAAAAAGGAAAGATGCAAGAATGCACGGATCGAGGTAACGACTGCCAAAGCACGACAGAGACCTGAGAGACTTCAGAAATGCGGACTGAAAACTGCTCAGAGGCCAAGTAAGTCACTTGAAAGTTGTGCTCATCTCTCAAAAGATTCTGGAGGAGAGGCGTAGGGGAGTCTGGTAGGTGAGATATTTGCTTTTGGTTTGAGGAGGGGAGGCTGTTTGGTTCTTTTGTTTTTCTTTACGTGCACAGTGCAAGTTTGTATAAAGAAGTGGTAGTAGAGATGACAGAAGTTACTCTGCAGCAAAAGAAACACCTTGACCTCTAAAGTAAACTAAGCATACAAAACTGGTAAGAAAAAAAAGGTGCACGTAAAACCAGCAGCAATATTATGTTTGGCTTTCCACTACTTTTGCAAGTTACTGTACATATAATACATCACTGTTATAGAAATGGCACAGCCTCAGACACTTTCCACATTTTATTTACATTTTAAGACTAACTTTAATCTCAATCACATATCCATACATTTCCTTTGTTTCACTAAAACTTAAATGCATGGTTTATTAGAACAAAGACTGTAAACAAATATTTGCCATGTCCGATACATGTAACACACAGGAGCTGCTTAACAGAAATTAATCCCCCCATTTTATAAATACAGGTATCAAAACAATCCTGAACATACTTTGTGACACTACTAGTAGTCGGTACCCACACCCTTGCAAAATTAAACAAGATGAGCAACGGTATTCACTGTACCTGCTACTTTAAAACAAATTTTAACTGCAGCTCTTTTACTAAGCAAGATGGATAAAGCATGCCATTTATATTTTGCCTTCTCAAGAGATTATTTTCAGAAACATATATTATTCCACAGCAATCTGACACTTCCTGTCATGCTTTCATCTTGTAAAACCTGAATTCCAATTTTAGGCTATTTCAGGCTTATGCTTAAATGACAGTGCCTTGGTAAGAGAAAAAAAATAATTGTGCTGCCTTTTTCTCCCATAGTGCCTGAAAACATATTGGGCATACATATATTATATATATTCTTACAAATGTCCAGGTCATGTATACCAGCTGAAATTCTTTTAATGTGTGGGTGTTTGCATTGTGAGATTTAATCAAGACATTAACATGAGTAGAAGGTTGTTGTTTTAAGACAGAAGTTTGAGAATCAGCTAAAATTAATTGTTGTAAGTTTGTCCTTCTGGAGGTTGTGGAAGCTTCATATTTTCTTTGGACATCATTAGACGTCTTAGCTCTTGGAGTACAACTTTAATGCTATAAGAATTTTGCCATTTTGCTAACACTGGTATGCTCCGTGCATCCACCTGGAAAGAGAAGAGAGAGTTGTAAGTCATCATGAAATAAAAATAAAAAAATCTCTGCATGAGTTACTGCTATCGACCTAATGGTTCTAAGAGTCTAAACATTCTCTGACAATTTCTCTGTGGCATAAAGTCCCCATGTTCATTACATATTTTATAGGAAAATAAACATACCCTTGCAAACAGATACAGATTCTGCAATAAAACCCATGCAGGTGGATCCCTCCATCTGTGCTGATATTAACATTAGTGAGAACAAAAAGGATAGGGTGAGTGGGAGAGGAAGTCACCAAATGGTTTACTGCTAAACTGGAGCCATACCTTACAAAATTCAATTTTACCAATTTGTTTCAAATGACTCAAGAAAAATCACGTTCATTAGTCCAATATATACATGTGGGTTTTCTTCAGCTCTTTAAAAAGACTGATACACAAGTGTTTGTAGAATACCCCTCTAAAGGAAAATTCCCCTATTATTCCATACTGATATGCAGTGCTTCTGATATACCTGTATGTATATGTATATATACATACGCTAAGAAATGGCCTGAAATACTTGATTCGTGATGTTAAGCTATTTATTAGTTCTTTGCATTGTTCTTACACTGAGTCACTTAATGGAGCTGTGAAGATTACTGTACATCACTTACATGTAGAATTTCCCTATTCATTTATTAAACCTGTGGGATAACTGACACAACCACAACACAACAGAGAGGTTTCCATAGGCATGCACAAGTCAACAACTAAAAGTCAGCTTGTAAACTGTTTTGGCAGCAAATAAGTCCTGGGCACTCAGGCCTGCACAGGGCATCCTAAGATGATCTTAGGGAGCCCACAGCTGTGGACAGCAAAGGAGCCCCAAGGGCAAGAATAGGGCGACTGTACAATACGGAGTTCCACTGCCACAGTAATGCAGGCAGACCATGAGGCTATAAAAGTGCTGAAAAAAATCACTGATTTATAATGTAGGCATCATGAAGCTCCTTTTTACCTTTTCATTAGAACAAAATGCAAAAACAAACAAACAAACTCCACTGGCCTCAGAAAGAATTTTAGCAGAGGCATTTTCTTTCTATATTGTTCAAGTTGAGGCTATTTTCAGAACACCAGAAGATGAGACAAAACCTTTTCTTAAGAGGAAACTCATACCAAAGCTTAACAACACGCTGGTGTAGGTAGCAATATGAACTCTACAAAATTCTCCCTCTCACTAGGCACTTCTTCCCCTAGCAGTGCTACTGTGTATCAGCACTTCAGATGAGCCGTGAAATGTTTGTGGGCCTTCTTCGTGATGTGAAGTGATAGAGGGCAGGATCCTTGATCCAATACACAGCTCAGCACTTCTCATTGCACAAAGAACGTTCTGCCTAGAGTCAGAGCTCCTTATATTGCAGCTGTGTTGGCTAAAGACCTCACATCATCAAACCACAGTATAAAAGGCACTAAGATTAATACATAATTTAAAATGTTTGTAATAATTACAAAAGGAGACCAAAAGGAAAGTTATCTTATGCATCAAGATCATGGCAGTTTGAAATAACCAATGAGTGTATAAGCTTACACAGAAAGGTTGTCAAAGTAACACTAGTCGTAGAATCCTAGAAAGGCTTGGGTTGGAAGGGATCTTAATGATCACCTAGTTTTAACCTCCCTGACATAGGCAGCGTGCTACCCACTAGATCACTAGTCAGACCATCATGGCAATTCCTGAAGTACTTCCTCTTCTTTTGACAGAAGTATTTGCTTTAGTGTGGTAGATAAAAGAAGCAATATCTCAGTAGAATAATCTTTTAACTGCAAAACAGGTTTTATTTCCTAAAAGCAGACTGTTAGATAAATAAAATGGGAAACTCTGAAGAGATCACCGGTGTTACAAATCAGCAGCTCAATCAAATAATGCCTCACCTAGCCCTATTCTATGTTGGGAAGCACAAAGATCCTACAGATCTCCTCCTCTACAGTCCTTCTACGTAAGATTAAAGCAAGACTCACCAGAGTTTGTGTCCAAGCACCTGGACCCAATGAACCAGGAATAATATGATTTAATTTCTAAAGTCAGAACAGTAGATCTCACTACTGAAAATTGTTCCCCATATAGAAAACACAGCAAGAAATGCACTAGACCACTATCACTACTGACAGAGGTCCTCTGGAAATTAAAAAAGTCATCACGATGGTTACGCATCCAGGTAACAGATGAAATGAGTGCTCAGATCATATGTTCACTTTGAATTTTGTAGCAGATGATTAACAAGTTATTTTTCCCTACATGTGTACACAAACATTACCACTTGTTAATACTTCTCTGCAGCTTACCTACTATCCTCTTCTATTCAGCAAAATAGAATAGAACAAAATATGAGTACTCCCTGATTGCTCTGGTCTATGCCCTTTGACAGACCAGTAATTTAAACAACTTCCACAATGGCCTGAAATACCACACTCTCAGTAGCAGAGGAGAAATCACACATCACTGATCTCCCTGAAAACCAGTCATCTCCCCAAGAAAAACAGAGGAAAAGAAGTAAATGAGGCCAAGGACCAGACAACAGCTGCAACAGAAGCTTTCCAGCCAGGAGAAGCGTGCACTTTGGGGGCACAAGCTCATGTGGTAATCTACTGCTTTAGAAGACCACCAGTAGGCCAATATGAGTAAGAACAGAACGGTAGGTTTAGCTTTCAGCAGTTTTAAAAGAGAAAACTTAGTATCTGTTCAGATAAAGGCCGAGTTAGCAAAAAGTAGATGGAAAGGCAGTTGCTCTGGGACTCCCTCAGTGAACATCTGCCTTCAGCCTTTCATTTCTGCTCTCAAAGTATCTTCCGTTTCCTTGATTCTCCTCAACTTTACTTTTTTAGTCTACCCCATGTTTGGGCTCAGCCTCATTTACAGCACTTAGCAATCAGTCATCACTGATGTTTAAACAATGCAGTTCTACACACACTGGCTGTGCTGGAATATGAGAGGGGATCACTTCAAAGTAAGCTTCTTCAGCTTTTCTTTTTGGCTGGGAATTTGTAATAGTAAGCTCACAGACTGTAAACTGTCTTAAAGTTATGAACGCTTTCTGAGTAAAGACTGCTGCAACATAACATTTTGTTGCTGTTTATCTCAAGTCTCTTTTTGCAAGTCACCAACTTTTTTGATGACATCTTGCAGCAGTGAAGATTTTGGCTCAGGAATTGCACTGCAGAATGTATTTCCCATTTAGACACTATGCAATAAATTCACTTTATGAAGAAAAGATATTTGGAAGGCTGACACAAACTATGTAACATTCAAATCACACAAGAGCATCTAAGTAATACTGAAGTATGCATCTGTTATATATAAGAGGAAGAAATTTCTAGATGGCATAAAAGCTAACAGAGCTGAAAACTGCAATCTGAGGAATACTTTATTCGGGGGTACACAACTGTAAATCCAACTTAAAAGGAGAAATTATGTGTATTATTTCACTTAATTACTGGAATCAAGCCAAATAATCTTCCAAGGTGCTGCAAGGTATTGGGTATTTATAATTTTCTCAATAACTTTAGGAAAACTTAAAGCAGCAACAAACTGCTTAGTTTACAATAAACACACTCAAAGCAATAACTGGACCGCATTTGATGGAATTATAGCTGACAGAGGCCCAAGTGAATTTATGGGTAACAAGGATTTCCAGCTGTAAGTTTCTGTGATGCAAATCCTGCAAGACAGCCTGTTAAGAAATACTCTCACAGACTCAAAAAGTAGACATCTCCAAAAGACCATGGGAAAATAAACAGAATGCCAGAACGCAACCTGCGTTTCATCAATACAGGATACAGATTTTTCCAAAAAAAAAAAAAAGACTCCACAGCATTAAGAACAATAATTTAAATACAGTTTTACAACAATGACACCATTAGCACAGAAAAGCATTTTGTCCAGCCCTATAAGCTGTCCATAAGCACTTGGACTAGCTTTTCTGAACTTAGTACCCCAATCCTGTATGCAAACTCAGTAGGTCCACAGGCAAACTGAAAAGCAGAAAACCACAAACTATAACTTGCAAATAAGAAGTGCAATTTTAAGGGGTGATTCAGTGAACCTAAGTTAGGCCTTCTGATACAAAATACTCCTAAAGCAGCCCACTCCTTTTCTACACTGTCCCTTCCTTCCCAAAACAATCAAACAGGAAGTCAAAATATTCCAACTGTCAGTAAGAATAGACTCATTACACATACCTACACTTTAATTGAAAACATAGAACAGTTTAAGACTAGCTTTCTTAGGCTAAAGTTAAACCCAGTACACATCCATCACTCCCCTCCACCATTCACACTTAACTCAAAGGAAATTATTACTCTTTAAGCTCATGCTGGGGACTCTACCTCGAGCAATAACTGACATAATTATTTTGTATACTTTAACGCTGCCAAAAATGTTTTGAGTATTACCATAATATTGTCATGGCAACATTTCTGTTACTGTTTATCTTGGGTTTCTATTCTACAAGTCATCAATATTTTTCATGACATCTACAAGCAATGTGATCAAAAGATGGCCATGAGTGAACAACGAGGCTGCAGAAATATGGATAGCAGAGCTTCTCTGAAGAAGAAACACTGTCATTTCCAATCATTCAAAGTATACAGCAAACCACTTACGATCTACTATACGAAAGAGTGAGAGAGAAGCTTCAGAGAGACAAGGAAATAAAACAGGAAGCAGAAACATGAACTGTTCCAAAGAAGCTGGAGGATGTTTTAGGAGAAGAAAAAGAATCTGAGCTTGTGGCTCAGACAACAGAATAAGCAGCACAAGAGATGGGTTCAAGCCCCAATTTCTTATTTTAACAGATTTCTTCAGAGGCACGGGTCGGGTTATTTTGTCTTCCTGTTAAGGCTATTTTGTCTTCCCATTAAACACACATACATTTTATTCTGCTCTCCAGTATTTTGCAGCAAGCCAGAACATACATGCACAGAACTACTGCAAAGGGACCTCAATTTTGATCAGAATTGCTTTAGAATTTCTAAATTACATCTGGTTCAGAAAAAAATCTTCCCCTAATGTTTAAAAAGAAGCTTTAACGAAAAGCTAAACAGCTTTTATGGTATGCATATACTATCATCCATACTCACACTATAAACAAAAGTTTTTACCTAAACCCCCTATTTTTGAAACAAATGCTTAGAAGATTGAAAATGAAAACCAGAATTTGTCTAGTTTTTTTTGAATTTGGAACTAAGAAAATATGAAGTTATCCCACTCTTAGGAAGAGACCTCTGGGTCCACCTGGCTCAACCCCTGCCCAGAGCAGAGTGCCCAGGTGGCTTCTGAAGACCTCCAAGGAGGAGACCGCACAGCCTCTGGGCAGTCTGTGCCAGTGCTGTCAGTCACACAGCGAAACGCTCCCCGATGTTTAGATAGAACTGCTTCTTATTCTTATCCTTTCCATTAGAAAGGAATCTGTTCAGCACAAGTAAGCTGCCTCTATGTCTTATATGTTTTTTGTGTATTACTTGTCTTATTTGACTTGTATGACTTGCTGTTGTTTGGAGCAAAGCCAATCAAACTCAGCTCCCCATCAGAATTCCAGTTCTGTGCTCTCAAGTGTAAAACATGCCCCCAGTTTATTGGACATCTGGCACAATTCTAGTGAGAATAATGGCAGAACAAGTTAAAACACAAAAAATCAGGACAAAGGGTACATCAAAAATCACATAACAAGTTTTAAATTCATTAGTGCTGCAAACTGTTTGCATTAAAAGTACAACCTAGTCCTACTGAAATCCATGAAACACATACAGTTATGCATCTGCATAGCAAATCCTTCATAAAGTACACTATCTGCTAGAAGCATTGGGGTAAGACTGAATGAAGTTTTGCTGCAAGCTTATAAAGGAATTAGAATCAGATTTTCCTGTAGCAATGACTGAATTTTAGCAGTGCTTTTAAAACCACCAAACTTCCAGACCCAATATTCAGCCCATTTCTCAACAGGCTGAGAGAGTCCAGACTTCTCCATACACAAGCTCCAAGCAGATGGGCTCAGTAAACACAAGCTTTTGGGCTCTGCAGGCCTGAAATTTTGCTTCTGGAAACCAGCAGCTATATTCTCAGGCATGCACAGATGAATTAATGACAACATACTTCTTCACTGATTTGGAATAATACATGTTACAAGGGGAAGGTATGAAAATAATATTATAAACATACCAAAAACTCTACTGCATTCCAGATTGGCAGCTTTGGCTGGTCACAACCTCTTAATAAACACAGATACTGAGATTATAAGCTACAGCTGGAATAAAGAGCAACAGCTGGTTTGTAGATAGCAATTTTAATAAGATCTTCAGATAGAGTTGGGTTGTTGACTATGCAGGAAGAAATTTCAAACCCCCTTTAAACTATTGCTGAGGTGTTCGTTCGCTGCCTTTGGTTGATCAGTACACTTTTAAGACTTACAACAGCTCAAACACACCGCTAAGAATGTAATGTATTGCAAATGGACCTTTAGTATGAAAGTGGTTACCATCTATATTGAAAGACTTTAAGACTGAAGGTTAAAAATAATCTCAGATTTGAATAAATCTACTATAAAGAAAATAAGCATTGAAACACATCAGTTTGTTACAAGGGAGTTAGATCCAAAACATGATTCAGGTAGAAACATTTCCATTTGTAATTAATGGAAATATCAGATAAAGTTTGGAGACTAAAACAAACTTTACTAACTAAACAAAAAATGGTCTTTAGTACAGCATTCCTGTTAGGATAGAATCTAATGTGATTTTTATAAGAGCAATCCATGGAAAATATATGGCTTAAACATTTTTTTTCCGTGCAAAATTAAAATCTTCAATTTTATTTCAGAGAAACAACAGTTTCAGTATTATAAATAATGCTTGTCTCACTGATAAGCCACTGAGAGCCATTAAAATGCTGTAAACACCTAAAGATTTAAATGTGTGCAATAGGCAACCAAAATTTCATTTAAACCAAGTATTTCATACTGTAAAATTTAAATAGGAAAACTCCTTCCAACATGCATAATCCTTATCTGGGATACAAATAGTTTATAGTACAGATTAACAATATGGTTGGTCTTACCATTTCAACTTACCATTCCATTGGAATTATTTATTCCATTCATATTAATTTTAGTTACAAATCTAACTGTAGGAGGTGCTTCTGGATATTTAGGTCCACACTCTACTTTCAGACTGTATATTCTGTTTTCATAGTTTGTCTAGAAAGCAAAAAGACAGACTAATGCATCTTACTGAAAGCTGAATATTCAAAAAATAACAAAAAACAAAGGCAAGAGGAATAAAGACAAAGAAATTTGAAATAATTAAATTCATTATAATTATGTTCTAGCTGATAGTATTGGATTACTAACTGATATCTAACCGTTCGGGTTACATTGATTAGCTGACGAATTTGTATAAATTATTCTACTTACTGACAGTACCATACAAAAGCTTTTAACAGAATATTTTTTTTAATTCACATTTACTCCATTTGCATTGCCAAAGTACTTCTGGCACAGCAGGGAGCTGAGCAAAGAAAATAATCTTAAGAGAAAACACAAAGGGAACAGGAAAGATAAGGGTGAGAATAACCAAACAAAAAAGATGATGAAAATAGTATGTGTAAAAAAAAACATATTCTAGAAGTAGCACTCCAGAAAATATCCAAGACTGCCATTGCAGAGAATTTTTAAGCAAGAAAATACTTCAGAGAGAAATAAAATCAAGAAATGGCCATTTAAAGCTTGGTTTACCAAAGCATTTAAGTTCAGGCAGTGCAATTAAGTGACAGCTCGTTTGCAGAAGGCACCTCTCCAAAATGACCGTGGAAGAGTTCATTAACAGTTCATTCATACCCGTTTCTAAGTATATCTTGAGAAAATCCAATCAGAAATAAATACAATTCTTTTTTTTTCTTGTCCAGTACGATATACATGATAAATGCATCAGCATCTCTACTGGTCACTGATGCACATGCATCTATGCTCCAAAAGGAATATAAACCCAGCTCCTATACAGTGTCTACAGCTAACTTGAACCTGAAGCAAAAAGATGCAACCAAACTTTCAAAAAATACCATCTGCAAGCTGTTCTGCATCAGCCAGCTGCCACTCACTCCAAGTGAGAGATAAACTTGGAGACCTCACTGCACTCTACAACTTTCTGAAGGGAGGTTGTGATGAGGAGGGGTTTGGCCTCTTCTCCCAGGCAACAAACAGGACCCGATGAAATGGCCACAAGTTGTACCAGAGGAGATTTAGATTAGACATAAGGAAAAACTTTTTCTCTCAGAGAGTTGTCAGGGACTGGAATGGCCTGCCCAGGGAGGTGGTGGAGTCACTGTCCCTGGCAGTGTTCAAGAGGCATCGGGATGAGGACCTATGAGATATGGTTTAGTGGCTTGTGGTAGCAACAGTAACGGGAGGACGGTTGGACTAGATGATCTTGTAGGTCCTTTCCAACCTTGTGATTCTGATTCCACAATTCTATGCCACTGAAGGATCCTAACTGTGTCCTGTAATTTCAAGAAGCTACAGAGACAGAGCAGCAACTGGGTCAGAAAGAAACAAAGGGAAGCAGAATACCTTTCCATAAGAAAAATATTTTCTACTGTTATTACCCACTACAAGCTGGAGGCCCAACAAAACTAATCTTGTCCTGCTACAGCTGATATATGTGCTACCACATTTCAGAGAAGAATGCTGTCAGTTATACTGGAAAGAGGACAAAATATACATCCATTGCTCACAACTCTGAAAATTCCTGAGAATGGCACTCATCCACATTCCCTTATTCCAATCCAGGCAGCTTCTCAATTTTGCTGTGTTTTTCCAATCGACACTTAACTGTGAGTTAAAAGCCCATTTTGAGCTCCCCAAAAGTCTCAGAAGCATATTTCCATGGTGAGAAAAATGCTTCCTTTCATTCAAAACAAATTTCTCCTTCCCCTTCCCTGTTGGTTCACCTTGCAAATCAAGTAAGAAAACACTGATAAGGAACTGCTTGCACAGCTCCGGAGTTCAGTATATGAAGAACTTCATGCTGCGGAAAGTATTGGCAACTTTCCCTGTGCTCTGCCAAGCTGCACACTGTCTACCTAACTCAACCAACTTCAAAAACAGCCATCTTCTACAAACCCCAGAATTGGATGTGCTGTTCTTTTCATTGAGGTGCCATCCTGGTTTGAGAGCTGGTGGCTTTTACTATCCGCAGTCTCCACACGCTGAAATTCTTTCTACTGTAAGCAAGATTGCAAGTCTCTAACATGGTCTAGAATATTACTTGCTTGCACTCTTTTACATAGAAAGTCAGAAAAAAAAAGACAATATAATTTTACTAGAATTTAAACTGTATCCCAGTGGTTTGGGGTTTTTTCTTTTGTTTTGTTTTTTGGTTTTATTTTTGTTGATAACAAAAGCCTTTAGCCTCCTACATAATAATCACTTCCTTCAAAGGTGCGTTAAGAATCTGCTTTAGGTGAAACCAGAAACCAGCTGGACAGTTCTGGAAACTACTTCAGATTTTCTTCTAAACAGATTTGAATACTGTGACTCCACAGAACCTAGTATCCAGGCATACCCGTGTTATGTTTATATTTTAAATTGGTCCTGTCTCAAATGTATCCAAGTCTCAGGAGCTCCATACAATTATGCAGATATTCTAAACAGACTGCTGCATGTTACAGCTAATTGACTTCCAAAAGGAGCTTGAATTACATTCAGTGTAACTCTGGAACTCATTATCTTCACTGAGGTCAAATTCTGATCTCAGTTCTTGTCTTGGATAAGTCAATAAGCCCTCCAACACCAAAGGAGGCACAAGACAGTATACATACTCATGTCAACAGTGGAATATGTGCTAACTTAGAGCTACTGGAAGTAAACTCATTTGAAGTCTTAAACAGTGATCCTTTGTATTACATTAACTCATTAGAAAGCTCGCACAAAAGTTACATGTTAGGTGAAGATGTGTCCATTCATACCAGGTAACGCTGATACTCAGACATCAGGGATGATTACATCTCTTGTAGACTTTCAGCACAGATGACATTTCATTGAACTTAAGAGGTCAGAAGGATTTTTTTTTTTTTCCTGTTATTATTTATATGCTTTATCCTATTAGCAGTAACTAACAACTATTTGTTCTTTAGGACTGATTCAAGAAGACTGCATAAATTGCAATACTGAAAGACTATCCGATAAATCTTTGCTACAGAACTGAAACTACTAGGCACATATGTTAAACCATGGAAAGCAATTTACCCTGTTTACTGCACTGTCACTGTAAATTTATGGGCAGAAATGATGGAAATACAGACTAAGTATATTTCTAACTCAGTAAAAAGTGTAAAAACACAACTGGCATAGACAGTTGCAGAAAGTAACCTTTTTCTGTTGGCATTTTGTAGTGCAACATCTTATTGTCACACTTACCCTTGGTGGCCCAATAATCATGCCTGTCCACCTGGTGAGTGTCATATCTTCATCATCCTCAAGGCCCCAGCTTACTGTACCATCACCTACTCCCTTCTGCCCTTCTTCAAGTTCTTCCAACAAGCGAAAATTACGAGGTACTTTAACTACAGAAAAAATGGAAGAATGTAATTAATACTGGTCACATCAACAAAAAGATAAACAATTTCACTGCTTATATATGGTATGCACTGGCAATCCTTGAATGTATTTTCAAAGCATAAGGAACATTTCCTGTCTGAATTTGCTTAGCACTCAAGTTATTCAGAAGCAAGTAACCACTTCTCCAGAAGCCAGTAACCTCTTAAATGTTAGCAATACAAACTGTATAAGAGAAAATAAGGGATTTCTGCTCAGTTTGCCTTGGCTTAATTCAGATTCTCCTATTTCTCTGGCACAGTACTGTTTAGAGCCAAAGCATTTCAAAATCAATTAATTGTCGGTCAGGTTCTACTCAAGTACAATTCAAATTAAATCAATACTGCAAATTGTTCGCAAAAATAATTAAAGAATGCATCACTTAACACAAATGACATTAAAATACGTAAACTGTAAAAGAAAGACTGAAACATTTTCAAATTATTTGATTTAAAAAATAATAATCAATGAAACAGATACTTTAGCAGATACTGAAAAACTAGAAATCAAGTCCCATTTAACACAGTGATTAAGTTGCTGAAGAGAGTTAATGATGTATTCACAACAGAAAATAAAACTGTACTGCCTCTACAGAAAGCCAAGTAATATTGACTTAGCTGAAGTATAATTACTAGATTTAAATGACGATACATGGGGACAGATATTGATAGGTATTAAACAAGTGGAATTGCTTTACATCTCAAACTAAAGTGATATTTCAGTACTGACAGTAGGGAACAAGGCTTGTTAACACTTGCACATGCCCTCACAGCACGCTTTTATTTTCAAATGCACAGTGAAGAGATAGCAATTATTACAACTTCAGTTTTCTTTCAATAAATACTAATTACTAGATACTTTACCTATAGCTTATAGATTTTCTAATACCTACTTTAGCTATAGTGTTTCTAATTTTTTTTTCCACAAGTGTATGTGTTTTCTACCTGTTTTTCACTAGAGAACCTGTTTTGCCATTCAGAGGGACCTCAACGAACTCAAAAGGTGGGCCCATGTGAACCTAATGAGGTTCAACACAGCAAAGTGCAAGCTTTTGCACTAGGGTCAGAGTAATCCCAGATACGTAAAGGGACTGGGAGAAGAACTTCTTGAGAGTAGCCCTGTGGAGAAGGACCTGGGGGTCCCGGTGGATGAAAAACTGAACATGAGCCAGCAGTGCTCTCTTGCAGCTCAGAAGGCCCATGGTATCCTGGGCTCCATCAGAAGGGTGGCCACCAGGGACAGGGAGGTGATTGTCCCTCTTTACTCTGCTCTCATGAAGCCCCATCTGGAGTACTGTGTCCAGGTCTGGAGCCCCCAATACAGGAAAGATGTGGAGCCGTCGCAGAGGGTCCAGAGGAGGGCGACAAAGATGATCAGAGGGCTGGAGCACCTCCCCTACAAAGACAGGCTGAGGGAGCTAGGCTTGTTCAGCCTGGAGAAGACAAGGCTGTGAGTCGACTTCATTGCAGCCTTCCAGTATTTACAACAGGATTATAAACAGGAGGGGAATCAATTTTTACAAGGGTAAACAGTCACAGGACAAGGAAGAATGGTTTCAAGCTAAAGGAGGGAAGGTTTAGATTAGATGTCAGCGGGAAAGAGTGGTGAGGTGCTGGAACAGGCTGCCCAGAGAGGTTGTGGATGCCCCATTCCTGGAGGTGTTCAAGACCAGGTTGGATGGGGCCCTGAGCAGCCTGGTCTAGTACCACACCTGGAGGTTGGTGGGCCTGCCTGTGACAGGGGGTTGGAACTTGGAAGGGATCCCAAGGATCATCATCTCAAGGTATTCTATGATTTCACTGAAAAAAACAAGGTACATTATAGAACTAACATAAAGACTGAGTGTACACAAAGTTGTTAAGAAGTATATACCATATAGCTTGAAAAAGATGAAGGTGAAAGAAAACTGATTTTCATATCAGTTAACCCTTATCAACCCTTTACAGAATGGGTTGTTAAGCACTGGAATAGGCTCCCCAGGGAGGTGGTTGAGTCACCATCCCTGGATGCGTTTAAAAGCCATTTGGATGTGGTGCTCAGGGTCATGATTTAGCGGAGGGTTGTTAGAGTTAGGGTAGTATGGTTAGGTTGTGGTTGGACAAGATGATCTTTAAGGTCTTTTCCAACGTGAGTGATTCTATGATTCTGTGATTCTATTTAGTCACTGAGATTTCAGGTTTGACACTACCCTAGTCTGCATTGCCATTGATCTGTCCAAAGAATTAAGACCAAAATGTACAATATGTTATTTAGTTAACACCTACACACATGGAACAGCAGAGAAGCACACACTTCAGCAACCATCTAAATAGCTTCCCTTGCTAACTATGGTTTCTTTTAAATTGGGTTTAGAAAATGTTCTAAACATTTTTCATCAAAACAGGCTAGCAAGCATCTCCTAAAAGTTACACAAATACCCAACTTCCCCAAATTCCCAGGAAAAGGCATAAGGTATAAGGACAGCATAAGGAAATTAAGTTGCTCACGTATGGCCTCACTTTCCTTCTGTCTTTGATATTACTGCTCCTGTAAGCTACATAATGAGCTATTTTAGGTCAATAACTGAGCATAAAATTATACATTTTGGTTAGTTTCCTGAAAGCTTGACAAAATGACCCAGCTCACAAGGATCTCAGATAAGCAGAAGCAAACACTCAGATGTAAGATACACTTTAATGGAGCTCAGGTATTCTGGAAGCTTATTTTCCCTTTAAGATTGCACATACAATTATCTGAAAATACTAGCACAATAGACATCATGGAGCAGATCACTTCTATGTTCTTCAGTAGAGATCCTTTTAAAAAGCTTCCCTGAAATTCACATGTTCATTCCTCTGGTCCCATCTTAACCTGACAAACTTACAGCAAATGAATGTTTTGCAGCATGAGACTTCCACAGCCAGGCTGGAACAGGCTCTGAGCAACCTGATCTATCTGCAGGTGTTCCTTTTCATTTGCAGGGGAGTTGGACCAGATGACCTTTAAAGGTCCCTTTCAACTCTTAAGAAATCTGTGACTCTATGAAGAGTTTTTGATGGGCACACGGAGCCTCACAAAGCAAAGCCTGGTGCCTCACATCTCCTTTCCCCAAATAAAGTCACGTACTTGATTTATCTTACACTTCTCCAAACTTTACCAGTAGGCTTCTCACAATCATTATCGTATGTTTCCCCAGAGCCTTAAATCCACCATTTCTCAGAAGCCTTGCTTTGATCACAAAACTCCTGAGTTGCAGATTATCTCTGGAAGAAGAGCATATAATCAACCAAATGGGCCTTAGCATTTTTTTCTGCTCACCTGCTGTTGCCTTCCCATGCAGCTGAGCTCAGCTGCTCACTGCCAGCAGAGGTCCCCCCTCCCACTCTTGCACTGATTGGACTCCTCAATTAGCTGCACTGGCACACTCATTTAGGAAAAAGCTATTCTTCCTGTAATAAAACCAAATCCACCCAGTTAATCAACTGAATTGACTCAGGAAGGAAGATAACAGGTGCCTTCCTTTGCAAAACCCTGGGTGCGGGGATGAGCAGACTGGCAAATCGAGCTTCACATCCAAGAGCACAGGAAATGACAAGTTCCTAGAAAATAACCCCTCAGGACTGTTGTGTTTTATTGCATCTCTTCACTCAGTCGTCAGTGCTCACTGGTTCTCCCCACTACCCACAGCAAGTGACAGGCTCTCCACACCAACCTCCCATCAGTGCTACGAGCAGGCAGCAAACACTGCTCTGCAGTTAAATAAGAGTCAAAATGTCTACAGGGAGAACGTACAAAAAAACACCACCACCTACTGAGATTCCAATTCATTTAAAAACCTCCTAGAAAAAGATGGTATAAGTTAATTGAAACTAGAGCAAAGATTTGTTTCCTTTCAGAATGTTATTCAGTTCTACAACATTCGGGTTGGAGACACAAGAAATGATTTTATACATGAAATAGTGGGTTCATTTTAGTAAGAACACTTCTATATTTAAAGGTGCCTGGTTCACATTCACAGACAAGTTTTATTCCTTTATTTCATTTTGTTCACAGGAAGCACACAAAATCTTTCTTCATATGCAATCCTGTATTTAAGAACTGGAAAACAACTCCCTGCCCATATTTCCAAAGAAATGCTCTGATTCATCAACTGATACCAGAGAGGCAGAGCTGGGCAACAACTCAATCATGAATGTTTAATGGCTAGGGGCAGCACAGCTATTTGTATGTGAAAATACAGCTGCCTTCATCACGATTACAAATGAAACAAAAGCAACCTTCCCCGACTGCTTTCCAGTTCATCTTCAAAGCTTAACTCGCTGCAGATTTTACTGACAAGTACATCCTGACCCTCCAACACTGTACACATGAACTGTCAAGTTGCATTTACCAGGTTTTCACAGAGCTGAAGGAAACACTTCACTTAAAAACAAACAAACAAAACACAAACGCACAATAACACTCGTGGTCATACATACCAATTAATCATGAAACTGGACTACAGCAGCTGATGCCTATTGGAAATTAGTGGAACTAACAAAGAAGTTAAATACCTTGGAACAATGAAAAAAGAACAAGAAGCAGAACTAGTAAAGACAAGGACTGCCCCAAAAGTAATGCCTCCTATTTTACGATGTTGGCAGTACAACAGTAGAGGTTGAACCTTCCTGCCAATATCCTATAACATTTTGTTGCTTTGTGACAGACGGCAGCAGAGGAGTAGCCTGACAGAGTGGAGTCTAATGGAAACGTGTATAGAGCAAAAGTATGGAACTGAATTCCTCCATGAGGAAAAAATGGCAACCACTGACACTCATCAATGCTTGCTGAATGTTTCTGGAGACCAAACAGCGGATGTTGGCACAGTGATGCGGTGGGTGGTGCATTTCAGCAGTGGTGACAATGATGTGGAAGACAATCCATGTTCCAGACAGCCATACAGATTTTTATGAGCATGGCATGCAGGCTCCTGTTTATCAATAGTGAAAATACAGAGCTAATGCTGGTGATCACGTTGAAAAACAGTGTTTCGTAGCTGAGAATTTGCTCTGTCAAACAGTGTTATTGTGCTCTTTGCATGTGTTGTTGGAAATCAACTATTTGATTTCCAGGTATTCCTGGTTGGTATTCCAGGTTGAGGTATTCCTTTTGGAGTGACCTATGTAAATACTAGGAAAAGTCTACTTCCATACATGAGCTACTTTTGTAATTGGTGGAAGAAAGAAATAGGGGACAAATTAGAAAAAAAACTTGCATTTGTGCCCTATCCAAAAGCTACACAATCTGGAAAAAAAGTCAGAAAAAAGAAAAGGAATAGAAAAGGAATCTTCAGCACCCTTTAGCAGGACCAGTAACTTTTACTGCTGCAATCAAAGAGGAAAGGCTGGAAAAACATGTTGCTGCTACTGTGTCAATACACAGTTTCACAGCTGCTAATGCCAGATCACCCCTACTGGTATATATTAATAAGCATTAAAAAGACACCAAACTGCACTTTGGTCAAGTTTGACAGCACAGACTGGCTACATTAAATCACATTTTTTAATAACTCAAGCTGACAGACTCCTTTTGTGGTCATATAAATCAGTTTAAATGCAAGTGGGCTGCGTTGATATAACCATGTCCATAGAAACGTATTTTTAATTGCTTTAAAAATGCATTAAATCTGCTTTAATTGAACATTTTGTTTTAAAATCGCAAAACACGAAATCCTTCAGCGCTTCCTGCGTAATTTCAATTGTATTGATTAATTTCTTGGATGCTTACGAGAAGAAGTATGTTCTGGATGTCACTGTGCAGCTGTCTGCTACTTGCTTCTATCTGCAGCTGAAGGTAAATTATGCATCTCCACTGTTCCACAGCACACAGAAGTGATTTTAAATACTGAAAGCAACACACTTTAGACTAAGGAATTAACAAAACAGAATGCACAAAACTGAAAAATAAGACCCAGAATATTCAATTGCACCTGGGAGCCCAAACCCTCTGCGCATCAGTTGACTCTTGGGACCAGCCGTGCAACAGACAGGAGGTTGATAATGTGCACTCCCCTCTTCTCCTTGGCCCTTACAGAGGGGAGCCATGAGCTTAATTTTTCATAGACTGACTCACAGCCTTATGTGTGAGATTGTCTGTTATACTGAAAACTATGTATTACAATATCCATCCAGTTTTTCTTAAAACCTTCCACACCTCTTGGCTTCAATCATGCCTGAAAGCTACAGTGACAGCACAAGCCGTGTACCACAGTACATACCAACAGCACATGCACAAGAGCAGCTGTAAAATCCAATCTTCCTGTGTTCTTCCAATAACAAGTTGTATCAGTAAATTACACATTAGCACAGCTAGGATACTGTTCAGGATGTCATTCTTTTCGACTGACGCAGCCACGTCAGGAAAACTGCAGCATAAACAATTGAATGTATGGATTATCTTCAGCCCACTGACTTCCAGCTAACAAAAACTACAGTGCACGTAGAACTTAGTAATAAAAAACAACAAAACCAAGCCAAAAACACTCTCAAATTCCATTTAACAGCTTCAGGCCGGTAAAAAAATAGCTATTTTCTGGCATCCCAGGAGATGGGATAGATGTCAGCTTTGCAAAGTTTAACCTGTATTATAATTTCTCCTGAGGCACAGATTAAAAATAAAAAATTATGAAGAGAAACACAGAGAAAACAACAGGTACCTTTCAGGTACCTTTCAACCTGAGCGATTCGTGAGAAGTCTTACTCTGAAGAGAAGGTAGATGAAAGCTGAAATACCCTACTGACAAAAAATGAAGTTAGAAAGACATCGCAACAATCAAACCCTCAGGTGGGCCCTGAATGGGTGATGGACAAATCAAAAGAGGGGCAAGAAGGCTGTGTGCATGTGGAATGCTAACCACCTGCTCTGCCTGCAAAACACAGCCTTGTGCAATTGTATTCTGTAGGACATACTCTTCTCTGAAAAAAAAAAAACCAAAAAACATTAAAAAAAACCAACGTGATCTATACTCATGTTTGCCTGTTATCACATCACACTCTTGCCCTAAGTGAAATATTCAGTGAATACACAGGGAAAAAATGGCTGACTTGCTGCTAGGAACCTAATATCAAGAAGTATTTCCAAGCTTAAGTTAATTACATTGTAATTATTATCAGAAGTCGATCACAGTAACCTGGCTCCAAAACCCAACAGCGTAAGATGCATATTAATTAAGGTGGGCATTGCTACCACTCTCAGTGGAATGCAGCGATTCCATAGAGAACTTTTTATTTTAATCAAAAATATAACTACACACATACCAGAAGCACTGATTCCAATAGCCAGGTAACAAACATGATTACTGCTCAAAGCAAACATCCAATCTCAGTAAAAAGCAGTGTTTTGCTTCCCAGTAGCTATGAAAGCCTCCAGTTGCTGCTCTAGAACACTCTGTCTGGAAGCCAACACAACCAAAACCTCAAAATCCCATATACCAACCCTGTTCATAAAGATGCATTTACCATACGCTATTTTTCACTATTTTCCTTTAGCTCGTATGTCTCCAAAGCAACTCAATTCATGCAACAGAATATCCTGCTTTAACAGTTCTGAGTTTAAATGGTGAAATGAAAGCATTTAGCAACAGCATGGACAATATACACTGACCAGGATGGTGAATAAACTAAGTCATTCTAGCATGTATGGATGAAACACCCATACAACGCAAACATATTTTCCACAACGAGGATCCAGCCATCACTGATTTCACCATATAAAAGCAAACGGCTGCCTTCCTGTCAATAACAATGACACGACAAAAGGAATTATTAAAGCCACACAGAAAACAGAGAGCTATTAAGCACTTTGTGCTTCCAAAATGAGTCACAGGCAACCCCTCAAAACAGCAGCAATCCTGAGTGCTTCTTCTCCACCTTGCTCAAGTCCCAAGGATGCACTGTAATAGACCAATTTATCAGCGTCTCATCACTGCTGTCTGCAATGGGCCAGGCTATAAATGACAGGCATTCAGATCTGCCAGCTCATCACGACTAACACAGCTAAGATTACCTGCGGAAAGCATTTAGAAACACGCAGACTTAAAGAAACAAACAAGTTGCTCTCTGTAACTGCCTGAAGGGAGGTTGTAGTGAGCTGGGGGTCAGCCTCTTCTCTCGGGTGACTAGTGATAGGACTAGAGGGAATGGCTTCAAGCTGCACCAGGGAAGTCAAGGCTGGATGTTAGGAAATACTACTTCTCTGAAAGGGTGGTCAGGCTGAATGGGCTGCCCAGAGAGGTGGTGGAGTCACCGAGCCTGGTGGTGTTCAAAGAGCGTTTGGATGTTGTGTTAAGGGACATGGTTTAGCGGGAACCATTGGTGAAGGGCGAATGGTTGGACTGGATGATCCTGTGGGTCTTTTCCAACCTTAGCGGTTCTATGATACTATGATTCTATACATGTGGAATTAACAGATGACCAAAGATTAACTTGAGAAATTAATATGAAGAGAAACGTAGCAGGTAAATTTGTACTGCTCAAGTACACAGATGTACACTATCTGATATGTATAGAGCAAATGGCCATCTATTCAATGTAGCGAATGCTTTTCTTGAAGTTATAGCCAGTCATGTTACAATGTTAAGCAAAAGTAAAGGGCCATCTTACAAGCATCAGCTACAGAAATTGCTTGCACCCAGCACAACTGACATACGAACAATTTGTCCTCTTTACAGGACAAATTAAGGATATACAAAAATACAATGATGCATTCCACTCCATAGGAACTCTGCAGCTGGTTCTTTTGCCTTTCATAATAATTAAAATCTGTAAAAACTTGAAAACTTGCAGACATTTAGGCTGGGAAATTTCAAGAAGGAGGTTCAACACGAACTGCACTGAAGTTTCTCAGTTTTCAAAAATCAAGTTCTAGTATGCATTTCATCAATTGCTTTGCTTTGTTTTTCCTTCTATGAAAACACTTCACTTAGCAAACAACACTTCCCAGAAGGAACCAATAAACAAAACAGAGTGAAAGCTATAAACCTTCATCTCCAAACCTATGCTTTGGATAATGCTATCTAAAGCAATATTTACCTTCAAAATTACATTGGTAGTGCTTTTTATTTATTTACTTCAATGGAGAAGAGAAGGCTCCAAGGTCACCTGAGAGCGGCCTTTCAGTACCTGAAGGGGCACTACAGGAAAGAATGGGATGGACTCTTTAGCAGGGTCTGTGGTAGCAGAATAAGGGGAAATGGCTTCAAAGGTGAAAGAGGGGAGATTTAGGTTAGGTATAGGGAAAAGCCTTCTACAGTGAGGGTGGTGAGGCACTCTCACAGGTTGCCCAGAGTGGTGGTGGATGCTTGGAGACTTTCAAAGTGAGGCTGGACCAGGCTCTGAGCAACCTGATGTAGCTGTGGATGTTCCTGTTCACTGCAGGGGAGTTGGACTGGATGACCTTCAAAAGTCCCTTCCAACTCCAAGGATTCTATGATTCTATTCCATGAAATTTTACGTTGTTGGTATCTTAATAGACATAGAACTAAAGGAAAGTTGCACAAGAATTTCCTTTATATTTTAATCTAGCTATAGCAGTAAATATTCTCTAGGAAGTTAACAGTAAGAAGGCAGATAACGAGAAAAGGAAGTTAACAGTAAGAAGGCAGATAACGAGAAATCATGTTCATACAACAGAAGCTTCAGTTATTTATTGCAACAAAGCACACATATCTGGGCCACAGACAAAAGGGTCTAGAAGGGCACAGGGGGATTTATACCTTCCACGTGATGCACAAACCCTGGTGTTTAGAAATAAGGAGTCATTTCATTGATGATTGATGTACAGAAGCAGATTTTTCCCCTTTCAGTTTCGTAACATTAAGATCATTAGTTATTTGCTAACAGTAATGATAAAAAATGATAAATTCTAAACAGAACCATGTAGGTATATTCACCTATTTGTGGGGTTTTTTTTTTCTTTTGGTAGTGATTCTAGTTGGACTGTGTTAAAATTGGCAGTGAACACATCTTGACCTCCTCCAGCTCATGCTTTGGAGTCAGTTGCAACAGGCAGCAAAACAGGTCTTCAAAGTAAAACAGAACTTACTTTATACTTGCTTGTTATGGGGCAGGCAGACTACTAAGAGAGAGAAGGCTGCAAACAGAACTACAGTCGGAAGTACAGACATGTGCTCCCACTTCCAAGGCTGAGCCCACCTCACATCTGATGGAATCCTACCTCTTATTTACCTTTCACATGCATTTTCCCAGCTGCACTCAGAAAAATCCAGAATATAGTATACACCAAGAACAGTGATGGACAGCCTCACAAGAAAGAAGAGGTGGTAACATCAGTTCACCTTACCAGGACCCAGTTTATATTCCATTAAGAAAGCAGTAGGAAGTGTATTTAGACATCAGAAAATCATAGCAAAGCTTTCAATATATGAAGAATAATAAAGTTTATTTAGCATGGGCGTTGAGAGGGAAGGAAGTAAGTTTTACATTAGTATTTGGGACTTCATAAACATATCTGATTAACAAAAGCATGTTATAATGGCTTAAACCACAAATCTTGATGCTGGAATAAGAGCTCTCAGCACATTGGAACTGCAGAAGCAGCATCCATTTATTCAGAATGTTTCAGTTGCTGCTGGTTTCACACTAAGAATGATGAGGCCTTGGACCTGACTGCTCCAGCACAGTGAGCATTACAAATGTGTAAATATATAACAAAAAGTCTGTAGAATTTTAGGTTTTATTGATTATGGTTTGAAGTGTGAGAAATCACTAGCAGAACAAACATCTCCATTACCAAAGCATCTTCACCTGAGGTGCCCTCTCCTTTTCTCTTAGCCTGCCTCCCAGGTAACCAGAAATAAGTGAGCTATCTGTTCCTGGTAATTTTGAGTTCTACCAATTCTGTTCAATAATTCACCTAATAACTTACTCAAGGCAGCCTCAAGGACAGGACTCTTACTGTGACGGTCAGCATCCACCAGGAAAATATTACCTGTTTAGCTTTTATTGACCTCTCCCCTTCTCTACTCCTCCCAGCCACCCCCTCCTCCTTACTTACTCACCTTTCTCAGAAGAGCTGCAGGCAAGAGGGAGGCAAGGCAGCCATTAGCTGCCTGAATCATCAGAGCAGCTTCACCTCTGACCAGCATCTACTGAGAAATGACTTCTCACCAATCCCAGTAAGCTTTCCCATTCTGCACCATTTCACTTTATCAGGGTTCACTCCTCAGTGAAACCTCTATTCCCCATTTCCTTGCAGTCTACCTTCAGAGTGAACTTCAGTGTCCTGATCTTTTCATGTAGCAGCCATACCCTAAATTTGCCAAAGCTGTGCAAGGCTAAGAGCCATCACATGTACATCAGCAAGCAGGAACACACAGATAGGTAATACTAGATACATTCACACTCAGAATATAGTCCAGATCTTAGAGAAGCTCTAACACAACTCAACTTTGTTAGCGAGGTTGTAGCAACAGTAAAGAGTTTGTTTCAGCCTACCTTTGTATTTTTACACAGCTATGACCACCAGTTGCTGGCATGCAATTGCTAATACTGTTCTTAAAATACTCTGATGAAGAGGATTGCTCCACTTCAGATTCATTTGCTTTTAGACTACAAAACTAGGCACAAAGAAGCTCTTTGGTGCACAAATAAATAACCCCAAACCTCGAGAAGCTCTCACACCACAGGTTTTAAGTGATTAAAATATCTCCAATGAAGTTCTTACAACAATAGAAAATTAGAATACTAAAGCACTCGACTACACTGCAGTCCTATGTAGAAACTGATGTAAACTGCTTAAAACTCACTCATTTTACGAATTTGCATCAACATCAGTGGTATAAATGTATTAATTTAGAAGCTATCTAAATACAAGCTTTCTGTGCTAAACACCACCACTGTGAACTCAAGAGCTTGGCTGCATCCAACGCTGCGTGTGCACTGGTGCCTAACTGTAACAAACCCACACCAGAATGAAACAGTTACGTTGCTACAGGAGCTCACCTGTTGCCCCAGTTAGGTTTGCTTTGGAGAAAGGTGGAAAACCATGGTCACTTAGGATTTAAAAATTGACTCTGAAGAGGCAACTATTGAACGAAATGCAATGATTTGATTATCATAGAATCACAGAATGGCCTGAGTTGAAAAGGACCACAGTGATCATCTAGTTTCAACCCCTCTGCTATGCGCAGGGCCCCATAGGTCTCAGTTTGTGACGTGGTAAGATTATGAAAAATGAGACACTGTGATGCTTATCAAATTAAGGATTTTAATGCTATTCCCATTTTGTACCAAACAACCCAAGACAGGAGGCTAGAAAAGAACATTCAGAAACAATACCCATCACTTTAAAACCCACCAGCACTATTAATTCCTAATTATTAGGTCTATAGGATGAAGATTTTATCAAAGAAATGCTCCCCATTTCTCTCCTCAGAAGTTCAAAATAAAAGTAAAAAAACACCCTTCCTTAGTACAAATAAGCCCACTATTCAAAACGTTAAGCTATATAAAAGTACAAAAGACTAAATGAGAGTTACAACAGCAAATAGACTCCATTTTTTAAACTTTCATCTTAAAGCTAAGCTTACATTGGCAGAGGGGAAAAAGGATTTCAAATACACACTTTTAAAGCTATCTTTTCAAGGAAAGATGGCATAAAAATCGTTACAGATAAAGGCAGACTAGAGGAACCCAGCAGAGGCCAAAATCCCTTACCATGAAATGACTTTCACAGGGTCTGCTTTAATAGCAGGAATACAATGTGTGACCCAGATAACAAGAGCAGCAGCGAGGATTTAGTTTAGCAAAGCTGTAAAGCTGTCTAAAACGGGTTATAAGTCATTGACTAGCAAACACTTTTTCTAAGACCTGCATAAAGGTCCTTTGCAACATGACTCAGCACTCACAGCACAAAACATAAAGATCTTTTATCTATGGAAAACAGCCTGATCCGGGATTATTTTGTCAGTTGTACACCTAAGGACAGAACCAGGAAGCACTCCATTCACCACGTATTTAGTAGTGAGAACTGTCATCAAATTCTTCTCCTATTTTAACTTCGTGATAATTGTGTTTCAGTCTGCCATTTTCTCCACACCAGGTTTCAAAGGTTCAAATTACCTTATATTTACATGACAGTATGTTCCACTTCAGGGAGAAAACGCATACACTTTGTACCTCGAAAAAAAGTTTTAAGTAAGATGAGTAACACCGGACACTAAGACTATACTGATAGCCTCAATAGAGCACACTGTTTTTATATGAACTGCAAGAAATGTTTAGTATTTACTCAAGCACATTTCAAATTCACGTAGCTACCCAGTTATGAACAGCCGCAGATGAAATGAAAGGAGGTGATTCTTTTTAAGCAGTTACTGAGCCTAAGTGCTAGAAGCTATTTTCCTGACTTTTTTTTCCCCTAATACAGTTGAAGCTACTGATTCTTCTGAAATAAAGGATTAATGTAGAGCTCTGAGGTTTTAGGTTTCCACTGAAGGTTCCATTTGTTTCCAAATGCTAACTACAAGTGATCTTCAGTCACGTACTCGACGCGCCAGACCTACTTGAAAAGGTTGTATAGTGAAAGCTCATCTAATTCAGAACCAGCCTGACAGCTTGACAACCTTAAGCTTCTGTAGCGATGTACTGATTTTATTCAAAATATTGTTTGTATTACATCTCATTAGTGCCTTCCAAATGTCAAACAAAGAAAAACATTCTTTTGGGCAAAGCAGCATATAGCAAAACCCTTCTGAGTACAGCTTAAAATGGCTGTGAATGCCTTCTCTGGCTGCATCTTGTCTTAACACAACCCATGCTGAGGCTCCCACCAGCCAGCTGAGACAGCAAGGCAACAAAACCTATGCGACATGAGAGCTGAAGCTGATTTGCTACTTGAGATGAAGTTTTGGCCAGGATAAAGTACAAGCCATTGTCTAGGAAAACACATGCAAAAGTAAATGGAGAGAGAGGAGGGAGAGTCTGTCAACAGTTGAACAGTTTCACAGCACGTACTCATGGTGCTTTTGGAAAAATCTTCAGAAAAGCAAAACACACAAAGTAATGAATGTGTATATGTACCTCATCTCCACCGATTACTCATGAGGTTTGGCAATTCTGTTCCCACACATTAGAAGCCTTCTCATGTGAGAAGCTTTAGATTTATAATATAGACAATCTGTCTCCAAATACTGAAAGATAAATATTCCTGAAATGGTGTGCCTTGCCTCTTCATCCAGGCTAGTATTCTCTAGGACTGTATGCAACAATTTAAGTAATGGGCTTCCATACTAAACTTCATAACACCCCTGAATGTCAAACAAATTCTTAACTAAGTGGCCTGCTCTGTAATGCTCTAAGGAAGGTGCTTAGCCTCTGAGCATATTCTTACATAGCCACCGTGGATGTATGTTGGAGCCTACATTTAAAGACCAAACTGTAAAATACCAGCACCAAAGAGAGGAGTACGGTAAGGGCAAAGCTCTGAGAAGAAACCAAGTGTCCTGCCTATGTGTGTCACAGTCAGAAAGTACTGATGGTCTATATATAGTTCAGAAGCCGTTTGCAAGCAATATTCTTTTCAATCCAGCTGAAGCACATACGAATTAATTTGCGGCTTGCCACGACATTTCAAAGCAGGCAGAACAATTCCAGTTTCCTTGTGCATAGGACAGGATGGAAAAACGCCCCACGCAGAGTGATGCCACACAGAGTACAGCATTCTACTTTTGTTTCCTATGATTACTTACAGCTTCAAGAGTCCTCTGCTTTACAGAGCTACATTCTAAACACAAGAACAAACATTTATGAGGACTGTAAAATTCTGAACTGCTATTAAGTGACTTCTTGAATAAATCCAGGGTAAGTGATTAATAATGTCACGGAGGTATAATAAAGAAAGGAAGGAGTAATAAATCCTTGAAGGTAAAACATATTAGGAGAACTGTTTCTCCCATAAGGAAGAGGAAGGAAATGGATATCCAAATAGTTCAAAGGAAAGTAGAAACCCAGCCTGGTCAATTTTAATACACAAGTTTTCTAGATACAAAGCTTAAATTGTACCATTTCTCATATGAAAAAAAAAAAAAAAGTCTTCAAAACATTACTTCAACACCCCACTAGTGGACAAATTCATTTATTATTCCTTTAGGGGGCTCTTAATATCTAGCAGTCTTCAAACAAGGTATGATAGTTCACTCATCTCTATCCTACTAAGCACAGAACAGGCAGACATCAGTTTGATCTTGAGCAGAGCAAAGTTATAAAAAACCTAAAGGAAAGTGATGTGAAATTACCCCACGTTGTGGAATCATCTTCAATGGAAGATTTTTAGGGAAAGCAGCTTTACAAACAGAACAAAAAAACACACACAAACCACCCTATCACCAGGAAAGCTATTGCCAGTGTTGCTTCACAGCCTGAGGAGTCAGATCATTTCCAGCCCTTCATTTTCAGAATCAGCTTCCTTACAGCTGCACTCGCATACATTTAGACTTGCTTTTACTGGATCCAAAAGTTTAGATAGAAGTAAGCACCTAACTTAAGAAAACGAGGCACTGACACTGAGCACAGCATCATTCCTATTCAGAATCAATCATACCTAAATTTAGAAAGAAAATTATCCTCACATAGGTAACACAAGTCACACAAAGTAGCCAATTCATCCTTAAAGATTAGACTATTAAGCGAGTAGAAACCAGAAGTGTGGATTTTACACAAACAATATTTCTTCGGGATCTAGCTGTGCTTCTTTGAAGTCATTTAGCACACTTTGCAAAGAGGTTGTTTGTGCCTACATTTAAGAAAAAACTGTGAAACTCACCTATAATTTCTAACCATAGATCAGCTGATTTATTTCTTTCTTTATTTATTTAACCTAAGCCAGATTTCAGGAAACCAAAGGGAGTTTTTACTGACTTAGTCCTATCCTAAGGCAAGCTATATTAAATCCGCAGTTGAAGAGCAAGGAGCTGGAAGACTTCAGCAATCCAGTTTTAGACACGGTGGTCTTGATCTCATCTTGAAATGCAAAAATTAAGTCCTGATTAACTCCTTCAAATTATGCCATTGACCAGTTTCTTTTTCTACAGTTACATATGAGATTTTAAATGGCATGCTTTGGTAAATCATTTTTTTTTAAACCTGAAGCCATGTTTGGTCACATCTCGTGCTCTGCATTCTCAAGATATCACAAAATGAATCTCCAGCTACACCGCTTGGAATTGGTACAGCTCATCAACAACAACTGCTCTTCTTTTTGAAAAAAAATTGATTTGTTCTCCCCCATTTCCCCAGCTGTACCCACACAAACAACTCAGGTCCAGCTACAAGCAGCAGCTGTCATATTGTAAGATGAATCCAAATGCATCTTAGAAATGGCAGCCACTAAGATATTAAATATTGACATGTAAAGTTAGTTAATATAGATGATTTCTAAAAGCAAGTAAGACATTTCACAGCTACACAGTGCTGACATACACATTTTCTTCAGCACACGCTAAAGAAAAGCTATTTTCAAATTATATTATTGGTCCTTCAAAGGCATTATTATTATTATTGTTCAAAGAATTAGCAATCTCATTAAAGGAATTTCTGGAATAAAACTGAGACGGTTGACTTTAGTAAGTTTTGCTGGTTTTCCTTGGTGCTAGAACTTCATAACTGGATTTCACACAACCAAAACATTCATTTTTCTGAAATAAATAAGGATGAAGTTGAACATCAGAGCAAGAGCAGATGAAATTCACACAGATAGAGGTAAATCTCAAGTCTATAATCAATCAATCCCTCCTCTCTTCCACAGAAGAGAGCTTAACACAGCTTCCTGCTAAGAGTTGGTCTGCATGAAATCTTAACATTTCTGTCTACTACAGGGAAAAGAACAACGACAACAAAAAAATCCTATCTCCAATCTGTGAATATGTAAATAAAGAGCCAACAGCATTTTACCCACTGCAATATGCATTTTGCTCCAGTAGCTATGACTAAATAGCCCAAGTACTTCTGTTAAAGAGGGTCTGCATGCTTTGTTTTACTAAAATGACTTTGTTGCTCGGGACAGATGCATGCATAATTCTGTACATTTTCCATTTCTTGTGAACTTTATGTGTGGCTGTATTTCTGAGACAAAAACTACTGCACTATTCAGTTGCACTAAACAAAGTATACAGAAGCTTTTAAAGTACCACATGTAAGACTATGAAGGACATTTATAACAGTAAAACCATGGGAATTTTGTTTAAAAATTATTGCTTTTTATGTAGTCAGATACACTGTAAGAAGAAAACAGCTTTTTTTGATATACAAAATTTTGCTAACAGATATTCTACAATAGCCAGACTGAATGTACTGATATGCAAAATGCCAATACTCAAAGCACATGCTCTAAAACAACTTTATTTCCTGTACATACCAGGAAATCCCATGTCAGAGCCCAGACGCAAGCAGAAGTCTTTGGAAGTTATTTCATAGTAAAACCATTAATAATTTTTTTTTAAACTTCAACATCAGTTATTATGCTAATTCAGTTTAAAAAAAAATGCAGTAATCCATAGCTGAGTAAATACTGAACTTTCTCTAATATATCTATTCCAACTCAGCCTAACATGGGTAATAATATTTCTTTCTTGGACCGCTCTTTGCACTTGCAAGAGCTGCTCTACGTCCACTTCGTTGTAATCCTTCCAAATTAGACTCTGTGCATCCCACATCTCCAAAGTAACATTACTAAGTGGAGAGAATGTTCTCCTACCACAAAAAACACTCTCCTTGCAGAATCAACAGTAAGGAATCAAAAATAAGACATTTTTTTTTCCCTGCCTTGTTATAGTCTCAGTCCTTTGATGAGCCAGTGGATTGGGAACAGAAATGAATCGGCCTGGCCAGTGTCCACCCTAGAGTGAGCATGGAGGTCAATTTATTCCTCTGTTCTGAGCTCTGTCAATCCCATTTACATCTTATAAGCTCTCAGGAATGAGAAAAGAGTGAAAGAGGCCCTGCAGCTCGCACCTTTTTACAGCAGAAAAAGATCCTATTTATCAAGTCCTTCATGAAACAAAAAATGGTATAACTATGCTTCTTAAATTTTTCTATTAATGACTCAAAGAAATATTCTTGTCTATTCATTTATTTACCTGCTACCATGACATTCCACTCAACAGATTCTATACTCGTTACTGATACAGGATTCATTCTCTCCTGCTCCCAAGTTACACCTCGCAGCTCTTTGCCTTTCCATTTGCCCACATGATAAACTGGCTGCCCAATGAAAGAGAACAAGATGCTTCACTCCTTATCCCCAGCACACTGCAGTCACCAATCAACTGCAGTACTTTTCCTCCAATGCACAACACTGGCCAGACCTCTGTCCCCTTGCAATGAGAGCAAAAAGACACCACCTTCACTTTGGAAAAATGCTATGCCACAACTGCTGTATGCAGCAGATGGAACAGCAGTACAGATCCTTGCTACAAGCCCTTTTCCTGCAGCATTTTTTTTTTTTTTTACCAGGGCTGGCAACATCCCCTCCATTCTCTATACGCACACACATCCACCCCTTCCTGCCTCTTAGCAGTCTTCTCTTCTCCACCCCACCACGCTGATTCCCAGAATCGGGGTACTTTCTCACCCCACTGACGACGTAAGCCAGGCTCTCACGGCGGCGTCGCAGCCCTACAGACAGGAGGGACCGTCCCCGGGGCTGAGCCCAGCCCAGCGGTCCTGCCGCTTCCCTTTCTCCCCATCGGAAGAGACCTCCACCCCGCTCCACTCGCTCCTGCTATTGACAGCTCGCCCCGTCCCAGAGAAAGGAGATTTGGCCGGCCCTCATGTGGCATCCCCACCCCCGGGCACAACACCCAACTCCCCACCGCAGCCCCAGGCCCGCCGAGCCCCCTCACAGACCTGTAGAGCCAGCCATCTTGTCCAAACCCCCCCGCGCCGGGCCGGGCCTGCACGCCACGCGCGTCACTTCCGCCAGGCGTACTACGTCACTTCCTGCACGGTGACCGGCTGCTCCGAGGGGCGGACGAGCGGGCAAATATAGGGGGCGGGGTGAGAGGTGTGGCGGCGCGGAGGGGCGGGGCCTGGCGGTGAGGGAAGGGGGTCTCCGAGCGTACAGGGAGCCAAGCACAAACACTGAGGCTACTGTCTGTGCATATACATAAACGTTGCATCTCCTCAAGCTGTCAGTTCTGCCATTGATTTCTACTTCTTTTTTTACAAAGCTGCTATTTCTGACCAGATTTCCCTAACGGGAATAAGCAGCGCTTTCAGAGCTTACAGTGACAGGATTAGAAGTGAGCTTTCCAAGTACAGCAAACAGTATGAACACACACGTACACGAAGTCACAACGGTTAGGTTTTTCTCCTTTATTATAACATGACTGTAGAAAATACCATGGCCTGCAATGGAAGAAAATACGACGTGGACTGTCCTCCTCATTTTTCTGATCAAGACTCAGCCCATTTGTTTTTCTGAAGGATTTGCTTTTTCAGGTGGCCCTACGCTAACAGTCAATAATACACCTGTGTGTCTTCTCAGACATGATGCAAATAGGGCAGTAAGTTTACCAACCCAAAGCAACTTGCTCTCAGTAACTCTAGAAGCACACAAAGGGCTCTGCAGTCCATCAGCATCTACACCTGGTGACTTGATATAGCACACATGGTTACTGGCAACAAATTATTTCAATGCTAATTGCAACTGCTGGAAATAAAGAAAAAACAGGCTGCAGGAGGAAGAAATGGCATAAGTTTGCCAGCAGAGAGTTGTACCCTTATGCTGAGTGGCTCTAACAGCTGCCCTATTTCACTCTTCAAATGTTGACCTAAGTTTATTGGGATAAAATGTATTATTTTATTTTTGCAGCATTGAATTTAAAAGTAAAAATAAAAATAAAAAGCCTGATACCTAGAAGCTGAACAAGTTCAAATGTATAAGAAGTTCCTTTTACTCCAAGCTCTCAAGCATTTACAGGTAGTAGTAGTGAAGTCACTTCTCATCCTCAAAAGGAGAGCTCCTCTTTGAAATACAACTTCAACTCATGCAGGGAGGTGGTGGATGCCCCATTCTTGGAGACATTCAAGATCAGACTGAACTAAACTTAGCAGCCTGATCTAGCTGTAGATATCTCTGTTCAGTGCCAGGGAGTTGTACGGGATTGCCTATAAGGGTCCCTTCCAACTCAAACAATTCTATGATTCTATGCTTAGAACTTGATTGATGGCTAATGGTAACCATTAGAACAAAAGCCTTTTATAAACTTCATAGTCAAATACCACATAACATATCTTATAAGAAAACTTAGACCTGGGTGCTCAACTCAGAAAATTAATTGTACTACAATCATGTTGTGAAATAAACTTATTTATACCATGTAGATTTTTGCACGCAGCTTCTACAGACAACTCTCTTGCTCTACAGACAGTCTCCAGAATTGCCACAGTAATGGTCCCCAGGCTCCATCCCATCCCCAAGGATGACTGTTTAAGTAAAATTTAGAACAAAGTCTGGAGAAAAGACAAATAAAGAATAATATTTCCCCTTTTCTCAGTCTACAGCAAGCACAGACATATGATAACTGTGTCTTAGAGCGCGTCAACTGCAAATGTTATTTTTAACTGAATGAAGAATTAACTTGTGTAACTTTAAGTGACATAATATAGAGGACAGAAATCTGTATGAGTGGCAATAAAAACACCGATCAAACAAAGCTCAATTCCCTCATTTATTTACACTGTGTAATATGTAATATGTAAATACAATTACTGATGCAGAAAGTGCAAATACTCCCACGAGTAGTGCTTTGGGGAGCTAGGACCCTTAGCCTCTCTATTCAGCCTGTTCTTCAAAAGCCAACATGTCTAAAAAGTAAGGACACGGAACACCACACGGGCTAAGAAAAAGCTGTTACTTCTAGTCATAACGCAGTGATTTTACAAGCTCTAACAGACACCAAAGCTCCATTATGGGGAGCTGTACATAAATATAATGGGCAGTGATTAGTCTGGAGAATTTAGTTAGATGCCACCATTCTACAGGTGACTGCAGACTGCACCTGCCTCACTGAATTTTCTCATTTCATTGTACAGGTTGTGTCTGATTAGCTGAGAAGAGCAACGTTGCGCATCCTCTTTAAAAGTAGAAGCAGCATCAGGTATTACACAATCATGGCAACATAGCAAACTCAGAAGCAATAATAATCATATAGAAAACTACTACAGAATCTTATTCCAAGCAAATGTACATGTAAATCATTACCTGAGCTCAGAAAGGACTCCTGAAGATCATAACACTTTTCTCTCCAGTGAACCTCATTTGAACTACAATGATCTACCAGCTTTAAAGTTACAATGCATCTTTTTGCTCCACTATGTAGAGAATATAAGACAAACAAGCAAATTCTGTTTCTGTTCCATCCATCAAGAAGTTAAGTTCTTTCTTCTCTTGTCTCTTGAACATCCATGCAGCACAGTACCTCCCCCTTCCTTAAATTGAAACCCAATTCATAATTTTGTTTCTATATTTTCATTCATTTCAGTATGCGTACTCCCAAGATTCTGATTGCACAAACTGTCTATATTTACAGGAAAGTTTTGCTCTGTTTCCTCATGCTTCCTCAAGCTTGGAGTACAAGCAGTGAAACGGCTGGAGTACAAGCAGCGAGTCAGAAAATCACATCAGAATTAAAAATATCTCAAAATGACATAAAATGTGCAGCATAGTTTTACAGAGAAAATATCCATGGTATTGCACAGATGTGAAGCTTCAAAAGGAAAGGACATAATCTTGCTAGGAGAAACAACATATGGAACAGCGTAGCTCATTTATCAAGGTACATTAAAAATCCCTAATTTATTGTTCTCTGTAATTTGTTCATGTCGTTTACCACTGTATTAAATTGTCAGTGTTTTGTTCTTTCCAATAAGGATTGTATTCCCCCTCAAACACAAAAGGAAGCCATACCATTAGGAAAAGCAAAACCAAAATCCTGAAAGCAACACGTGAACGTGTTCGGTTTACAATTCACCCAAAGTCTTTCACATTTATTTTTTCTCACGTAGAGGTACAAACAGGGAACGTTTTCACCACTTTTTATTTCACGATGGATAAACAGTGAAAACAAACACTGGAGAATGCGGGCATCGATCCCGCTACCTCTCGCATGCTAAGCGAGCGCTCTACCATTTGAGCTAATTCCCCACCTGAAAAAAAAATTTCCGAACTAGACTTACATACTGTAAAGTTACTGATAGCTGCAATGCAACCGCTTTTGATTATAAATTCATTGTTTCTTGCTGAGTCATTCCTTCTGCTTACCAACAACCAACTGCAACACGCAGCTGGAATCGCGATACGTCACTGAGCATGTATACTGCCAGAATAATCTTATTCATCTCTTTCGTAACACAAGCCTTTGTTATTCAGCTGTTTTCACGTATGATGGTCTCCAAAAGAGCAGCCTACGTAAAAGGAAGTAAATGCATTATTAAAAAACAACAACAATAACCAACTTTATTGAAAAAATGTTCCAAATTCAACAAGGAAGCTCAAGATTTTTCCAGTTTTCAAGGCATACACATGAAAAGCCTGGTCCAGAAAATGTTTAGTGAGTGATAAGTACTATATGCCTGATGGACACATTTTTATACTCATGGCTTATATGTACATATTTATTTTTATCTCACAAAGTAAGGAAAAATAAGTAAGCAGACTGAAGGACGGTATTTTCATGTTCCCAGAGCTCTTCCTTTTGCTAACAGGCTGTCACAGCTTACAAAATAAATCCACATTTTCAACAGAGAGAAAAAATATCTGGTTTTGCCCCACTCTTGACACCTTCCCTTCCCCTCCTCCAGCATCCTTTTGGAAGGTCTGGCTTCTCTGGGGTGCCATGGTCAAATGAAATTAAAACTCTTAATAATTCTCATTTACTACTTACTACTGTGCCAAAAGCACCTTATTACTATATACCTCCTTATTTTCTGCAATAGCAGAAATCTCCTGAGTATCTTTCTGAAAGTTAAGCTCGCTTCTGTACATAAAATGGTGCACTCAGCAATAGAATTGAGACTACATTTCTCTGCAGGGTGAGAAAAAATCATAAACGTTCCCTGATTTGGCATGGTAGTGTACATTTGCACACTTGCCCTATGTATTGTTGCACGTACATCTAAATTACATAGTACATAACCACCACAAGGTGATATCCTTTTGCTTGAACTTAAACTATTCCACTTGCAGAGGAAAGAAGATTGCTTTTGTGCTGTGTTAGCATTACAGCAGGCAATCCCTTTTTTTACAAAGTGCTTCTCACTCCATAAGAATATGACAACAGAACAGAAGTTGTTACTCACCCGCCAAGTCTAAGTCAGGCTAAGGGGAAATGAAATCAGAGTGTGAATGGAAGTCAGATTGCCACCCGGCTGGTTTCTATCTGGCCTAGCTGGTTTTCATGTTGTCCTACTGGCTGCTGCTGCTGCTGAATGGGCTGGTTTATGTACATTGCACTTACATGATGGATGGCTTGGAGCTACCATAAATATGCATTCAGCTGTTTCTAGAGCTGGATTTTTTGACAAGTAGCAACACAGAGCAGGAATAATTGAACCCACTCTCTTTAGCAGTACAGCAGTATTAACTTGGTGCTTGAAAAGCTGTAATGTTGACTTCCAATCGATTTCCTAATTGTGCCAACCACAAGAAAATATTACATGGAACTAACAATAATGATATTTAGTAAAGATGTACTAAGTTGTCAACCTCTACCATCACGAGCAGTGCAAGTGAGAGCAGGAAGCAGAAATAAGGCTGTTGTAGATTTATAGCTGTTTGTAAATATAAGCTGTATTAGTCCATCCACAGTTAAATATAGGCTTTAGGGAGTGAATGCTTGTGTGTCATTTTTTGAAAGTTTGCAGAATGCTTTAGGATTAAAACCAGCATGAAAGGGATGCACTTGTGAAGAGAAGAGATAGCTTTGCCTTATAAATAAGTAATTCTTCTATGGCAGCTGCTACAACAGGCACAGAAGGTTCTCCTTATTTTCTGCACTCAGAACTCTAGGGGGGAAACATAATAGCTTTCTGTACCTCAAAAAGTCCTCTTTCCTTCTGAAAGTTAATTAAAATAATTAATCAACTACTGTGAACACAAAGCTTGAGCAGGCCCTTAGAAGGCATTATTGGCTGCACAAAATGGTCAAATCAGACTGCAGTTAAAGAAGTGGAGCATTTGGATAGTTAAGAGGAAAGCTACACAATACATCTGTATTTCTCACCTGGGAAAGCTTTTCACTGGTAGCTGCAACTGTGATATCAAATCCTAGAGAGGTGAGACGTGTTTTTCATGTGACCTTATTTATGCAAATTCAGCCACCATCTGAGCCTAGGAGTACCCGAGTATTTGATCATCTGCAGGAATTTAGAATGAGGTAGCTCACCAACAATAACTACTGCATGGTAAATAATGGTCAATCATTTTTAGCAGTGATGACAAAGTGCATATTTAGATCAGGCATTCCTGAGTTAATTCCTGGTTGGGTAGTACTATTCTAAGGTAAAGGAGAAAAACAAAGCTGCTATCTTTATCTTTTGAAAAGATAAATCTTTGCTCATAGCAAGTCGTTTAGAGATGGTTACTATCAATTCAAACGCTGCCATAATCTTAATTGACTGGTAAACAGCTCAAAGCCTGCACTAATCTTGTTTAAGTGCTGTTATTAATGGTAAGGTCTAAGAACATTAAAGTTTTTTCAGAACCTTTTCCTCATTTGAGAAGCACTGAAGTATCTGTAATTTTACTAATATGGGACCATGTTAATGATCCATTAATCTTAATAACTAATGGGAGCACTCCTGATGACAGAAAGTCATCAGCTTTTGAGAAAAATGTCTCAGCCTTTGCTTGAAGAAAATTCTGAATAATTCCAATTGTTTTCCTCCACTTTGTTTTGGGAAATACATTTAGTGATATGCTAAATGGGGAAGAAAGTAACAGATAAATATACAAATTCAAGTATTTTAGGGTTGTGCTCTCAAGTGCCATCAACCATCAGGAATGTGGTTGTGAAGTAACAACAGCATCCGCCTTAAACACAGAGCAACACACATTAGTTTGAATTCCATTTTCCAGCCTCCAGCCTGAATGCCACGCCTAAAAAAATGCATGGATATGACCCTAGTTATGAATCTACATACTGAAAAAGGCATTTTTGTTTATTGAAATGTAAATACACTGGCAGGCAAGGCTGTGCTTTTGAAGATTCACCTACCACCCTAGTGAGAAGACCAAGGCCACGTACAATGCCAGGCCTCTCCTCCCAGCTGTCTGATCATGTCACATGAGGGAAAAAAGAAGAAAAAAGAGAGGAACTGGGACATCGGAGGGAAGCTGAAGGGGGAGCACGCACTTCCACAGAAGGTTCCAGCATTGGGCGGAGCCCTGCTCCCCTGTGAGGTCAGGAGGAGGAGCGGCCTTGGCTTTGCTGCCTGGTGGTTGGTGTCAGCCTGAGAAGTGGACGAAGGAGAGTAGGTGGAGGGGTTTGTTTATGGTCTTTCTGTGTTATCAGGTCGTGTGGTTGTGGTGTTAGCGTGAGTCTGGGTTTTGCAGGTTCAGGGGTGTGGGCTGATAAGGAGGAGATGCAGCCCTAAGAGATCTGCTGGGGTGTACTGTGGAGGGGAGGGGGAGGTGGAGTAAGCCCTTCTGTGGCTTTGTGCTGTGGTACTGCTGTGCCTTGGGCTTCACCCCTTCTGGGATTGCTTCCAATGCCTGCTACGATGCCAGTCTCACATTGTATTAGTAAAAATGGAATAGCTGTAGTTTGCATTCCCTTCTGATGCCGCTCAGCCAAAGGTCACTCAGTGTATCTCTGAGAACAAGAAGTAGAAGGATCGAATCAGGGGACAACATGGGTTGAAAAACTCACTGAGTTTAGTGCTATCTTAAGCTGACTGCCTTTTATTTCGGGTTGGTTGTGATGTTTTTGTGTCAGACACCTGTTTTGAGTACGGATAGCTTCGTCCACGAATACATCTTTTCCACTGACACCTCTGGTTTCTCTGTTCTGATTTTAAAAGGACTGTTCAGTGGCATGCAAATTGACTAAAGATAAGTTCTTGTGTTTTCATGTGTACCTAAGTAATTAGCTGCTATATGCTGAATAGCACTGAGTTTTGTGTATCTTACAGCCTCTGATCTTCGTTCTAATCATTTCCTTATCCAGTTCTTTTGGACTTTTTCTCTTTTGTTCAGTTGGATGAGATCATTCTGCTTAAAACTACTTCATTAATCTAGAGAAATTGTCATTTACTGAGAAGTACGTAGTTCTATTCCTTAGTAAAATCCACAGGAGGGAGCTCAAGATACAGCAATCCTAATATATTTTTGTTTCTCTGACTGATGTATCAAGCAACAGGTTGGGGCGTTAGGCCGTGAAGTCTGCAGTCCCTGTTTGTGAGGTCAGAAATAGCCCGTAGGTGCATCTGATTTGGAAGCAGGCTGAGCAGGAGCTATAAATGTCAGTGTGTGTTGCATCCTTCCAGTAAATCCTGTTGCATTTTTGCATGGTGAGGCAGTTACTAAATGTGTTTCTCATGTGAGAACGTGGCAAATAGAATTAAGCTGTGATCACTGGCAAACTTCTTTTTTGAATCTGAGAGGCATGGTTTTGTGATATCAGCACCATACCACAGTATGTAAGATGTAGTTGAAGTCTAGCCTGCCATTTTCTCCTTGGAGAACACAGAAACTATATGTATAGGCAAGGTGTTAAGTGAAGCAGTATTTTCTGCTGTATTTCTGCTTAAACTGAACTCAGTAGCTGCTATTGGACACTGACTGTGTGAAAGATGGGAGCAAGCTTAGGGATATTTGTGATGCTTTGTAGTCTTACTGAAGGTTGAGCTCCTACTCCCTTGCTCCAGAGCAGCCTCATCCTCTGCTGTAGTACCAGCAAAGGAAATTAAGTCTGACTTGGATTAAATAGAAGGTTTCATAAAGCAGAGTAATTTTAAAAAAATATTTTCAATATAGGGTCAGTATCTTATTGGTTAATGCATCTGTTAATACAATGCTGTCACTCTCTGTTGTATATAATCTTCTCAGATAAAGTAGTACAGAAGATGTACTGGACTCTTCACAGTGCTCAGCTGATATTTTTGAATGAAATTTAAAGCAGAAACCAGATGTGTTAAAATGTGTCAGAGAAATTGAAGCCATTGTAAAAAGGTTTTCTCTAAATTCCAGAACAAGTTTCTATTCAAGAGGGAATAGAGGAAGAAAATAGGATAAGAAATTTTGGGGTTGATCAGCAGGGTACGATTGTGCTGTGAAAGGTAAAATGTCATTCTTCAGAATGTTAAAGACTATGTAAAAATAAGGAAAATGAGATCATAAATATGCATTAAATGTTAAAATGCCTGGTAAAAAGACTTTGAAAAAGCACAAAAGAGCATGAAAATGATATTTTGTCTTAAGGTTGCCTGACAGAAATACACGAAGCCTGTAAAAGAAATAGGCAATTGGAGTTTCCTTGTTTGGAGATATTCAAGACCCATCTGGATGCCTACCTGTGCAAGCTGCTGTAGGGAATGGCAGGGGGGTTGGACTTGATCTCTAGATATCCCTTCTAACCCCTGCAATTCTGTGATTCTGAGATGTAGAAGGAATGCTCGGGGAAAAGCAGAAAGGGTCAGGGTAGAATTAAATAGATTGCATTCCTGTAATCTTGTCCATTGTGGAGCCTAGATCCTAACAGTGCAAGGAATGTGTTGCAGGGAGTGCTCACGTTTAGGCAGCGTTAGGGGATGTTAAAGTGCATATCGACTGAATGACTAATGAAAATTCCCAGAATCACCGTGTGATTCCCATCCTGCGTGGGATGCTCTCCAGGAATTACAGGTACCGCGATGGGTACTGAGCAGAGGGAAAGAAGAGGGAAGGGCTGAACAGGTGGCATAGTAAGTCTGGAGGAAATGCCCTCTGAATCACCAGGGAGAGCGCACCCGCTCCCGATGGGCAGCGCTCGGAGCCCCCGCCGGCACGGGGAATTAGCTCAAATGGTAGAGCGCTCGCTTAGCATGCGAGAGGTAGCGGGATCGATGCCCGCATTCTCCACTTACTGTTTGCTTTTAGCGTTGTCACCTCTACGCCGTTTCAATTACCAGCTGTAATGTTTTTCTTTGCGAAAGATGATGCTAAACATTCCTTTTTTTCTCTAAAGTTGTGATTTCTACCTGCACAAAAACACAAGTTGGTCCCTGTTGATGGGCTTGGAAGAACGAAAAACGCAAGCATGCTGGGAGGCACTGCTGTTGTTTCTGACTTGGGCTTTATAAATACGCCCTTACCCTGTAGGGCTGCTTAGAGTTCGGATGCATTTTTCCAAAGCAGTTTTATAAGGATTAAAATAAATCCATCTAAGGGAGCGTGTGCACGGCGTTAATGGTTTCAGTGGACGGAACAAGAGAAGCATGAAGTGCTTCTGTGAATAAATGCTTTCCTGTGGAGTTAGTAAGCACTGTCTGCGCTGAGGTTTCCTCCTTTGCTCGCCTCCTGAAATGGTGTCTTAAATATGTTCTTCCACAAACCTGAAGAACTTGTGGAAGAAAATCTTACACAACGATACGGAGCGCAGCCTCTTCAAAACACTGGAGAATGCGGGCATCGATCCCGCTACCTCTCGCATGCTAAGCGAGCGCTCTACCATTTGAGCTAATTCCCCACCCTATTATCACCCTGGGGCACGCTTCCTATTGCTGAGTCACAGCGTGCCTGCTCTAATTGTTCCCTTCTGTCAGTGTGCTTAAAAGTCTCCACTAGTGCTTTTGTTGAAAGAAGGCGTTTTGTTGCTTTTCTAACTTGTTACAATGCAAATGCCAGGTAACTTGTAGGTCTAGACAGTATGCTACCAGCAGCTACTGAACAGCAATGTCATTTTTCTTCCTTATGTTTTTCAAATTACGTGCTTTTCCTATCTGCTAATATTTTAAGTAGTTGTATGTAAAACATTTAAAATGTTTGTTCTTACCACAGTTTGTGGAAATAAAGTGTTCATTTATATCATGGAATCATAGAATCCTTTGAGTTAGAAGGGACCCTTGAAGGCCATTTAGTCCAACTCCCCTGCAGTGAACAGGGACACCCTCAGCTACATCAGGTTGCTCAGAGCCCCGTCCTGTCTAACCTTGAGTGTCTCTGGGGACAGGGCATCCACCACCTCTCTGGGCAACTTGTGCCAGCACCTCACTACCCCTATTGTAGAAAACTTCCTCTTACGTCTGATCTAAATCTCCTCTCCTTTAGTTTGAAACCATTTCCCCTTGTCCAGAGAAGGGCAACGAGGCTAGTGAAGGGCTTGAAAAATCAGCCCTATGAGGAGAGGCTAAGGGAGCTGGGGCTGTTTAGTCTGGGGAAGAGGAGGCTGAGAGGAGACTGTATTACTCTCTTCCAATATCTGAAAGATGCTTACAGTGAAATCAGGGTTGGTCTCTTCTCACTGGTGACAGGTGACAAGACGAGGGGAAATGGCCTCAAGTTGCACCAAGGTAAGTTTAGGTTGGACGTTAGGAAACACTTCTTTACAGAAAGGATGGTTAAATACCGGAATAGGCTCCCCAGGAAGGTGGTTGAGTCACCGTCCTTGGATGTGTTTAAAAACCATTTGGATGTGGTGCTCAGAGATATGATTTAGCAGAGGGTTGTTAGAGTTAGGGTACTATGGTTAGGCTGCAGTTGGACTTGATGATCTTTGAGGTCCTTTCCAACCTGAGTAATTCTATGATTCTATATCACAACAGACTGCTAAAGAGTCTGTCCTTTTCCTTCTTATAGCCCCCCCCCCTTTAGATACTGAAAGGCTGCTCTCCCCAGAGCCTTCTCTTGTCCAGGCTGAACAGCCCCAGCTCTCTCAGCCTGTCCATGTAGGGAGGTATTCCATCCCTTGGATTATTTGTGAGGCTCTCCTCCGGATGCACTGCAACAGTTCTGTGTCTCTCATGTACTGAGGACTCCACATCTAGACACAGTACTCCAAGTGAGGCATCACCAGGGCGTAGCAGAGGGGCAGGATCATCTCCCTTGCCCTGCTGGCCACACATCTCTGAATACAGTCTGTGATACGGTTGGTTTTCTGGGCTGTGAGGGCATACTTCTGGCTCATGTCCAGCTTGCCATTCACGTATAACCCCAGGTCCTTCTCAGCAGGGCTGTGCTCCATTGTTGCATACCCGAGCGTATACTGACTGATAGGGTTGCTGTGACCCAAGTGCAAGACCTTACAGTTGGATTTGTTGAACCTCATGATGTTCTCTTGGTGTCATAATAATCCGGATTTATATTCCACAGATGTCTACCTTTTTGTATTGATTTTGATGATTTAGTTAAAATGATATTGTGTCTTGAATGCATAGAGTCACTAGAAACTTTTCAGAAATACAGTAAGACAGGTGTGGCCCACTGTCCAATTTATTGATCAGTTATTTAGAAAATGAAAAGAGGGAAGGCTTAAAAGTCGGGGGGAAGTTTATTTCTCAGAAGGTGATGAGGCACTGGCACAGACTGCTCAGAGAAGCTGGGTGCCACATCCCTGGAGGCACTCGACCAGGTTAGATGGGGATCTGTGTGATCTTTCTTGTCCCATCCAGCCCAAGCCACTCTCTGAGAGGCTGTGGGGGTAAAATACAAAGTCTGCTTATATCGATCATGCATACTGAATTCTAAATCGTGTCTTACTTTGCAGTATGCTTAGTAAGCTACTACAAGCTCATATTACCAGGTTTTACTTCTGCTTTCTAGATAGGCTTCTTAGGGCCTGTCAGGGCAAATACAAGTTTTGGATTAACTTTGAGCTGCTCCATTGCACTGTCTGAGGTTGCTTCCCTCATCAAAGAAGTATAAATCGCACCAGTTTGGAAAGGTTGCTACCTGTTTGCTTAATTTCTACAATGGGAAGTTTTTGTGGGGGTTGTGTTTTGTTTTGTTTGTTTGTTTTCTGTCTGGAGAATATTTTCATTTACATACCCATGCACATACAGATGAGAAGAGAAATGTCACTGACGTGGTGTAAGAATTGATGTGGTGATAAGCATGATAGAAAACTTCCTGAAACAACGGCAGGTAATCAATAACTGTAACAACTCCTGTGTAGACACCTTCTGGAGTAAATAGTACATCTGCTGTTGATTGAAGCAAAAATAAGTGTGTTTTGCTGTTACTGTGGGTAGAACTGTTATCACAGTGGTAGGTCGCTCATTAATATTTCATTAGTGTTCTGCTATGCTTAGCAGTATGAACATATGTAAACACTTCCTGCAGGTGTGGTGATGTTTTCGGTAGTTTCCAATCGTAATAACTGTTTCACTTGTTTTACTCCATAAATATGCTCTTTAATACTACTGACTTGAACTTTGATTTTGAGCCATTGGTATGGAGTGTATTCTTTGTTGTGACAGGATGAGGGGAAATGATTTTAAACTGGAAAAGGGTAGATTTAGACTAGATATCAGGAAGAAATTCCTTACCGTGAGGGTGGTGAGACACTGGAACGGGTTGCCCAGAGAGGCTGTGGGTGTCCACTCCCTGGAGGTGTTCAAGGCCAGGCTGGATGGGGCTTTGAGCAACCCAGTCTAGAGGGAGGTGTCCCTGCCTATAGCAGGGGAATTGGAGCTAGAAGATCTTAAGGGTATCTTGCAACCCGAACTATTCTATGATTCTGTGGTTAATTCTATTTTACTAAGACATTAGTTATTCTAAGAAATAGAATCTTCTTTACTTCTCTTCCCCCTCCACTTTTCAGGGGAGCAGAAGCTACTTCTCTTGGCCTAAAGTTCTTTTTATTCTTTTGTGTTACGCTTGCTTAATTATCCTTGCTATCTTTGAGGAAGGAAAAAATATACAAGCTCAAGGTCAGGTGGTCATAAGCATTCTGAATAGCTGCCTTCGGGTCACAGTATAAAGGGGCAGTCACTGAAGGAAATGCTGTATTTGTGGTTACCAAAATCTGTAATTAGAGGGTAAATTAGGGCCATGTGGGGGGGGAATTAGCTCAAATGGTAGAGCGCTCGCTTAGCATGCGAGAGGTAGCGGGATCGATGCCCGCATTCTCCAGTGTTGTTTTGCTTGTAGTGGAAGAATGCACCATATGCAAATGCACCAATAACTACGAAATGTGTTTTCATGTATTGAACTGGGATTTTGTGAGATAAACAGTTACTTTTTAGATGCTCGTGTTTCATTTCTCAAATGCTACCACGTGTTTGACTAAATTTAAATGATTATTCATATTTGTAAAATATGTATGTACATAAGCAGAGACTGACTCATGGCAAGGAGAAGAGAAAGGAAGAATCAAATGTCAGAATACAATACCTCCTAGGAATTCCTGGTAATAAACTTAAAAAAAAAAAAAAAAAAGAATTCTACGCCTGGAAAACACACTTATTCCATTTTATCTTATTTCCAAATGAACTGATAAGAAATAAAAAATGAAATATTACAAGCTTACGGTTTTAAACCGGTTGCAGAATTGAAGTTGAATGTGTTTTAATTTATGAAGAGAGACAAGTGCAAGAGAGAAATGAAAAATACATGCATTTAAAATCTGCGTATTATATAGTCTGAAGCTGGGAGGTTTTTCGTCCCTGTTAATGGTGAAAAGGGGGGGGAATTAGCTCAAATGGTAGAGCGCTCGCTTAGCATGCGAGAGGTAGCGGGATCGATGCCCGCATTCTCCAGTGTTTTGCTAAACATTAAGAATTAGAAACTACAAAAAATATGACGCTATTTCAGTAAAATGTTAGTTTTGTTTTAATCATTAGAGTCATAGAATTGTTCAGGTTGGAAAAGACCTTAAAGATCAAGTCCAACCGCAACCTAACCATACTACCCTAACTCTAAAAACCCCCCACCAAATCATGTCTCTGAGCACCACATCCAAACGGTTTTTAAACACATCCAGGGATGGTGAGTCAACCACCTCCCTGGGGAGCCTATTCCAGTGCTTAACAACCCTTTCTGTAAAGTTTTTCCTGATATCCAACCTAAACTCACCCTGGTGCAACTTGAGGCCATTTCCCCTCGTCCTGCCACCAGTGAGAAGAGACCAACGCCGCTCTTGCTGCAATCACTTTTCAGGTATTTGAAGAGAGCAATAAGGTCTCCCCTCAAGCCTCCTCTCCACCAAGCTAAATGGCCCCAGTTCCTTCAGTCACTCCTCGTAGGGCATATTCCCCAAGCCCCTCACAGCCTTGTTGCCCTTCTATGAACCTGCTCCAGCGCCTCCATGTCCTTTCTGTATTGAGGTGCCCAAGACTGAACACAGTACTCAAGGCAGGGCCTCACCAATGCCGAGTATTGTAGTAAAACTGAATTCCTACCTTCCTCCTCTGGCATGCTCTGCTGACAAAACCAGGCTTCTAGAACTCCCTTAGTTCTCCATGTTTTGACTCTACCTAGACAACTTAAGTCAGATTTGGCAGAAAGACTGAGAGTTCTGCAGTACTAAGATGTTTCGTGCCTTAATGGAAAAGTAGGGGATGAATGAAGCTTGGACACCTGACTCAGTGTGCCTTTTCTCCAGCTGTCCAACAAGAACATGGTTTGATCAGGCAGTGGGCCTTGGTGAGAACAGTAGTTTAAGAATATTTGTTTTTCCCCAGCTGCCTGTTCTGGTCCCCAACCGTAAGTACAGCATCATCTCTTCATTTAATGTTTTTGTCAAGCTGTAAGATGAGCTGGATCAGGGAGTCACTTGAAGTTTTAGGGTAAAAATTGACACCCATCTCACCACAAGTCTGTGTCCTGGGAAGGGCAATGCAAACACTCTCTTTTATCTGCAGGTTATAATCAAGCTTTTCAGGCTTCTCTCCTATTTTTTGTCTTTTGAAGAGTCAATTTTAAAAGAGTCTCATGCCTGTCATGCTTGTATTAGAGCTTCAGAGAGATGCTCAAACATTTTTTCATTCCCTGACCTCTCTTACCCTTCTACTTGAACTCTTGGGCATACTGAGAAGAGCACGTACTGGTCTTTGTAGACCAAAGACCCCAGAATTGTGATAGTAAATGACATCACTCTGACAACAGTCTAGAATATGCTTATAGCTACTGTATATACACTTATTTTCAACAAGTTGTTCTCAGTGTACACAGGGCTGGCACTGTGTTCTGGTGTCATCAACATCCTCCACTGAAAGTGCGCTGTAAAAAAAACAACTCCTGATCATTATCCTTGATAGGTAATTTCTTGTCTATAATTTTAAGAAACCTAGATGAAGATGACTTATGCATCTGCCTCCCAGGAATATTTAAGGGTCACATCTCTTCAGGGAAAAGATATTTTTCCTTCTCTCTAAATTGGAGCGGTATGGATTTGAAGGCTGGGCTGTTTGGTGGATTAAGAATTGGTTGACTGGACACAGCCAAAAAGTTGTGATCAATGGTTGTATCATGGTGGAGGCCGGTCACAAGCGGTGTCCCTCAGGAGTCAGTTTTGGGACTGGTGCTCTTCAACATCTTCATCAGTGACATAGACGATGGCATCGAGTGCACCCTCAGCAAGTTTGCAGATGACACCAAGCTGAGCGGTGCAGTCGATACATTGGAAGGAAGGGAGGCCATCCAGAGGGACCTGGACAGGCTGGAGAAGTGGGCCCATGAGAACCTAATGAAATTCAACAAGGCCAAGTGCAGGGTGATGCACTTGGGTCGGGGCAATCCCAGGTATTTATACAGACTAGAAGAACCATTGAGAGCAGCCCTGTGGAGAAGGACTTGGGGGTCCTAGTGGACGAGAAGCTGGACATGAGCCAGCAGTGCGCACTTGCAACCCGAAAGGCCAACTGTGTTCTGGGCTGCATTAAAAGAGGAGTGGCCAGCAGGAAGAGGGATGTGATTGTCCCCCTCTACTCAGCTCTTGTGAGGCCCCATCTGGAGTACTGTGTCCAGGTCTGGAGCCCCCAATACAAGAAGGACATGGAGCTCTGGGAATGGGTCCAGAGGAGGATCGCTAAGATGATCAGAGGTCTCGAGCACATTTCCTATGAGGAAAAGTTGAGGGAACTGGGCTTGTTTAGCCTGGAGAAGAAAAGGCTCCAGGGAGACCTCAGTGTGGCCTTCCAGTACTTGAAGGGAGCATATAAAAAGGAGCAGGAATGACTGTTTACAAGGGCGGACAGTAATAGGACAAGAGGGAATGGTTTTAAACTAAGACAGGGGAGGTTTAGTTTAGATAATAGGAGGAAGTTTTTCACTCAGAGGGTGGTGACATGCTGGAACAGGTGGTTGTGGATGCCCCATCCCTGGAATTGTTCAAAGCCAGGCTGGATGTGGCCCTGGGCAGCCTGGTCTGGTGGTTGGTGACCCTGCACATAGCAGGAGGGTTGAAACTAGATGATCATTGTGGTCCTTTTCAACCCAGACCCTTCTGTGATTGTATCTTTTAGCATGACCACTGAGTATCCTAATATTTCTCCAAAAAGATCACTGGGTATTTTCTATCTTCATGAAATTAATACACACAGTACACAGACTGGGGATGTTTCTCACTAACATTGGTCTTCAAATTTTCCCACAAGGGTTGTGCAAGGATTCTAACCTACTTGTTGAAACCTAGATAAAATAGATTGTAAAGAGGAGCTGTGCTGCTTTGTACAGCTGTTGAAAGTCTGTATAGTGCTGTATTTTGCTACAAAGAAATTGCCCGTACCAGAAGTTTGGGAGCACTATTTTTTTCCCAAGGGAGACAGCATGCCTGTTGGGGTCATTCTTAAGTTTCAATTACAACAGTGTTAATCCTGCTGTGACTTTCTGATCAGCCTGGGCTATTCTTTTTAGGGAATGTACAATAAGCAAGCAGTCAGATGAACTTCAACAGCTCCCCCCTGTGCTGTTGAGAGGCTGGATCAGGACAATAGCCACAGTCACAGGATATCCCAGGTTGGAAGGGACCCATAAGGATCTTCAAGTCCAACTCCTGGCTCCACAAAGGACCACCCACACTCAAACCCTGTTTCTGACAGCGGTGTCCCAACACTTCCTGAGCTTAGGGCTGTGCCCACTGCCTTGGGCAGCCTGCTCCATGCCAGCTGCCCTCTGGTGCAGACCCTGTCCCTAACCCCCAGCTGCCCCTCCCCTGACACAGCTCCATGCCGTTCCTTCAGGCCCTGTCGCTGTCACAGAGAGCACAGCTCAGTGCTGCCCCTCCACACCCTGTGAGGAACTGCAGCCGCCATGAGGCCTCCCCTCCGCTCCCCGGCTCCGAGCTGAACAAACCCAGGGACCACAGCTGCTCCTCACACACCGTGCTCTCAGAGCCTTCCCCACCTCTGCAGCCCTCCTTTGGACTTTCTAATAGCTTTATGTCGTTCTTACGTAGTGGCACCCAAACCTGCATCCAGTGCTGGAGGTGCAGCCACACAGAGCAGAGTGGGACAACCACTTCCCTCACTGACAGTGCTGGGCCTGGTGTGCTCCAGGGTACGGTTGGCCCTTCTGGCTGCCAGCTCACACTGCCAACTCAGATTCAAGTTGTCACCAACCAGAACACCCAGATCTCTTTGTGGGGCTGCGCTCCAGACCCTCGCCCTCAGTCTGTACATACAGCCAGAGCTGCCCCATCCCAGGTGCAGAACCCAGCACTTGCTCTTCTTCATGCAGATGGAGACCATCCTCAAATTTGTCCAGGTCTTGGTGCACGGCCTCTCTGCCCTCAACGGAGTCAACGCTCCTCCCAGCTAAGCATCATCCACAAATTTACTTAATATAACTTCTAGATCTTTATTGGAATAGACAGTGAAAACATTACAGAGAAATGGCCTTAAAATGGAGCCCCACAGACTCCCAGTGGTGACAAGTAGGGCAACTCTCAGGCCATAGCCTCCCCTCACCAAACACGGCCATGTTTTCATTGTCCCAGGACATTCTTAGGGCCACAATGTCATGGCCTTATGATTTCTTGGGCCACCTCCCAGAAAATTGCTATAAATACAGGGATCCTGACATCAGAACACCAATTGTGACACAAGCCAGCCAGCCAGCCAAGAAAGGCAAGTAGGCAGGGGCCGCAACAGCAGCCAGCCAGCCAAGGCAGGCAGGAAGGGGCTGTGGCACCAACCAGTGAGCCAAGGCAGGCAGGCAGGCAGGAGCTGTGGTGCCAGTTAGCCAGCCAAGGCAGGAAGGCAGGGGTTCCAACACCTGACAGCCAGCCAAGGCAGGCAGGTAGGCAAGGGCCATGGCTCCAGCCAGTCAGCCAGCCAAGGCAGGCAGGCCAGGGTTGTGACTCCAGCCAACCAACCAAGGCAGGCGGGTTGTAGAAGACCCAAATTTTAAAAACAAATATGCTTTCCTGCACTACTGATGTTTACTTTGTACTCGTTTGTATCAGTTTCAGTTTGGTTGGAATGCTTATGTATCACTGCCAATGGTTTACGGGCTGGTTTGGTCCAGTTCCGTGACTAGGGGGCCTGGGGGACCTACAGACCCACAACCCGGGAAAGGGAAAAAGGGAAAAAGGGGGAAAGGGTAGGGAGATGGGTCTAAAAACAAAACAGTGGCATTGATCTGAGGGGAGAAAAACTAATTTATTAAGTAAGATATCGGAATGCAAGATAACCCAGGAAACTACAGACCAGTGAGTCTCACCTCTGTACCTGGGAAGATCATGGGACAGATCCTCCTGGACAACATGCTTGATCACATCAGGAATGAGCATGTGATCTGAAACAGCCAGCTTCATCAGGGGAGGGTCATGCCTAACCAATCTGGTGGCCTTTGATGATGGAGTGATGGCATCGGTGGACAGTAGGAAGGTGACCAAAGTCATTTGCCTGGACTCGAGCAAGGCCTTTGACACGGGCCCCCAGCACATCTTTATCTCCAAATTGCAAGGATGTGGATTTGATGAGTGGACCACTTGATGGATAAGGAATTGGTTGAAAGGCCACAGATGAGGTGGTGATTAATGGTTCTATGTCCAGGTGGAGGATGGTAACGAGCAGCACCCCCCAGGGGTCTGTCTTGGGACTGGTGCTCTTTAACGTCTTTATCAGTGACATCGATGATGGAACTGAGTGCACCCTCAGCAAGTTTGCTGATGACACCAAGCTGAGTGGTGTGGTTGACACAGTGGAAGGAAGGGATGCCATTCAGAGGGATCTCAATAGATTTGAAAGGTGGGCCCGGGTGAACCTAATGAGGTTCAACACAGCAAAGCGTAAGGTTTTGCACTTCGGCCGGAGGAACCCCAGGCATATATACAGACTGGAAGGAGCAGCCCTTGAGAGTAGCTCTGCAGAGAAGGACCTGGGGGTTCCTAGTTGATGAAAAACTGAACATGAGCCAGCGTTGTGCTCTTACAGCTTGGAAAACAAATGGTATCCTGGGCTCCATCAGAAGAGGGGTGGCCAGCAGGGACAGGGAGGTGATTGTCCCTCTCTGCTCTGCTCTTGCAAGACCCCACCTGGAGTACTGTGTCCAGGTCTGGAGCCCCCAATACAAGAAAGACAGGGAACTGTTGGAGAGGGTCCAGAGGAGGACCACAGAGATGATTAGAGGGCTGGAGTACCTCCCCTACGAAGAAGGGTTAAGGGAGCTGGGGTTGTTCAGCCTGGAGAAAAGAAGGCTGTGGGGTGACCTAATTGCAGCTTTTCAGTACCTAAAGGGATCCTATAAACAGGAGGGGAGTCAACTCTTTGAAAGGGTAGGTAACAGCAGGACAAGGGGAAATTGTTTTAAGTTGAAGGAGGGAAGCTTTAGGTAGGACATCAGGGGAAGTTCTTTAATATGAGAGTGGTGAGGTGCTGGCACAGGCTGCCCAGAGAGGTTGTGGATGCCCTATCCCTGGAGGTGTTCAAGACTGGGCTGGATGGGGCCCTGGGGAGCCCGGTCTAGTAGTACATGTGGAGTTTGGCAGCCCTGCATGTGGCAGGGGAGTTGGGAGATACGTGATCCTTGACATCCCTTCCGATCCGTGCCGTTCTGTGATTCTTTGATTCTGTGGTAACACACTCTAACACAATATAATTATAATTGAAGCTAATAAATAAAATGAGAGAGAATGTCCCAAAACTGAAGGCCTTACTCTAAGTAAGCTGGAGCAATACAGCACTGGCAACAGAGATGAGCCGGGTGGTCGTAAAGGAAAAGGGGGGAGTCCTCATGATCTACAAATGGTTTTTATCTTTCCCTCTGAGCAGAAACAGTAACAGAACAGGAAACAGCTCTCTGGGAGATGTAGTGTGTAGCTCTTCTCTTCCGGGACAGGTACCCAGAACTGGAGCATTAACTCTTTAACTATCAGTGCACCACATGGTGTTATGATGTGGAATACCAATAACCAAAAATCATAAAACCATGGCAGTCGTGTAAATTACTTGAGGGAGTCTCCTAAGAAGGGTCATAGTGGCAATTACTTCTAACAGTGACAGGAACTATAGGATCCTGATGAGTAGCTGCATAGTAGTACATGCAATAAAAATTATATCAGTAGGTTTTCTGCTCAGTTTTTGTGACTACTTAAGTATTTTTTCATAGTAGTAAGTCTAAAGATACCAGTCAGAAGGGGAACCAGGCTGTGCTTAGTCTATAGAATAACTGTACTCCTTAAACTTTACAGTTTCAAATAAATGGCTTTTTGGTTTTGAGCACTAAATATTTCAAGCTGATGTTTATAAAGCAGCCATACAAACTTGGATGACAGCTTCCATATTGACTGTCAGTTTACCTTATGAATGAATCCTATGCTTTCTAAGTAATCTTTGTGTGTATAGTTACAACGTGGTCTAGCAGTCAGAAACAAACAACTGCAAAATGATTGCTTCCTTCAGCCCAGCATGTATCCAGATAGTAAATTACACAGCAGCTCTAAGATAATGATGTTTCAAAAACATATTCCACAGTTTAGACTAGAACCATCTCTCTGACCAGCTATTTAGCATATAGTCTTCAGTACAGTTTCTTTTCTTCCCCTGTAGTAATCCTGGAAGTCTAAATGCCTTCTTGGAAAACAGAACTAGAATTCCAGAGTGACTGCCAAAATTCAGGCTGAAGCTTGATGAAGCTGAGAAGAACAGAGTCTTAAGGAATACATTATCTCTAGTGTGAAGGGTGGGGGATAATCTTGACAAGTCATGCTCACTTAGGACTTCACATCACCTGCTCCTATTGAAGCACCAAACAAAACTGGTCATGTCTAGGATCCAAATCACCTTCCATTTAAGCCTGTGACAGCAGGGAAATAAAGTACCCACTTTGAAACCACTAGCAGTGGTAACAAGCAACATTTTCCTGAGTCTCATCCTGTATTAGTTTTTACTCTCCTATAATAATTGGTGACTGCTTTGTGTGCTAGAAGAAGAGAAGCATGCCCATGTACATCATCAAAACCACTTTTAGATGTCTCTGTTTATTACAGATCATTTCTGCCAATAGGCTTATAGCTTTTTTACATTTCTGTAGTATGTACAGAAGACTGTTGTTTCTAATGTTAAGAATATCAAGTTTGGGGCATACTATTTTCCCCAGTTGTACATTCCACTCTTCAAATGACTTGGGTTTAAATGAGTTTAACTTAACAGCAAAGGATAAATAAAGCAGCAACTTAGGACATATTTATTGCATAGAGTAAGGAAAATATTCACAAATTTGCTAAGAAAATGATTTAAATCTTCCTTATGCTTTCCGTACATTTCATGGTATGGGAGCGTTTAAGATTTGGAAATCAGTTTTTCTCTACCAAAGACCATTCACAGGCATTCCCATTCTGTATCTACCTGTGAAGCAGCTCTTGCTCTCCTTGCTAATTCAAACAAACTACAAACCCTGAAAATGAGTTCTGTCAACTACTACCTACAAGCTTTAAGAGTCACCTTAGTGGGATTTTTCTTCAAGTGACACTGTATATGCTGAACAGAATAATCTGATTAGCCTTTTTTAATAAAGCTGAACAATTTTCTTAAAGGAGTTGAAATCTGGTTTATGCAGAACTATATTTCTTTCTTCCATTTCCTAGAAGACTTCATTTTGTGGATAAACAATTCAATTTACATTTGGAATCAGATAAAACAGCTTAGTTTCTGTTCCACGGGAACAGTTTCCGTACTGGCAAGCAATTTTAACTTGAGTACACTGATGCTGTAAGCCAAATGCATTAGTATATTTGAATCTCTGGGCTTTGTTTGTGCATGTCTCTAAAAGAAAAAGAAATCAAAAACTAGGAAGCATAATTAACAAAATGTCACAGTGCTGTTTCGACTGACAAAGGGAGGTACCAAATAGAAAGGTTTGTAAAGCAGTGTAGTATTTTATGGATCAAGTAATATAAATCATGCAAGCCATAGCTTTCAAAAGCGAAGTGAGAAGTAATGGCTTAGAATTCAGTCTCAAGTAAAAGGCAACTAAAATAAAGGTACGTTTCATCAGAGAAATGAGAAGGCATAAGAGAATACTTTCGAAGTAAAATATATAGCTAATAAAATGGCAGAGAGTGAAATAAGATCCCATAGACCAGATGACATTAGAGAATCCGACTCCAGCATTTAAGGGAGGTTGGAAGTTTATTAAATCAATGCTTCTGACATCAGTTACATTTTTAACTAGAATAGAAGGGAAGTTGCTCCGTTGCACTGAAAGCAAATCACTGAAAGTTCAGCTACAGTGAAGCTCTTAACAAACCAGTAGCAAGTAAAGTTAGGTGGTAAGGGGCCCCTTTACAAATGCTATAAGTTCACTTAATCTCTGTTGGAAGCAGCAGTACAGGTGTGCACAACGCAGGAGTACTTATTTCAACCCTTTTAACCTGAAATAGTTAAGCACGCAGTTGAGATGAGCACAGTGCTGGCTGCACTGAAGTGAATTAGAGAACTGTTCTGTTAGTTCAGCTCTTTAAACTGTAGCAGAGATTGATGTGCAATGGCTGAGGGCATATGTATCTACCAAGCTAAAACAGGAGAACATTCTCCAGCCACACGATACTGTAACCTTGTTCTTTCAGGACTTACCTATCCTTACTGTAATGCCTTGTGGAATCTTAATTTAGCCAGTCATAATTAAGATTACATTAAGAAACTTAAGTTTCAAGTAGAAAACACCTATCTTTTTATATTGCAGATACAGACACAAAAGTACACAAGTTAGGTTTAAAAAAAACTTTCATGCTCTCAAAGCTTTCTAGCAGCAATCAGAAATTCTAGATTGAAAAGTGTTCGTTACAAGATATGCATGTAGGCTTTTAAATCAAATAACTTTATTACAGATAACAGCGAAGTCAAACTGCATTTATCAGTCATTTAGGATGAATTTTTACAATTCCATTGGAAATGCGTGCAGTGGTATTAGCATCTTCTACAAAACATAAAAACACAGCAATAAAATACTAGTAATTACATTTGCTCAAATGTAAATAGCATTACTCAACTAAAGCGTTTAAGACCTTCATAATGGTTACTGCTCTATCAGCACAAGAGATTAAGTGGCACTTACAGCAAATGATAGAGTCCCAAAACTTTAAGGTCTTGCAAGCTGGCAGCATTGTACAGAAGACGAAGTAAAAGCCACAGCTGGCTTGCGAGGAAGGACTAACTTACAGCAATCTAACAGTTTTTCCAGTCACAGTCAAGAAGTCATCATCAGCCAAGGCACGAAGTGCTTCCTCAAACATCTCCTTAGTGACAGCCTTAAAGAGAAGAGAGAAATCGAGTAAAGATGGAGGGAAACAAACAAAACCAACCAAAATACTTTCCTTCCTATCACTTCTTTCATCAAGGTTCCTTCCCTTCCCTATAAATTTGAGTATGTTCTGCAATTTAGATCTGGCCTGGAACCCTGTAGCCGAGTTGTTGGGTTTTTTTTTGTCTTCTGAAGTGACAAAGACTCAGAAATTGAAGCTTATGCAGCAGAACTGGCTTTCCAGTCAAATTAACAATGTGATTTGAGGACGACTTGATGTTGATTTGGAAAAATGCCATGCTTTTATATTAATGAGAAGGTAAAAAATGGAGAAAAAAGAGCAGGAAGCTTACTGTGTCAGACTGTGCTCGGAGATCCTCAAAAAGCTGCTGATACTTCAAAGTTGGTGTTTTACCCTTGGACTGGATAAGCTTCTTCAAGGCTTGAGCCAACTCCTCTTTCCGCTTACGAGCGGTTGTGCTCATTCCTTATAACAAGAAAATAATCACCTTTTAGTCCTAAGTTAGAGACAACAGGTTAAGCTACGTTTAAAAAAATGACAAAAGCCCCCAAACATCTCAGTTTAATCACTACAAAAACACAAACCTGTCGTGAGGATGGATATGTCCACAATGCCAGTCCTCGGGTCAGTGGCAGACTGCTTCAGAGCTTCCCGATGGAGGCGCTTTGCTTCTTCGACATCAATGGTTTCAACTTTCTCAGAGAAGCGTACTTTCGCATGGGCTTCTGCCAGCCGGATCAGAGACTCGAGTTGTCGAGGATATGCAGAAACCATTCCCCTGCCACTCCCAATCTTCCTCATGTCCACATATGCCTGAAAAGAAGACAGGCATGAACTTATCTCAGTAAATCCCGTTACTGCCCTAATTTATAAGCTTTTATCCCTTGCTTGTTATCCCTGACTATCAGCAGCTGCGGAAAGCCACAGGCTTCAAACATGATTAAAAAAGAATCAAGCCAACACCTCAAAAAGTAACCTAAGGATTACAGTACAAAATTACTTTCATGATACTTCCTTCTATCCTTTGAAAAGCTTGTGATTTTTAGAGGTTTGTGACAGGTAGGAAGCAGAAACAGTTGGGCATTTTGACCTTTTTGAGAAGTCAGCAAAGACTTGGAACATTCTTCATAGCAATTACTTTACCTGAATAAGGGCTTGGCTTGCTTCCTCACTTAACCTGGGATTTATATAACCACGAGCAAAGGCAATGTAATCCCTCAGTACTGCCATGTCCATGTACTCCTCCTCCAGCTTTTCTTCACTTTGATAGTACAGTGAAACTAAGTGGCGAGCAAGGCGTCTGTCATAGGCTTCATCACGTGGGTCCAACATTAAAAAGATCAAGTCAAATCTGAATGGGATACAAATCAAATATGAGTGTGTATACTTTCCTGCAATTTAGAGTCACTTCTTTTATGGTTTTTCACTTCACAATAATAATTAGGAGATACTACTGTAAATGGAGGGTGCTCTTTAAACTGAAAGAGTATTTTTTCCTGAAACTCTTTTAAATACAAAACATCACAGAACTGCAGTTGGTGGAAGAGACCTGAAGAGATCATTGAGTCCAACCCTCAGATCAGTTTGGATTTGCTTTCAACATAGGCACTTTAAAGACAAGATGCATTCCGTGAAATTCAGTTCAAGGCTGACCATCTTTTTTATTTGGAAATTTTAAACAAATAACACTGAACAAACTTACTGTAAGAGCTACTGCCCTGAAAAGCAGCAGCAATCAGGGTGCATAGCTATTCACTGTATGCATATAGATGCACGTGCATTTAAAATAAATACAAAACATCTGGAGTTTAAACCTGAATTTAAAGAAGTTTCATAATAGTTTTGCAAACAGTAAGTAACATTGTAGATAACGGTAAATATTAAGTTTCTAGCTAGCCAGTCCTGTATTTTCAAAAGCTTAAATCCAATAAATGGCAGAAATGAGATGTGCTCAAACCTAGTTTCCTTCAGTATATCCCAACTGAGGTACTTACCTGTCATTGTCAGTGGCCTTTCATTGAATTCTAAGCTATAAAATGGTGTTCTCAGAATATCCAGCATTCCATCTACACACTTCAAATTAGTGTAGGAACTCCTCCCAAGATGCAATTATAATACATAGTTTAGTTTTACATCAGCAGATGCTAAACGCTGTTTTAACAGCTGTTGTCCAAGGTTACCTCTGCCCCCTCCCTGACTGAATTTCACAGGATGAAAACAAGCAGGCACAGAACTTCAGAGTCCACCACATCCAGTGCAAGTTCCCTAATCATCAGTGTTTCGCTTCAAACTTATACAGGGTTATGAAAATCATGCTGGGTTTCTGTTCAAGTTACCAACTACTGTAAGGTTCAGGGTAACTCCTCCAGAGGAGGATCATGAGACAAGGGGGAAGGGGAAAAAAAAAAGCCAACAAAAGAACACAACAAAAACAAAAATAGAGATCTACAGATTTCATCAGATCTTCTGTTCAAGATGAACATACTAGGAGGCAGTTCTCCACTCATGCAGAAGCTGCAATGCTGATTGTACCATACTGAATCCTTTTCACAACATGTAAAAAAAGGAGACATGAGGAGGTGTTCAGTACCTTGATAACAGCGTGTGAGGAAGCTGGATGTTTTCAATAGTAGTCTTTTTTGGATTCCATTGTGATTCTATAGGGTTAGCTGCTGCTAGAACAGATGTACGAGCATTCAGTTGACAAATGATTCCGGCCTGTTAAAATGAAAAAGCAGTTCTGGATTCAGAGCCTTCATAAGATCCGTGTTATTTATTGGGTTTCACAATCGAAAAATTAATTGCAGAAGCCTAGAGCAAAGCAAGAAGAAAAGCATCTGGAAATAATGCAGTTTATGCAAGGATAGCCATGTGTACAAAAGAACAAGATGTTACATAATTTAGGATTGATCCACTAACACTAGGAAAGTACGAACCCTGGCTCTGGTTAACTTCTTGGTTTCGTCTGCCTTGAGCTGATGTGTAGAACAAAGAACTTGGACTTAAGCAGACACCAACCTTTGCAATGGAGAGAGTCTGTTGTTCCATTACTTCATGAAGTACTGATCTTGTGCTTTCATTCATTTTATCAAACTCATCAATGCAGCAAATGCCATTATCACTGAGTACTAAAGCGCCTGTCTGAAGAACCAGCTGCCGAGTTTCTGGATCTTTCATCACATATGCAGTAAGACCAACTGCACTAGAGCCTTTCCCAGAGGTATACTGGCCTCGAGGAACCAGGTTATACACATACTGGAGCAGCTGGGATTTACTAGTGCCAGGATCACCACAGAGAAGAATGTTGATCTCTGCACGGAAGTTGCCTCTTCCTGTGTGAGTGAAATCCTTTCTTGATCCTCCAAAGAGCTGAAGTAGAATACCCTGTAAAAAAAAATGAAACATGCTCTTTAAAGTCAAAATATCAACTCATAGAATCATAGAATCACAAAGGTCGGAAAAGACCCACAGGATCACCCAAGTCCAACCATCCACTCATCACCAATAGCTCTCATTAAACCACGTCCCTCAACACAACGTCCAAACATTCCTTGAACACCTCCAGGGTCAGTGACTCCACCACCTCTCTGGGCAGCCCATTCCAGTGCCTGACCACCCTTTCAGAGAAGTAGTATTTCTTAACATCCAGCCTTAACTTCCCTGGTGCAGCTTGAAGCCATTCCCTCTCGTCCTATCACTAGTCACATGAGAGAAGAAGCCGACCCCCAGCTCACTACAAGCTCCCTTCAGGTAGTTATAGAGAGCAATAAGGTCTCCCCTGAGCCTCCTCTTCTCCAGACTGTACAATCCCAGCTCCTTCAGCCGCTCCTCCTAAGGCCTGTGCTGCAGACCCCTCACCAGCTTTGTTGCCCTTCTCTGAACATGCTCCAGGGCCTCGATGTCTTTCTTGTAGTGAGGGGCCCAAAACTGGACACAGTACTGGAGGTGAGGCCTCACCAAAGAAAGAAGAAAAAACATGTTCACAAAATAACTTGAAGTTCTTTAGATGCACATAAATTAAGTGCTTAAGGTTTTTATTTCTTTGGAATTTGCCAGTACTTTCTCCTTTCTACTTCCTGAAGAAAGTCTACAACTGCAGCATTTGCAAGGAAACAAAAGCAACTAATATCTATCATTGTAAAAGTACTGACATTTTTAGTACAAACAAAGGCTCCCTAAGCTTATGAGTAAGCTAGAATTATTGAAATTTCTTTCAGGACAGAAACCTCACAGCAAAGGCACGGAGCGACCTATTCATATTACTTCTCAGGCACTTCTGAGCATTAAAGAAAGAAATCTGGGATGTTGCTGTCAACAGCGTCCCTCGGTGATAGTTCCCTAGCTTTCCTCAACTATAGCTGCATACACCTGATATACTGTGTTAGTTTTATAAGGAGGTAACAAAAAATAGAAAAAGACAGTATGCCCATTTCAGGAGAACATTGTTGCCTTGAACTTAAACCACTTGCCATCTCAGCAGCCCATAAACTCTGATAATGCACACATCTGTGAAGAAAAATACATTAGTTTGAAGAGGCTTTTTGCAGTGCTTAATTATAGCCTGAGACACACTATTGACTGTGGTTTGTTTTCCCAGTTCTGCTGTCGCCCTACCTTTTCAACATCTTCCCTTGGATTGAGCCCTGAACATAATAATAACCAACTCTATCCTGACAAGCTCATAATTTTAAGACTGCTTGAGATCCAGGATTGTTTTGGTTGGTTTTTTTCTTTTAGGTTTAAGATTTTGTAGTCTCATTTCTGTAGCAAATAATTAAGTGTACTTGCGCTTCAAAAATGTTTTACAAGCAAAATACAGAATTCATTTTACCTTTTTGATATCTTCATGCTCATAGATACTCGGGGCCAGTGCTGAAGAAAGTCTCTCATATATGTCTGCTTTGGTAGACAGCTCCTTTAGAAATGCCACACGTTCCTCTGTAAACATTTTTTGCTCCGTTTCCTCATCAACACCATGCAGGCGTTTTGAATCAGTCTTGCGATAATGTATGACATCAATGTGGGTTTTATAGACAGATTTTACAACGCTGACCCTCGGATTAATTCGAATTGGGACTGCTCTGTAGATACCTAAATACAATCAATGACAGCATTAAAGAAACACATTAACTCTCAAACTGATATCTTTATGTTTTTCCTTTGCAAAGTAAAGTTCTTTAAAAATGAACGAATGACTTTAATCACATTAGTGGGTATTTCCTACTACCAGTAAGTCACCTGGAACATGATGGAATATATTTAGGTCGTCTGCACCTTGACTTTTATGAATGTGTGTTCAGCATTCCTGTCAAAAGTGTTCTCAACAATGAAAATGCTTAAGTAATTTTGAAAGAAAAAAATTGAAGGCTCGGTGCTTTTCTAAGTCCTGCTCCTAAAAAAAAAAAGTCTGAAGCCAGCACTTTATCTTTTAGCTAAGTGCCAAATTTAATAACAGGTTTATGATCTATCTAATCTATAATGGCTGGTAGTACAGCAGTTGTTTTAAGGCACTGCTCTTTTAAGATGTAGTTGAAATATCACAAGACCTATTTATTCTATGTTACCACTCTCCTGACTGCAGACGCTACTTATGAGGTTGCCTCCTTCTTACCTACATTCTCAGAAACACAGAATCCAGAATTGTCAAGGTCAGAAGGGACCTCTGCAGATTGTCTGGTCTAGCTGGGGTCTAAAACTGGAATCAGCTAGAGGAGACTGACTACAGCTGTGTCATGTTCTGACCACCTCCAAAGGTAGGAACTCCACAGCCTCTTTGGACAACCTGTTCGAGGGCTTGACCATCCAAACATTAATAAAAAACACCTCCTTTTGCTCTATTAGAATTTCCTGGAGGGAAAAAGAAGTGACCATTTCCTTATGTGTTGCCATTGAGCACCACTGTGAAGGGTCTGTCTCTCAGTCTTCATAACTCAGCAGATTTAAGTACACAGTAGGTACCTTGAGCCTTCTCCAGGCTTAACAGACTCAGATGTCTCAGCCTTTCCTCATATGACAGAGTCTTCAGTTCTCAAAATCACATCCCTTCATCAGTATATCTAAGTCTCTTGCGTATTGGAAAGCCAGCACTCCAAACGTGTCCTTACCAGCGCTGAGCAGAAGGGAAGGGATCACTTCCCTTGACCTGCTGGCAGTGCCCCTACGTGCATCCCAGGAAGGTGTTGGCTGAATGGCAAAACAGTAACCTGGTTTATCAAATACCTTCCTAGGGGATGAGATGATGTTGACTGGCCTGTCATTGTCCAGGTCCTCCTCCTTGCCATAGTTGTGACATCCAGCCCCTAAGCAAACCTTCCCCAGTGTCCATGGCCTTTCAAGAATAATTGAATAGAGATGCAAATACAATGGCCAGCTGCTTCAGCTTGGGTGCATCCAATCAGGTCCTATTCAGCACACTCTCATTCACAACAATTAACTCCTGCAGGTATATCTCATATAGCTTATAAAACTATGCTATCTGGATCTTTGAAATGACTTACTGAAAGTCTTTGGAATTGTTCCCACCCATTTTCTGGTTTCCCTAGTTAATTTAGTTTTGAGCAAAGCCTCACAAATATCTGAAATGCCCAAAAGAAGACTGAAAATGGCAGATTATGGCTGCAGGGGATACACAAACATCTGGAAAGAAGGAAGCCTTTATCATAACAAATACAGAACTACAAACAAGCAAATGTAAGTAGTAATATGCAAGTTAGGACGCATTTCTACTTCACAGAATTTGTTGTATGCATATTACTTACCCTGTCTAAGAAGTGTTCAATTGCCAGACAAGCAGACTCATAGATTAAGCTACTACAGTTCAGTTAAAAAGGAAGATGCAAATAATCCAAGTAATTTTTACCTGTGACATTAATTCTGTCGCCCGGTTGAACTTTATCAACAAGGTCGTTGTGAGCAAACAGTGCGACTGTATGAGGTGTCTGTCCGGCTGGCATATCTTCAGGGGATTCCTGCAGTTTGATCTAGCAGAAACCAATAAAACCAAGTTTAATGTCAAAAAAAAACTGTACACAAGATGTACAAGATCTTGTTATTATCACAGCTTTCCATATCGTTTTCAATTAGGAACGTTGATCAAGAACAAAACAACTCCTCCCAAACAGAAAAACTGATTACTAATAAAAAGAGACAGTGAAAACAAAAATTGTTCATTATTATTGATATGCCTAAAAGTGTTGCTAATAGACAAAGCTCATCTAGTCCAGATAGAAGTGGGCGTACTGTGAGTAAAGAGGGTTCCATTTGGAAACATTAAGATGTGTATATATTTCATTTAATCCTTTCAGTGTATTTCTTCCCCCATGTACAGGCTTATACTCTTACTAAATGCTTTCATATATGAGAAGGGAGAAAAACCTTTCTGTTTTCAAAACCTTCCTTCTGAAGATGCATACTTTCATGCTAATTACGATATTAGGGAGAGGGGAAGCAAAAACTGGAAAAAAGTTTCATTTTAGCCAATATGAAAGCGCAACGTACCAGCTGTTTGTCAGAAAACATGGACCTGTTGTGAATCAGAGCCATACTGTGCGTTGTGTTACAGTTCTTGCACACTGATGGTTCAGCAATCCTGCCGCGGTCAATTTCTACTCTTGTGGTGAATGCGCAGACCTGGCACTTAAAGAATGCTTCTTGCATCTCTGGAATTAACTGGGAACTCCTGATCACCATACCACTGATGGTGATAAGTTGATCGATGTCTACAAAATACAGATACTTATGTCATCACGTCGCAATCTTTACATTTAGAATAACGTTCAAAGATCCACGTCCTATTTGTTTTTAGGTGGGAAGTGGACATCCAGTTCCATATAACTATTTTGTCATAGACAAAACAAAAACTGTCATAACTGTGTGGTACAATGATACTAATATAAGTGAGTATTCATACAAAATAGTCTGCTATTCTTGCAGAAGTAAGAACGTAGGTAGCTGATGACACATTTCCTTTAGAGATACGTTCTCCATTTGGACTCTACAGCATTTGATTCTAAAACAGGCAAAATGAAGGACATGGGTATAAATGGACCACAAGTCCAGTTTTAAGCAGTCTGTGCATAAACACGTGTTAGAATTCAGTAAACTTGTGTAAATTCTTCAGGCTGTTTTCTAACACGGCAATTTACAAGTTTACCTTCAGGGTTTAGGCTTCTCATATTCCTAGTCTTCAGTGCATTGTACGGCCGTACTTGAATTTGATGTTCTAATATGGAATCAGGATAGCGATCAAAAAAGATCTCATTGGCAGCCATGTCAAACGTTGGGATAACTTCCTGTGTAAAATTGGTACCAACAGTGAAGTTTAGACCAGAAAAAAAAAACCCACCAACCGCAAGCCTAACAGAATAGTTCTGCATAATACATTTTAAAGTGCTGCTGATCAGCCAGGGATGCCAAAAAACTGAACAAAGAAGAACACACGGTTGGCATTTTCCTACATAACAGGCAACTTACTGTTAAATCAGATGTATTTATTTGACTGTTGCAGAAGCAAAAGAAATGATGCAGCACTCGGTACAATGCTGTTTAAAGATACCTATCACCAGGTCTAAAACCTTTTGACCGCTATGAAATAAGACATTAAAATGAAGAAGCGATTACACTAAACATAGAAATTACACACTGCATTTAAACAAAAACATTCATAAACAGAAAGATGAGAAGGTCACTTAACAGCCAGTAAACAAGCGTAGTACTTCACCTGAGGATAGCAGATGAGCTGCCTGTAAAGATTTTCATCAAATGCTCTTAGATGGTCACAATTTACGTTCAGAAACGGTTCCCCAACCATATTAATCTGCAAGACATTTGAAAATACATTTTTAGCTCGACAGCACATAAGGATGGGTAAAAGAAGAAACAAACAAAACCCAAACACATCTCATTTTGCTATGTCAGAAGTACCTCTTCAAGTCGTTGCATATAGCGTGGCTGGTTGAGATCCAAGCCAATGTCTTCATCCTCTTTTGCCAGTGGATCAATGAAACGCTGAAGAAATTTCTGGATGTCAAAGAGGACACGAAACAACGAATTCAATTGAGATGTACAAAGCCTTAGTTTGTATGAAATCCAGCTAACGTGTGCAAGACAAACTAGCTTTTCATTTTAAAAACACGTTGCTAGCTTACCTGGAACTTTTCTTTGCAGGAGGCTACATTAACATCTGTTCCCCAGATAACAAGCCTTTGTCCAAGGGACTGCTCAGCTGTGACTAGATCCTCAGCCGGCTGCAGAGAAAAAGATGAAACATACACAAATACAGGAAGCTGCTCTGAAAGGAACTGTCAGACACAAACTGGAGGTATCCACCTACCCCGTCTGAGTGCAGGTCAACCTGCCTGGCCTTGCGGGCAGAGCCGAGGTCGGGCCGCTGCCTGATGGGTGTCCCCCGCACGCCGCTGCGTGGGGTGCCTTCCACCCGGGAGCTGGGCGTGCCGTAGGTCAGTGGTGAGCTGATATCAAAGTCTAGAGGAATAGCTGCAAAGAGAGTGCTTCATCAGGGCTACCAAGCCATCACTTTACACTCAAAGCGGGACTAAAATTCTGCCTGGGTATTTCTGACTCATTCTTCTAACTCTGCTGCCATCAAATGAACAGCAGCTATCAGCTCCAGTGCTCTCCTAACACCAGAACAGCAGTGGTGTCACATGTCTGCTGAGCGTCTTCCTTTTGTAGGGATCACAGAATGGCTTGGGTTGAAAGAGACCTTAAAGCCCACCCAGTCCCACCCCCTGCTGCGGGCAGGGGTGTCCCCCACCAGCTCAGCTGCCCAGGGCCCCATCTAACCTGGCCTTGAGAGCCTCCAGGAATGGGGCACCCACAGCTTCTCTGGGCAGCTGTGCCAGCGCCTCTGAGTAAAGAATTTCTGCCTGACAACTAACCTAAATCTCCCCTCTTTTAGTTTAAAGCCATTCCCCCCCTCTCCTATCACTATCAGATTGTAAAAAGTCAGCCCCGTTCCTGCTTGTAAGCTCCCCTCAAGTACTAGAAGGCCGCAATGAGGTCTCCCCATAGCCTTCTCTTCTCCAGGCTGAACGAGCCCAGCCCTCAAGCTTGCAGAGGTGCTTCAGCCCCAGACCCGGCCGTAGTACTCCAGATGGGGCCTCAGGAGAGCAGAGCAGAGGGGGATGACCCCCCTCCCTCCCCCCACTGCCACCTCTTCTGATCTCTTCTGAAAAGCCACAAGCTGTAGGAAGCGACTTTAAAGCACGACTGCGTTTTGAAACCGCATTGAGGTTTAAGCATAGAGTCCAAACGCAGCACCTCAATCGAAACGAACACATTTTTCGGTGCTTCGGTAGCAGCAGGGTGACGGACGCAGTTAACAATTATAAGGTAACTGTGCTACAAAACAACAAGAACTTCGCAAAGGCGGAAAAGGCTTTTAAAAGCATCACGGCAACCTACTGACGGGCACACGGCCCCCTCCCGCCGCCCACCTCCAACCCGACCGACGGAGGGAACGTACCCGAGTGGCGGAACTGCGGGGGACTGGAGAAGAGGGCGTCGGGAGCGCGGGGGCTCTGCTCGGCGGGCGGGGAGGTGGGCAGCGGCTGCAGCTCTCCGGTGGAAGCGGAGTCGTCCGGGCGGCGCCTCTGAGAAGGAGGGGAGCGGGCATCTTGCGCTGCGGGACACGAGCGGCGCGGTCAGGGCCTCGCCCCCTCTCCCCCGCCTCCCCATCCCGGCCCCCAGCACTTACGGGTCGGCGGGTTGCTGCCTCGCCCGCGCTTGCCGCGCCGGCGGCTGGGCGTGGAGGCGGGAGACGACATAGCGCTGCCACAACGGTCCTACCGCGGGAGAGGAGCGCTGACGGCGGCTGAACCCCAAAATGGCGGCGCTCCCCCTATGCCCCGCACGGCACCGATCGCGCACCCCTACACTCCGCACACCGGCGAACTCCCGCGCCGCCAGAGTCACGTGACCGCGCTCTCGCGGGCTTTCTGGCCAATGGGTGCGCGCAGCGGCACCGGGATCTCCCACATGATAGGGAAAGGGGGGGGGCTCGGTCTGCAGAAGGGAAGGAGGAAGGACATGATCCCACCGGGCTCTCGGGATCGCGACGCTGTCCTGCCTGAAGGCTCACAGTACGGGCAGCAGGACGGTGCGGGCCGCTCGCCGTCCCACGGAACGCAAATCGCCGTGGGTCGAACGGCGCGTCCCCCCTCAGCCCGGAGTGGTACCGCCCGCAGTGGATGGAGTTTCGCGGCAAAACGAGTCCTGCGGGCGGGTCGGGAGGAGCGGCCCATTCTCTGTGAGGACGGGTGGGTGGTGTTTGCTGGTCACTATAGACGACTTTCCGGAGAGACAGAAATCCTACATAGCCCTTCTCTACACATCCTTGCCCTATTGAAACGATTCGCCCAGCGCCTGCCCGCCGTCCTCCTTCCTCAGAGCGCGCCCACTCGGATACAACAGAACCCTCCCCCCCCATCCTCCCGGGCAGCGTTGGGTCAGTCCGAGGGGCGGCTCCTCCCCGCCCGCTGCGCGCACTGAGCGGGATGGCGGGCGGCGTTCAGGAGTGCCTCCAGGAGCTGCACGGCTGCCTGCAGCCCGGCGATGCCATGCGCGGCTACGGGCTGCTGCGCGGCCTGGGCGAGGCCTGCCTCACCTGCTTGGCCGGCGGCGCGCTGGGTGCGGCCCGGGGCTGGGGGTGGGGCGGGAAGGGCGGCTGTGGGAGCCGCGGTCCGACCGTCTGTCCGTTCCCCCGCAGCGCTGCACGTCTCCCTGGTGTTCGCCCCGGAGCGCGGCCTGCTGGCTTTCGTCTGCCGCTCCCTCGGCGTGGAGGAGGTGGGTCGGCAGCGAGCTGCTCCCCCGGGCGCGGCCAAGCCGGGCGCTGTCAGAGCTTCTTAACTTTTGCCCTTTCAGTTTCGAGAATGCAGGGAAGAAGCGCTGAAGTTTCTGTGCGTCTTTTTGGAAAGGATTGGAGAGAGAGCTCATCCTTACGCCTGCAGCCTTAAGGTGGGTGAGCGGCACCTGCCGTCCAGAAACCTCTGCCAGGCGCTCGGACTGTGACTAGATTTGGGCATAGAGCCACGGAGTCTTCCGTGCTGGAATGGACTCCCAGCCGTCACCGGGTCCAACTCCTGGCTCTGCACCGCACCACCCCAAATCCAAACCCAATGTCTGAGAGCGGTGTCCAAACACTCCTTGAACTCTGACACTCAGGGCCGTGCCCACTGTCCTGGGCAGCCCGTTCCATGCCCACCACCCTCTGGTGCAGACCCTGTCCCTAACCCCCAGCTGCCCCTCCCCTGACACAGCTCCATGCCGTTCCCTCAGTAGGCTTCGCAGTGGCTGTCCTACCTGCACAGTGCTCTGCCGGTGCCGAGAGAAATCCAGGAGCTGCATGGTGTGGTCAGTGCACCACAGCAGGGTGGAATGGTTTCTTTATGAACCTTCTGTATTACTTAAAATAATAGTTCTATAGGAGATACTGGTTAATCATTTATAATTGATAACAACTAAATATATGACTCAGTTTATGTATAGGCATATATATATATATATATGTATAATAGAATCATTAAGGTTGCAGAGGACCTCTAAGACCATGTAGTCCAACCATCAGCCATCCCCACCGTGCCCAATGACCACATCCCTCAGTGCCGCACCTCCACAGTTTGTGAACACCTCCAGGGATGGTGACTCCACCACCCCCCTGGCCAGCCTGTGCCACTGCCTCACTGCTCTTTCTGAGAAGGAATTGTTCCTAATATCCATTTTGAACCTCCCCTGGCACAGCTTGAGGCCATTACTTCTCATCAGTATTATGTGTGAGAAGAGGCTGACCTCCGCCTCGCCACCCCTTCTCCAAACTGAACAATTCCAGTTCCCTCATCTGCTCCCCATTAGACTTATGTTCCAGACCCCTCACCAGTTTCGTTGCCCTTCTCTGGATGTGCTCCAAGGCCTCAGTGTCTTTCTTGTAGTGAGGGCCCCAAAATTGAACACAGTACTCAAAGTGTGGCCTTACCAGTGCTGAGTACAGGGAAGGGTACATATAAGTACGTGTAGACATATACTTACACTTCTATTACTTTTTAAATGCTTCTGTTCTGGTAGTTAATTCTAAAGTTTCTCCTGAAATGTTGCCATTTTTGCAACATACACAGGAATTAGTGGAAACTATTCTCTTATTCTAGGGTAGCTTGTACACTATGGCTTTGTAGAGAACTGCTTGAGTATAGCAGTGTGATTTCTGATACCAAGTTAGCAGCTGCTTGCTGTGAGGAATGGGGGCTTAGAGGCAGCAGACCTGTTGTGTGGGCCTTTCGTTCCGGAGAACGCCCTTTCTTTGCTTAAACCTGGGTTTGTTGGTGTGTCAGATATTGTCTATATAACTGCTTTCAGAATTAATATCTTTGTTGTTTTAAATCTTCAAAAAAAAACTTCCACTTGTTAGGATCAGACACTTTGAAAAGGTAGGTGAATGTTTTGTTTGCTACTAGTTTATTTCAGTGCTTATATGAGTATTATGATCTTTTTTTCTGTCTAGCAAACTTGCATTAGTGTTTATACAAAAGAGAGGGCAGCAAAATGTAAAATTCCAGCTCTGGAACTTCTGATTAAGGTAAAGTGCATTTTATAATTTCTCTTTTTCCTAGAAAAAAATAGAAAATCTGTTGTATTGATGTAGTTCTGCTATATCAAGCAGAAGATCTGTGCACAACTGCAGCAAAAGCATATTGATAGTTCAATATTAGATGCTAATAAAATATATGACTTCATGACAAATTAGCTTTGATATTCGTACAGTAGGTTGCTCAGATGTAAACGTGTCATTCCTTCATCCAATAGCAAGACAAATTGCTTTGGGGCAGTCACGGATTTTCTCTTTTCCAGTTTACCCTGGTTCTTTAAGGAGAAGTTTTCAAATTAAAAGTGCTCTGTTACTCAGTATAATGTATTTGTGTGCATGAAAAGGGTGGAAGAAAAGAAGGGCTTTTTCAGAACGCTTACTGCTGTGTGCAGCAGCAATTCTGTAATGTACTTCCTGCGAATGCGCTTAGGCCTTTGTCTTGTGAATGCTTCTGCACCTGCTGAGTTGTGTTACTGAGGAACAAAGCTCTCTTCTGAGTTGGCTGAGACAGTTCTTCTACGGGTTATTTTGGCTGTACAGCTGAAGGCAGAAAAATACAGTATGTGGTAAAAGCTGCTGCAGACACTGATAAGCATATGTGTGGTGGCTTTTGTTTTACATGTATACGTGTGTTGTGTGTGTGTGTACACTACATACTTGCCATGTGATCTATACGTAATATATGACAGTAAGTATAACATAATGTAGCATTTTAACTATGAAAATTTGTTAATTATACACTCATAGGAAGGTAGCTTGTTGTTAAGAAATCAATTTCATGCCAATACTCTTTTCTGGACCAGTTACCTCTACCCTGTTTTGCTGAATGATTTATTTAAGTTGAAGTTGTGCTTATGAACTGTGCTTTTATTTAGACCAAATAATATCACTGTCCTAATCCTAATTATTTTCCTAGTTTTCTTTGTTACTTATTTACTCCAGTTGCTCCAAAGTTTACGACGCTCCTGTCTGATGGAGGAGATGAAAGTTGGGGAAATCTTTAATAAGTTCTATGGGGAGCTTGCTGTAAGAAGTAAAATTTCTGATACAGGTAGATTTTAGTTCTCCTGCTTGTGTCTTTCATTTTATTTACTGCTTTTATTTGATTATTTCCCACATAAACTGGGAATTGTTATTCCCTTGGCAAGTGTGTTTGGAAATGGTAGCTGTCATATTTTAGAGCTAGTAAAATTTATTCAGGTCTTCTGATGGTGGTCATGCAGTTCGCTGTTCTTAGCAGACCTGCTTATATGTGTAAGCTACAGATGGGAACAGTTAGATAGTTCAGTTGAGCAGTGGTGATGTACACATCGTTTTACACTGCTGATGTCAAAGAATGCGTGTCTCTGAATGCCTACATCCTGGAAGTAATTCCAGCTTTCTTGATGCAAACCAACTTATTTAGGTTGGTGGTGGATGGAGGGATGGAACTTGATGAACTTCGGGGGTCCCTTCCAACCCGAGCCATTCTATGATTCTGCGATTATTTGCCCAGGCTATTAGATTTTTTTCCAGGCTCAGTGCTAACTTGGTGTAGCTGAACCTTACAAGCTAGTACTGTACCCACTTTGTAATGATGTGCACACCTACCCCTGTACATTGGAGCTTTTATCAAAAGCAGAGTAACTTCCAGGCTGCCAGTCCTTATGGAACTTCACGTAATTGCCAGCTGTTGGCTAAAGTTTGTCATAAGCTTATTCCAACCCTAACAACTGTTGTTCCACGGAGCTGCAGTTTTAGTTTGATAGTTCCTGCAGTGGTCAACTCTAATGTGAGTTCATCAGTCGCTGCCTTGTTTACTTATATTTTTTTACCATATTAAGCATGTTGACAGGAGCTCTAGTCTGGTGGTTTGGGCTAGTTTCAGTTAAAGTTTTGCCCTGATAGATCTATCCCTTACAAAGGCTGCTGTGCCTGCGCAGAACCCAGTTAGACTGAACTAACTCAGTAACTTCTGCTAGCTGTTGGCCTTAACCCCAATGGTACTGAGACTGGGCATAACCTGGAGGCCAGCAGCAACCTTGAACTGGGGTTAAATGCTTCCTCAGTGGATGTGGCCCTTATTAATCATTTTTCGAAGCCCTTTTAAAAAAGAATATATTTATTAATGCGAAATAAGAATGCATCTCACATCATATCACGTAGATATATAGGTATGTATTTATGTATGCCATGAAGAGCCAGCTTTCCTACATGCTAATCATTAAATAAAATCCTCAGGAATGGTTTCCTGTGGTTGCAAGTTATGTAGTAATTGCGATGGAAATGACAAAGGATGTAATATTTAGTAATGTTAAATTACTTTCTAGTACTGGAGAAGATCTATGAGCTTTTGGGAGTTTTGGGAGAGGTCCATCCTGCTGACATGATTAACAACTCTGAAAAACTATTCCGAGCGTATCTGGGAGAGCTTAAAACACAGGTATGTCTGAAATTTCTCTTTCATTGTTTTTTGTTTGTTTGTTTGCTTTCATTTGGTATATGTCGTGCTGTATGTTGTATTCGATACAAGTAGATACAATACTACTGTATTAGTATTGTATCTACAGATCTTATAGGGATCTGACAGGATGAGCATAAATGCTTCCTTTGGGACTGTTCTAGTTCTCCAGTTCTGAAAAGTTTTCAAAGTAAAAATGTTGAGGCCATCAGTCGGCAAACAATCAAATTTACTGTAAGAAAAGATGGCATGTGATGATCATTGCAGTAGTGCCAAAGCAAAGTTACATTGCCACTCACTCAAAGCTTCTGATTTGGACTCTACTGGCTGCCGAATCCTTGCGCGTTTGGGAAATACTACAGTTCTGACAGCTTCACTTTGCTTTATTGTTTACTTTCAAGAAGTTAGGATGTCCTATCTATATTTTGCTATGGTTGGCCTTGATGGAACGTATTTTATGCTTGTCGAAAGATTTCTTATTCTTTTGTAGTTAAACACATTTCCAACTTATTTGAAATTTCTGAGTAGTGGATGTTTCTTTCATCTTACATTTGTAGCAATGGGTGCTGACAGTCGGAGTCTTATTTTGACTTCACTTCTAGGAACTGAGAAACCTTAGATGTAAATTTATTTTGGCTTATGTATCTATTTGTATTTTTCAATTCTCACTTGATTTAGATGACATCAGCAACGAGGGTCCCCAAGCTGCCTATTGTAGCAGGATGTCTGAGGGGACTGACTGCACTCATGTACAACTTTACCAAGTCTGTGGATGAAGGTATGTAGTTTCTCTGTATAAAAGACAGCTAAGCAGTTCGATGTATTTTAATTGTTATACAGCCAGCAAACAGCACTATTTCTTGCTGTGTGCTCAGAACAAAAAATTCCCCAGTGGTAGATGACTTAGGTGAAAGCAAGGCCTGTGCAGCTACGTGGTCCCTGTGGTCTGTCTGTGTGTGGGATGACTTGATCATTGTGTTTCTGTATGTAAGGGTTTGAAGTGCTGTTTCCTAACCGGAGGTGGACGGCAGTGAGAGACACACCAAAGCTGGAGTGCCATTTATATGGATATGTGTTTCCTTTAGAAGATATGTCTGTTTAAAACACTGGCATTCAGTATAATCATTGAATACAGATGTACGTTTTTTTTTTCATAGCTGCAAGTATTTTGGAAAGAAAACATAGGTGCTTGAGATGCTTAAAGTTTTCTAATCGTATTGCTTTGCATCAAGCTTTGGGTAACAATATCTTTGTCTACGTGTAACCTTTTGTGTGTCAGTAATAAAATACTTATTGGATTGTTTCACAGATGCTCAAACTTCAAAGGAGATTTTTGATTTTGCAGTGAAGGCTATCAGGCCACAGGTAGATCTGCCGTATGTTAATTGTTCTTTCAATACGTTTATTGTATTATTCAGCTAATAAATTAATTAGCTGAATAATATTTTGCATATGAATAACATTTTTTTTTAAATCTCCATATTAAGGTTGATCAGAAGCGATATGCAGTACATCTAGGTAAGACTGTAAATTATTTCGGTTCATGCTTTGGGCTCTACCACTTGTGCAATTAATTATCCTTTCAGGAGGTGTTTGTTCTCTATTGGCTCTCTCCAGATCGTTCCAGTATTCTCTTCTAAGCTTATCAGGGAGCAAAACTGGTGTACTTTAGGTTGGAATCTAAAGAATTAAATGTGTATGTGGTTAAACTAGGTACTGTATAATTGTCTTATGATCAGAATTATACTTGATGCCATTTGCCCCTCTGCAGTGAATACAAAACCGTGGTATGTGAAGGGTAGAGGTAGAAAGAAGAGGAATGCAGTAAATTAGGAGGAAGAAAAGAAGGAAGCTGAGAACAAACAAAGCCTGTAAAGTGATTGAGAAACTGACCTCTGGAATGTCAATGGCTTGTTCAGAAAGTGCTAAAATGTGAGATTTACACTGTGAAGTGTAAACCCTTCCTTAAAGGTAGTCTGACTAGATGAAACAGTTACATTCTTAGAGATCTTAAAATTTAATTTATGCCTAAATTTGAGATTGTGAAATTACCTGTATTCTGAACCATTGCAGTTTGGAGGAGGAGTAGACTTGAGGATATGTCCTCAGCACAAAATCAGACCAAATCCTTGTGAGCTGTGTCATCAATTATTTGCCATGAGTAAAGTCCCTTTCTTTTTTTTTTTTTCCTGTTAATAAAGATAATCCAAGAACACTGCTATACTTCCTATTAAAAGAAGGGGATTTTAGAGGGTTGTTTTTTTGCTTAAGTTTTCAGTGTTTGGATACTGGTACTATAACTGTTAGAAAAATACACCTTTATGCCTTCCAATCATGGTAAATGCACCCACCTAAAGTTTTGAATGTGCACTTGAATTGTCTCATCTGTTTTCAGACAGTGGAATATGAGACTGAGGTTTTTAATGATAATTGTTTTTAAATTGCAGCTGGTTTACAGTTGTTCAGCTGGCATGCTGCTCAGTTTGGTACCCTACTCTTGGACAACTATGTCATGCTCTTTGAAACGATGTGTAGATGGTGTGGCCACACAAATCAGGAGCTGAAGAAAGCCGGTCATAATGCACTGGATTCATTCCTCAAGCAGGTATTGTAACATTGCTGGGATCTCTGAGGCTAAATCAGAGTCAGAGCTCTTGAAGTAGTGGGGATATTTGCTGCTTGCAAGTTCAGTGAATCTAATAATTATTTTGATTGAAATACTTCACATTATGAGCTAGGTATATTTTAGGATTTACTGTAATTTTTTGGAAATCCTGACGTTGTTAATATCTGCTCTACAGATGTCTTTAATGGTGGCAAAGGATGCAGAGCTACACAAGAGCAAATTGAAGTTCTTCATGGAGCAGTTCTATGGAATCATCAGAAGAATGGATTCAAGCAACAAGGAGCTGTCCATTGCTATTCGTGGATATGGGCTTTTTGCAGCAGTATGTGCAAGGATTTTGTTCTGATAAAGCAGCATGCTGAATGGATTTAAAGCGAAGATTCATATACTGTGCTTATATACTTACGTGGAGAGCAAATTGCTTTGTCAAGATGCGCTCCTAAGAATCAGTAGTACTTTGGTGGAGCAGCTGGATCCTAGCTGAGTTCTTTCCATTTTGCTGCAGTTTGAGCAGAGTGCGTTTGTTTTGTAGCATTTTGAGCGTTCATTGTTATAACTTAGTCTTCCTCTTCTAGGATATGAGCTAGAAAGGAATGAGTACAAAATTAAGTATTTAAAATTACTGAATTGACCGAGCCATATTAAAAAATATCTGTTATGCTGTACAGTAAGTTAAGTAAAAGTACATAATGCAAATACAAAGATAGTATAATTCTGAAAACTTTAACAGGAAAGAGGAATCTTAATACTGAAATACATGTAAATCCTTAATGTGCATGGGTCTTTAATTAGAAACACCAATAGCTGTTGGGCTGTATAGACTGAAGCTTGCTCAAGCTTCAAACGCTAGATTGTGAAGAAGCAAGTCTTGTTGCCACTGCAATGAGTAATTGCAGATGGAACACATATTGAGTGGTGGGTTCAGGTTAAAGGTAGACTGTTTCACAGTCTGAATGCTAAGATAATTCTGAACTTACCGATTACTTCAGAATACTGCAGAAAAACAATTCTACAAGTGATCAATGGATAGTCTTTGTTACCCTGTTCTTAAGCAGATCAGATTTGACCTTTAATCTAACTTTTCCATCGTTGCCTAAATCAGTCTGTTATTCTTCTGCTGTCGGTTTCCTGTGACTGGTTCTGCCTGTGACCTCCTCCTTGGTTCTTTTTCCCCAAAGATTGTTTTTAGACCTAGCTCATGCTAAATACCTATAGAATGATATGTAAGTTGCAGCGAGCATTATTACGTACCCCCTAGTGTTGTCTGGGAGGATGCCCTCTGCTTGTCTGTAAGTTTAGAAGTAGTCTTTTATCCTCTGTTTATGTAGATCCTGGCATAATAGAAGTCCAGAACTCAGGCTGCTGGGATAAATGTTGTAGCAGCTTGTGAGTGATAATTGGAATGCCATTAAGGTACACCACATTTCTTTAATGCAGCTAGCTCAAATGTTAAGCTCAGTATTAGCATCTGTAATGCCTTGTTTGATATGTTTCAAGCTGAATTCCATGCTTCTGAGTCTGGATTTAAAACAGTGTAACAGAAAATTCATATACTCGTATAGCAAATTGTAGTGGATCTGTTAGTGAACTTTTGTTTTAGCTCATTGCAGATACCACGCTCGCCTTACATGTGGTGAATAGACTACTTGAGGCTAGTCACATGGCACTATGCAGTTCAAGTCTAGACCTTGCTGCCAAAAGCAACTATCTCCTGCTCAGAGATATTGATTTCCTGGGAAATTCAAAATGGTTATTGTTATGATTGTTTCAGTGGAGACTTGACTTGCTTTAGTGCTACAGCAGGTTTACTTGCTTGTGTGAAGTTGCTAAATGGTGTTTTGTTTTCTCTCTGTAAGCCCTGCAAAGCTATGCATCCTGCAGATGTTGACGCCATGTACATTGAGCTCCTTCAGCGCTGTAAACAAATGTACCTCACAGAGGCAGAGACAATAGATGACCATCTGTATCAGCTTCCAAGTTTCCTCCAGTCCATCGCAAGTGTGATATTCCATTTAGACACAGTAAGTGGAGTATTTCAAGTTCCAGTCAAAATTTTTTTTAATGCAACCTGCAATGCATGAGAAGGTAGTAACAGTCAACTTACAATAGCTGTGATGGAAGATATTTCATTGCTGGACTGAACATGGGCCGGCGGTGTGCCCGGGTGGCCAGGAAGGCCAATGACATCCTGGCTTGTATCAGAAATAGTGTGGCCAGCAGGAACAGGGAAGTAATTATCCCCCTGTACTCAGCACTGGTGGGGCTGCGCCTTGAGTGCTGTGTTCAGTTTTGGGCCCCTCACTGTAAGAAGGACATCGAGGCCCTGGAGAGTGTCCAGAGGAGGGCAACAAAGCTGGTGAGGGGTCTGCAGCACAGGCCTTATGAAGAGCAGCTGAAGGAGCTGGGATTGTTCAGTCTAGAGAAGAGGAGGCTCAGGGGAGACCTTATTGCTCTCTATAACTACCTGAAGGGAGGTTGTAGTGAGCTGGGGGTCAGCCTCTTCTCTCGTGTGACTAGTGATAGGACGAGAGGGAATGGCTTCAAGCTGTGCCAGAGAAGATTCAGGCTGGACGTTAGGAAATACTACTTCTCTGAAAGGGTGGTCAGGCACTGGAATGGGCTGCCCAGAGAGGTGGTGGAGTCACCGAGCCTGGTGGTGTTCAAAGAGCGTTTGGATGTTGTGTTGAGGGACATGGTTTAGCAAGAACCATTGGTGAAGGGCGAACGGTTGGACTGGATGATCCTGTGGGTCTTTTCCAACCTTAGTGATTCTACGATTCTATGATTATTTGAAATATGACTTTAGCTCCTAGAGGGGTGGGAGAATATCAGGAGGTTACTAGATTTTATTTGAATAGAGAAAATGCATGAAATACACTGTTTCTTAACTTAATTCTTTAGAATGTATTGAAATCTTTTGGTGCTGATACTTAATATGTTATCCGAGGCTGATACTTTGATTTTCCTCTGTTGCTGTGTGTTGTCTGCGTTCTAATGAGGGTTTTCCATATCCTATTTGAAGCTGGGAAGTGAGGCTAAGGTGGAGGGCATTTAGATTCTGTTTTCAGATTAAGGATGAACAGATTATGCTGCTGTGTTTTTCTTGTTTAAGTAGATGCTATTTCCCTAATAAGATTAGGATGGGCTCCATTGGAGTTCTAAACTGCTCAGGAACCACTGTTTATGCTCCAGGAAATTTTCTGTTTTCCTTGAAGTGCAAGATAAATTTGCCTTCTAAATCTACTGTTTCTCAGGATAGGCCACAGTGTAAACTCTTGTAACAGTTTTGTTGCATTCATGTGGTTTTTTTTTTTTTTTGCTCTTTTCTTCCAGGTTCCAGAAGTATACACTCCAGTTCTTGAACATCTAGTTGTGCTACAAATCAATAGCTTTCCACGATACAGTGAAAAAATGCAGTTAGTCTGTTGCAGATCTATAATAAAGGTGTTTCTAGCCCTCTCAATAAAAGGTCCTGTTCTCTGGAATTTTATTAGCACTGTTGGTGAGTCTGTGATATTAACTTTGTTGTTTTGTTTCTTTTCCCCCTTAATGATAAACTGTTTCTAACAGAGTTTTATGGATGAGCCATTTGGGGTCAGAAAGGAAACATTTTCCCATCCTTTAATAATGAAGCAATAGGGTTTCTATTATGTTCCTTTTTGGGGGGGGGGGGGGAGGGGGAAGGGGGAGAAGGAATTGGGGGGTTCAAATTCATTGCTAAATCACCTAGGGAGTACTTTTAAGATTTGCTTTATAGTGATAGTGTGCTGGTGATCAAAGGCAGGAAGATATATTATTTGGAGGATAAGACAGCTTTCACAAAAGATGTACAAAAATCTGTTCAGTATTCTTTCAGTTACACTTACAAAGTATCACAGGAGGTAGGGATAGCATCACCTCTATTAGAAATGTGTGCATTTTAAGCTCTCAAAGCTGTTCACAGTAAAATAAGAACATTCCAGATACACAGTTACTAAGATTCTAAGTGTGATAGTATTGGTAGCTTCCAGCATGCTGACATTTTGTTATAATGATTTTTAATTTTTCAGTTATTTTGCAGTGGCTTTTATCTGTTATCATGGCTTTCTTTCATTGTTTTCCTTGTTTGTGATTTGTAATGTGCTGTACAGCTGAAGTACCATGCCAGAATAGAGATCCTTGGTGCACATCTGTGAAAGTCATTGGGAGTTACTGTTTTATATTGTATGGGAAATAGGAGCAATTCCTTCATCATCACTGCATTCAGACTGAAGAAATAAGTCTAAGTAGTTTTGAGGAAAGAAATAAGCATGTTCAAAGTTGTTTCCCTGGCAAACAAACGAGCCATAATTCTAGAATCAGTTGTATTTGTCATTTGAGAATAATCTCTGCTCTTTTGCCTCTCCCTTATCCTAACAAAATATAGAATACAGAGGACTGAATTAATTAATTGCTAACGTAATGAGTCTTATGGATGCTATGCCTTTTAAAGTCTACTGAGGTGATTTTCTTTTGTTTCAGTGCATCAGGGATTGATCAGAGTATTCTCGAAGCCAATGAAGTTTTCAAAGGTAAAATAACTGTTTAAATATTTTTCATCTAAATTTTTAGAATATACAATCCAGTTCTTGGACATCTAGTCGGGTAAACAGAGAAAGGTCTAAAGATGCAGAAATAATACTGTCCTCTTGAATTGCATCCCTTTTGTTACTTGTTTCTGGTCCCTATATCAGCATGATAACAATGTTTCTCTTGTAGTGGGTGTTGTAGCAGGGAATACACATTTGTTCTCTGGAGTTCTTCTTTGCTTAGGTTATCTAAGGAGGTTGTGATTAAGGTCACCCAGCTTTCTTCCAGGCTAGCAAAATTTGGAAACTTGGGAAGTTTTTCTCAATGTTTCTGTCAAGAGGATGGTAAAGCTCTTAAATCCTGTGCAGCAGGAATCTCTCACATAACTGACCACTGGAAGGACTTAGAGTTTTTGAAAGATGATGATGCTTTTGTGTTCTTTTCAGATTGGTTAAATAAGAAAGCCAAACACTTCAGGTTTCTAAATACACAAGTAATTTTACATGCTGTTTTAGCTTGTGTCAGGAAGCTATATGTTATACAGTGTTTCTGAAAAGTACTGTGTCCTTACAGGATGTTTTTGGAAAAGAAACTTCTGGATCAGAAGAATTCCCAGAATCTGGAGAGGTTGATACAGCAAGATGGAAAGTACCAACCTATAAGGACTATTTGTATCTCTTCAGAAGTTTACTGAGTTGTGACACGATGAAGGTAAAGACATAGTTAACATGGTAATCCAAGATGAAAAGTAATCCTGAGTCTTACTGTTGCTTTTCTAACCTCAGACTTGTTCTGAATATCCTGCTGCAGAATAACTACTTCTTGATTTTTTTGTTGAATTTTGTCACTGATAAATTAATTAAATAGGGATGAATTTAGGCTTCTATAGCATAAGAAACCTCTAAAGCCAGATTGTGTAAGTCTTTCAAGCCTTGGTTTGTAAATTCAAGAATGAATTCTTATTGCTGTTTTGAAACACGAACCTTCTTCCTCCTACGAAGGAATCCATTTTTGAAGAAGAAAACTTTCTTACTGGAAATTCACCACTGCAGTCTCTGAATCGGTTGCTGTATGATGAACTCATAAAATCTATTTTGAAGATTATTGAGAAGTTGGACCTGACTGTTCAGAAACTGAATGTCCACGAGCAGGTGAGACCCAATGACATGTCTATTAATTTCTGCTATAGTAAGGGAACCAAAATCACATTCCTTGTTTTGTTTTCATTATGATTATATAGCTCCTTATGATGTCTTCAAAGTAATAGTCATATTTGTTAGAAGAATTTACTTCATGCTTTTTGATATTGCACTGCAGTATTAGGAGATGGAAACATAAGATTCAGAAGTAGTTGATATGATCCGTTGTTATAGACTTTACTCAGGCGTATAGTGGATTTTGGTTTTGTTTTTTTTGTCTTTTTCCTTAATAGCAACTATTTCTTACTTTTTTATTAATTGTTGATATGGCAGTCATCAGTTGTTTGTTTCAGACTAGATTGTAACAGCTACATGATTGTCAAAAAGCAGAAGAGTCATACTATTTATCTGGAAAAATGGTGTAAATGACTTCTGTGTTGTCTGAGATCCAGTGTTCTTGTTTCAATATTTCATTTTAGGATGAAAATGAAACTGACAGTGCTTTTATTGGGCCTACTTCTGACCCTGCTTCAAACCTTCAGCCAAAGAAACCTACGGACTTTATTGCATTTATAAACCTGGTAGAATTCTGCAGGTACTAATATATCTTTGTGTAGTTAAAAGGTTACAAAATGATTGGAAGAAATTTAGAGGTAGTTTTATTTAAGATGCATGTTTCTGACCTACGACCATGATCAGTATTTCAGAATGGTGATTAGATGGGAAACTTTGTTTTTCTGACATCTGAGACGTGTAAAAACATGCTAGCTCATCTGGAGAACACTGGCCATATATACAGTAATTACTTCAGAGACCAGAAATAGTTGTCTTGAGGTAGTATTGGGCATTAAGTGGAAGGTACAGTGTTGCTTGTCAGTGAAGGTCCAGCTGATTTCCCCTAGCAATACTGCAGTCTATTTTGGTAATGAAATGTGGTATGTTTGTGTTTGTACAAATTTAATAGTGAGGTATGAGGAGGAGGAATTTGCTTTGCACTGTGAAGCAAAATAAAAATCTTCTTATGCTTACCATGGATGGTGGCATCTAATTGGTACCTTGCTGTGTTTGGAGGTGTGTTTTAGCTGCAGCGCTTGTCTTCTTGGTACTAACCTGAAAGGGTGGGATAAGAAAAGGTTGTTTGAATAAAACACTTTTTTTCCTTCCCCCTCACCATTTTTTTTTCCATATGATTCCTGTGTGTCTGTTTTAGAGACATACTTCCAGATAAACATGTTGAATACTTTCAGCCTTGGGTGTATTCCTTTGGTTATGAGCTTATTATACACTCAACGAGACTACCTCTTATCAGTGGATTCTACAAGCTGCTTTCTGTTACAATGAAGATTGCCAAGAAAATTAAATACTTTGAGGTGAGATCTCTTTTCCCATTGGAGATGTAGAGTGTTTCATTATTGGTGGGACAGTTCTTTATATAAGCCTTTTATGCATGTACGTGCAATGCTCAAAGTTCTGTTACCCACTGGCTTCCGATGTTTTTGGCATCCTTTGTCTCTGCAGATGAAAGTGCATAGAAAACCACCAACTAGACTGGAAGCTCTGTTTCTAAAGAAACACAATCCATATGTAATGCTTGTTTCAAAATCCTGAGCAGGGTGAGCAGAGCAATGGGAAGCATGCTTGCCGTGCAGACAGAAGATAGTTTGGACATTGGGAACAGTCTAGTCGTAACAGAAGAGACATGTTTGGGTTAATTATTCAACCTCTTGAGTGTACACGTAGTATCTTGCTCATTGATTTCCACAGGAAGTATGGTGCTCTACTGGCAGATGCTCTATTTCTGATATGACAGCTATTGTGCAGTGACAGTGTTTCATCCCATTTTGTGTAGCTCCTCACAGAGCCCAGAACTGTTCTTGCCGCTGCTGGTAATAGCACCAAGTGAAGCAAAATTGGTTCCCAATAAATCTGTTGGTACTGTAGATGCTGTTGTGAACTGCTTTCTTGCCACCTGCACATCCACACTTAGGGATTTGCTTTTTCTTTTATGACTTACTGAAGGAAAAGGGAAGTAGAAAATTAAGCGTTCGTGGTACTACTGAGCTTTGAGAGAATAAATGTACATTATAAGTTTTCAGTGATAAAGAGTTCTTCAGTTACAGATTTGCTCTGAGTTCAACTTGTGCTTTATATCTGTGCTATGTACTACAGATTTTAACACTTGATTTGTGGATTCTGTTGGTAGGGTGTCGGTCCAAAGAGTCTCAGAAAAGCTACTGAAGACCCTGAAAAGAGTTCTTGCTTTGCCCTGTTTGCAAAGTTTGGAAAAGAGGTAGGTTATTTTGCTGGCTAGCTTACTCAGTCTGAAAATAAGCATAAATTAAATAAATAAAAAATAAATAAATTACTCAGTCAAAATCTTCTTAGAAATCTTCCAATATAGTATATATAATAGAAGTACTCCAAATGTTTGAATTTTACAGTATAGGAGGGTTTTAAAATCTTGTTCTTTCTGTGTTTGTTCTCAGTATCAGTAACAGTGTATTTGGTCACTGAGTTATTTCTCGTTTGTGCATCGAGATAATTGTGCATTAAATACTTCATGATAACCATCTGCAGGTGGATTAGATTGCAGTATTGTTTTTGAGTTGCGTATCTTACGTGGATATTAATGTAGGTAATATCAGAATCTCAAGTTTATGATCGTTCTTGACATATTTCTTCTGAATTTTAGGTTACAGCAAAAATGAAACAGTATAAAGATGAGTTGTTGGCATCCTGTCTAAATTTTTTACTCTCTCTACCACATGACATCGTCATGCTTGATATCAAGGCATATATTCCTGCGCTGCAGGTAGGTCCAAGTGATGTATAGTTAACTTTTTTTCTCCTTCTAAAACATGTACCAAATTCCTGGAGCAAGGTCAGTGTCCTCTTGAGCAAGTAATTTAGTAATTGCTTATTTTATTAATTAGTAATAGGGTTTGTTTTCTGGATAAAGAGGTAAATTGTCTGAGTTGCCTTTGTACTTGACCGACTCTGTTAGTGCCTGTATTACAATAGAACAGATATCTCCTGTGCTGATATTGAGTAAGAAGTTGAGCAGACAAAAGTTAGTAGTAAGGAAGATGTTTTGTATGCTCAGTGCTTGCAAATGTGGTATCTCCCTTTAAATCATAATAGTCATTAAAAAGCAGAACTGATGGTTATACATTTGACACACAGAATGCGTTTAAGCTGGGCCTTAGCTGTACGCCAATGGCTGATCTGGGACTGGATGCTTTGGAAGACTGGTCTGCTCACATCCCCAGGCATATAATGCAACCTTATTACAAGGATGTGCTACCCCTTCTTGATGGTTATTTGAAAAACTCTGCAACTACAGGTATGTGTGGGCAATTAATTCTTCTTAGTTATGCCTAGAGACTTGAATGTGACATACTTCTTGTCTATATTGTGGTTCTTGTAGTTGGAAAAGTATCATTTATCTTATCCCCAGAAGTTCACCTTTATTTTTGAACTAAGATTTAGGTAGTTTTGTTGCTGTTTTTTGTTGTGGTCGTTTGTTTTAAGAAACCATGAGCACATGCACGAGGTGCTGGTATACTAAGATAATATTCATATGCTGCTTTTCTTCATCAGTTGAACCCCAGAATAACTGGGAAGTAAGGAAGCTTTCCCGAGCAGCCCAGAAAGGATTTAACAAAATCGTGATACAGCGTTTAAGAAAAGCAAAAACTTCTTCACTGGTAAGAACACTGATGGTTTTTAGAGTTGAAAGTGGATTAATCACTTTCCATTGCATCTCGTCCTCTCTCATTTGCTTCTCTTTTTCTTGAGGTTATTTTTTTTACCTTTAATCAGTCAATTTGGTGAAACCCATTTAACAGTGTGACTCAGAGTGCCATCACATCAGCACAGTTGGAGAGATGTCACATTCTAGGGTGAGAATGGGAGTGATGCAGGGAAGGGGAACTTCAAGAAATCAGTTTGCTTTCATTACACATTAGTCTGGTAGTGATTCTGACTTTAAGATTTTAACTCCATACACGTCAGATACTGGTTTGCACATACTTGCTATTTGAATGTGCAACTTTTTGTTGTTATTATCTTGTGGATAGGTTCAGTCTTAGAAGTCAAACGTACCAGTCATTTTGACCAGTGTCTTCTCAAGTAGCTCCAAATAAGTGTAGTCTTATTTGTATATGCCAGGTGCAAACTGACTTGGAATAAATACTTTTTTAGGTATGAAACTAATAATTGCTTCTACGTGTATTATGTAACTCTTTCCAACTTAGTGGTCTTTAAACAAAATGAGTAGATTTTATATCCCACACAGGCTGTTAAAAACGTAAATTTTAGGCATTGGGTTAAAATAAATGAGAAGTGTTATTTTTGCTTCAGATTTCTTATTGCTTTACGGATTATTACATGTTGCCTGTGCTGATAAAATTTTAACCATTGCTTGAGAAGTGGTAACTGAAAGACCATGAAATGTCTTGAAGGTGTTTTCCAGTGTTTCCTTCTGCTTATTGAAACCAATGCTGCTGTTTTGTTTGCTGCTGCCTCTCTTTTCTTTACTCTTCCTTCTTCATCCATACGCTAATAAGTGCTATCAATCCTTCATTCACTGTGTCAACCAACTTACATAGACATAGACATAATTCTTCCTTCACTAATATCCATCTTCTGAATTATTCAGGATGACAATCCCTCCTTGGAAGCAGTAAGGACTAGAGTGGCTCGCCTTCTTGGCTCTTTAGGAGGGCAGATCAACCACAACTTAATTACGGGTGCGTAACCTAAAAATATTTATATGCCTCTACTGTGCCTCTTGAAAGTTAAGTTCAGTGACATCTGAGCACCACTTTGAGAATGCACAAGCTTTTCAAGGAAAACTATTTATTTATTTTGACAAAACTGCTTTTATTGAGTTTTGGAGTTTAGGAGAACAGAGTATTAACTAACTTACAGAATGCAAAAAACCCGTGTGGAAATCTCACATTAAAGGGAGAAAAATCACCCACGTATGAGCATATGGTTTTATGTACTCATACCTCCCCTTCACCCTCTAGCTGCAAAACTGTTTTGAAATCTCTCATGGTTTACAATTCCTCAAACACTTGTTGCCATCACCTTATTATGATTCCTGCTTAATTCACTTCTGTGACCTGTGGATTGTGCAAAACTCTTAAGTTTACTTCTTGAATTGTCAGTTTAAAGTGCACCACGCTTTTAGCGGGTGTAGAGCTCTTAATGTTTACATTTGTCTTTCCTGCTTTTAAAAACAATTTTATTTCTGCAAAATGACAGGATGAGAAGTAATGGCCTTAAGTTGCACTGGGCAGGTTCAGGTTGGATATTAGGAAAAATTTCTTCTTGGCAATAGTGGTGGCGAATTAGTACAGGCTGCCTGGGGAGGTGGTAGTCACAGTCCCTGGAGGTGTTGTGTGCACGTGGCACTGAGGGCCATGGTTAGTGGTCCTGGTGGGGATAGGCTGATGGTTGGACTAGGGAAACTTAGAGGTCTTTTCCACCCTTAATGATAACATAGGGACTGAAGGAAGTATGGCAGTTTTTCCTGAAGTACCTTGGAGAACACAGCCACAGGTGTAGTCATTCTCTGTGCAACTGAAGGGGTCTTTATGTTGGATCTGCTTATCTGATCTGTATTACACAAAGCTTATTTTTTGTTCTGATATTTTTCCAAATGCATTAGCCACCTCTGCAGAAGAGATGATGAAGAAGTGTGTGTCCTGGGACACCAAGAACCACCTGAGCTTTGCTGTGCCATTTGCAGACATGAAGCCTGTCATCTACTTGGATGTGTTTCTGCCTCGTGTGACTGACCTGGCTCTTTCTGCAAGTGACAGACAAACAAAGGTATTGATGTCCGCACGTGTTTTTGTTTATACTAGCTGAGAAGAACTACATGAAGTAGTGCCTTCCTTGTTAAGGAAGGCCTGTTTTAATCAATTCAGAGGTACAAAAGTGCTCCTTCTGTGCTGGTTCGTGATGCTATTATTCTGATTGTTTAAAACCTAAAGAACAAATGTTCCTAGGAGCTCTATCAGACAGCACTGTGCTTTTTTGAGTTAGACTTGGGATAAAAATGAATGTTTTAAAGTAACTGATCTTTGTTGTTGCTTAATGTCCGTCCCATGCCTTCCTTGTGAGTTTGTGGGCTCAGTCCAGCAGAGCGCAGAAGTAAATACCTTGCTTCTCTGCTGGGTTGAGATATTGATATCCAAAGGGTCCAGAATGGAGGTATCCCCAAAAAAACGCTATGAGGGTGACTTCTCTAGAGATGCATTTTCTCCTTTGAAAAATGACTGCACATCAGAGACTCTAAAATATCAGTAGTGAGGTGAGGTAGAGTGTGTGCAGATCATTTGCATAGGCACAATCCCTTCCTGAAAGTGATTGTTGCACAGATAGAAGTAATTTCTCAAGTACTTCTTTTGACTCTTTTCCTCCTGCCCACAATTTTGTCTTCCCTGTGGAAGTAAAGGATGCATAACCAAAGGCTTTTTTCAATTTCAGATCGCAGCATGTGAACTGCTACATAGCATTGTTGCGTATATGCTGGGGAAAGCATCTCAAATGCCAGAAAGACAACAGGGTCCCCCACCCATGCATCAGTTATACAAACGAATATTTCCAGTACTGCTTCGTCTTGCCTGTGATGTAGACCAGGTAAAAATAATCACTTCTAAGCATTTTAGTTTGTTTAAAACACCTCTGTGCATAGAAATTAATTCATAATTTTGTTCACAGGTTATTCTCAGAGAGTAATCCTAACACATGGCCTTTTTTATTTCAATTGTAATGCATATTTTTAAGCTGAAATTCCACCTTAGGGATAGTTTTCCAGGGTTTCTGTAGAGGGGGATAGGAGCCTTTTCAAATACTTCAGTAATGGAGCGCAGTCCTGAGTGATAGCAGTGTACATATATAGGAATGTTTTGGGACTGAAATTTCAAGATAAATTCCAAGAGTTTGTATTATTAACTGTTCTTCATTACTGTATTTGATTTTTGGATTTTTCTGTAGTAAATTAATCTGGGGAGAAATTAATTCATTCGCTGTTGAGTGAGTACAAAGCTACAGTCTGCAAAAATGGCACCTGGGAGGTTGCATCTGCCTTACTGATAGCTGAGGAAGAAATATTTAATTCAAATATCTCAACTTGATATTTATCCTCCTTTCCTAAAACAAAGTCTCAATGTCTCTAAAACGAAGTCCCAATGTCTCATAGGTTCAGCTCCTCTGAATTTATAGGTGTTGTGCCTTTTCAGACTGCTGCCCAGGGCCTTGGCATTTGGATTTGATTTTTATACCAAAGAGTTCTGTTACAGTATATGGGATACTATGTTACCCATTTAGATGAAACCCTTTCTGCTGTCATATGGCTGAACATAAATTGGAATAAATAGTATCTGCGTTGGTACAAACCAATGCACACAGTCCTGTGTATTGTGTTATAAGCATATATCCATGCATATGTAAATCTACTAAATGGTTCTTCATGTTGGAGCATGATGTTATTTAATCAGGTTAACTTACAAGGTAGAACTGTTGAAATCCATCAAATTAAAATAATTTAAAGGGTTGGGATTGAGAGATTTTTACGAGATCAAAATACAGCTTAAAAGCAAGCTTCTCTGTTTCTCTGGCTGCATATCAGTATGTCAGTGGTTAGTAATATTCTTTACCTGCCTCAAAGTTTCTTACTGAAAGAAAGCCTGGAGGTCTTTTGAGACTAGTTAAATAGAAAGCAGCCAACTAGATTTATTGTTTTGTTTTTTTTAATCCTTAATGTGGAAAAGTTACATTAAGCAGATTATTCATTTTACAGACCCTTTTTCAAAAAGTATTGGTTTTTTGTTCTTATGCATTTTGAATAGCAGAATAACGGAGAAACTTGTTCATCCTAGAAACGTAGTTGGCTTCTTGTATTTTCAGGTAACGAGACAGTTGTATGAGCCCTTAGTCATGCAGCTCATTCACTGGTTTACCAACAACAAGAAATTTGAGAGTCAAGATACAGTGACGTTTCTGGAAGCTATCTTGGTAGGTCATCAGTCTTCCTATTTCTTTTCTCCTGTGCCACGTGACTTGTTTTTAACTTGCATCGTTGTACTACTGAAAGAAGCAGGAGCACATACACTGATATAATAGCTGCTTATTTTTCAGAATACAGATCAACAATTTATCAATTTTACGACCATTTTATGTTTCTTAACTGTGACTTTGAATTTTTCTGTTACTTCGACACTGTCAAAATGCAGTTGGTGTCTTCACAGTCTTTGTAGGAGTAATTAAATGCTCTTTGCACAATCAATGTGTACAAGGAACTACTGGAATTCCCCAAGCCTGAAGGAAAGTTGCTTGTGATGTGTATTTAATTTTTCTTTATGCTTCTTTGATTTTGCTAGGTGAAAAAGCTTTAAATTTATATTTATTTTCTTGTACTGACCTGAAGGTTTCAAGGTACTTTTTGTAAAGGAAAGACAGTGTTAGCACAGTGTCTCTAATGCAGAGAAAAAGGTTTATCAGAAAATGGAATGCCTTAGCTACCTAACCTATTTAGAAGCTCTGACTGAGATGGGAAGAGAAGCCCAGATCTTGGAGGCTGAATCCAGTGCTGCGAGGGCTGGAAGTACTGTCCTTCCCCTGGACAAGTATGAGTTCCAAGGCTTTATTTCTGGGAAGTAAAGCACATTTTTAAACTACTTAAAGAAAAATTCTGTAAGCTGCTACACTACGCTGAAAAATGTTTTGTGTTTTTTTTCATTCTTGTAGTGAAATTATCTCGCTTAATTTCAGAGTGGCATAGTGGATCCGGTTGACAGCACTCTGAGAGATTTCTGCGGTCAGTGTGTACGAGAATTTTTGAAGTGGTCTATTAAGCAGACAACACCGAAACAGCAGGAGAAAAGCCCAGCAAACACCAAGTCTCTTTTTAAAAGATTATACAGTCTTGCTCTTCATCCCAGTGCTTTCAAGAGACTAGGTGCAGCACTTGCTTTTAACAGCATCTACAGAGAATTCAGGTGAGTAAACAGAGCCTGGAACTGTAACCAACTTGGACTAAAAGGTTGACGAGGTGAAAATAATTCAGTGTAAGACCCAAACAGTCATCTATCCACACTCATTCTATTCATGTATACAACAGCTGTAAAACTGTGTTGTTGAGATTATTCATTGATTCAATTATAAATTTCTATCACAGATTTATAGTGAGTTATCTGTCTTTTAGAAGCACTCAGTAAGTCTTCATTGCCACTCTCTTAGAGTGGCTTTGGTGTATTTTTTTATGTAGGTGTCTTGTGCAGTTTATTTCTGCAGTATTTTAGTTTGTTTTTAATTATAACTTCACACTCAGTGCTTCTACTCAAGTTTCTTATCATTTATTTCTGATTTTAAAGGGAGGAGAATTCTCTGGTGGAGCAGTTTGTGTTTGAAGCATTGGTTGTGTTTCTGGAAAGTCTGGCTTTAACCCATACAGACGAGAAATCATTAGGTAAGCTATAATTAGCTACGACTAACAAAAGTGATCCGGTTTAATTTTTATTTAAAAAAAGAAAAACAAAAGGAAACTAAAGAATACTGTGAATCTATAACGGTCGGAGGAGGGAATGTGCCTACTTTGCAACGAGAGATAATTTGAAATCTAGTTAAGAACTGTTCATGTCAACTCCTTCCAAAACGTAAATGTGGAAGATTTTTCTTATGCTTAATTAAAAGAACATTTTTCACATTTACTGTGATATACACCTTTATAGTAACAGTAATAATATTGATAGTATTAATGATTTGAGACATTGTTTTGTAGTTGCATGGTGTAAAAATGTAGCTTGATAAGAATTCTGAAGTCTGTTCTTTTAAGACAAACACAATTCTCAGGAAATGGCAATTTCTCTATATTCTATGGAATATTTTTTATGATTTTGTCATTCTTGGTTGCTGTGTGGTTCTTCTGTATGACAGTATGTGAAGATTTGATCACCTCCTCCACAATACATACGATTCTTCAGTATCCAGTAAACCTGCTTTTCTTTTTTCCTTATGCTTTGGCTTTCATCAATTAATAATAATTACAACAGAAAGCCAAAATCTCATGTTACAGAGCTTTATTTCTTTCAGAGAAACAGGTGGGGATATCAAAGAAGTAGCCCCCAAATAAATATTTGTGTGGAAACATTTTACTGTTGAAGTGTGAGAGCAAAAAGAAGAATATACTTTTTTATAGCAGAGGGCACTCTGCTGCTTTGTGGTCTTGTTCTTCAACCTTGAAAAATTTACCATAGCAGAGAATGGTGTAGGTAACAGACATCCTGTGTGTCAGCCTCCTGCACTATTTCTGTGGTCATAATACCTCCATTAATTTAACGTGTTTATTTATAGATGCATATATGCATATTCTCTCTTCTAACAGGTACCACTCAACAATGTTGCGATGCTATTAATCACCTGAAGCGCATAATCAAGCATAAAGCACCCGCTCTGAACAAGGAAGGAAAACGGCGGGTACCACGGTCAGCAGTTTGACATTCTTCTGTTTCTTGAATAACGCACCCTCTTTAACAATGATTCAGGATAGAGAATTCCTCCTGTGACTGCTACTAATGGACATATGTTCTCAAAGTGTCAGAGGAGAAATTCTCTCTTCTGCTGATACGTCTGTTGAACTACTGGTGGGGAAATGCTTGATGTGATTCTAGAGGATCATAATAGTCATTCTTTCATCCTGTGTGATGAGCTCAGAACAGATCATTTCCTTTTATTTTGAATGGATGGAAGGAAAAGAAAAGCATGTTTCTCACACAGCTATGTTCAAAATAATGTTGGTAGTGAAGGAAAGTTCTTCTAAATCTTTTATTATTGCTGTAAGTATTAGCTGAAGTAGGACTAGCTGCAGTAGGATGTTGTAGACTTAACAAGAGAAGTGGAAAAAGCAGAAGTGGATTCAGTATCACAGTAGCTGTTCTGATTACACTGCTGACCCTCCTTTAAGCAAGAGGGTGGGACTTAGAAACATCCTGAGGTTCTTTTTGGCCCGAACTGTTCTGTAACCTAAAGAAACTGGCAAGTAGAATCTGAGATGTATCTGAGCTTACATGTAGTGAGCTAAGAGACAGGATAATTAGGGAGAGGAAAATTTATGTTATAATTTAAATGGTAATCTCTATTTTTGTCTTCATCTGTTACAAACAGAGATACCTGGTTTTGTTTTTTAAACTGTTGACATAAAGACTGCTCTAGGATTTCACATTAGAGTGGGGGAAAAAGGAAAAGCAGTGTAAGCTGTGCTTGTGGAAGAACTCTTCCTTATAGTCCACATGGGTTTGGTGAGATGGATAGAAGGCATACATAATGCTCATTAAACACTGGCTTTTTTTTTTTCAACTGGAAGACAATGGCTTCTTGTTAGATGTTGTGAATACTATTAATTCCTAATATTCTTGTGCAGAGGATTTCCAGCTACTAAGTCAGTGTGCCTTCAGGATGTTGTCATGTGGCTCTTAGTGCAGTGTGGGCGACCTCAGACGGAGTGCCGACATAAAGCCATGGAGCTCTTTTATGAATTTGTTCCTTTGTTACCAGGTATTGTAAGTTGCAGTGTATTATTATCATATCAGTGACATTGGCACTGGGGTTGAGTGCACCCTCAGCAAGTTTGCTGATGACTACAAGCTGTGTGGTGTGATTGACACACCAGAGAGGTGGGATGCCATCCAGGGAGACATAGGCTTGAGCACGAATGATGCGAGGCATGAAACACCTTCCCTGTGTGAGCAGGCTGAGAGAACTGAAGCTGTTCAGCCTGGAAAAGAAAAGGCTCCAGAGAGACCTGTCAGTGGCCTTTCAGTATCTAAAAGGGGGCTATAAGAAGGAAAGGGGCAGACTCTTTAGCAGGGTCTGTTGTGATAAGACAAGGGGAAATGGTTTCAAACTAAAAGAAGGGTAATTTAGACTGGGTGTAAGGAAGAAGTTTTCTTTTACAGTATGGGTGGTGAGGCACTGGCACAGGTTGCCCCTCTTGGAGGCACTCAAGGTCAGACTGGATGGGGCTCTGAACAACCTGATCTAGTTGTAGGTATTGCCCTGTTCATTGCAGGGGATTTGGACTAAATGACCTTCAGGGGTTTCTTCCAACTCAGACAATTCTAGGATTCTATGATCCTTGCTTTCTAAATGCTGTGCATTCCTTTTCTATACATTTTCTGGGCAATATTTTTGAAGCAAATATCTCCTCACTGCTATTTAGTTGCTAATGTTGGAAAACAAATGTGAGAACCACAGGTTTTGGGTTGGGGTTATGGTCATGGAGGAGACTTTTACTGAAGACTTCCTTCTGATCAGGAGAGAGAACTTCTAGGCCTGGGGCTGCTGTTGTATATTGCTATGATGGCAGCATTTGCTGACTGGGAAATAGTGGGAGCAGCTCCTAGGTGAGCTTCTTCCTTGTGGTTAACTTCAGTGGCATAGTTTCTATACTAGAAGATCCAAATGAAAACACAAAATCTGACAGTGATCGTCCATTTGCCTCTAATTCCTTGTTAGTTTGAAATGAGTTGTTTTCCTATAGAACTCAGATGTGTTTTTATTTCTATCAGGAAACAATTCTCCATCTTCTTGGCTGGCTGATGTTTTAAAAAAGAGAGACGTTTCCTTCCTTATTAACAAATTTGAAGGAGGTGGCAGTGATGCCAAAAGCCCGTCTGGGATTCTTTCTCAGCCAACTCTCCGTGATATGCAGGAGCCCTTTAGTTTACTGACTGTCATGCGGTGGATGGATATGTTCTTAGCGGCGCTGGACTGCTACAATACTTTCTTTGAGCTGCGAATGATCAAGCCTCATGAAATACTGGGTGAGCGATTAACAGTTGCAGTATGGTGATTCATGCCTGTTACAGAGGAGTAGTTCCAAGAGGAGTTCCCACCTCAGACTGGAAGCCGTTGTCTTAAATATGGAGTTAATGAATTTTACAAACTCTCTCAAAGATCTCATTGACAGTTGTTGTTGTGGATGTTTTGTGGTGTTTGTGTTGTGTTTTTTTTATGAGGTACTTTGTTAATACTGTACCTTTAAAATGTTTCCTTTCAGTCCTAGAAATGTACCATTAGATTGCTCTCGCTAAATCATCCACTCATCAGCAACTTGTTTTATTCTATCTTAGCTTCACAAATCAAACTGTACAGCTAATTTCCCTCTGCTGAGCAGAGCCATAGATTTTGAAATAATCCTTCTAAGTTGTTTACCTGTTCTTTACTGATGTCTGGGGTGAGCTATGAGAAAGCAATGAAGGAAGTCCCCTATTTACTTCAAGCCTTTAAGTCAATTTCTGATACTTCAACCTGAACTGCTTTGCATTTGATTGTGTACATAACACCTTATGAAACACTGGGTCTTAACCAAAAGGTTTTCTTAATTTTTCATTCACTTCTGACCAAAATGCCTTTTATCACTGTCAGTACAGTTGCGTATAAGTCTCGTGCATGCAGTAGGTAGTCTGCCTGTGTCATCTGCCTTTATTTAAAACAATATTATAAGATCTTTATTAGATGCAGTTAGCATACAGCCAGGCTATTCAAAACTATGGATTTAAAATTTTCACCCGTGTTACACGTGCCTGAATGATCACTGGTAATTACATGCTGATAATGATCAGTAATTAGAAAGCTACACTTCACTGCCCAGAATGTAAATATTTGCAAATGACATAAAACTTTCAAGAAATACTCGTGTGAGATGTGGTAGTTTTTCTGTTCATTATTTCAACACAACTATTTTCTTCCTAACACAAATTAATATATAGAACTCTTGTGAGCTGCTATCTCATTTCTGCTCACCATGATTCACCGTAGGTGTAAATGAAAGGTCGTCGTTCTTGGAAGCAGTGGATTTCTTCCTCGAAACTATCGCCTTGCATGATATCCATGCAGCAGAGCAGTGCTTTGATTCCAGATCAAGAGGCAACATATTCAGTCCACAAGAGAGAGAAGTGTATAATTACAGTAAGTGTACAATTATCGTGCGAATCATGGAGTTTGTCACCATGATCCTGGAAACATGCCAGCAGGATTTCTGGAAGGTAGGCACTGACATCTGTAGTGAGTAAATGATGCAAATTGTATATGTGATTAGATTGATTTTTTTTTTTTCACTGTGAGGGTAGTTTGCTGGATATCTTATCCTCAGTCGTGCTTGGTTTCAAATTGGTGACTAAGCATCATCAGCTGTTACAATCTTTGCATGTAAGAGAAAGTATGCTGCGTAGTTGAATTTTAGTGGTTGACATAGGGTTGACATAGTTTTGAATAGAAGGGTGAATGTTTCCTTATATATTCCAGTGAGGGAATTGTGAGATTGCTCTGCATAGAGCACTTGCAATGAATATTTCTTCAGGAGTTCTGATTGCCTTAAGTTGGTCAAGGCAATAGTTAATTAAATCAAGAAGTGACGTGGCAATTTGTTCTTGAATTCAAGAACAAAAATGTTCAGATCTCTTAACTTGCCTAGCTTGGATGTAATGCAGACCATAATTAAAGCCATAGAATATAGTATTTGTGAAACATACAGTGCCAGATACACTTCTGAGACCGTCTCTTGTTTTAAGTAAATGTTTAATGGTGTGCATAGGGATGTATATCTGGATTTCCAAGTGATTACAGATGTATGATCAAGACTGAAACAGGCGTATGTGGATATAAAAAAGGTTTCAATTCCAATTTGATAGCATAAACCCTATGTATTTTTATAGATACTTTATTTCTGTGCATTAGCACAATTCATTGAAATTCAGATGTTTAATCAAAGACAGATAATGCCATTTCACCAGAACAGTTAATGTTAGTTAATGTTGTGTATTATGTTTCCTTCTAGCTATTATGAGTAATGGTAAGTAATGAAGAATAAAATAGTTCCAAATCCTTTTAGGATTCCTTAAATTTTCTTTTAATGTTTTGTTCTTTCTAGCTACTTGAGAAGGAATTTCTTAATGCAAACTTTATAGAGCTTCTGGTGATGACAGTGTGTGATCCGTCACATATAGGATTTAATACAGCTGATGTACAAGTCATGAAAAATCTCCCAGATATCTCAGTGAGGCTCTTGAAAGCTTTGATGAAATCTCCCTATAAAGAGTATTTGCAACTATGTTTAAAAAAAAGAATCACCCCACAGAGGTAAGTGGGAACTTTCTTGTAAGGAAATGTCCAGAACAAATGAAATTGAAATGGGAAATGCAAAATGATGTTGTGTATGGTTGCAAATAGACATCCCCACCATTCTAAAATTATCCCTTCTCTTTTCTTATTAGCTTTGAGGACCTCTGTTCTGTTGATCTGTTTAATTCAGATGCACGTTTTGATCAAGTTAGGTTTAGTGCTGTTCTTTCTGCCTGCAAACAACTCCAGAAATCTGGTCTGCTTCATTCTGTTCTTCACAGTCAGGTAACTGTTTATCTAGAAACTAATTCTGAATATTTTTATAAAGTTAAAAGCTAGTAAAAGCCTAGTATGAAAACTGAGAACAGGTTGGGTGAATTTATGTGAAATGAGATCAACAGTGAAAAGCTGGTGTTGAATGGGTCCAGAAATAAATACGTTACGCTTATTCTACAAATCTGGGTAGCATAATAGTGAGGTGTGAGCAATCTTCATCATCATGTCTGTCTTCCTCCAGTTTCTAGGGCCTGGAGGTGACCAAAATCTACCCCAAATTTTCCCTTTCATTGGGCTTTGTAGGGGCACGTTTTCTTTGATCCCCCAAAATCCTGACAAATGTTTTTAAATAGCAATTCTGCAATCCAAAAAGCAGTATCTTCTTTTATGTAAGATCATTTGTGCTGTGAAGAAGTGTTGCATCAAGTCTCTGGAACGCAAGGGTGAACATTTTTTCCAAGGACAGGAATGCCCATTGGCTGATCAGGAGCAATACAGTGGGTCTGAGTTGCAGGAAAACAGGATAGAGAGCAGTTAGGGATGGGGGTGTAGGTTACATTACTCAAAATAATTATTTCTAAGAAGTTTCTGATTGTAGTCAAACACTATTTTGGGCCATTTAAAGAAAACATTAAGCAGCAGCCATAAGGACTGAAAGAATTTGTCAACAGTTAAGCATGTGGCTGCGTTCAGCAAGTAACAAACCCATTTCATTTCTATTTGCACTTGCCATCCATCTTTTATGTCTGAGAATCTAGAATTAAGATTATAGGGCAGCAATTCTCAAGGAGTGCATGGCTTGCCTCTTAAAACCCACCCATTCTCGTTGAGCTGTTCATTTTGTTCCTGTAGTATTGTTATCCCCTCAGATTTTTTTTCAGATCTGAATCATTTGGAAATGTTTCAAAAATTGTTTTGAACCTTGTGCGCAACAAGATTATCTGATTAAAAGCTTTGCTGTTCAGTTAGAAAGGAATCTTGTATGTATTTGCATTGCTTTATGAGAAACTCGCTTGGAATTCGTGTTTCTGTTACCTAGATGGATGAATTAAAAAGCCTTTGTGTTATTTTTTCAGCTTATATTCATTGGCACTTTTTTTTCCTGTAGGATGAAAGGCCTCATCCCTCAATTGGCTCTAAGCTTCTTTCAGTTGTTTATAAAAGCATTGCACCTGGGAGTGAAAGGAGCTCTCTTCCAGCAGTAGACATCAGCAGTAAGCGATTAGCTGATAGACTCCTCCAGCTTGCTTTTGCCATTGATGACCAGGTAGGATGTGGTTTCCAATGTGAATGCTTAATCCTCAACTTTGTATCTTCAGGAACTATCCTGTAGAATAACCAGAATACATATTTTGGGTAAAAGAAGCTTTATTCATACTCCTACAGAGAAGCTTCAAACACTCTCTGGCTTAATCGAGGGACAAAGGGAGATTTTAAGTGGCAAGCATTTCAATATTTTGTTTATGCTTTATTACTATATTTCATGGTAACGTGAAACAGTTTGAGATGGGAGCTTTTTAAAAGAAGGGGAAACGTGGTTGATTTTGGTTGTTGGTTGTTTTTTTCAGGAAATTTGTGAAACTTAATGCATTTGAGATAACTCTGGTGCTGTCTTATATTTTACAGTGTGAGGAGCTAGTAAGTCTGCTGTTGAACACAGTGGTGTTATCTGTGCCACTATCCAAAGCCTCAGAGAGGAACTTTGTTGATTTTTCTCATGGACAGTATTTCTACAGCCTGTTCTCAGACACCATTAATCAGCAGCTGCTAAAAAATCTGGATGTGATTGTAATCCAGCTTATGGAATCATCTGTCAGCAATCCCCAAATGGTATTAAGCTTCTTCTTTAAAAGGACAAATTCGTATGGAAATGTTAGGAGTAAAACTTCTTTGTTACAGTTGGATGTAACTGAGTGCCTTCAGTTGCATTTGGGAAGCGTGGTATTGATAGGGCTTTTTAGTGGTTTATTTTGTGTTTTTTGTTTACTTTGGTTTTATTTTGGGTTACAGCCTATTGGCACTGGCTTCCTGGTCCTTGGCGACCTGACTCGAGTGCAAAGTGCTTGCCTGTTACCTACCCTGAAATCTATGAATTTCAGGAATTTTGCATAGTGTTTCATCTGAAGAACATCATTCCCATTTTTGTGTACTATGTAGAGGGATGTACTGTGGAAGATAAATGACTGTAATACAGTCCTTTGATAAGACATTTTTTCATTTTTATGCAATTGTTTTGTTTGGTAAGAAAAAAGAAAATATATATATATATATTTTACTGTACCCATGCAAATCCACTGAAATCTCAATACTGATGACAAGAATCCAGTTTAATTGCTGACTGTTAGAGAGGAGAATGCAGAATTCAGGCTTAGAAGTCGGTGATCAGTAGTAGTCTTAGTCACATCTTAAACTGTAAAGGGAGGGGATTGGAATGTACTTGTTCATAACTTGTTCAAGTTTTATTTCTGTTTTCAGAGTTTATGCAAGTAACTTATATATGTGACTCTCCTATTTCTCAGTTCCATGCTAACTTGTATTTTCAAATATTGGTCCTCAGAGTTACTCTGGGTTATTATTTGTTTCTGTGTATTCACACACAATGTATGGGAGGGATTTGTTACATTGGTATTTGATTTAAACAGGAAGGAGTATGGTAGATGTCTCTTTTTCAGAAGTAGGTGCTTCTAAATTCCTACACAGTGACTCCTGTATCCTGTTGAGATTTAAATCTAGCATTGCTGTGTGATGCAGTGAGTTGAAAATCCTCCCAACATATTTGCAGACTAAATTTGAAAGTTCCTTTTACTGGGTTCTTGCTTCCCGTTAAGCGCAGTTTTAATTTAATTAAGGATGTGGGATAGAATTAAGATCTTCTAATTCTAGATCCCATCTTCAGCCTTTCCACAAAGTCAAATTAGAGTGGAGCTTCTAATTTAGGTGCTTTTAGAACAGATGGTAATTCAGACAGAAAGATCCATCTGAAGCTGACGGGATATTCATCCATCCTCTTCTTTAACAAGCTCTTGTTGGTTGTCTTTCTTCTGAATCTGTGGCTTTGTTGGGTGTTTTTTTTCCCCGTGATTGCCCATACCAGTGAGGAGATAATATCATTGTGTAGGTTTGAAGACAGGAATCTCTGTTGCTTTTCCTTTCAGGTTGGAAGCATTTTGAATGGCATGTTAGATCAGAGTTTTAGGGAGCGTACCATCCGCAAGCAGCAAGGAGTGAAACTGGTCACAGCAGTACTGAGAAACTGGAAGAGGCTTGACAGCTGGTGGGCCAAAGATTCATCTCCTGAGAGCAAAATGGCAGTCTTGACTCTGCTGGCAAAAGTTCTCCAGGTATGCATTGTTTTGTAACGGCCAGGTAACTTTTCTAATTCTATAGGAAGATATCTTAGCTTAAAGGAATGGTCTTCTTTATTCCTCTTACGCTTGGGGGAGGAGGTGGGGAACTGAGTAATGACAGTCTGTTTTGTTTTGTTTTTTTGGAAAATGTAAAAAATATTTGGACAGGCAGAAATGTTGCTCTTCTCTCCACCAGCCTTCTTATTTTAGCTGCTCATGTGTTTCTCTGCCTTTTTGCCTTCTGGAGAATGGACACAAGCATGGGGAGTAAACATAGAAAATGAACAGCCTCTGGTACCATTTCTTCTGCCTTACTGGCATCTAGAAAGTCACCACAGAGCTACCTTAATCAACAGTGTGCAGAAAGGTTTTGATTTTTAGGACCTCTAACCTTGGTTACATTCAGGTTTTGCTTAATGTTGTTTTTTTTTCTATCGTGAAGGCAGAATTTATCTACTTAGCCCATTTTTTTAGGAACTTGTAAAAGTAGCCATGTGTAAACACACAAGTATTCACTTACTTGAGGACGTTTGAAATTATAAATATCATTATTTTCAACTTGAATCTTTTTGAAGGTATGTTCTGGGGCACGTATTGTGAATTGTGTTGCTGTATTCATTGCTAGTAAAATGACTAAGAGGAAATCTAGCTTTGAGATGTAGCTTGATTTATTTTTGAAGTGGAAAATATCCAGCACATAAGCTTGTTTGTATAGCATAGGGGCTTTTAGAATTCTTACTGGCAGTCCTACTAAAACCAGAATTGCAGTATGTGTATTTTTGGAAACATAATTCTGCAGCACGTGGGTTGCTTTTATTGTTCACTAATATAAGGTTCTCTCTGATTAGTCCAGATAAAAATCTTTATTTTTTTTAACTTGTCTGTCATTCCAGATAGACTCTTCAGTTTCTTTCAATACCAGTCATGAAGCATTTACAGCTGTTTTTGATACCTATACCAGTCTACTTACTGACCAGAATTTAGGCTTAAATCTGAAGGTAAGTTGCTCACTTAAGTATCTTCTCTGATATGTCCATATTAGGATGTTAGCGGTTAATAAAACCCTCTGTTATTAGACTTAGTTTTTTACCTTAGTTTGCACAGGGAAATTACTTCTATTTTTTTTATTCCCCTCTTCAGCTTCCTAAAAATTGTAAATAATTGTTTGTATTTTAGACAGAAAGCAATGTCACAGATGCTGTGCTTTTTGTTTTGTGTGTAACTTTTTTTTTTTCTCTAGGAAAAAAAATACTGTCGGTTGCAAATAATTTACAACTCTAAATGTTCATTTTTGAATCAACAGTTAATCAGGTTTTTAGCAAGGACTGGCACTTGCTAAATGTCAAACTATAAACGTGCAATGATTCCAAGGTCCACCTCTGTGTGAGACCGGTAACTGCTATTTGTGATTTGGTCAAGTGAGGGAGACAGAGTATTGCATACTGAAAGTAGAAGTTGTAGGATGACAGAATCACAGAATTGTAGGGGTTAGAAGGGACCTTTAGAGATCTGAGTCCAACCCCCTGCTAAAGCAGGTTCCGTGCTTTAGGTCAAACACATAGGCATCCAGATGTGTGTTGAATAGCTGCAGAGAAGGAGACTTCACAAAGTCTCTGGGCAGCCTGTTCCAGTGTTGCATTGGTCTTGCTGTAAAGAAGTTCTTCCTTGTGTCAGTATGGAACTTCCTGTGCTCCAGTTTTGTTCCCTTGTCCCTTGTTCTATTACTACATGCCACCGAAAGGAGTCCTCCCACACTTCAGATATTTAGGAACAGTTATGAGATCCTCTTTTAGCCTTCTGTTCTTCAGACTGAAGAGTCCCAGCTTTCTCAGTCTTTCCTCCTTCGGGAGATGCTCCAGGCCCTTAATCTTCTTTGTTGCCATCTGCTGCACTCTTTCTAGGAGATCCCTGTCTTTTTTTTGAACTGGAGAGCCCAGAACTGGACACAGTATTCCAGATGTGGCTTCACCAGGGCAGGATAGAGTGGAAGGATGTCCTTCCTTGACCGGCTGTCCATGCTCTTTTTAATGCATCCCAGGATACCACTGACCTTGGCCACAGGGGCACATTGCTGTGTAGATGCTAGAGCATAAGCTTCAGACCAGAAGACTAAAAGTTTTATACTTAAAAAATAGTTTTGTGTGGTTGCTGCTTTGTCAGTCCACCTTTAAATGGATAGTTTTGAGCTTCACTGTGCATTCAAAATAAACCTTGCTTTAGCTGCTAGGTGGTACATTAAAGCAGTGACTTCATTATTATTTTTTTTTTTAAGCGAGCATCCACTATCACAGAAGTCTAATATATAGCAGAGTCAGGCAGGAAATGTTAATTAGCTTTTAACTCCTACTCAATATTGATCAAAGATGTTTTCTGAAGTACCACCTTAAAGAAGAGCACTTACATGATGCATCTTACAGTTCTCTGAGCCTTTGAATCAGTAAGTACAACCACTGCCGATTGTTTTGTGGTCCTTAAATGCTTTGTAATTAGTGAGTAGTCTTATTTTTGTTTAAAGCTTTTTTATCTTTCTTTCAGGGCCATGCCGTGATCATTCTTCCGTTCTTCACTAATTTGAGTGGAGAAAAACTTCATGACCTTAAGAATGCTCTTGATCAACTTGTAGCTTTCAATTTTCCTATGAGTTCAGATGAGTTTCCCAAAGGAACCTTGAAGCACAATAACTATGTGGACTGCACTAAGAAGGTTAGTATCTTTCAGAAATGATTACGTAATTAGAAGCCTAATTGAACTGTACCTTGAAACAGTTGTCTATATATCACATAGGGGTGTGTGTGTGTATGTATTTATAGCAGAGGTAGGTGTGTACTTACGTATCACAGAACCTGGAATTAGATAAGCACGGTTCCCTTAAGGAAATCAGCTATTAGTTCTTAGTTAAATTTTTATCCAGTTGTTGAATTTATATATACATATCTTGAGTATATGCTTCTGATTGATATGGAAAAGTTAAATGGAATTGACTTGATTCCTTGTGACTCCTTACTTTGTGTTGTATCTTTTTTTCAGTTTTTAGATGCTTTGGAGTTGTCTCAGAGTCCAATGTTGTTGCAGCTGATGACAGAAGTCCTTTGTAGGGACCACAGACATTCTATGGAGGACTTATTTCAAGCCAGCTTCAAAAGAATTTCCAGAAGGTAAGTTTTGGTCCATTGCATTTTGCTCTTGGTCTTAGTGAACTTTTCATGATGGAAACATCCTTCTTGTCCGTATAACAGTGATAGTTAACATCATGATGTTTTATATTATAGTATGTTTAAGTTATGTAGTGCTTTTGTCTTCACTATTCCAAAATATTTCTGAAATGGCACCAACTTACATGTGATGCTGCCAATTTCTGGACAAATTGTGTAAAACCTTCTGTAAATTGGCTCATTCTGGCAGAATGCAGTTTGAAGGTAGTAGTTGTGTGCAATACCTATTTTTGCTACCACTCTAACCACAGTGCTCCCATAAGTAAATAACACTTAAATTGTCAGCTAGTTAATTTGCTCAACACCCCTGGAAATAGAACAGCACTTTTTTTTTTTTTTAATTAAAGTGTTTCCAGACTGATAAGTTGTTGACAGAAACATACTCTGTCCACAGAACAGATCTTTAGTCTAGAAACCAAGCATTCCAATTTATGATGGGCTATTAAGTAATGACTGTTCTGAAGCATGCAGTTTGCTACACGGAGTCATTTATCTTCTGCCCAAGTCCCATTTTTTGGAGTTTTAGCTACTATAAAATTATTCAGAACAGTGATTCATCTAGAACCATGGAATATCCTGAGTTGGAATGGACCCATAAGGATCATTGTATCCAGCCCCCGGCTCCTCACAGGACCACCCAAAGTTCAAACCCTACATCAGAGTGTTGTCTGAGCACTCCTGGAACTCTGGCATTCTGGCACTGTGACCACCACTCTGGGCAGCCTGTTCCAGGGCTTGACCACCCTCTGAATAAGACCCTGTTCCTAACCCCCAGCTGCTCCTCCCCTGACACAGCTCCATGCTGTTCCCTCGGGCCCTATCGCTGTCACAGAGAGCAGAGCTCAGTGCTGCCCCTCCGCTCCCTGTGAGGAGCTGCAGCTGCGATGAGGCCTCCCCTCAGCTCCTCTGCTCTGGGCTGGACAAACCCAGGGACCTCAGCCATTCCTCACACACCTTTCCCTCCAGATCCTTCACCATCTTCATAGCCCTTCTTTGGACACTTTCTAATAGCTTTAAGTCCTACTTATACTGTGGTGCCCAAACCTGTACACGAAGGTCGAGGTGAGGCCATACCAGTGCAGAGCAGGATAATCACTTTCCTCATCTTCTTCCATTTGCCTCCACCTTTCATGTGTACCAGATGCTATTTTTTAATTATTATTATTATTATTATTATTTTTTAGATTGGAGCTGACAAAGTTAGTGATGGTTTTTGTATTAAACCATCAAAGATGTACAAGCAAGTTTACCACTTCTTGCAGAGCAAGAAGCTGAGACTTGCTTTAGAGAGTTTCAAACTAATCTTGCATGTCTTGTACAATACCTAAGTGGGTATGAACAAAGACAATATAATTTTAATGACAGAAGTGGTTTAAAATGCAAATGGAGTCTGGTAAGGATGAGTTTTCTTCTTGAGATGTTTATCTTATTTAGGAGCAGCACTGACAAACAAGTGGTACTGTTGGACACTGTTCACAAGATGTTCCAGAATGAAGACCTTCTTTCAAATATTGTCCGTCAAGCTTTTGTGGATCGCTCCCTCCTCACTCTCATGTCTCACTGCAGCTTGGATGCATTGAGAGAATTCTTTTGCAAGATTATAGTGCAGGCTATGGATACACTTAATTCCAGGTTTACAAAGGTATGAATTATAAATAAATAAATTGGGAAACGTAATGTTGACTGTCTCTACATACATTTTGCTTAGGTTTGATTAAAATGCTGTAATTGAAACCACTTGATTTCAATTTTGCCAGTTTTCTGTATCTTGCAAGCAGAAGTTTTTCCTTATTACGTGTTTTGATTCTGTTACTTTGAAGTTAATGCATGTTTGCATTTCTTCTGTGTATAGCTGCAAAGTCATCTGTATATGTAAAAAAGGGATCTGAGGTACTGTCAAAACCCACTCTAACTTTTAAGTATAAAATGCTAGTCTACTAATACATTGTGAAAGAGATGTATTAGACCTGTGCTTGGAGAAAGGAAGGTCTGTGCTCTTAATCACTTGCTGAAGGATCTTGTCTACAGTCATAAGATAGATGTGTTTCTTTCTCTATGTGCTACTTGTCATCCACGTTAGTTAAATCCAATGATTTTTTTGTTAGTTTGTGTTTTCTTGCTGAGGTTCTCTTCCACTTGATAGTTTTTATGATGCTTCTGTTTAAGAGCAGCAGCACAGACAAGGTGCTGAAATTATCCAAATTTGGAATAGAATAGTTCAGCTGAAAAGGACCCACAAAGATCATCTAGTCCAACTTCCTGACTGCTGCAGGGCTAACCAAAAGCTAAAGCATATTATGCCTCCAGAATACTGAAAGATGTGGGATATCAACCACCTCTCTAGGAAGCCTGTTGAAAATTCCAAATGTTCAGTTGGAACATTCCCTTGTGCTGCTTTGTGCCATTCCTTTGCGTCGTCTTAAGTTCCCAGGAGGTATTCTAATAGTAGTCATTATCAAACGAAACACTGGAAAGAAGACTTTACATGTAGACTTAGACACACGCTTTCACACGTGCTTCTATTGCTGTAAGTGTTGGCACTGAAGTGAGGTGCACAAAGAAACTCATAATTTCCACAGGTACATTTTTTGAAATGGCAGTAGTAGGGACACGATATTTTGTCTGCTTATCAGTTATATGTATATTTTTACCTTTGTTTCTATGGATGTGCTTTGTTTAAAAACAAGCTGATCCTTGTTTTCATGGGGAAGGATGTTCTGTGTTTTCAGCTCCTGTTGAGCCAAAGGACTTTAGGTATCTTCAAGTTGCACAAATTGCTGTTGTTTCTCGACACACAATTCAAACCGACAGATTTCTTTCATCACCAAGCATATTTGTCTCCTTGTTGCTCTTACAGGTGTGTTTTGTTTAGGATGTCTGAGATGTTATTTGATAGTCCACATATATCACTCCAGTATCACTCTAATTATTTAGTCAATTGTAGTTAAGACAGTTTACCTGCTAAACAGATCAGCATAATTTTAATAACTGTGTTACACAAAAACTCAGAACTTGTAAGTTATTGTTGTAGAAGATAAAAGTAATCTGAAGGCTGTTTAGCAGTAACCAGAGTAACCATGGACCTCCTTAGCCAGGTCAAACTCTAGGAAATTTTTCTGAGTCTTTGCTTATTTGTTTTCAGTCCAATGAATGTGTTTTTGATACCCAAATCACCAAGAAAATGGGTTATTACAAGATGCTGGAAGTGATGTATATACGTCTTTCAAAAGATGATGTTCACTCCAAGGATTCTAAAATTAACCAAGCTTACCGTGGCTCTGTAAGTGTAGAAGGAAATGAACTTACCAAGGCACTAATAAAGTAAGATTATTTTTCCTTGTATTTCCTTTCAATTTCTAATTAGATTTTTGGGTAGATACTCTTATTAGGTATGTCATGTAAAGCAGAAGTATGACTTGGTCAAGGATGAACACAGTCTATGGTGTAGCTTTTGGTTATAAGTAGAATACTCAGTATTTAATTTACATTTAATAAACAGATCTTGAACATAGGGGTTGGAACTAGATGGTCTGTAAGGTCCTTTCCAACCTGAGCTGTTCTACGATTATCTACAATCCTACGTCAGAATGACTTCCACCTCCCCTCCTTCCTAGTTGTTTTGTTTTACTTGCTTTTCAGTATGGTTCTTTACCTTTAAGTTTCAGCTTGAGTATTCTTAAACACTTATGACAGAATCGTAATGCACCTAAGAGGACTTAAAAGCTTTTTTTTTTTTTTGTCAATGATTTACTTAAGATTTATATGCGCTTATGGGCAAAAGACCTATAAAAGATTGTTATCTAAACTAATTTTCTCTGGCTAATCCATAGCATGGCTCAGAATGCCTGTCCACTGATAAGTTGGTGGGAAAGAGCCACAAGACTTGTTTGTGTATGAATTGAAAGGTATCTTCATTTTCTATGAAAATACTCTGCCATTTCCTTGATGTTAAAGATGGCTGTGTAAATACCAGTGGAAGTTGGCTGTGCCATTGGTGAATGGTGAAATTAGTATTTAATGCTAATATTGCTATAGTGATATGGATCCCTTGAAATTCTGTTGATTCTATCTTTGGTTGGAAGGCCTTTCCTGTGCTTTTTAAAGACAAGGAAGAAAAGCAGCAAAGAATTTGGTGTTTACATGTCCATTTTCGCTTATTCTTATTTTCAGGTTGTGCTATGATGCATTTACAGAAAACATGGCAGGGGAGAATCAGCTGCTGGAGAAGAGGAGACAGTATCACTGTGCAGCATATAATTGTGCTATTGCTGTTATTAGTTGTGTCTTCACTGAAAGTAAATTTTATCAAGGCTTTCTCTTTACAGAAAAATCAGAAAAGGTGAGAATCCGTTGTTGCTGCTAAGAAGCTTCCAGAGCACGAAACATGAAGAGGTGTTACTTGGTGTCAATAAATCAAAGACTCAAACTTGAATGACAGGCAGTTATATAACGAACTACTCAGTGAGGCAGGCAGTAGGAGTAGTTGACTTTCTTTTCGTGTCATTTGAATTGCTGATGAAGGCTTTGCCATCTGTTGGGGGTGAGCGAAGTAAGGATAGATTTACCACTTTATCTGCATGCTCAATCAATTTTCTAATATACAAGAAAACACCTATTAAGTTTTCCAGTGCTTGAAACACACATGAATAAGAGAAATCTTTTTTACAGAGTGCAGAGTCAGTGCTTTGAATGCTCAAGTAATTGAGTAGCAAAATTTTCTTGGGTGTTGATCTAAAGCAGAACTGGCTGTGTTTTCTGTACTTTGAACTTTTACAAGAAGCAAGAAAATACGTCAGAGCAATTGTTATTGAGTGCGGAGTTATAACTTCACTATTTTCAAGTTTTCTTTGGTTTGCAGAACTTGCTGATTTTTGAAAACTTGATAGACTTGAAGCGTCAGTATGTGTTTCCTGTAGAAATTGAGGTGAGTGAAAGTTCTGGGTTTTCATGTTTCTGAGTAAAAAAATGAGTATATCTTTAACAGTGTGCTCAATGTTGAACTGGTTGTTAGTCACGTGAGGGAAGCAAGAAAACAATGGAGTGCCTCCTCTGTTTGAAATTACCTTTTTCTGAAGGAAATGTAGACATCATATTCAGAACAAACCTTCAGTGCACATAACTTCAGTATATTTTTTAGCACACTTCATTCTGGTTTTGAGTGACTGTAGCGATAATTGATTTAGCCGTTACATGGTAGCTTTAATAATCACCACTTATAGCATTGTATGGGAACTGTTGGATCACGACCCGAACCTCTGATTGATCACCTAAGGTGAGCACTGAGTCAGCCACAGGAGCACAGGTGAAGGCAATTCACCTGTGTGACTGGAAGGGGTGGAGCCTGGCTGCACCTTTCCTAGACCCCATTTAAGGGCTGACTGCCACTGGGGAAGGATCTCTTTCTGGAGATCACTCCCTTTGGAGTTTTTCTGTGAGCCTACAACATGGATGAACATTTCATTTATTTTTGATTATCTCCTTCCAATGTGATAATCCTTCCAGTTATTGACCTGTAAAATACCAGCCTAATCATACCACTCTACTAATTGTATATTTGTTGATTGTACAAGAATGGAATTGCATTTCTAATTATCAAAAAATGATCTGAATTATATAATTTTGAGAAGTCACACTGTAAATTAAAACAAAACAAAACAAAGTAGTGATTTAGAAATTATTTCTTTCTATTGTTTAGGTTCCCCTGGAAAGGAAGAAGAGATACATTGCTATTAGAAAAGAAGCCAGAGAGGCTTGGAATGACGGTCAGGGTACGAAATTCACTTATGACTGTGAAAAAGCTTCTCTTACCTTTCATATGCTATTTATTGATGCACTGTTAATTGGTTTCTGCAGTATCAGGAGCAAGTAAAAGCATTCACAGTACTTTGTCATGCAACCAATTCCCATCCACTCACAGATTCCAGTGGTCAATAAAGGCATGTTTGTTTGTAATTGTTTTGATTAATGGTCTATTCTTTTTCCTATTTAGATGAACCCAAGTATTTAGCTTCTGCATCATACATGATGGATAGCAGTTTGAGTGAGGAAATGAGTCAGTTTGATTTTTCTACTGGAGTCCAAGGTTTTTCTTATAGCTCCCAGGATGTTACAGCAAGCAGTGCTCACTTCAGGAGAAAGGTAATTTGGTGACTTATGTGCTGTTTGTAAGAAGTTTTATGCTTTTTAGCAATTGTGTGTATTTACTGAGTTTGAGAAATAGAAATGGTGTGTTATGCTGAGGAAAACAAAACATTCCCTGTTGGTAAAGTGGAGCAAGGCTTAGTTGTTAGTCTTACTGAGTTTGTTCTTCAGCTGTTGCTGGAAAATGTATCAAATAACAAACTCGATCACTTACAAACTTTAATGGTGCCTCAGTTGAGGAGTCTTCCCCCTGTTCTACTTGAGCATGATTTTCTCCAGATGAGGGAGAGGGCTCAAGATGTGTTCTGTTAGTTTCCTTCCTTTCTTTTTCTCTGTGCTGTAAGCTGGAGAAAAGCTGTGCCCTGTGGTGATATTCTAAGGCTGGGTGGTACAAGTCAACAGAATTGTTAAAAGGTGGCTTTTGACTTTGTCCACTCGGGAGTGGCCTGTGATGGTTCTGTTTTGTTCCTATGCACCCATTTTCCCCGTATCTTTTAGTTTTCAAAGATACTTGTCCAAGCTGGCTTTATCAAATGCACAGAATAAATTATTGTTGTTATTATTACAGTTATTCTGTATCTCTGTTGTGGCACCTTGTCTTTAACTGTTCTTGGAAGATGTTAAGTGCTATTCTTCCAAGTCTTTAGCTGTCAAACAATTGTTTCTGTAAGTTTCAGAACTCTTCCTACTTCCAGCAGTTGCCCCACCTATACTAGCAAGCAGTAACAACAGAGCAATGTGAAACTGACATCTCTAGGCACACAAAGTGAAAACAATGCACAGGTGGTACATCCATCTGGGAGGCATTTGAACAATGCATCTGATTTATTCCCTGTTGCAGATTGAGTGTACAGTCAAATCTGTCAGTACTGAAAAGATCAGAGTGACTCATGGTATTATCACAATTTGAAAGAAAACACATCTGTATTAATTGCAGTAAATTTTTTTCTCAGGAGGCATCAGAATACATGGTTTTAAATGATGAGATGGAGCTGGAGATGGATGAACTTAACCAACATGAGTGTATGGCACCATTGACCACTCTGATTAAGCATATGCAGAGGAACCAGATCACACCCAAAGTGGAAGAGGCCAGTATGAACCAAAAATTTGACATTGTTTCACTAGTTATAACAGAACAACAAAGCTGTGACTGATTGAATTCCTTCATTTTGTATTTTTCATGTCTATACCTATGTGGCTCAGGCAGGGAGGTTTTTTGGTTGTGGTAAACCTGTTTTGTTCAATAATTTAATTGATTTTTGCTCGTTTCCTTTAACTTTCAGGGCGTGGTTCCTGTAGACCTTCCTCTTTGGATGAAATTTCTGCATAGTAAGTTAGGAAATCCGTCAGTGCCATTAAATATTCGCCTCTTCATAGCAAAACTTATTGTTAATACTGAGGATGTGAGTAATTTCTTTTTTCCTACTTTTTTTTCTATTAACATAATAACAACTATGCAGTTGATAATACAACTTAAGTGGTAAAATATGTTATCAACTGAGACATTTGGAGGAGGTTCGGATTTAATGGTTTGTCATGGACAGAACCTGTTCATAGCCCAAAAATCGAAGTAGTGCCAGTATTTGGAGTATTAAAGAAATGCATTTTCTTCTAATAACTATTTCTGGAAGTAGAGTGTATCCACAACATGCATCTTGTGTATAAGTATTATTATTATTATTATATTTCTATTATTTATAAATATTTATAATAATTATCATATTAATGTATAAGTATTATTATAATTATATAAGTAATTAATTCATTGATGCTGGTTAAGGGGTACCGCTGATTGTTTGCCATCTTTGTAGGAATAAATACAGTGAGTTTTTAATGGTCACAGATGAGTCTTCTGGAAACCTGTAGAGCTAAATGATGTTGGACGTTAGGAAACACTTCTTTACAGAAAGGGTGGTTAAACACTGGAATAGGCTCCCTAGGGAGGTGGTTGAGTCACCGTCCCTGGATGTGTTTAAGAGCTGTTTGGATGTGGTGATCAGAGATATGATTTAGCAGAGGGTTGTTAGAGTTAGGGTACTATGGTTAGGCTGTGGTTGGACACGATGATCTTTGAGGTCCTTTCCAACCTGAGTAATTCTATGATTCTATGATTCTAGTTGCAAAAAGGTATAACATAATGGAATTTGTCTTTGCTTGAGGAAAAAAAAAAACATTCTCTAATTTTTCTAATCCTATTTCAGACACTTATTTTAAAGAATGATGTTTGAAATATTCTGAATCCAAAATACAAAACTGGATTTCAGAATTAATTCGGGAAGCCTTAATACTCACTTAATACTGCTTTCTCAGTAAAACTGTCTGAAATAGAGATTTGGAGGAGCAGGTGAGTGGCATCCTCTTTCAAATTCTACTGGGACACATTTTCAGCGTGAGATGCTCCTATAGAGCTGTGTTATGGGGGCCCTACTGAAATAATTACAGCTTCACATGAAGATTTGTGTAAAGTGCTTCTTTTAAGCAGAAGTGAGGAACATAGTTAGGAAGGCCTTTCATTTTAAAGTTACCTTAAATTTGTTGGTTTTGTTATCACTTCAGACTAGGTTAAACAAAATGCTAAGAAATTGATTTAGCAGTCTCACTTGTAATAATTATTGAACAGGTTATTAAATAATTGGATACTCTGTACGTTGTCCTTGATTTTCTTTATTTTTTTTCTCCCTTCCTAAAGGTTTTCCGACCTTATGCAAAGCAATGGCTTGGTCCGATGCTGCAGCTCGTTGTTTCTGGCGATAATGGAGGTGAAGGGATTCATTATATGGTGGTGGAAATAGCAGTTACTGTTCTTTCCTGGACGAGTGTAACTACTCCCAAAGTAAGGAAATGTAAAAATTATTTTTTGCTGTTCTAATTTGATAAATAATGAGTTCATTTTTATGCACTTCTAATCATTTTCTGTATCAGTCCACTGTTTCATTTAGACGCTAACTTACTTATTTAGGAAAAGCAGAACGTATGTCTTTTGTGTTGGAGTCACTGTGTTTATTTTTACTTTCATTCATTGTAGGGAAATATTAAGGATGAGATTTTGGCTAACAGATTGCTTGAATTCTTGATGAAGAATGCCTTTCATCAGAAACGAGCTGTGTTCAGACACAATCTGGAAATCATAAAGACAGTTATAGAGTGTTGGAAGAACTGCCTCTCCATACCTTACAGGTAAGCAGTTTGAAACTTTATTTTATCGATATTTCAAGAGTATTAGTTGAACATTATCAAAGCAGATAACAAGGTAAATTCAGCTGAAACTGTTAATTTTTCGTCCCTATAACTAACAGTAAAACTTCAGAACTGAACTCTCCAAAGGTTGAAACATAATTTGTTTAAACAAAGAGAGATTACATGTAGAGAATTACAAGCAACAAAAGCAAGAGTAATCCTTACAAAGACTTACTTTTTGTTTGAAATACATTATTATTGGATATTAGTGTATTCTAAGTAAGAACTTTATAATCTGATGTGCTTCTGAACTGGTGAGTTTATGTAGGCTGACAATCTCTAATCTGCAAAGACTTCTTCACTGAAGCTAGTTTTTACTTTTGCTTTCCACTTAGTGGAAGAATATACGTGTGTGTGTGTTTATATGTGCACTTGTTTTCTATAGTTTTTCTTTGGGAGGGGTTGGTGAATATACACATACTAAGGAAGCGATTGAGTGATTTGGGGTTTGTCATATATCTATCATTACCTTTATGGTTTTATCCAACAGTTTAATATTTGAAAAGTTTTCTAGTGGAGATCCTGATACAAAGGACAACTCAGTGGGAATTCAGCTGCTGGGAATTGTTCTAGCTAACAATTTACCTCCCTTTGACCTGAAGTGTGAAATAGATCGTGTCAGGTGAGAAATGCAACATTTGAGGGGCAAATTTTCTTAAAAGCTTAAGAGAGCAACTCTTAACTTGTCAGCATAAAATATCGGAGTTATATTGTTCATTTATTAGGAATTTCTTGACCCATCATCCCTTTGCTATAGTCTGTCACCATGCTTTTTTTTTTAATCTTTAAACTTGATGATACCATCTTAGTACAAGTACTAAGGGAACCAGCTAGGAAGTGTGCCCTCCTCAATTTGTTTCTTGTAAACAGAGATAGTTTTGTAGGTAAAGTAGCGACTAGTGTCTGTCTTGGCCATATTGCCATGAAGTTGTTGAGGTGACAGGGGGAACACTACCATCAAAACTTTAACCCTGGATATGGAAAGTGCAGACTTTAGGCTGCTTGGGATCTAGTTGACAAGGTGCTCTAAGGAACTGCTTTTGAAGCCATTGGGGTTTGTCAGTGCTGGTCACTTTTTAAGTATCAATGTCAAAAGTTAAGCAGACAGAACAGTATGCTGACTTGGCTGAGCAAGCTTCTAGATCTTAGGTGGAAGAAGAATGTGTATAGCCACTGGAAGCAAGTTCAGGCAATGTGGGAGGACTGCAGAAATACTGGTTGCTATTGTAGGGAGAAAATCTGTGTCGCCAAAGCTCAATTAGAGTGGATGCTGGCCAGCAGCAAGAAGAGCTTCTTTAAATATCTTAACTACAAAAGAAAGACCAAAGATAGCATTGGTCCATTACTTGATGAGATTGGTCACCTTGTAAGTAGGGACACGCATAAAGCAGAGACATTAAATGCCTTTTTTGCCTGTCTACAACACTGACAATGGACTCTGGAATCTCTGGACCCCTGAGTTGGAAGACCCTGACTGCAATAATGGTAAATTCCCAGCCAGCTCCAAACTTTTGCTGCTCTGGCTTGATGTATATAAGTCCATGGGGCCTGATGGGAATCATCCCAGGGTATAAAAAGCTGGCTGATGTCATTGTTGAGACCTTTCTCAATTATTTTTCAATAACCTTGAGAACAGGAAGAGGTCCCACTTGACTGGAATCTGACAAACGTGATCACAGTTTTCAAGATGGACAAGAAAGTCCTAGTAATTACAGACCTGTTAGTCTTAATGCAGTGCAGTGTGAGTCAGCAGGGTGCCCTGGCAGCCAAAAGGGCCAACTGTAACCTGGGGTGCATCAGACGCAGTGCTGCCAGTAGGTGAGGGAAGGGATTGCCACTCTGCTTTGCGCTGTGCGGCCTCACCTCCAGCACTGGGTGTGGGTTTGGGCATACAACATGAGAGGGGCGTAGAAGTTTTAGAGAGCATCCGGAGAAAGGCTGCCAAGATGGTGAAGAGTCTGGAGGGCAAAGTGTATGAGGAGTGGCTCTGGTTTGTTCAGCCCTAAGCAGTGAGGCTGAGGGGAGGCCTCATACGGAGGCCTTGTGCTCATACGGAGTATTGTGCCATGTTGCTCTCTTCTAGAAGTAGTCACTGTGCTGTTAGGCAGCTCAAAAGTTTTTCAGTGTGAGATCAAGTGGTGGAGTGGTGGCTTGTAACGCATCTGCTTTTTGTGCTAGGTATTTTCAGGCTCTGGTCAGTAACATGGGCTTATTAAGGTATAAAGAAGTTTATGCAGCTGCAGCAGAAGTGTTGGGACTTGCTCTTCAATATATAGCTGAGAGACAAAATGTAAGTAACTGTATTAGGTGTGTGACCGTTACTGTCTTAAATATGTTTACATCTTTTATATGGCTACTCCATTCAGCTACAAAAATAAGTGTTTTAGAACTCAACGGTGTTTGTCCAACAGATTAAAAGGTTAACTGATTAACTCAGGATGAAATATGCTTTAGATCACACTAAGAGCTGAGTTTCTGCCCTGCTGTTGTGGAGCTAGAGGTGAATGGGCTTTGTTCTGCTCCTGCGTTCCAGCAACGCTAATGTGTACATTTTAAAGTTTTGGAGTTTCTTCTTGTTTTTATTGTTATTTGATTAAAAAAGAAAATTGAAAGTTGGAAAGTTTGGGGCTGCGTTTTGAATATCTTTAACTGAGGATGTTTAGTAACTGGCAAGTTTTGATGTAAGATTCAAGGCTACTATATTTAATTTTGGGCTTTTAGAGCTCTCGTGGATAATGAATCCACTTGTTTTCTAGAGTGTGGATGAAATGAATGCAAACCTGTTACTAAATTTTGTAGTACTGGCACGAATGAATAGTGCTTGATGTTCATAGAAATCAATTTGAGACAGATACTGGAAGTATCTCTTCACAGAGCTGTTAGTTATCACAGGGGGTTCTGGAGTTAAGTAGCATCAGCAAGTTCAGAAATAAATTTATGCACAAAAGAAGACCACTGACTACTTTTAAAAGCAATAGGCAACATATACTCTTAGAGCTAATGAGAGAATATATGCTGGGATGTATGTGGGGGGGGGGGGGGCGGGGGAAGGACACAATGCTGCCAGGCTTATGAACTCCTAAATATCATACTGCAGCTGCTACTACAGAAATACCAAGTGATTGGCTCGGTAACTATTACTCCAATCTTGCAGGATATTCCTGCATTATTGCCCACTAAATTGCATTCTGTTTGTTCTTTTACAGTTTCTAGAGCATATTTCCTAAACTGAATTCCTGCAACCTCCTCTCCGGTAGTTTTTCAGGTTCCATTAAAAGCAATGTTTGGATAAAGTAGCAAAGATGGTTGAAATATTTTTATCCTATTCAAAGCTAATTTCTTTAACAGTTAGTGAAGCCTGCTGCTTCACTCGCTAAATGTCTTCAGCCAAAATGCCTTTTCCTTATATTCACAGCTTGGAAATCTGCCATACTCAATAGTTACTATTTACATAAGCTTGTATTTCAAAGTTAAGGTTTTGGTTCAAAACCAAAGATAGCTCAGAAAGGCACTGTGAAACAGTTTGTTTGAGCCGGGCATCACTGCACGGCAGCCGTGAAGCACCGCAAGGTCAATATGAAGCAGGTGAATCTCACCTAGCAAAGTGCAGTAGAAACAAACAGTACAGCAGCAATATTGTGTGTTGTTAAAGTGGTTATGGGTTTCATGCCTGTGCACATCATGCTGTCTTTCTAATTCTCAGATACTTGAAGATCCAGTTTATGATTGTGTCATAAAACAATTAAAACGTCATCAGAACACCCAACAGGATAAGTTTATAATATGCTTGAATAAAGTGGTTAAGAACTTTCCTCCTCTCGCTGACAGGTATGTCGTAATTTACATGGTGAATTCATTGTAGATCTAGGGGAATCATAGAAACTATCTTGCTTTTCTTCATGGGCTTATGTTCATCTTAAGGTTTATGAATGCAGTATTCTTTTTGATACCAAAACTTCACGGTGTGATGAAAAACTACTGTCTGGAAGTAATCATGTGCCGAGCAGAGGAAATACCTGATCTCTATTTGCAGCTAAAGAGTAAAGACTTCATCCAGATCATGAAACACAGGTAAGTGCTCACATGGCTATAAGTGTGAATAAGTAGTGCGAGCTTTTTGAAAACATTGCTTGTGGTGACCACAAGAAGTTTATACCTCCAGATGCATTTGGAGGTCGCGTTTGGTTTTGCTCATTGCTCTCATTGTTCGAGCAAATGGAATCTGAGTGTTAAGTATAGGATAGCTAACTCAATGTGGGGAAAAAAACCTATATAGCATTAAGGTGAAACATCAACTTCTATTCACTAGGGTGTGAATTTCATCTTTAGTGTGTATTGCATTAGTTTTGTTCTTCTAGATTGAACTCAAAAGTATTTATGTGAACCTCTTTACATGAAAGCAGATATTGGTAAAATCTGTGCTGATCTTCTGGTTCTCTGTGTAGCAGTGAAGAGGAGAAAAAGGTAATAATCTTTAATTTTTGTTTTATCTCCCCTTCTCATCTTTAGGGATGATGAAAGGCAAAGGGTTTGTTTGGATATAATATACAAGATGCTGTCTACACTGAAACCACCAGAACTTAAAGAACTTCTTCCTGGAGTGACAGGGTTCATTTCTCACCCTTCTGTAATATGTCGACAGCGCATGTATGATATTCTCATGTGGATTTATGATAATTACAGGTACGTACTCACTGCAGTTGTTGTTTTTCAGTGGTTTGAAAGCATTTGTTAGTATTGTCTTCCAACTTCATGTCCTTGTGTGTGGGATTTTGTAGTTCTCAAACAGATAGCACCTGTGGGTTGCCTTGGACCTTCTTTCATGGTGGTTTAATCATTTAAACTAATGGACAAAAACTTGGACCTGAACTTCAGCCCAAAACTAGAATGCTGCATCAACACAGCACAGTAGTGTAAAAAGTCTTAGTCTGATCTTGCTTTTTTTTTTTTTCCCTTTGGCAGTGTTTATAACTGTGGTAAGGACTGAGTGCTATAGAAATTTGATTGTAGTCAGGAGATGTATTAAGGCACTTCGGCATGATCTGGATCTGTTCAATCCAGTTCAATAAATCTGTTCAATAAATATGAGGATGTTCTTTCTATTTGACTTACAAAACAGCGTATGACTGTTCTTGAAGGAGTGTGTTGTTGTACCCTCTGTCTTGGTTGGGTTCTGTTGCATGTTTTTGCCCAAGATAACTGTGTACTGTTAGAATGGATGGTTCTGGTGAAGAACACGCAGGCAATTTTACTGCAGTGTCACTTGGGAAAAGATGCCACTGCTTTTATTCTTTTTTAACCTTGCTAACTCAGCATTACTTCTGCTGGGCCCTTATAATAAAAACCTAACAATGTATTTTTTTTAACCCTGTAATTTTTTATTCTTCTAAATAGTGGAAAGACAAACCACTTCTGGGAATGAAGACCTCATCTTATGAAAAAAGTGTTGTCATGCCAAGTTGAGACTTACTTTATTATCCTCTTGTTTGTTTTTTCTTTAATGGCTTGTTTGAGAGAAGTCACTAAGAGACATTTTTCTCCTAATGTCAGTGATCCAGAAAGCCAAGCAGATGGTGATTCTCAGGAAGTGCTCAGTCTGGCAAAAGAAATCCTGCTTCAGGGACTGATTGATGAGAATGCTGAACTGCAGTGAGTAAACAGTGTTGTGATGACTGAAGTAATAAGTCCTTAAATTGCTCCTCCTTTGTTTACAACATGAGATTCAGTAATTAGATGTTCTAAGATATTTTAATATAAAGGTGTGACACCAAGATAATGCTACTTCCCTTTCTTGCAGTGAGTTAATTTATAAAATTGTGTCCTGTAGCTTCACACTGAATTAAGGTGAATCGCTGAACTTTTCAGCAAGTCTCTAAGCCGTGGAGGAATTGTTTCACTGGGTTGGTCCTAATTCTGCATTAACATTCTAAAGTTTTTGAACAAGGCCCTCGCTATACAGAGATGCATCAATAGATTTGGTGATGGAGAATGTTGAATATCTAACTTTTTTTTTAGTGAAGCAGAAGATAGGAGATCTGTGCTTAATCACCCATAGCACTTCTTGAGAGGAAAACAATACAAATATTTATTTTTTGAGTAAGCCTTTATAATATCAGTTAAATGGCATAGAGAATGGGAGAGGAATGTGCGAGTCCGTGTAACTCAATGGAAGACCCATGGCTTGAAAGGTTTAATTGTTGACATTGTTACGTTGCTGTTTTATTTAAAATTGACCTTTTTTGGTAATGTTGCATTTTCTGTTTGCAGATAAGGAATTAAGTTACTCATTCTTATTGTTACAGATTAATTGTTAGGAATTTTTGGAGTGACGAGACAAGATTACCTGCAAATATTCTTGATCGTATGCTGATGTTGTTAAATTCTTTATATTCTGCCAAGATTGAAACACAGTACTTGAGTCTAATCACAAATTTTCTGCTTGAAATGACCAGCAAAAGCCCAGATTATTCCAGGAAAATATTTGAACACCCACTGTCTGAATGCAAATTTCATGTAAGTAGTAGTAACATGTTATCCTGCGCACAGCCATGTGACAAATTCCACTCCCTGATGTAGCTGCTGCTTTGACAAGAACAGAGTGAAGACTATTGAAATATTTTTCTTGGAATTAATAGTTAACATCTGTAACAGTGCTGGGTGGTTATGTATGGCAAATTTATAAATCAGTCTTGAGCTAACCAGTCCAAATTTCAGCAAGCTTTTTTGCTGAGCTATGGGGAGGGTTTATGTGGTGGTGTTTTTTTTAATACCCAAGTTTTGCCCGTGTGTCTAGGATGGTGTTTTAGATTCTGTACTTCCATTCTGCTATCCTGTCTTTCAGAGTCAAAAAGCCTCCACTCTTACTGTTCTTATTAATTTTTGTGTGTGTTTATAGGACTTTGTAATTGATTCCAGTTGGCGTTATCGAAGTACCATGCTCACACCTATGTTTGTGGAGACTCAGGCTTCGCAGAGTACTAACAGGAATTCATCCCAAGAAAGATCCCTTTCCATTTCTGGGTCAGTAGGTGGTCGAGTGAGAGCTACCCAAAGGCAATATGAATTTACACCTACACAGAATGTCAGTAAGTCAGACTTGGGGCCTCTGAAATTTTGTTGCTTACTGTAAGAATGATTCCATTGTTTTCATTCCTGTTGCGTGTGAATTTTTAATGCAGAAGTGTAAATGCACTTAATACTCAGTATTCAAGAGTTTTTATTTTTTAATGAGAAAAAGACTTATTCACATTTCTATTGGTCTGATACACTTTTAATGTTCTGCCTAATGTAAAAGTGTTTCTTGCAATCTGTTCTGCTTAAGAACACTGGGAATTATATTTTTAGGGGAGGGAATTGATGTGCTTCATAGAAGTTCACATGTGGGTTATGCTGATGTGTTACTCTTCTACTTTTTTCCTTTACAGGTGGTAGAAGTTCTTTTAATTGGCTAACTGGAAACAGCATTGACACTTTGGCAGAGTATACAGTTCCTTCTTCCTCCGAGTCTTTGTCTTCATCCATGCTGTTAGTTAACAAAAGGAGTGAAAAATTTAAACAGGCAGCCTTTAAACCTGTGGGGCCAGATTTTGGGAAAAAAAGGCTGAGTTTACCTGGAGATAAGGTGGACAGCAAAACTAAAGGTGCGTAGGCCTTACAATGCAATTTCTACATTACGCTTTGGCCATCTTTGTCAGTTATTTGGCTGACAGTCTTTTACCATTCTATCTAAAGCTGAATTTTACAGATCTGGTTTCCAGGAGCGTGTGTTGATAGCTGCACGAAGTATGGCAGAAAACTAGGATTGCACTAAGAATTGCTTAAACTGTGTGTTGTGAGACAAAAGAACTGAATCGTTAAGGTGCTGTTCCATTTTATGCCTAGGTATAGATGAACGAGCAGAGATTTTGAGACTGCGGAGGCGTTTCTTAAAGGACCAAGAGAAAGTCAGTCTGATTTATGCTAGAAAAGGTGTGGCTGAACAGAAAAGAGAAAAGGTTTGTCATTTCAATTTTAAGTTTAAAACCTTGAGTCTCAGTGCCATCTACAATCTTGTTCTTTATCTCTAGAAGTAATTGTATGAAGAAAGGGTAGGTGTAAGGTACTGGTTGCTACTGTAAGAGCTTTAAGAGGTTTTATTTGGAAAGTATACTATTTTTGTGCTTAGATCTATATGATGATACTTGATAGGAGCAAGAACAGAGTTAGATAACACTTCTGTTCTTCCACTCAGTGTGCACAAAGTGATTTTATGTGTTGGAATCCCTAGTAGGAAAGGGAGATGTTCCCAGTAGAAGCCCTTTATGGTTGTCATCCCCCAAAACTAGAAACCCTGAAGTAAGGATACTCTGCAGAAGTATTCAGAGAAACTTATCCATTGTCTGAAGGTAAACCCAAAAATGTGATACAGCCAATGGGCTAATGTGAACTGTTGAGGACTTTTAATCTGAACGAAGCTCAGTAAGTAACAAGCATTTACTGAATATTTATTAAAGCTTGGTACTGTATGGGTTTCTTGGTTGTTACATATTCGTGATTAGTTTAAATAGACTCTGTAGCAGTCTTTCAAAGGTTCATGTGACTAAAACAACATGAATGATCATCCAAAGATGGTGGCAGTTTAACAAGAACAAAGGGACCCAGGATTGAGAGTTAATTTTTGAGACATACTTGTAATTCTTTGCAGCTGCATACAGCTGTGTAAGTTGAACCTATGTCTGGAAGTACCACACAAACACCTATTTTTGTCAGTTTGTTTACTTGTAGACCAAAGTTCCCCTTTCCTCCTACTCTGCAAGGGAAAGAACCTGTAAAAAAAAAAAAAAAAGTTCACTATGACAGTCCAAAAACAAATGAAGAAAATCTGGTGTTCCACACCAGAAGACCGGAGGAGAACATAAATGTAGCCAAGACCCCTTAAACTGTCCAAGAGATGTGTTGCACCTAAACGCATATGGATATCTGTGCATTATGTTAGTACCATACCTGACAGGTCAACAGGAAAAAGGAGATCCTGAGCAAGAATGTATTTGGAGATGGCTTTAGCAAAGCCCGAATTTCTCCCAGGATATTTCTCTTGGAAGTTTTTTGAAAATCATCCCTTTCAAGTTGTACAGAATAAGAATGGTCTCAAATGACAGCATCCAAAATGTTTAAAGAGTATTTAAAATAGTCAAGTTTTCTTTTCTTTCCCTCTTCCATTACATCAATGTATGCATCCATCCACTGTCTGCTGGCTTAACTGGTAAAGGCAAAAGTTACAAGTAAAATTCCGGGCTCTAAAATCACTGCTGATTTTCTTTACAGCTGGTCCATGCTGTGAGGGTGGGGGGGAAGAAAAGAGATGGGTTTTATCTATATGTGCTAGTAATTCTTGTTCAATTTAGTTGCATTTCTGCAAGCCTCAGCAACCGGCAAGACAGCTTTTTAACCACTAGTTTGCAGCAGTTTTATTACAGTTCAGCTTAAGCTTTATTAGGAACTTAAGCTTTATTAAGCTTTATTAGTTCTTCCAGTCATCCTCTTTCCTTTCTCTTCCTACCCCACTGTGTGAAATAAAACAGTCACTTTAGCAACCTCGTGTTACTTTGCTTGTGTTTGGCCAGGCTCTGAGAACCTTCATCTGATTGCATGGTGTGACTCAGCTGGCAGGCAGTAATTTACAACACTGTAATAGCTCACTGGCTTTCAATAGTAATTATTCTGTTTTAAAAAAATAAATAAATAAAATAAGCAGTTCAGTACTGTGTGTATGGAAGCAGGAACTACAGGACATTAATATTAAAAGTTAATGGCTAAAGTAACTCTGAGGAAGAGGCTTTTGGAGTTCTTAACTGATTAAGGTTATTTTGCATTTAATCCTATTTCACCTTTAGAATATTTGTTTAATATTCATGGCAGAAGCTTAATAAAACATTTCAAAAATACTCTTGCTTATTATGTCCTGTCCAGATACAGCTCTTTCTAATTAATGACTTTTCTCTTTAACGTGAGCATTGCATTTCAGGAGATGAAATCAGAGCTGAAGATGAAGTTTGATGGCCAGGTTACTTTGTACAGAAGTTACCGTGTAGGAGACCTTCCTGACATCCAGATTGAACACTGCAGCCTCATTGCCCCTCTACAGGGCCTCGCCCAGGTCTGTTTGCTTTTCAAGTGCCATTTTGGTGCTTCGTGTTTTGGTAGGAACAGTGAGGAGCAGTTGGACAACTGCTTTCAAAATTGTTGTTTTGTTGTCAACCACCATGATGTGCTTTCAAAGAGCCTGTTTTGGGGGACAGTGTTTCTCCTGCCCCTGGGCTGGTGCAGTGATGAGAGAAGATGCCTTGTAGGTTGCTTCACCTGAGCAGTTGAACACAGAGGATCTAAGATATCAGCTGTTGTTGCCTCTGGATTCCTGGGCTTGACAAACAAATGGTGATTTTTAGAGACATTATCGGGAAAGGCCTTCTTGCTATATAATAACAAGACTGTCATTTTTGTTCTTTCACATGGCTGCAGTGCAGTGGTAAAAGTACAAGTGAAATTCCGTGGATAGACTGGACTTGGAGTCAGTAAAACTGATCTAATATTCCTTTTCTTATCTGGGAATGGCAGAAACTATAAGCTGAACTTATATTTTGCAATGTTTGAGGAGTCACAGTATTCCTGATCATCTTCGTATTTAATTTATTTTGATTGTCTCTTATTTCTGTGTGAAGGGGGGAAGTAGTGCAAATGTTATCTAAACAACATTAGATCAAGAGTTAGACCAAACTCCAGTCCTGTGATAGACCAGAGTATGGGATTATATTACATTTGCAAGTGTGTTTCTGGGTTGAAGAAATGCCTTTAAATCTCAGATGGTACCATTTATGTGCGTGTATCTCCCTCTCTGCTAGATCCCTCAACATTGGGGGCTGGATTTTCTCACACACTGGTGTCTTCTGGGTTTTTTTGTTTATTTTTCCTAAAGCCCACTTCACTGGCCATAAGATGATATTGAGTGTCTGATTCCTGTAGCAGGAATTGTGAATATGTGAAAACTGTAAATTCTCCCCTGACCACCAACACTGGCATGAAACCTACATTGTCTTCCAGTTTATGTAGAAGAATTAAGGTAAAGTTTGAATTTGTTGTATGGAAATTCTGAAATAATTCCCAGTATAGATGCTGGGCACACCAGAGCAATTTTTCCACTCCCAGACAGCATCTATGTAAGAGCTAGGTTAATAGGATGGTTCGTATTTCTTAATTTAATTATTACTTTACTGTATCACAGCAAAATTCAGTGTCTGTATTGCTTTTCTTATGACTTACAGAAAGATCCAACATTTGCCAAGCAACTTTTCAGCAGTTTGTTTGGTGGAATTTTTCATGAGGTGAAAAAATCTAAAATTCCCTCTGAGAAGAAAGCCATCATCCAGAAGCTGCTGAAGGACTTCAATCATTTCCTTAGTACAAGCGTTTCTTACTTCCCACCATTCATTGCGTGCATCCAGGTAAATCTTAGTCTGTGACATAAAAGTACTGGAATATAACATCTCTGTCTCAGTGTATGGTAAAACCAGTGGTAGATGTTACTGAAATTTAGGCAAAGGTGGATGGAGTACTCCAGATGTGGCCTTACAGTGGCAGAGTAGAAGGGGGAGGATCACCTCCCTTGACCTGCTGGCCACGCTCTTGTTAGTGCACCCCAGGATCCCATTGGCCTTCTTAGCCGTGAGGGCACACTGCTGGCTCATGGCCAACCTGTCATTCACCAGGATGCCCAAGTTCATCTCCTCAGAGTTCCTTTCCAGCAGGTTGTCCCCTAACCTATATTGATGCATGAGGTTATTTGTCCACAGGTGGGTGCAAGACTCTACACTTGATCTTGTTGAACCTCATGAGTGCGGTTCCTCTCCACCCACCTCTCCAGCCTGTCCAAGTCTCGCTGAATAGCAGCACAGCCTGCAGGTGTGCCAGCCATTCTTCCCATCATCAACAAACTTGCTGAGGGTGTACTTTACCCCTTCATCAGCTGTGGGTAAAATTGAAAAGGCTATGTAGGTGTTGTGGTGCTAATGTTTCCATTTCTGGGAAGTGCTTTATTGAGGAATATTTTATATCTTCAGGATAGCAGTAGCTGTGAGATGGATTGTTGTTTAGCATCTCTTGTTTATATTTCAGCAGCCTTTTCAATTAGGTCTTCTGAGGTAGTTCTCCAGCAATTTTCACTAATGAGAGAAGGACTTGTTTCTGCCAAAGACTGAGTGGGTGCACCACAGCTCCATCACTGAGAAGTAAACTCACGCCTTTCTGCTTTGCTTCTGTGTGCTTCTGTGCTTTTAATGCCATGAGAATATGGTGGCTTGGAATTGTTTGTGAACTTCATATTCTACCCCAAATTTTAGAGATTAAAAAAGCTTGTCCAAGTGCTGTTACATAACCACTGTCGCTGCATTTAATGTTTCACATCATGTGTTGATCTTAGTGCTGTATATATCAATTTTTTTTGAGTGACAAATAGTAGTTTCCTCTTTCCGTTACAGAAATCTAAATACTCTGACATTAGATGTCTTTCATAATACAGGAGGAATATCTAGTTCAGACTAGCTTTTCAACTAGTGACAAACTGCGTTAAGTACTTGTATTTACACATCTGAGAAAGTGTAATTTGTTGTTTACTTTCTTCTGTGCAGCTGCATAAAAGGTCAAATTCTGTGGGGATATTTCTGGGCTGTCTTGGTATTTTTTGAGCCAGCATCTCACAATAGCTATCTGTTAATATTCCCTTTTGCCATATTCCCTCATTCCCATTATTTGTGTTGAACTATGCTCTCTATTACGCTCTATTAAAAATGCTTTTGTGTAGGGCTACTTTTTTACCTGAATAGATGGAATATCAGAATTTAAAAAATATGTAAGTTATCAGTCAAGGAGGACTTCGTAACAATGCCAAGAGCACCTCGTCGTCATCCCTGCTGAATAAAAAAGGAACAGCAGCACAAAGGCAAGGCTCAGCTTGTGTATTTGAGCATCCTACACAACTGTGAGAGGAAGTCTTTTTCCCAGTGTGGAACAGAGTTGATATTGTTTAGGAGAGAGGGCTGGGAGAGGAAGAGGGAGTGAGCGCATGGTGTGGAGGTTGCCACTTTTGTTGGCTTGGCCAGTTGGAAGCAGAGTTTCTGCTTCCTCTGTACAAGCAGCATAATAAATATAGGCTTGTGTCAGAAAGGCTGCCTGCTTCACTGTGACTTCCTTGCGATTGTTTCACTTCTTGGTCTTCTACAGGTTAAAATCCCATTGGAAGAGTAACTTGATGATAAAAGGAGCTGTTTACATCTTCAGGGATAATCTTAAAGTTGCCTGTGGGGCTCTGGGGCAGCCTTTAGGACAGATTAAAAAACAGCTGAAATACTGAGAACCTAAATCCGTGCCATAAGTTCATACAGATTCTGTAGAAATACCTAGCCTCTGAAGGACATATAGTTGTATAGAAATACTTCAGCCATCAGGCTGACTTGGATGTCGTTCCTCCTTATCTTGAACATATGGCGCAAACAGAGACAGAAAACACTGTGTGAAGCAAAGAACATTGTCTGCTTTTAGAAGATAAGCGATGGTAGTCACCTTCTTTGATGTGGGGTGATGTCTGTAAATTGTGAGGGTATTCTCCAGATACACTGTTATACTTGCACAGTTCCTGCACTTTTCCTATGCATGCTTGGTAAAGGTCTGTTAGTCTTACCTTAACACAGCCATTCTTAATTTTTTAGATTGTGCAGTTGGCATTGCACCCCTGGCATAACCCCTAAGAGCTGACAGAGGAGGGATATATGTGTATATATGTCTTATGTAGGAATGTCTGAGACATGTAGTTGAAATTGCCTGAATAGCATATGTAGGCCCCTCACTGGGATTCACATGGTCTGTAACACAGGAAGCTACAAGAAGCTGTCCTTTTTCTCTCTTGTATTGAGCACGAATAGAATTGGCAGGAGTCTCAGCAATGCAAAATGTGTAATGAATTTGCTTAAGCCAGATTCGTTTGTGGCAGTTACCATTATGAAGGCAGTGTAGCTGAGTTGTTCTTGCAGTTTCTATGTAGTGATTTTTCATGCTGTATTTTCACACATACCATCTTGCAAGAATCAAGTGTTTATTTTTCTCCTACAATTCTGTGCTCTTTCTATAATGAAAGTTTTAATACCTATTCCTCCTGGTTGTAGATTTTTTTTGTTTGTTTCCTTTGGTTTAAGGTATTATTGCAACTTTCCTTTAGGTTTTAGGAGGAAAAAAAGCAGGGCTCTAATAAACTTATCTGTTACTTTATATTTGTCTGTATTGGCTATAATGATTTAAGTATTAAAAAGAAACTTCAGGTAGCCAGGAAGGTTTACCCCCTTATAAAAGGGTTATTCTGTAGTTGAGCTCATCTTCAAAAGGGTAAAGATCTCAGAGATCCTGTCTTTAAATCAGGCAGGACTAGATGAGCACCAATAAATGAGTCTAATGAGAATCTTCAGGATGCTAAAACAGGGTAAGTGTGTGCTAGGAAGCATTCATCTTGGTTAATTAGGCAGTGGTGGGTAGCAGGACTGTGCTGTGCAGTATGTTAAGGAAGGGTAGCGGCTGTGTAGCAGGCACTGCACTATCAGCAAAAAGAGGGGAAGGTTCAGACCCTGACTGTGTTCATTTCTCTCCTCTCTGCCGCTTTTCTGTTTAGAGAATTGTCTGGCAGATCTGTCAGGTTGCAGGTTGAAGTGTATGTGCAGAGGAACTGTTCCTCGTTACATCCAATTTCCTTTTGTGGGGCAGCTTCAGTCCTCACACTGGAGAGACAGGTGAAGTGCAGGGGTTGTTCTCTGTCCTAAGATCAGCAACACAGCAAAAAAAGCACTCCCTTTTTTTTTTTTCCAGAGTTGAGAATTTCTGGAAATGTTACTGCCTCTTTACAGAGCTCACACTGTAAGAAAGGGATAGATGGCTGGTCTGTGAAAGGTAGCTGTTAGCATCTATACAGTATGTATTTGACCAAGTAGACAACTTGTTTTGTCTTACAGGAGATAAGTTACAAGCACAGAGAGCTGCTGGAGCTGGATTCAGCTAACGTGAGCACGAGCTGCCTTGCCAGCCTACAGCAGCCTGTAGGCATCCTTCTTCTGGAGCATGCCCTGATGGCACTGTCCCCTGCAGAGGAGCCCCCATCAAAGCGGATGCGTGGCAGGACTGAGCTCCCCCCAGACGTCGTCAAATGGCTCGAGCTTGCTAAGTAAATTCTTGCTTGAGATAAGTTACTTCTGGTCAGGTTTGCCTTGTGAAGAGCTGCATCTTTACAGCTCCTGGGATTTCTTTTTAGTCTTTCCCTTTGTTAGAATTCAATATGCTTTTAATTTCTTGTCAGTTAATTGCTATCTTTCTGTTAGAGCAGTTAGATTTAACAGATGTGCACCCCGGCAATGCTGCCACACTGCTAGCAACAAAAACAACAAAACATCCTATCTTGCAATTGCAGGAGTTTCCAGTGTTCAGGTATTCCCCTACAAGATGAAGTTTATCTACTTACATATATATTTATGATTTGATGAAAGAAATATGTTACTGGCTTGTAATATTTTCAAAAAGGTAATGTTATTGCTGATTGAATGTATGTTTTTTAGATTTTACTTTCAGTAGTTTATATTTGCATTAATTTACCTCTGCTCAACTCATTAAAAGATTTCCCTTCTCTTATTGGTAGGCTTTACCGGTCTCTGGGAGATTATGATGTCCTTCGTGGTATTTTCAGTGGCAAGATTGGGACTAAGGACATTACACAGCAAGCGTTGCTGGCAGAAGCAAGGAGTGATTATGCTGAAGCAGCTAAATGTTATGATGAGGTAAAATGACAACAAGAATGTTTTGTTTCATAAATCTTTCTCATGGCTTAAAACTAAGAAGCCGAAACTGAACATTTTGAGAACAAGCATATTGTTCAGGATGTCCTTCTGTTTTGTTTGATTGATGGTTAAGTCTGTCGTGGGAACAGATGCCACAAGCAGTCATAATGGAGCAGAAAGCATGCTGCTCTTTAACTAGTTGTTACAAAGCTTCGTATCTGTCCTTACCTCATTGCAGCCTTTCAGTACCAAAAGGGAGCCTACAAACAGGAGGGGAGTCAACTCTTCGGAAGGGTAGATAACAGCAGGACAAGAGGAAATGGTTTTAAGTTGAAGGAGAGAAGGTTTAGGTTGGATGTCAGGGGGAAGTTCTTTACAGAGACAGTGGTGAGGTGCTGGCACAGGCTGCCAGAGAGGTTGTGGATGCCCCGTCCCTGGAGGTATTCGAGGCCAGGTTGGATGGGGCCCTGGGCAGCCTGGTCTAGTATTATATGGGGAGGTTGGTGGCCCTGCCTGTGGCAGGGGATTGGAGCTTGATGATCCTTGAGGTCCCTTCCAACCCAAGCCATTCTATGATTCTTATCTAAGCAGACAAGTAAAACTCTACAAGCATGCTGCCTCTGAGAGAGCAAACTGCCTGTGTTCATGGCAGATCTCAGTTATTGTGGGTACAAACGAAGAAGGAACTCTCATCTTTCTTTTAAAGACTTTTCAAAAGTGCAGGTTTACTGAAGATGGCTATCTGAAATAAATTTTTATATAAATGTTATTGAAATCCTGACTAGTTTCAGTTTTTGGCATTTAACGTTGCCATCGCATTCTGGTAAATGGATAATGTTTTTATGAGAGGTGATCAATTGTTCTGAAGTTACTTGTGAGTTGATCAGAGGCTGACATGAAGCTTTAGAAGCTCTAAGAACCTTCCTCTCTCTTATATTGATTCCCTAGGCACTCTCCAAAGAAGATTGGGAAGACGGGGAGCCAACTGAAGCAGAGAAAGACTTCTGGGAACTTGCATCTCTGGAATGCTATGACCACCTCACAGAATGGAAGTCTCTGGAGTATTGTGCTACTGTTAATATTGACAGTGGTAAACCTCCAGACCTGAACAAAACGTGGAGTGATCCATTTTATCAGGTGTTTACAAATTATTTTGACATTGCATTATTATCTCTGCACGGATGTCCTACAGTAATGTGATTGTGGTTGGAGTTCAGTTGTGTAATTTGGGTTACTTTAATTATGGAAGTTAGCAGAGATTCTGATGCATAAATGTTAGAAGCAGTTACTTCTGCTCTTTTTAGGATGCTTAATTTTGACCTAAAGTCTATGGCTGGTCATACAGTACCGGGTTTAACTACCACTATCTGTGTTACCTTCTTCTCTTGCACATCTGGAGAGTTAGCAGATCGCTGGTTCTGAGACTCACAGAATTTGCGGAGTACTTCCTGAGTCCATCAGAAAAGGCTGCCTGTGATCTGTTTGCACGTTGAAACGTATCTTCAGGGAATTTAAGGAAGCAGTTGAAAATATTATCATGTATTTTATCTACCGCAGATAAGAAAAAATTGATCATCTAATATTGGATGCCTAGAAATAAAGCCTCTCTTTTCACCTTCCAGGAGACGTATCTGCCCTATATAATACGCAGTAAGTTGAAGCTACTGCTCAATGGGGAAAATGACCAGACTTTGCTCACTTTCATTGATGAGGCAATGAAGACAGAACAGAAGAAAGCTCTGATAGAGATGCATTACAGCCAAGAGCTTAGTCTCCTTTACATCCTGCAAGATGATTTTGACAGAGCTAAATACTACATTGGCAACGGCATACAGATCTTCATGCAGGTAAGAATCATTGCTACTCTTGATGTGATTTTTCTGTATAAACTTAAGTAAACAAGTAAAACTTGTTGCTGTTACTGCTGCTAGATTATACTCTTGAGGGAAAAATGCCCAAAGGCAGTGAAATCTAGGTGCTTTTCAATCATAAGACAAAATTTCCATTGAGTATGCTGCTTGCAACGTTGAGGATTGAGCCAGACAGTGGAATGCATTCTCTCCCCTGTTCTCATTTGCTTTTTTCTGCTGAGTTCATCTATTTAGAAGTTCTTCAAAGTAATTGTGCAGAGAAATGGCAATTTAACTTAATTCATCTTTTCAGAAGCTGATGTTCCCAGGACAAACTGAAAGCTAGAGTACTAAACTGGGAGGTTACAACTCCTGTCTGTTACCAAGGTTTGATTAGACTGTAGGACTGTCCTAACTCAGGGACAGAGAGTGCCGCTAGAATATGCTTCTATACTTGTTTAAAGCAGACTTGTTGTCAGGTTACAAGTCTATTAAATAGCTCACAAAAGATTTGATTGTCGAGCATATTCTATAGTAGCATAAGGTGAATAGTTTGCAGACTGTTAAATAGAACGTGTTGTAAATTCTGTGTGTGAAATCTTTTTTCTCCTTTGCTTTTCAGAGCTATTCCAGTATAGATACTTTGTTATACCAAAGTCGAATGAGCAAACTGCAGTCTGTACAGGCTCTGACAGAAATACAGGATTTCATCAATTTTATGACCAAAACAAGTATATATTTACTTTTTATTCTGTTCCCGTTGTGTTGAATAGTTCTGATTTTTCTGAACTCGTAATTTGTTTCCACATTCAGAGGACTGAGCTCCTGTTGGAGGGAGCATGGGTTGGAATTACTTCATACTGTCGTCTTGATAGTAAGAACTATTGTAGTTGTGTAAGATAGGCTTCAAGGTAATTCAGTGTTCTTTTGCAAAGCTTTAGTAGCCTAGCTGTTGTAATAACAGTATCTCTTTAAATGAAGAAGTAATGAACTAAGGTTTTTGTTGGGGTCACTTCTGTAGCAAGGCGGTTAGCAAGGATAAAAGATGGATCAAGTATGTCATTTATAGCTACTGTCATTGGCATGAAACATAAATTCATGAATATGAATATAGTTATATATTAAATTTACTTAACAGTTCCACTGTATTCCAGCATACTTCCATATGGAAGGTAGCTACCGCTGATGATTTGCAGTGACAGTTGTCCCTGATGTCCGTGTTGAATCTGCTGTGCTTCAGCAATAACCAAAAATATCAGCACGAAATAACACATCTAATGCAAATTCAGAAATGCAACTGCACTTTGGGGGATTGAATATTACATTGTGTTTGGGTTTAGGCCTTTTTCATGCTGTTTGGATCTAGATGCTTTTAAAGTATACCATGTTGATTTCTAGGTAACATAGCTTCACAGGCTAAATCCCTGAAGAGACTTCTCAGAACTTGGACGAGCAGATATCCAGATGCTAAAATGGATCCCATGAACATCTGGGATGATATCATTACAAATCGGTAAGATGAGATTTTCAGTGAGCTTGAATTCTGTGTGCCTGCTGACTTCTGAGAGGTGCTTTTCCTAACACCGTTTGTTTACATGGAGGGTGTCACAGATGTAGTGTATTCCTTTTCTTTTAAGTGATCTTAACAGCTTTATAACGGTTTGCTTTTTGTGGGACTCACTTGTGGTGAAAAGCAAAGGGAGTTTCAGAAGCAGATGGGGAATAAGCAATGTTTTGATAGGGAAACAAGTGTTACTTTAGGCATTTTTTTTGCATCAGCAACTACATACACTGTACAAAAATGCTGATGAGAAGTCAAGCTGTCCCACTTCAGCAGCCCTCGAACACACCCACATGTAGTTGAGTAGGTTAGCTGTGTTTAGCTCAATAAACCACCACCCAAAGGGCCCATCCGTTATGGATAAAAATGCTTACGTACTTCATGATCAGTGTCAAAGTTAGGGAGTGTGCGAGAGAAGCTGAGCCCTGTCACACTGCATACTTCTGATGTTTATAGGAGAGTTAATGACCACTGCAGTGATCAGAGCAGTAATCTGCTGCACAACTGATGCTAGAAAGAACAAAGTTTCTCTAGAGGCTGTTTTGGATTAGCTCCGAAGGAACTGGAATGTCTTCTCAAATTTGAACACTTTCTGTTCTCTCCTTGGTATTCGTCTCCATCCCAGTCCAGTCTTCTTGTGCGGATTTAGTTTTTTCACTTCTTGTGGGGACAGTTTATTTAACAGCTCTTCTGATATGCTCTGGGCACCGTAACTTACTTTACTGTCTCTGGGTGTCAGGAAAGCATGGATATAGAAAGAGCTTATCTTAGTTAAATATTAAGAAAAATACATGGTGTAGTGTACTGCTTTACAAAGTCTCAGAACTTCTAAGATCTGTGTGGTTGTCAGTGTCTTAAACAGTTCTATGTGCTGTTAGGAAAAACTTTGTCACAAATTAGTTAGAAAAGATGTGCCTTTATTCAATGCTAAGGCTTGCTTCTGACTCCAGTAGTGACTGGATGAGGGAGGATGGCCTCAAATTGCTCCGGAGGGGGTTCAGGTTGGATATTAAGAAACATTTCCACTCTGGAAGAGTGGTCAGGCAGTGGCACAGGCTGCCCAGGGAGGTGGGGGAGTCACTGTCCCTGGAGGTGATCAAGAAGCGTGGAGATGTGGTACTACGAGACATGAGCAAAAGGGGAAACGATGGTGGTAGGTGGGTGGTTGGACTGGATTATCTTGGAGGTCTTTTCCAACCCTTGTGATTCTGTGATTTTATTTTTTTTTTTTCCTCCTGCATTGAATAACAGTCTACATGGTGGGAATTGAATTAGATTGGATTAATTGTAGAATAAAAAGGAATTAGCACAGGTTCATGGCAGTTCTATTTTAAGAAGCTGGGTACAATCACTACTTTTTTTTTTTCCTGCAATGCAGATTTTAAAGTGCCTTCTTTAATTGCCTCAGCACTGTATATACCAAATTGTAGCTTTGCATAAAACACAGCCTGGCACACTTCTGTCAAGTTGGAACTGAAGTTATGGCGAGGTGAGCTTGGAAGTGGTTGTAGTTATGTGTAAAAGAACAAACCAACAAAAGATCCCACTGTATTATGACTGTTTTCTAATACTTAATCTCATTGATTAAAGATCCTGGAATGCTCTCAGGGTCAACCTGTCCCTGGTTGTTACTTTGAGACTCTTTGCTGAGTACATTTATCCTTTCCTAAATGTGATCACTATAATTTGCCATTCCTTCTTAGCTTTTTTTTTTTCTTACTGTCAAAGTTCAACTCTTTTGGGTATATATTCCCTTGCCAGGGTGCCAGAGTGGTTTGTACTCTTGTCATTGTGCAGGTGCTTCTTTCTTGACAAGCTGCAAGAGAAATTTCTCTGTGATAAGGCCAATGATAGTATGGAGGTGGATGAAGAAAGTAGTGTTGGAGACCAAATGGAAGTAGATCAACAGGATGAAGACATTCACTCAATGATTAGAAGCTGCAAATTTAACATGAAACTGAAGATGATAGAAAGTGCCAGGAAACAGGTAACTGTACTGTCTGCTAAGCTTCCATTTTTGTGAGAAAATATGAGCTGAAAACCTCCTAAGTCTACTTGTGTGTGTTTTTGCAAGGGCAGAGCTTGTGTCTGCTTGATCCTGCTGTCCGAGGTCATTTTGAAAGCTCAAGAAATTCAGCTCTTTAGGGAGAGAAAACAACAGATAAATGTTAATTAAAAACTTGATGATAATTTGTCATTACTGGAAATGTGCCTGAAGGCCCCTTTGATCCACAGATGGTTTCTGACGCTGAAGCGCAGATAAAGTATCTTCAGTCATTAATGGATAGGATGCTTGTTGCCAAACAATATGCTCTCTTGTTTACAAACAATCCCTTCTGTACAAGAACACAAAGCAAATTCAGATTGAATCAGTATCATTCGCTTCAGTCAAGAATGGTAAAACACTTGGGGATTTATTTTCATCGTGGTTTTCATTAATATTGTGATTAGATTTTGGGGTTAGCATTTATATAAAAAGCTAAAACTGACTGACTTAGAAATTTTGTTTTGGATCTGACTTTTACCATTACTTTAGTGTTTCAAGCTTGAGACAAGACCAGTAATATTGAAGTCCAAGTCTCCCTGGTCCTCGGAGATCCTGCAGCAATCTACAGTCAGTGTCAGAGTTGATTTTAAGCACTGTAAATGGCCAAATATAACATCAGTGCTCTGCAGGCTGTTCACTCCTGAAGGAATAAATAAAAAAAAGCCAACGAAGTATCATTTAGTGCTACTATAGAAACGTTTCATCCAGTCACAGGCATCATACATGAACAATGTGCTTAATAGTATTATAAATCGAGTTACACTGTCCGTGTGTGTTTGGGCTGCAGAACAGTTAATATCTATTTAATTACGCAGGTAAAGTTATTTTAATCTCCTCAGTTTTTCAGACCTCTGTGCTTTTTTCCTTTCCAAATTTCTCCATTAGCACAAATCTGTTTTTTTTCAATATGAGACCAATCAAGCAGCTGCCCTCTCTTTATGGCATCAATTTAGAGTTGGAGTGGACCTCTGAGGGCCATCTAATCCAACTGTCTTGCAATGAACAGGAGCTCCACAGCTAGATCAAGTTGCCCAGGGACTTATCCAGCCTTACCTTGAAAGTCTCCAGGGATGGGGCATCAACCACATCTTACTGTAGCTTTGCTTATTTTAATGAAATCCTCCCATCTCTAAATATGATGGCAGGAAAATTTTCGTTTCAGACATGCTATCTGAAATTTCTGTCTTAATCTGAATACAGAACAGCTTCTCCATTGCCAAGAAGCTTCTGAAGGGCCTGCGCAGAGAGGCCAAGACGAGGGAGGACTGGCTGGTGAGGTGGAACTATGCCTACTGCCGCTTCGTGCACAGCTGCAGCCAGAGCCAGAGTTGTCCTGAACGAGTGCTCTCTGTGTTAAAAACCATCTCCCTGCTTGGTAATACTCTTTGCTTTGCTTTATTTATTGTATAAAGCTGCTTTGTTGTCAAATTGCTGACTTTGTTTTTGAATTCCAACAGAAGATACCAAGTCAGACTACCTTAACAAGAACATAATGGCCTTCCGAAACCAGAATCTTCTGCTGGGTACTACGTACCACATCATGGCCAATGCTCTTAGTCAGGATCCAAAATGCTTTGAGCAAATAGAGGAAGAAAAAACTGGAAAAATATTGGAACTGTCAGGAGAAAGTTCTGAGAGTCCTGAAAAGGTAAAAGGGGGGGGAAGATTTTTGGTATTTCAGTACAGTATTCTTATGTAGGGAAGGATATGGATAGATATAGAGAGTATCAAACCCTGCTATTAGCACTGATATCTGCAGGAATAGCAGCTGTGGAGGTGGGGTCAGTCTATGGCTGCAGTTCTGGCTGGTTTTTGCTCTCTCGGTGTTCTACATCACTGCAGCCATTTCAATTGGGAGAACGTTCTTGCGTGTCTCCATTCCTGCATTTTGTTGAGAGGAGAAAGACGTACTGAGTGCACCCACATGACAATGGTAAGAGAAAGCTGAGGACATGAAACTCAAAGAATACTTCTGTTTCCACTGGGCATTTCTGAGCTGCTTATTGTTGTCAGACTATCTTATCTCATAAAGAGATCTTTATAATACTGATAACAGTACTGTTATGCTTACTCCATCTGAATAGTTCTAGTGATAAAGGGAAGAGGGTTTTCATGTTGAAACAGAACGTATGCCAATCATCTTTTGCCTCTTTTGGAGAAGTGCACATTTGAAGATCACAGTGGTGGACTGCACTGCATTGTCATATTGTGCTCTGGCACATACCTTTGCTCTGTCAAATTGTGATAAGTAGGAATTTAAAGTACCGTGGCTGACTTAGTTCTCTCAATTCCTAAAGCCACCTTACAGAGTCTTAGATATGAACCATATCAGTATAAAACAACAAAAAACAACTCTTCATTTGTGTCTTTAATGGATGTTAAAGAAAAGCGGGTAAAGACAAGGTTCCTTTGAGTTAGATTCTCATTTCCCATGTTTGTAGAAGCTTGAGCAAAGCTTAAGCTTCATTTGCTAGGTAATTATTAAAAGCATTCTTTGTGAGGAAATGTAAATGATGAGTGTAAAAGCTTTCTCTTGTGTCAGGTGGATCAGGCTGGGATATCTGGTATTTCTACTATGGATGAGACTAAGGAGCATAGCCTTAATTCATATTCACATGAAGCAGCACTCTGACCCTGGTAGTGTCCCTCTCCCTACCTGAAGAACAAACTGCTTAATTTCAGATATGCCATTTTTCAGTTGTTCCCACTTCTTCTCCACCCATTTTATATATCGGTTAGTAGCTGCAGTGCCTGACGTTATTAAGCCTGCTGGCAGTGTGAGGATGTGTGCATTTAAAGCATTCATTTGTAAAGAATCTTGTAAAATCCTTCTTTACGTGAGCCTTATTAGAAAAGTATGATCAATAGGATGATATATTTTCCCTTATGGTTAAATTTCAGATATTAGCAGGTCTGAACAAGAGAGCTTTTCAGTGTTTCAGCAGCGCTGCGAGGAAGTCTGAAGAGGAAGTGCAGTCCCTCTCCATGGAACACGTTGATGTGAAGGGAGTTATCGATGCGTATATGACTTTGGTTGGTTTCTGTGACCAACACCTGCGAAAGGAAGAAGAAGGCTCACTTGGTTAGTTGGGGGTTTCCCCTGAGCATGTGAAATGGATTTATCTCTGGTGTGTGAGCTTTTGTGATTCCCAGGAGGAGATCTCCCTGAGCAATTCAGCTTGGGTTTAAATGGAACATTTTGTCCTCCACTCCAACAGTATCGATAGTCCTATTGTTGGTTCTTTTTTTTCCCCCGCTACAACTGCTAGCTTTGGTGCTAGTGAATCACTTGTAATCCTCCTCTGGTGAGATATATATCATGTCCAGCAGATGCTTCCCTTGTTCCTTCCCAGACCACACCACCAGTTCTGTATTTAAGGTAGGCTGTTTACCAGAGATGATACAGCTGCCCCATAAAGTTAATCCTTACCATCCCCAAGTTGGTGGTGTGCACAGTTCAAACAGATGGGAAGGAGAACAAAGTAAAAATACAAAATGCGCTGGAAGAAAAAATGCTGAACAGTGGAGATGAATGTTCCAGATGATCAAAGGCATGCAACAAGTGATGGTGTTTCTGATAACTTTTGTTTAACGTCTCTTGGCAGAAATTAATGCTGCAGATCTGCAGCTATTCCCAGCTATTGTGGTGGAGAAAATGATAAAAGCTTTAAAACTGAACTCCAGAGAAGCCAGGCTGAGGTTTCCTCGACTGCTACAAATAATTGAAAGATATCCAGCGGAGACGCTGGGTCTGGTGACACGAGAGGTGAGGTGCTTCCATTCTCTTGGCAGCCAGCCTTGCTGTAAATGGAATTTAAAATGTGGGAGGTGGGGGTTGGATGGACAAAGAGGTAATGCTGGTGAATTCTGCTGCAGGTGAACCAGATCAATTTTATCTCGTTGTTCCTTGTTCTTTGTCTTGTTGAGTATAATTACTATGGTCAGAAGCTTTTCTTAGAAGTTGAATTTTTGTCATGGTACTGATTCCAAATATTAATTGCAGAGCTGCTGGAAAAAAGTGACTTTTTTTTTCCCTGAACCATCTAAGTGGGCTGATAAAGCTGGGTTGGATTAAGAGAGTTGCCTGTAAGCTTTCCCCTATGTGTAGGAAACCACAGCTTCATCACTTGTTTTCACTTTTCCCATCTCTCTCTGTCCTGTTTCATTTCAGAGCTTTACTGCAGCTTCATCTCATTTGTATTTCCCATTTCCTTCTATTTCCTGTTCCTGTATTGCAACTGAATGCTGTCATGTGCCTTCCCTTCTGTCATGGCACAGATAAGCTGAGCTCTCTTTGGCTCATGACCGCTCCTGCTCTCCTGTCCTGGCTTGCCTGTGTTTTTAAGTCCGTTTCATCGTGCTGGTGCTCAGAGTGCTTCCTCTGCCCTGTCAGAGGGAGAACTTAAGGTGTGAGAGAGACAGAAATATGGCACAGTTACCTACAGAAACCAAAACCGTAGTAAACGTGGCTGAAGTGGACACGGTGTGGCCACAGTGGAACTCCGGTGGTAAACCAAAACCTGACTCCTGGCCCAGCCAATAAACCTCACCCAGAAGAGAAGTTCTCTGGGTGTTTTTGTTCTCACTTCTCTTTCAGTGCAATCAATCCTGGCAGTCCATTAAACTTAAACTCCGTTAGAAAGGTAGGAGGCGATGAGGCGGGAAGAGGAGTCAGAGTCCATCCTGTTCTCATCACAAGCAAAGAGAATGTAGCATCCATTTTGAAAGCGATATGAGCTTTTGCAATGGGACACCTATGTGGTAGTAGCAGTAGTTATAGTAATGAAGCTCTGCTTCAGTGGGAGATGTTTTGTGAAGGTAGTTGGTGTTCTCTGTTTTATTTTTGTGTATTTGTCTGTCAAGCTGGGACACGGAGCAGTTTTGGTCGTGTTTGTTGTTTGGTATCCATAAAGAAGACCAGCATTGAAAGCAGTGTCTGTTTTGCAGCTTCCTTCAGTTCCCTGCTGGCAGTTCATCGGTTGGATTAGCCAGATGATGGCACTCCTTGACAAGGATGAGGCAGTGGCTGTGCAGCACACTGTGGAAGAGATCGTGGATACCTACCCCCAGGCAATCATCTACCCGTTCACGATCAGCAGTGAGAGTTACTGCTTCAAAGATACCGCAGCAGGCTGTAGGAACAAGGAGTTTGTAGCAAGGTGAATCTGTGATCAGCAGCTCTTTGGTGTATTTTGGATTCACGTGTGGATGGGCTTATTTGTTTTAAAGAAACCGTTTTCTTCAGGAAGCATGGGAGAATCATTAGGGGGCAGTCCCACGCACACTGTGCTTTGATTCAAAGGCACGGGGAAAATCAGTGCATGAACTCACTCAGCATTAGACACGCTCAGGTAGGCAGCCTGAATACTTTCAGCAGTACTGAGGACATGGAGTCCCCAGACTGGGAAGTTAGAAGATTGTGGAGAAGGAACTCCTTTCTCCTGGTAGCTCTGTGTCAGTCAAAATTTCTTCTTCTTCCTTTTCCTGCTCTGCTGAGGCTGAAGGGAAATGTGGTGCATGATTACAGTCCTGCTGCAGTAGACTTTGCAGCAGTGACAGTCAGAACCCATCAGGGATGGAGATGAAGTCAGCTTGGATACTTTGAGTCTTTCTTAACAGCAGGAGAGAGGGCAGGGAACATAACAGAGGCTCCCATCAGATTTCAGAGACAGTGAAATTGGTGAACATTATCTTCTGGGAAACAGCAGCTTTCCATTGGTTTCTTCTCTGCTTGCTCAGTGTGCAGCATGAGCCTTCAAGCCCTACCTTACCCACCTTGCCATGCAATAAAACCTAAATTAATTCCCAGGTGAAAGTCAGCTTGTATCACACAGTGCTGTGGAACTGCTACAATAATTCTAGGTATCCCTTCGCCTTTTCTCAAATTTCTGATGCATTTGCTCAAAATCTTAGCTTAAAATTAGAAGGGAAAGGCTTGTGCTTCACAAATGTTATTGCCCTTGAATAACTGTCATGACAGGTCTTGTTAATGCCACTTTCTGTTGTAAGCGTGCTAACCACCATCCCACCAAGCGGCAGTTTTCTCATAGCAGGGCACTTAATTACCAAGAAATTAGGAGCTGCACAGTGAGGACAGCCAATACTTAACACTTGTACAGCTCGGGATTATTCTGAGTTGTCCTCCTAATTTGTGCCCACTCCTCCCCCCAGATAGTGTTACTCAGTTCTTGGATGTAGCAGCTGCTGTGTATCATGGCTTATGGGCAGGCCAGGTGATGGTAGTTTCTCCTGAATTGTGATGGAGTTCTTTCTTTTAAAGCATCAAGAACAAGTTGGACAGAGGAGGAGTGGTTCAAGATTTTATTCACGCCCTGGAACAGCTCTCTAATCCCGTAATGCTTTTTAAGGTAAAGTGTATTACTGTTTTTCCCCCTTCCTTCCCAATGCTGTGCTTAGGAAAGAAAGTGCAGGGTGGAGATGCTACAGCTGCAGGAAGTGGTTCTCCTCATAATGGGCTGGCACTGATGCTAGGGTGCTCTATGAGCTTTGCTTCACGCTGCTCCCCACTCCTTCTGCCTGCTGACTGCTTTGCAGTCATCCTCCTCAGCTTTCTCCCTCTGGAGTCTTTGTGCTGCCCCACAGTCAGTCCTGCTTCATTGTTCCCAAACTGCTACAGAGTGAGAGTTTATGTCCATGTCCACAATTTCTGTCTGCTGGGGTCCTTGTGCCCTTTGCCTGCTTTCTGCTGAGTGCCCCTGCCTGCATTGTGAACCTGCTGTGGCAAGAACTCTTCTGTTTGGTGTTTGATCCCACTCCTGGCCCCATGAGGGCTTTCTTAGTTTGTACCAGACGCTATGGTAGTAAACACTGTTATGTTAGAAAAGCAGAGACGATTTTATCCAAAAAACAGAAGGAGAGGAGAATGTTTGCACAGACTCTTATTTGCTTATGTGGCTCTCAAAAGGCACGTTAATTGACCGTTAGCACATGCAGTAACCCAAATGCAATCTGAACAAATTAGAGTTTTTGTCAGTACTCATCTGATTCTTTCTGCTTTCAGGACTGGGTTGCGGATGTCAGAAATGAACTGGTAAAAACTCAGAGAAACAAAATTATACTTAAGGAAATGTATGAAGGAATGTATAAGAATTTGGGAGATGTGAAGGCTCCCGGCCTTGGGTGGCTGAGGAAACGGTTTGTTCAGGTACGTGTGGTGACTGAATAGCATTGGTGCTGTGTGCTTCTGTAGAAGGCACTAGAAAGTCAAAGGAGAGGAACCAGATCACAGCTTGCACATGTGCTGCAGGACTAGATGAAGTGAGAGATGGAGTTTAGGACTTCAAGATTTCATTGTTGGGAGCTGTGGAGCTGTTATGGCTCAACTTACCCTTGTGACTGCCCCGCAGGCTCTGTGGTCCTGCTGCCTGCTCCGGGTCCTCAGCCAGGGCTGCTCTGTGATCCTGAGCAGAGGCCTGGCCTTGTGTTTCCCCTACTACCCAGGACCTAATCCAGACTTGCCTTGCAAGTCTCCATGGATGGGGCATCGATCACATCACTAGACAGCCTGTTCCAGTGCTTCACCATGCTCAGTGTAAAAGACTTTTTCCATATATCGAACTTAAATCTTCCCTCTTTAAGCTTGAAGCCATATCCCCTTGTTTGATCACCACAGACCCTGCTAAAGAGTCTGTCCCCATCTTTCCTGAGCTCCCTTTTAGATACTGAAAGGCCGCTCTCAGGTCACCTCAGAACCTTCTCTTCTCCAGGCTGAACAGCTCTGGCTCTCTCAGCCTGTTCTCACAGGAGAGGTGTTCTGTACCTTGAATCATTTGGCCCTCCTCTGGCTGTGCTCCAACAGGACTTTGTCTCTCCTTTACTGAGTATTCCACACCTGGATGCAGTACCCCAGGTGAGGTCTCACCAGCACAGAGCAGAGGGGCAGGATCACCTCCCTCACCCAGTTGGCCACATTTCTCTGGATGGGGCCTGGGATACAGTTGATTTTCTGGGCTGTGAGGGCACATTGCTGGCTCATGTCCAACTTGCTATCTGCTAGTACTCCCAGGTCTTCATCAGCAGGGCTGCACTCAATCCTTACATCCCTCAGCTTGTATTGGCAGTGAGGGATGCCTCAACCCTGATGCAAGGCTTTGCATTTGGATTTGTTGAATCTCATGAGGTTCTCCTTGGCCCACTGCTCAAACCTGTCTAGGTCCCTCTGGATGACATCCTGCACCTCTGGTGTATCGACCGCACCTCACCTCGCAGCTTGTTGTCATCAGCAAGCTTGTTGAGGGTACACTCAACACCAGTGTCAATGTCACTGGTGAAAATATTAATGAGTATCGATCCCAGGACTGACCCCTGTGGGACACCCCTCATCATCAGTCTCCATCCAGACACTGAGCCATCGACCACCACTCTCTCGACTCAGTCCTGCAGCCAGTTTTTTGTCCATTGAACAGAACACCCATCAAAACCATATATTTCCAATTTGGAGACAAGGATGTTGTAGGGGACATGTTAAAGGCCTTACTGAAGTTGAGATAGATGACATTAGTGGCTCTTCCCTTGTCCATTGATGCAGTGACACCATCACTGACAGCTACTAGGTTGGTCAAGCAGGATTTGCCCTTGATGGAGCCACGCTGGTTCTCCCATATCACTTCCCTGCCTTAGCAAATCTTCCAGGAGAATCTGTTCCATGATCCTCCCTGGACTTCTTTAAAAATTGATGTGATTTTGCCTTTTGTTCAGTCACCGGGTACTTCACCTGATTGCTACGGCTTTTCTCATATCACTGAGAGTGGCTTGGTGACCACATCAGCCAGTTCCATTAGGACTCTGGGATGCATCTCATTGGGACCCATAGACTTGTGGGTGTTCAGGTTCCTCAGGTGGTTACAAACCTGATCTTCACTTACAGTAGGAGGGATGTTGCTTCCCCAATCCCCTCCTACCAAACCAAACATTTGAAGGCTGTGTGACAAGTAGTTATCAGAGAATGAGGCAAAAAAAGTTAAGTACCTCAGTTTTCTCCTTGTCTGTTATTACCAGCCTGCCTTTGTCACTCGGTGGGGGGGAGGAGGGTACACTCTTCTGGACTTTTCTGGCTGAGATACCTGTAGAAGCCTTTCTTGTTCTTCTTGGCATTCCTTGCCAAGTTTAGTTCAAGCTGGGCCTTGGCTTTCTTGACCCTATCCCTACACAGCCCAGCAGCTTCCTTATACTCTTCCCACAATATCTGCCCCTGTTTCCACCGCTTGTGCATTTCCTTCTTGCTCTTCAGTTTAACCAGCAGGTCCCGGTTCAGCCTGCCGGTCTCTTGCCTTCCTTTCCTGACTTGCTACGCCTTGGATGGAGAGCTCATGCACCCTGAAAAAAGCTTCCTTAAAGATCTGCCAGCTCTGCTCTGCACCCTTACCTGTGAGGACAGTTTCCCAGGGTATTTTGTTGACTAACTCCCTGAACAGCTGGAAGTCAGCTTTCCTGAAATTTAGCATCCTAATTTTACTCTTCACCTGTCTCATATCCCTCTGGTGCATGGACTCAACCATAGCATGGTCACTACAGCCCAGACAGCCTCTAATTCTGATGTCACCAATCAATTCATTTGCATTCATGTTTTATATTAATATTTTACTAGCTGTTTTAAGTTTTTTTGTAAGCAAACAAGGTATATTCGTAACTGTGTTATGCATTATGTCCTGTGGCAAACATCTCCTGGTGACAGAAGCGATGTCTGTTGGACATGGCTTTGCCCGTTAGTCAGTGGTATGTGTGAGCAGTATTGGTTATACATAAGTGTTTCTTCGACAAAATGACTGTCATCCTGCATGTAGGTACTCTTATTAAAGGCACACATAAATACACAGGATAACTGGCCATTGGCCTGCTTTTGACCCTTACGCTTTTCTCATCTGGAAGAACTCCACTATTAGCATCAGAAGTCCTTGATTAAACTCACCGCAGTTAAAAAATCACATCTATGAATGGCTTACTAAGGGAATCTGTGAGTAATCGTATTTTGGGGGCCAGGAGATAAGACCACAGGTCTTGTAGCTTTAAGGTGTGTTTTGAAACCAAGAGGGAATGGGAGTTACTGTCCCAGATCCTGCTGAGAGTGAAAATGTTCTGGGTCAGTTCAGTAGTCTCTTGGACTAGGTAGGAATTGGACTTGATGATCTCGTGGGCCTCTTCCAACTCTAGATATTCTGTGATTCTGTAAGTGTAACAAGCAGCATTATTGATGTGTTGACCCAGAATCCAGCTGCAACTGGAAGAGGTAAGAAGGGATAGGCTTCTGGTTTTGATATAGCGAAAAGGATTGTGGTCTAATTCTGCAGAGCTCTGGTATCACTGGGGTCGGGAAATGTTAGTATTTCTGTTGCTAGCAGCTGGTGGGGTCTATGAAACAGGCAATGAAAGGGTTCTGACAGGCTAGAAATCGATGGAGGAAAAGACTTAGAGTAGGAGAAAGATGGAGATGTTTCAGGAGGGCAGGTGAAACTGTGTGTCTGGATGCGAAGGTACTGTTGTTGTGCTCCTGGGGAGTTCCAAGCATTGTCCTAACAGGATTCATATCTGTGAATGAACCTCAGGCTTTTGGGAAGGATTTTGACAGTCATTTTGGAAAAGGCGGTTCAAAGCTGTTGGATATGAAGATCAGTGATTTCAATGAGATCACAACAGCTCTTCTCACCAAAATGAACAAAACCCATAAAGAACCTGGAAACCTGAAAGAGTGTTCGCCATGGATGAGTGAATTCAGAGCTGAGATCTTGAGGAATGAGCTGGAGGTCCCTGGTAAGTTCCCCTTCAGTGGTGATGTTGGAAATGTCTCATGCAAGAAAGCTGCTGCTGCTTACGTTGGCTGTATGGCCCTTTGTTCTCACCTTGCAGAGAGGTAGTCTGAAATAACTGCTATTTAATCTCTTAAATCTGTTCTTTGGTTGTATGCCTGCTTTTTTTTTAAAGCTATCAGAAATCACATCTCTAACCTAAAGTGTTCTTTTCAAGGCACGAGTCCAGGAAAATCTGAGTGTTGCATCTAATATATGCTTAATTCAAATTCAGCAAGGATGTGTCCTCTCAAACTATTAAGATCTGAAAATCTCCCTGCTTAAGAAGGGAAGACTATTAGTAATTCAGAGATTAAAATGTATAATGAAAATGGGTTTTTATGGATTTTCGTGTGTTTTCTTGAAAGATATAATTTTGCCATTTTAAGAAGGATATTTATAAGAGTTCTTTCTATTATTAAACACACTTTAAAGAATACTACTGATAATATTTAAAATCAGACTGTGTCAGTTTTGCCTTTCCTCATCCCCACCACAGGTCAGTACGATGGGAAGGGGAAACCTCTACCAGAGTACCATGTGAAGATCTCTGGATTTGATGAACGGGTATGTTTGTGAACTTGAGTTCAAGTTCTGGTGTTATGCACCTGTGGCCATATTCAGTCTGGAGAATTTGACAGTAGAAAGGTTGTTGCTGTGTACACATCTTGGAGCACATAAATGCTGTTTTGCAGAACTTTTTTTGGTCTTTGAGTAGTAATTGAGCAACTTGATTGTGCCATCTGGGAACGCCGGACAGGCTTAATTTCAGTAGTTACTCTGTCAGACCAAATCTTGTGTCACAAATACTTGTTTTTTCCCCGTCTTCCAAGATAATGGTATTGGAATCCTTGAGGAAACCCAAGCGCATAACAATCCGAGGCAGCGATGAGCAGGAGCATCCTTTTCTTGTCAAAGGTGGAGAAGACCTGCGACAAGACCAACGCATTGAGCAGCTGTTTGATGTAATGAACATCGTCCTTTCCCGAGATGCTGCCTGCAGCCAAAGGAATATGCAGTTGAAAACATACCAGGTCATCCCCATGACCACAAGGTAGGATTTTATCTTGGAGGGGCAGAAATTCTTACATTAACATCTGTTGTTGCAATGTTGGGAAGTACGGTCTATGCGTGCCAGATTCTGGTTCAGAGTGTTTTGGGTCTTGGCTTGCTTTTGTATTTTTTTTCCTTTTGAAACTGCTTTGTCTGGAAACTGTATTTCAGAGTATATTTAAATTGGCAGCTTTCTTTTAGCGGACACTAGAATGCATTGCTTCCAATTCTGTGTTGTTCTGACTCTAAGCTACTTGTTCACATCTCTGATTACTTTTGTTCCAGGCTGGGACTCATCAAATGGCTGGAAAATACCTGTACCTTGAAAGAATTCCTGAGGAACAGCATGACTGAAGAGGAAGATGCCAACTATAACAGGTGATGTTAGGCTTTGCTGTCTCTTCTAAAGGGATTGCTGCTAGTGGCTTCATCATGATGCTGACCATCCTGTGGCATCATCTTTCCTTTCTTTAAAGAAAGGAAACTACCTATAAGCAAGGAGGCGCTCTGTACTTCCTGACTCAAAATAGTAATTAGCAACTGTTTGTTTAATGAGTACCACTGTACCTGGAATATCCTCCACCCAGCTTGTTTAAACAAGAGGCTTATAATCGTGTGTGACGTTGTTATCATCACCATTTCCTTATCAGCAGATTGATTTTTTACAAGCAAAGGATTTTGATCTCCTGATTTGATCAGGCAGGAAATGGACGTTGGTCAGCAAGGGGGGGAGAGGAGGTGGGGGAGCAGAGACAGAGCTGTTCTGTTCAGAAGCTGTGTTGAGCAGTGAGTCCAGGATGGAGGAAATCAGCAGATATGCAAAACACAGCTGTGAAAAAAACATTGTCTCTGACTGTGTACAAAGGCTGGATATGAATAAATGAGCTTTATGTCTCTTGCTTGTAATTAAGGGATGGATATTTGTAAAATGGGTTGATTTTAGCACGTCACCCTGAAAGTTTCTATGTATCCAGTTTCTGTCCTGGAACTTAGAAACGTGGTTTCATTTACTGCCTTCTTTCCTTAGTGCATGGTCTCTGTTTGGGCATGTCCAAGAGTTGTCATCAATTATTTTTACTAGTTCTCCTGCTTACAGGGCAGGTTGGAGGAAGTTCCAGAGTGCAGGTTGGACTGCAAAGAGCCTTTGTTTCTATAGTTGATTTTTGACTGAGCGTTCAGGAATTACTACAGTTCCCTCATCACTGGTATCTGCTTTGCTTCTGTGAGCAACAGTGCTAATGTTGATCCCACTTCAATTACTGGAAGAGGAGGAGGACTTGCTTGGAAGCTTCTCGTGAGGGGAGGTTTCTAATACTTTAAATGTAGATTCTCTGTATCTTTCTAGAAACAGTTCATGATTTATCACACAAACAGCCTTATTTTATTATTGTATATAGATTTGAAATACTTCCCCATACACTCTTCAGCTGAATCAGTTAGGACTCTTAACTGAGCTGCAGGTGAACAGCAGCACTCCCAAAGGAGGACTCTGAAATTCTTACAGGCAGTGTTTCAGTTGCAGTGAGAGTGAACAACTTCCTGAAGTTCTGAAGTCTTTTATCCACAGTGATGGGCTGTGTGGTCTATAAATGATAAATATTTCTTAAATGGAAATGATCTCTATACCTCAGAACATGGTTAGCGGGTTTAGTGGGCGTGATGGTGATGGGCTGATGGTTGAACTGGATGAGCTTAGTGGTCTTTTCCAACCTTAATGACTCTGTGTTTTGGAAGGAGAACAGGTGGCTGTTCTACTACTCAGCTGCTGTTTCTGTGGAACAGACCAGCAGTTTAAAGGCTAGCACAGTAATGTATGCAGATAAGATGGGAAGAAAAACAAGCTATTTTGTAGGTAGTGTAACTAATGAAGTCTGGATTAATACTTAAGTCCTCCAAGTTCCCTTTCCTCCCCTTCTATATGTGCAGAAAAGATAATGGACTGCCTTCTGCACTCTTATCTGTTTGGATGGACAAAAAACAGTGTCATGGGGCAGGCTGCATAATGCCTCTCAGGTGGATAAGAGATCATGGTAAAAACATCTTTCCTTCCCTGGAGAGGTTATTTTAGGTCTGTCTTCTCAAGGCAGCTTCTGATTTTTAGAGCACCTGTTGGAAGTTAATGTATTTGAGACATGAATGCCTAATCTTCCATCAAATATGACTGAAATGCATTCAGAAGCTGGGGGGAAGGAGATGGATGGATCAACACATGCACTGACCGCATACGCATCATTTTCATAGCAAGGCTAGAATTAATGTAGGCTATAGCTCCCATGCTTTGTGCTTAAAAATCCCATGGGTTTGTAGCAGTACATGCTTGATCTGCAGATATTCAGGTACAGAGTTGATAAGATAATACAGATAAATCAACCTTATCCTTTTTCCATTTTTTTCCCCTCCTATGTCCACAGCCTAAAAGGACCTCGTGCTGCCTATTCTGACTGGCTGTCCAAGATGGGTGGGAAGGCACAAGGCTTATCTCGATACAATGCTATGTACAAGTAAGTTTTAAGAGAACTGCATGTAAAGTATATAGAGTGTGCACGCATACACACAATTGTAGAAAGACCAGGAAAAAGTAATCCACTTTTATAGTACGCTGGCTAGACCTATATTTTGTTCTTGTGTTACACTGCTTTGTCTAACATGAGATGTTCTGTGGGATTTTAGTGCTGATAAAATGCTAGTAGAGTGCAGGAATGCTTCCACAAGTTTGCTCACCTCCTTAGGACAGTGTCTAGAAGCAGATGCTCTTCTTTGGCTATCTTTTCTGGATAGCTTGTTCCGATGATGCTCTCAGGTAGGCTGCCTGAGAGCCAGAGCACCTGCTGAAGTTGGGCAGAGAATGCCACTGTGAGTCACTGATAGGTTTAGAATACATGATGTGAGCATCCTCTCAAAGGAACTTCTACACCTGCCCAAGTCTAATACTGTGCTGGGGAAGGAAGGTTCCCAGTGGAGTATTCTGATGAGCTCGTAACCTCCTTAAACAGGTTATGCTTAAACAGAAGCAATACTACTTGTTTCTTTGGGGAAAACTTTGACTCATTTATCTGAGTGTGTCTACATCAACATTTTCATTCAGATCAAGAATGTGCTTTTGGAGTAAATTCCCAGTCACCTCTGCTTACCTCATACTCAGGGACAGCTCAGCGATGCAAGCCAGCGTGTCGCTGCTTTCCAGTGAAACTCAGCTGGAAGTCTGCCCCAGTGCCTTCAGCTGCCCGCAGGCACTCTGCTCGTAGCAGTGGACCTGAGCTGGCCCAAAGCAGTCACCCTCTCTAAGAGATGTGGCATGAATGCCCTCAGCACCGGCTGTTTTGTCCTGTTGCCTCCCCTTCTGCTGCACTATTTTCTGGTGTAAATGTGACCACCGCGCATTGCTGAGAGGTTCCACTTGGGCTTTAGCTACTCTGCATGGAACAGGTTATCCAACCAGAAAGATTGGGTTGCTTCATTAAATCTTAACCCATCTACCTAATGTAGGGGAAACTAGACCGAGCTCCGAACTACTTCACAAGAAGAAATCTCCATCTCAGAAATCACTGCTTGGAAATAGGGACAAGGATTTATTTTTAATATCAGATAAAATATTTTGGGCAAGCTCTGCGTGTGAGTTGCTATACTGCTTACTGATGGAAATAAGCACACAAGTGCAGTCGCATACATACCCTGGCTGTTATTTCAGTAGCTGACATTATTCTCTGGTCTATTTGCAGAAATGCAAGCCGCACAGAAACGGTTATTGCCTTCAAGAGCAGGGAGAGCAGTGTTCCAGAAGATCTGCTGCGGTGAGTATGCCTTTAATGACTGCTTGTTGGGAGACAGAAGCTGATGCCTTATCTGCATGCAACATGTGACTTCTGTTCTGCCCAGGAGGGCCTTTGTGAAGATGAGCACATCTCCTGAAGCTTTCCTGGCTCTGCGGTCGCACTTTGTCAGCTCTCATGCACTGATGTGCATCAGTCACTGGATCCTCGGAATTGGAGACAGACACCTGTCCAACTTCATGATTAACAAGGAGACGGGTGGCATGGTGGGAATAGACTTTGGACACGCGTTTGGCTCAGCCACACAGGTATTTGTTGTGTAACTCGTTTGTTACAGCTTTTGCGTGTGCAATTACAAGTGTATTCTCAGGACTTCAATTTGAGGCCTCCGATCTGCTATCGTTGTGATGCAAAATAAAGGTTATTTCTAGCTAATAGAATAAAACCTGTTTCCAGGCACTCTCAGGGGAACAGGGAGCTATAGAGTTTCACGTGAAGGGGAAGAGGGTGTGAAGAAATAGACTGTCAGCGCATACAGTGGTATTGTTTTACTGTGTGCTTTCAGCCACTACCACCAGGTGCTCTCGAGCAGAGCTGTGATGGCACGGTGTGGCTCCGTTCCACCGAGCTGCACGTATTCACTTCAGTGACAAAGGAGGTTTCAAGGCCCAAAAAGAAGAAAAAACGACTTGTGACCCTTCTGTCACGAGGTTTCTTACTTCTTGTTTTCTAACTCGTGCTTTCTTCTGGCTGTCCTTCCCATCGGTCAGTTTCTGCCCGTGCCAGAGCTGATGCCTTTCCGCCTGACGCGCCAGTTTGTCAATCTGATGATGCCAGTGAAGGAGTGGGGCCTCATTTACAGCGTGATGGTGCATGCCCTGAGAGCGTACCGTGCGGATCCCGATCTCCTCATCAGCACAATGGATGTGTTTGTAAAAGAGCCTTCTCTGGACTGGAAGGTGAGGGGCTTTTTTCTTTCTTCTTCACATGAAAATTCTTCAACTGCAGTAAGAACACTACTGACCCATAAGGAGCCATTTGCTGCTGCTCCGTCTCAGTGCTGCTTTTGTCTTTGTTATACTGAGCTCATAGAGAAATAGGACTTCAAGCATCTAATATAAGGACAATGATGATAGACAAAGAGTTGTCCATGTCCGTGCTGTCAGTGTGCTGTTCTTTGTCTGCACGATAACCCTAAAAATGTTGGTATCTTTTCATCACGTTACATTGCTTATGGCAGCAGCGTAAGTATTTTCAGCTTTTTGGACTGTTTCACCTAATCAATGCAAAACTTACACAACGCTGCTGTATTTATCTAATAATTACAGGGAAAAGAATCTGAAACAAGGTTTATTCAGGTCCAGTTGTAAATTGAAGTGTAAATCATAGGCAGTCCAGGTACTGTCTCAGTGTTTTGCCCTCTATTGCAGCTGCAGCGAGGAGCTGCTGCCGTGACTCGGTGTGATGTGGCAGCTTAAAGGTCTTTTTATGTATGATAAATAGAGCAAAACTGTTCTCTCTTTAGAACTTTGAACAAAGGCAGCTGAAAAAAGGAGGCACGTGGATTAAGGAAATAAACACCGCTGAAGTAAACTGGTACCCCTTGCAAAAAGTCAGCTATGTCAAAAGGAAGCTTACGGGTGCCAATCCTGCACGAATCACTTGGTAAGATGCTCTCCCGTTTCAGACTGCTCTACTGAGAGCTTTGGCTCACTCCCGGATCAGACTTCACTCCCTTCAGACAGAATGGCAGTTAGGAAAGAGGAGAGGCAGACAGGGCAGAATTTCACCCACCCTTCTGTCACAGCCCTTTGGTTCCACATACAGCTCTCTTGACACGCTGCCAGCCGGAACGTCTCCCCAAGTGCTCTTGCTCCAGCTCAGGCTTCCTGAGCAGTTTTACTGTTCTGGCAGCACGCGTTCCCACCCTGTGAGCTTGCTCAATTTCTCACTTGTCAGATTGCTGTTCTTTGTGGTCATCTACACAGCTGTTAGGCTAGGGGTAGTATTTAAAAATCAGTGTGCTTCTGCTGGGTAGTTGCTTGAAGCAGAACCTCATCCAGCTGTGCAGGAGGCATGGAAGCACACTGCTTTCCAAAAACATCAAATATGAATGTGATGGCATTCTCAGGTCATTTCTGTCAGTCTGGTCAGGTCTGGCTCAAACTAGAATGTCTTTAAGGCTCAGTTAAAGTACAATTAATCCCTTCCACCCTCTTTTAAAAAGACATTCGGGGTTATTCCAAAAAAGAAAGAATGTAATGAAAGCAAGCTTGTTCTAAAACCTTCACATTTCTGAAAAGCGCAAGGCTCAGGAGGAGGCTCCAGCTGTCAGGGCTGTACTGGAAAAGGCAACCAAATACTCCTTGTAGGCACAGATGAGTGGGACGAGTGGGGAGGTAACTGTGGATGGGAACTGCTGCATCCTCCTTTCAGTTAAGAGATTTTTTTTTTTTTTTTACCAAATTGAAATATTCATGGTAATTATTCACCAGTGGAGGACACCCAAAATCACCAACCTTTGACTGGCCAAAGTGCCTACAGCTATTGAGCTCCTCACCTTGAAAAATAAAGTTGCATGAATGGTGATGGTGTCCAAGATAAAAACCCCTACCTGTTATTTTTTTTTTTTTGCTTGCTCCTTTTAAGGACTTATTCTTGTGTTTTCAATTGTAGTGATGAGCTGCGCCTGGGCTATGAGAAGTTGCCTTTTTACAATGACTTTGCAGCTGTTGCTCGTGGCAGCGCTGACCATAATATCAGAGCCAAAGAGCCAGAGGACGGGCTGTCTGAGGAGACCCAGGTGCGGTGCCTGATAGACCAAGCGACGGACCCCAACCTCCTTGGCAGGGTGTGGGAAGGATGGGAACCTTGGATGTGAGGCTGCTCTCGAAAGTCCAGTCTGACGAGGGGAGGGAACCCTCATACACAGCTGCAGCCAGTCTCAATTTTAAGGCCAAGGAGCGAAAAGTCACTTTTATCGTCGTTGGTTAACTTGACTAATACAGGAAATGTTTTTGTACTCAAACAGTGATTTGTTTACATGGTTCTGTAACCAAACAGCTGTATTGTCCTCATGTTAAAATCGACGTGGGAAGAACTGGTGAGGCTGCAGAGCTTTAGGGACAATCTGGAAGGTGCTCCACTCATCCAGACCACAGCACGAGTTTGCACCCTCTGCACTTGCAGCAGTCCTTTCAGTAAAAGTGTGTGCTTTGGATCGCTTTTCTTTTTCTTCCCAAAGATGTTGCTGGAAACCGTTCTGCACACACTTTATTTGTAATTAAAATGGGAAAGTTTTTCTGTCGGTAGAAACCGTAAAGCACGTAGTATAACTAAACAAAATATCTTTTATATAGTCTGGATGGCTATATGAAGTATCTGGACGGCTGTTTCATTTCTGGACGATGAGAAAGCAGTGATGAGATAGCACGGTTTGCTACAGCAGATTGGTTTTTAACATGTAGGCATTTTGGTCTGTGACCTCTGTACTTCACAGAGGTCTGCAGTCCTCATTTTTTATTCATGCCAAATTACTTTGGAAAGCCAAAGCCAAAAGCAGGCACTGCCAGCGCAGCAGAGTACTGCAGGCTCCTTGCTATACCTGCAGCACAGCGAAGTAATGGCTGTTGCACTTTGGTATTTGTGTGTGACAAAGCTGAGGAACCGTGCGAGGTTTGGCTCTTCTCGCTGGCAGCTCTCGGGTAACCTTGGTGGCAGGTACAGCACAGGCAATGAGGGGGCGAGATAGCTCTCTTAAAACACTGTGGTTATTTGTTACCCAGAGTTCAACGCAGAAGATAACTTCCATTGATGTTTTTAATAATTATCATAAAAGGTGTAATAAAAGTGAGTCTTTGCCCTTTCACTGCTCGGGAGCGTTCCTGCCTGCCTCTGTGGCTCAGTGCACCGCACGCCGGGGAGCAGGGCCTGGCCTGCCTAAGGGAGGTGGGAAGGGGGAGGCTGCAGGTGGAGGGGGAGCTGGCAGTGGTGCAGTAACTGCTGTTTGTTACCTTGTTTTGTACTACAGAAAAGACCTCACTTACTTAAAAATTCGAAATAAGCCTTCAGATGCGCCGCTCACTTCTTAAGTTAGTTTGGGGCACTTAGCTGAAAACAGCAGAATGTACCCATAAGTGCAGGTGGGGGGGTTAGAGGACAGGTTTTTTCCACAAGTGTGCACTGCAGTCTGTTTTTCTATACACGCATGTGTGTTCTCCTCACGAGCAGCTCTAAATCAGGTGGCACCGTGAGTGACGCTCGGCTCTCAGGTTGTCAGTCTACAAATGTAAGAAAGTTAGAGCCCAATAAAAAGCGACATGAAAAGGCCAGGAGGTATTTAGCGATGAAGTGGCTGCTTGTAGGAGGTGTTAAATGGCACTTTTGGCACATACCTCTGATACGTACGAGGTACTTTGACCTGCACCGCGGAGGACAAAGTTTAGGTTTACAGTTTAACGAGGCTCTTCGCGTGGTGACTTTTGATACCTGCAGCAGCGCTGGACGTCGCTGCTTGGCGGGTCTCCTCCTGGGCTGGACCTAAGGAGGAATGTGGTGCAAGTCGCCCTGACACCACGGGCCTTGACAGCCTTTGGGAGATGCCTACAGCACTTATAGAAACCCCTCCAAGTAGTTATGAAACTGGTTCTAGCCCTAAACTAAGTGCTGTAATTGGAAGCCACTGCTACCTCAGTCCTATTAGCGATGTGTTTGTCAGCCTCACCAAGCAGTCGTGGAACAAAGTCTGCATGAAACCGCTGCCTTCACGCCAGCACTTCCCATGCAAAGCGAGCGCAATTACCCTAATGAGCAGAAAATGAGCAGGCTTTCTCTGCAGCTATATGAGCCCGAAACTAACCTCCAACATATGTAAACTGCAGTTGTCATCCACAGTCCTCATTTGAGTGCTCTAAATAGAATACAGAAGTTAAAGGGAAGACTGAAGCCAATCCATGAAGGAGGAAGGAAAGCAGTGACATAAGGAAAACCTCAGGCTGCTGGGCGCTGTGCTTCGCAGGGTGGTTTTGTTCTGGTTCCAGAAAAGAATGGAATAACGCAGGGCTCAAAGGCGGAGAGTGCCACAGGTCTCATGATGCACAGCACAACCCAGCAGCTGTCCACGAGTGCAGCAGGGCATTTCCTTCCTCGATTAAACAGCCAGATGCAGCCTGTAGCTGGAAGTGCATTAGTTGTATCTGAAAAGCTGTGCAGCCCATTAGCTTATACTCTCAGTAGGTTTCTGTTAACGTACAGAGTAGTGCTCCCTTTAAGCTCACTGCTGACGCCCCTGTCAATCTTATAATTTCCCTCTAATTAAATGTCATCTACTCACTGTGGAGGAAAACCAACTCCAGCCCCCAGTTTGCTTTCTTAGATGACCAAGAAATTTAGGCATGCTGCATGTCATGCTCAGGTATTTCCTATTTCAATCCATCCCATCACCCCCCTCTACAGCTGCCTTTCCCAGCCCACTGATCAGGATTCCCCGGAGGCTGCTCCGTTGCTGGGCTGGGCAAGGCCTCCAAGGCCCCGCTGCTCCCAGCCCCCCTGGCACAGTGCTGTACCTCTGTCTGGGCAAGAGAGCTCCGGGAGGAGGGGGAGGATTGAAGCCTTACCCCGGTTCTTTGCCTTCCCTGTGGGCTGTCCCCACATCTAGTGCTGTGGTTGCACTGCCATTCCTCGGGGTGCTGGGAGTCACAGCTGGCACTGCAGAGTGAAGCATGTCTGTTCTCTCCAGAACATTCCCAGAGAGTTTCCTTGTTTCTTTTTGTCTTCTATGCTCAAGCAGGACCAGCTTTTATAGAAATTCAGATGCTTATAACATTTTTTAATGCTCTGTAAAACTTACCAAGGCAAAGAGGCTTAGTGCCTCAGGTACACAGCAGTCTGAGTGATCCAAGTTCTTGCCTCTGCTTCTCTGCCCGTGAAAGTTGAACATGAGTCAGCAACATGCCCCTGCAGCAAAGCAGCTGGTGGTGTCCTGGCTGTGTGATGACGGCATGGCCAGCAGGCCAAGGGGTGAGCTGAGGCCGCAGCTGGAGCACAGAGCTCAGGTCTGGGTCCTCAGTACAGGAAAGACCTGGGCTGTGGGCTGGACACAACACGGGGACACCTGTGAGCAGAGGCTAAGAGAACTGGGCCTGTTTAGCCTGGAGGAATCTCCAGGGGATCTCACCGCTGTCAGTAAATACCTGAAGGGAGGGAGCAATGAAGCCTGGCTCTTTACAGTGGTGCCCGGTGCCAGGACAAGAGGCAGTGGGCACAAACTGGAAGACAGGATGTTCCCTCAGAACACCAGGAGCACTTCTGTGCTGTGCAGGTGACGGAGCACTGGCACAGGCTGCCCAGAGGCTGTGTGTGGGGTCTGCTCCTCGGAGACCTTCAAACGTGGACGTGGGCCTGGGCCCCTGCCCTGGTGTCCCTGATGGAGAGGGGGACAGCCTCAGCCATTCGGGGTTGCTGTGAAACTGTTCGTGCAACAGAACTGCTGAAGGTTGTGGAGTGCAAGTCTTATAGGAAGCAGCTGAGGGAACTGGGATTATTCAATCTGGGGAGGAGGAAGCTCAGGGGAGACCTCGTTGCTCTCTACAAACACCTACAAGGAGGTTATAGCAAGGTGGGGATCAGCCTCTTCTCCCAGGTTCCTAGCAACCGGACAAGAGGTAATGGCCTTAAATTGTGCCAGAGGAGGTTCAGGTCGGATGTTAGAGGAAAAAATCCTCTTCTCAGAAAGAGCGGTGCTGCAGTGGCACAGGCTGCCCATCTCTGGAGGTGTTCACAAACACGGAGATGTGGCGCTGAGGGGATGGGCTGGCAGTTGGACCGGATGGTCTTAGAGGTCTTTTCCAACCTTAATGACTCTACAGTTCTGTGCAGCTTCTGAGACTTCAAAAGAATGTGGCTCCGTTCCTGCCTTGAATCCAACCCTTTGGTAAACAGCATCACTTCTACTTACTTGCTTAGATGCCCCCGAGCTTCACACCGTGAGGAGGAAGCACTGAGAACCACCGCCTGAGCCGGGCCCCGGCAGTCACCTGCTGGAACGCCGGGACGAAGGCAGCCGGGGCAAAGCCTTTATGAAGAAGACGAAGGCAGCAGCTCGCGCCCCTTTCCCACCTCGGAGCCGTGCCGGCTGCCCGTACCGCGGGGCTCTGCGTCCGAGTGCTCGCCGCGTGCCTCGGGAGGGCGCTGGGGTGCTGGGAGCGGGGCCGAGCGGAGCCGTCGCGGCCCCGGCGGGACGGGGCGACGCGGGGAGCGGGCAGGCGCCGGGGACCCGGCATCTCCGCCTCCCTCCGTCCCCCCGGGGCCGCCAGGTGGCATCGCTCGGCGGTGCCCGAGGGAAGCGGCGTGCAGGTGCCAAGGGAGGAGCCGCGCGGACAGGGGCCGGCAGCACCTCACCCTTTCCCACCCCCCGGCGCGCACACCACACCCGAGGGGCAGGGACGAGCCCGGCCGCCTCCCGCCCCCCCCCTTCTCCTCCTCCTCCTCCTCCTTGACGGCCTCGCACCCCACCCGCTCCCGCCTCCGGGTCCCCGGGGGTGCCGGGAACACCCCGCGTCCGTCACTGGGACGGGAGGCGGGGCCGCCGCCGTATAAGAAAGCACCGAGCGGCCGCCCGCACCGCCAGGTCCCGAGACGCGCTCGCGGGGAGCAGCGCCCGGCGCAGCACAGCGCAGCGCAGCGCAGCACGGCAGCCCGGAGCCGCTCCGCAGCCCGGTAGCGCTCCTCAGCCCGGAGCCGCAGGCAGCAGCCCGGCCCCGCTCCCCTCCGCCCGTCGGACGCTGTGGAGCCGCGATCGGCGCGCAGCAGCGGGTGGTGCCCGCGGCCCCCAGCCCCCATGAGCGCCGCCGCCCTCTACAGCCTGGACTCGCCGGCATGCTATAGGAGCTGGTGCCCCGAGCCCGCCAACTTCTACGACGCCAAGGTGGGCAGCGGCGGGCCGGGCCCCGCCTGCAAGCCGGGCGGCCGCGCCATGAGCGCCGAGGAGGCGGCGGGCGGCGGCGGCGCGGACCTGGCCGAGCTGAGCGCGGCCGCGCCGGCCATGTACGAGGACGAGAGCGCCATCGACTTCAGCTCCTACATCGACTCCATGTCGGCCGTGCCCAACCTGGAGCTGTGCAACGACGAGCTGTTCGCCGACCTCTTCAACAGCAACCACAAGCCCGAGCGGGGCGGGGACTACGGCGAGTACCTGCCGCCCGCCGCCAGGGAGCCGGGCCCCGCCGGCAGCGCCCCGCCGGGCGCCGGGCCCCGCGCCGCCCCCGCCTCCTCCTCCTCCTCCCCGCCGCCCTCCTCCGCCTCCTCCGCCGCCTCCTCGCGCGGCGCCCTCAAGCAGGAGCCCGAGTGGAGCGACGCCGAGCTCTCGTCCTCGCTGCTGCCCTCGCAGATCGCCACCTGCGCGCAGACCATCATGAACCTGGGCGGGCAGCCCACGCCGCCCACCTCCCCCGAGCCGGCGGGCGGCTGCTCCCCGCCGGGCTGCCCCGCGCGCTCCCCCGGCCCCGCCGCCGCCGCCGCCGCCGTCGCCTCCGCCGCCCGCCCGGCCCCGCCGCCCGGCGCCCGCGAGCGCGGCGCCAAGAAGTGCGTGGACAGGTTCAGCCCCGAGTACCGGCAGCGCCGCGAGCGCAACAACATCGCCGTGCGCAAGAGCCGCGACAAGGCCAAGCGGCGCAACCAGGAGATGCAGCAGAAGCTGCTGGAGCTCTCGGCCGAGAACGAGAAGCTGCACAAGAAGATCGAGCAGCTCACCCGGGACTTGAGCGGCCTGCGGCACTTCTTCAAGCAGCTGCCCGCCGCCTCCTTCCTGCAGCCCGGCTCGGCGGGCTCCGACTGCCGGTAGCGGCGCGGCGGGGCCGGCCCGCGGGGCGGGCGTCTCTTACCTCAGGGCCGCGCGGAGCGGAGCGGAGCGGAGCGGATCGGAGGGGCCGGGCCGGGCCCACCCGGCGGTGCGCGGCGCTCCGGGCGCGGGGCCGCGGCGTTGGCCGCGAAGAGCCGAAAGGAACCGAAGCTACGCGTCTTTTTGTTCGCTCCCTTAAGTTATTTTTGTAACGGTAGTCCCTGTCTTTTCTACGTGTTACTCGAACCGATGCAGCTATGGTACATCTGTTAACGATCCGAACACCCGTGTACGCTAGGGGCGGTAGGACGGCGAGGACCGAGCATGACCTTTTATATCGATTTTTACAGCATTTCTTAAGAATAAAACCGAACAAGTATTTTAAAGCCGCTCCGCTCTCGTCTGTGCCGTACGGCTGCGTGCGGAGCTGCGGGCGGGCGCGGCCGCTCGGGGTGAGGGCGCGGGGGAGCCGGCGGGGCCGCGGGCCGGGGCTGCGCCGTGCTGTGCTGGGCCGGCGGCGGAGCTGCGCTGGGGGCGGGGCCGCCCTCCGTCCCGGGGCAGGTGAGGCAGCGGTGGGCGCGGGCCGTGCGCCCGCTGCGCACGGAGCCGCTCCACGCCAGCCGCCCCGCGGGACTTTTGCCCTCCGCTCTCACAGTTAGTTTACGAGATCTCTTCGGCCGACCCCCGTGTCGGTTCCCGCAGGCGATGTTAGCCGGCCGCGGGGCAGGAGGCCCGTCGCGCCCCCCCCAACGCACGGACTCGGAATGCGGGACACCTCAAGGCAGGCGTTGGTCAATTCGCGGTGCCATTTATTGCCCGCCGGCACAGCTGCCCCGCGGCATCCGTCGCACGGAGAAGCGGCAGCAACGCGTTTGCCGTTGACATAATAAATACAGCGTAATACAAAGCGTCCCAACCGTTCGGAACTCCGGAACGAGGCGTTCGATGTGCCGCAACAACAAACGGTCCGGAACAAGAGACGGGGCGGCCGAGCGGAGCTCTGAGCGCGCTTCCCAGCGCTCCGTACACCCCCGCTTCGACAGCCCCCCTCCTCTCCCCTCAGCCGCTCGCCCCGCCGGGTCCCGCGGGCAGCAGCGCCACCTCCTCCAGCCTCGCGCAGCCGGGCCGCCCGCCGGCGCCGAGCAGCAGGCAGGGCAGCGGGCCCAGCTCCTTCCCCTGCACGCCGCTCGCCTCGTAGCTCTGCGGGGAGAGAAGCGCGGACGGTGAGACCGTCCCGGACGCGCGGCTCTCAGACGCAGGGCGTGAGGGCAGGCGCTCGGAACGGATGGAAGGAAGGAGCACGTTGGGTTTCTGCTAATTAATTACATCTCACCGTCGTGGAAAAAGCGCTGCCTCCCTGCCGGGCTTTTAAAAATGAATTGTTTAAAGTAATGGGGGAGGGGGCGGGAAGTAAGTTTGACCTCTTTTGCTGAAGCGTAAACCCACCGGTGCTTCCTTTACGCAGCCTTCCTGCACCGGCGGGACCTCACGCGGTGCCTATCGCCGACCTCAGCCACAGAGCAGCCCCCGCCATACGCGATAACCGCATCCAGCACCGCTTCGAGGTACCGTTGGGCCCCGCGGCCCGACTCGCCGTGCGGCGGCACAGGTGGCCGCGCCGGTCCCACTCGGGGCTGCCATAGGGCAGAAGCGGCTGAGCCCAGCCCCGCTGCCCGGGGAAGGGACTGCAAAACATCACCCCCGTGTACCTCAGCGGAGCTGGCAACAAAAGCAACGATGAAAAAGAAGTACCAACGGCCACTCGGAGTGGTGCTTCTTGTGGTTAATCTACAGAGAAGCGCTGCTTTTTCACATGCAGCCGGTTCCGAGATGGCAATGCTAATGGGAAATAAGGAAAACTGCATCCCTGCATCTCAGATAGATAGGGAAAAAAAAAAAAAAAACCCACAAAAAAGCAAAGCTGTGTTTCAAGGCCAGGCTGGATGTGGCTCTGGGCAGCCTCGTCTGGTGCTTGGCGACCCTGCACATAGCAGGGGGCTTGAAACTCAGTGATCACTGTGGTCCTTTTCAACCCAGGGCAGAATGCTGCATAATGTGAGGAAGGTACCACCTAAGTGCAGGCGCTTACCGAGGATGATTAACCAAAAAGACAAGCTGACCCTTGCCCCTTCCACGTGCAATGGGGAGAGGGGTCTCCAGCTCCCAACAGGACTTGATCACTTTCTGAAGGTGCCGCTCCTTCTCTACTGATCAGCTGGCAGCCAATGGCAGCCACGCACGTGCCCTCAGTGCCTCACTTACCTGCGATAAATCTGGGTCACTGTGCCAAATGTCAGGGTTCTTCTGATAGCCCAGAATAAGGAGTAACTACTTCACGGTTACATCAACTGCACTTTAGCCCGTGCATCCCGGTGGCTTTATGTGTATTTCATTTATATAAATCCCAATTACAAAGTATTACCTTGCACGCATTTTGCAATTTGTTGTAGCATTACTGCCCCTCAGTAATTCTGTGTTTGTGCTATTAGAAAGTGGTTGTGTTTTATAGAGTTCAGAAGCCTGGAAAGGTAGGATGCTCGGACTGTAGCTTCACTGTCCCAGGACTCTAAAGCCTGGCACTGCCCACTGTGGCTCTGAATGTCTGACACTGCTATTCACAAGTAGCTGTGCATCCACATCTAAGCTAAAGCTGTCAACACATCCTGCCTGCAGCACCCCCGACATGCAATAGCAGGGCATCAGCAGGTGCAAGGTACAATTGCCAAAGGGGAGGCTTGTGCTAGGAGCACACTAACACACTTCAAACCACTCGGTCCCAGGCTGAACAGAAGAGAAAAATCATTTCTAATGAAATCTCCTACTGCTTTCAGTGTGGTTCTGAAAAGAGCTGCCTGGAAAAGCGGTGGGACCTCTATCCTTGGATGTCTTCAAGACCCTGCCAGACAAAGTCATGGCTGACCTGACCATGTGTTGTTGGCAATAGCCCAGTGTGAGGGGTAGGTTGGACACCAACCACAGAATCACAGAATCACAGAATCACAGAATGGCCTGTGTTGAAAAGGACCATAAAGATCATCTAGTTTCAACTCCCCTGCCACGGGCAAGGTCACCAACCACTAGACCAGGCTGCCCAGAGCCACATCCAGCCAACTTCCAGCATCCCTCCCATTTCTATGATTCAAATATCTTCCCTTTTGACTCACAGCATCTCAAGGACTCTGCCACTCTATGTAGTTTAACTCTCATAGACAACAACTATACCTACCCCAGACAACAACTATACCTACCCCATCCTCATTGGCAGCAGACATCAGGAGAGAAGAGATTGTTCTTTGTAGCAGCTGGAAAGAGGAAATGAGCACATTTTGATCACGACAAAAACTACATGTATTGGAAAACATTCTGTTTACAGATAAAACAGTCACGTTAAACAAAGACTAATGATTCCATTATAGCATAGTTTCATTTCTCTGGCCAAAAAAGCAGGGGAGAGGTGACACAAAAGATGTTTAGAAAACCTAAAAAGACAAGTTCCTTGCAGGCTGTGGAGTGCTTCCCAAGAGCCCAACCCAAGAAAACCCTTCTGCTGGACCTGATGCATTCAATGTTTTGGAAAGCTCAGGCTGAGCTCAGTGATTGTACTACTTGATCAAGACCTGGGAACTGCATTCTCAGTGCAATGACTAGCGTTAGATTAAATTATGGGATACTCTTACATCTTTTCTTTTTTCTCCTAAGAGAGCTTTTATAAAATTGTCATTTACAGTACTCATGTATCTACATATCTAGCCTCATTACACTCAATACATTGATGCTCATTTTTTGTCATACCTTTACTTTTACTGTAGTTTGAGATTGGAATGGACAACTCAAGAAGACTTCCAGCTGCATTTTCAAAACTGGTGAAATGACAACTTCAGAGCACTGGTTGCAATATAGCAGTCCACTGAAGCATGTGAATTAGAGAAACACAAAGAATGGAAAGTTATCAATCATTAAATCAAAACACAAACAAACAAAACTCAGCTTATTTATTCCCTAACCACATTGCTGGTAGGCTTCTCGTTGAAGAGACCCATTAAAACCTTCAGCTGATAACAGCAAATGGAGCTCTTCTGTTGGTGGATGTAAGTAACATTAATGGAGGACCTAGACTCTTCTAGCAAAAGTATCTTCTTTTTCAGGTTCATACAACATGTGGGGAGGTTGTGATTTATACTCAACTCACTTAATAAAATATTAATCACATATCCTTCTAAAAGTTATGGTCAAAAAAAGAGAAAAGTACAGACTTGGCCTAAATGACCTGTTGATTGAGGCCCTCGCTGAGCAGACACTCAACATTTGCAGCACACACTTAAGCCATATGCATGAAATTAAGAACAGCCATAAGTACTTGTTGGAATACGGTCTTAAATAAGTGTTGATGCTACATTGTCCTCCAAACAAAGCAGAAGTGTCCTTGAGAATACAGGAAAATGTATTCTCTACTACTGTATGTACATAGATATACCTCCTTGATTTTTGCACAGCAGTATAACGCAGGACAACTTTTGCTTAATTTTCATCTTTTCCCCCCAGAGGTTTTACATAGCAGAGCACACGCAGTAGAACTTCTCGTAGTTAGGAAAATGGTATATATTCCAAGGGGACTGCAATCACCTTACTTCTCCTTCTGCTTTTTTAAGTTCTTCCAACACAGAGAAGCCCCTTTCCTTCTCTTTACGTTCTCAGTATTCTCGTATCTCCTTATGCTTTTATCCCGCCAGGTATCTCAAGAGTAAGCTGGCTAAGTAACTGAAGGGGATGCTTCCCCAGAAAATGCCGGTGTGACGCAGGCTCGACCTTTCACATGGTAACGGGTAGCATTTGTGACAGCTCTGCATCCAAAATTATTCCATTTCCTCTTTAGAAAGGCTGCGAATTTCATTGGTCTGACAGGCATCTCTTCCACATTTATGTCAATCACGGCAAAGATCACAGCTTGCTATAAAACTGTGGTGAATTACTGACATACAGGGTAACAATGTCAGGTAAAAAAATACAGAAAGTTACTTTTCAAGGAGCTTAAAATCAGGCCTGTGATTTATGTGGCACGTTCATTGAAAGAGATACTGTAATGCAGTGGGGTTTGAAGTCTTTAAAAGCAAAAATTTAGCTTGGAAAATGTGGTAGCTACAAATTCAAACCATTTCATATCTGCTTGTATCTTCCTTAATGAATTAATCTAACCTTGCTGGTTTTATCAGCTCATCAGCAATAAAAATACTATGTCTCAGTTCTAGGAAGGAACACAGTGCAGCCTGTGCCTGCAGGAATTATTGCATCACCTATTGCTCTTATGGCTACATCTGCAGAACACTTGGAATTCTACAGAGCACCTTGACTCTCACCTGTCCTGGGGATACAGTTCCAACTTTCCATTGCCACATTTGTCACACGTGGGCCAGGAGAAAGCAGTGCTCTCATTAACTCCAACAACAGTACCTGCAGAAAATGGTATTGTTATACGGTAATACGTGTAAGCTAGCAAACACAGACACTACTGGCTTCACAGCAGGTCTTTCTCCCATCTTAAGACTGTTCCTTCCATGAGCTCAGAGCAAGTATCAGCTTTTCCAGCAATCTCAGTCCCTTTCTCCTTCATCTCTTCAAAAAAGAAGAACATTCTAAAATATCAAATGTGGGTATTTGAAAATTAACCATTCAAAAAGGTTCCTTTTTTCTTTGTTTGAGGACTCTATTATTTTTCTGCGGCTTGTTTTGTTCCCTTGCTTGCTTGTTTGTTTCTTCTTGTCTTCTGCTCCTCTGATGTTTCCTTGGCAAGAAATAGAAAAATTGTCAGGTCAAACACCTTGATATTGATATTTAGGAAACACAAACCAATTACAAGATTCAGTCCTTTTCAAAAACAACGATGCAGGTTAAATTCCATTAACAATAGAGTTATTCTTCATCTGCACTGATCTAAGAGAGATCAGATCTCACCCAGAGATTGAAGTGTGTGCATAAGAAGGGAATGCCAAAGATACTTTGGACTAATACAAAGGGCCTTGCGAGTTTTGGCAAGAAAAACATTCTGAGTTTTATGAGAAGCAGTAAAGAGTTTATTATGCTTTATGGTAATGATATGCTGAAATAATTTGCATTGTTTATGGGGAAAATCCTTACAAGCATTTTGAACTAAACATGGTGGATCAGCTGAGAGAACAGAATTACAGTAAAATAAGCCCTCGGTCTGGTACAAAAGATGCACAGACTAAAAATTCCAGCTCCTTTTGAAACGGAATCTCACAGTTGTATAACACATTCAATGAAATAAACCCCTGGAGACCGGGGAACATTTGCACTGTCTGTAAAACAGGTTGTTAATCTCCTGCATTGCGGACTCTCCTGAGACAAGGGCTGTCAGAAAGGAAGCAATGACACATAAACAGCAAACCCGTATCTTCCTTTGGGAATTCAAAGGACAGCAAGCCTGAAGATGAGGGAAGCAACTTTCTCAAATGTAACATTTACGACCCGATTTCTATATATATAACAAACTAACATGCCTTTTTTTTTTTTTTTTTTTTTTTTGTATTTATCTTCTTGGATTGTAAGAGGACTAATTTCAGTTCTCCAGTTTTTGTGATGCACTGTGGGTTTCTATCAGCTTTTGCAAGACAGACAATTCCTGCCACAGCACAGGCTTGCTTCCCTTGCTAATGGAAAAGAACAAAAATACTAATTATTTTGCTGAATATTTTTCCTTTTTTTGTAACAACATTACTTTTTTCTTTTTTTTTAATCCCCTCTTCCGACAGATCTGTTTCTCTCTATGCCTTTCAAGCTGGGAGATCGACTTTTTACATGGCAGATATTGATATGACAAGGCGGAACAGTTTTAAGCTAAAAGAGGGGAGATTTAGATTTGATGTCAGGGGGAAATTCTTCACTGAAAAGGAGGTGAGGCGCTGGCACAGCTGCCCAGAGAAGCTGTGGTGCCCCATCCCTGGAGGTGCTCAAGGCCGGTTGGATGGGGCCCCGGGCAGCTGAGTTGGTAGGGGGCAGCCCTGCCCATGGCAGGGGGTGGAGTTTTAAGGTCTCTTCCAACCCAAGCCGTTCTATGAATTTTTCTGCCAGTTGTGTGCCAAGCTGCAACTACAGGATGCCAGTGCATAAGTAACACAAATCCATGTGAGGAAGATGTATCAGGATCATTCTGACATTATGCCTACCGGAGAATTTTATTTGGATGAAAACATAGAGCGCCCTCATGAGATCACCAGAGATCACTGAAGTCAGAAGAAAGAGAACTCTGAACAGCAGCAAATCTAATAATCCTGCAACAGTCTTTTGCATCCTGCATGCAAAGTGATTTTTCAAATGTAAGCTGCTGATCTACTGTACATTTTTGTGAATGTTTTAGATTTTGCTCGGTTTTTGCAAACCTTTTAGATATTCTCCTGAGATTCTTCTTTTAAATGGAAACACACACAGCCAAAATTAGATCTTCACTTCCACACTACTTTTCTGGGTTGTGGCTGACAACACTGAGAAGAAACTGACAATGGCTCAATTAGGACAACACCTGGAAAAGCCCATCTTGAGTGAAGGATGCAAAGAAGGGATAAGGACTCAAAGTCCTATAACTCCATAAGGACTCAAAGTAACACTCTGGTTGAAATGCTCCAAAAAAAAAAGTGTGTACACAATCAGTTGTCTGCCAGTTGGTTACCTTGATTAATAGGTAGGAAAGAAAAAAGGTGCCGTCCAAAGAAAGACATAAGTAAGACAACTAACTCCATTTTGTTCAGACTGCAAATAGGGAAACTGAAAAAAAGAAACCCGAGTAAGGGCTTAAAGACAAAAATATCCCATGTAAAAATTCAATCACTGGATGTGAATCATACACTAGGCAAACATCATTAATCATGTAATAGTCCCACGCAGCATACATGGTATGAACTAACTAGAATTTGCTCATAAGCATGGTTAAGAGTAAGAGTAGTTCTCTACAGTGTGGACTGCCAACATTTAAGTCATCCTGACTGCTACTATATGGCAAAAAGAGGTTACAAATCACTTTGGCATGAATAATGAAGAAAAAACAAATCTATTAACCCTCAGCTCATGGGTGAGAATCACAGACTGGTCCTTGAAAGAAGAATGAACTGCCTAGTAGAAAGCAATCACGGGTTCTTACCAGGTACCCGAATGGCTTTGATTGGACCTCTCTGAAATTTGTGAGAAACTCACTGGCTCTGCTCGTCACCCATTTTTGATGGGGGAGAAAGGATTTGACCAAGTACAACTGGAAGACTTCACTTAGCAGAACACTGCTACAAACACATGAAGACAATCTGCACCAAGGGCTGTTCCACTGACGAAAAGGAAGCTTTTCGAGTGAAGGTTGAGAAACTACTCTGCCAAGCTCCCTGAAAGGCAGAGGTGCAGCAAGTAGGGCAAAAGAGCAGGAAGGAGCAATACTTCAAGTAGAGGTAAAGAAAGCCTTTGCAGCTCCTTTGAGCATTAGATGAGAGGACGCCTACACACAGCACACAAAGGTGACCAACAGAATGGGAAGTAAAATGAGGACACAATGAAAAACAGTGATCACAGTAATCCTGCTGCTCACTGAGAGTCAGCTTAACCATTTGGTGAGTTTTTTCTAGATGAGACAGAGGTGGTGAGTGACCAAGACAATTTTTATCCATCAAATTCATGTTCCCATCAACAAAATAGGGTTAATGTTATTATTTTCACTTATCTTCATTACAAAGCTGTAAGCACTAGCTACCAAATCCCAAAGCAGTGGATATGTTTTAAATGCTATTAAATAATTTTAGTTAGTTACACAAAAAAGTGAAGGCTACAATCTGTATATAGCATTAGCATAGGGTTAAAGATGATGCTCCATACTCTACGTTGGTTCTCAGGAATGGGGACATACTGATAATAGCTACCCCAGGCAAATTTCATACCAAGCAAGACGACATTGTAGGATTAATTTATCCTGATGTCATTCTTCCATCTCTAATAAAGAAGACGGAAAGTGTCACACCTCTAACATACGTAAAGTAAGTGTTTGTTTACACACGGATCACAAAGGTGTCTTTGCTTTGCATTATTGAGAAAAGAAAGGACAGACACTTTTGCTTTATATACGCTGAATGGGATGAAAGAAGACAGGTGCTTTGGGTAACCCAGTTACTAGTGTAACCTAGCTGCAATAAGTAAGGGCAGAGAAGTAGTAAACCTTAGCATAACTTCTGCAGAAGTGAAAAACAAACAAACAATATCAAAACAAAATAAAAAGTATTTCCTACCCAGTGACAGAAATATCTTTCAAGTAACTCACAGTATCAGCGGAAGATGTACATAATGACCAAGGCTTAGAGAGCCTGTAGTTGTGCTTGTTTATCATGATATAGAGTTCAATGTTTGTCACTGCAAGATGGCTCACATATCAGTCACAGAGGCAATGCTAACTTGCAGCTCTACCCTAAGAGAAGGTATGTTTAGTAACAGCTTTGAGTGGTTTAAAACTGACTTTCTGGTGTATTGCTATACAGCTGAGAGGATTAATTTGTAATTACTATTTGCTCTTATTTTAAACATCATTTCAAACATTCAAGTGAATATTTGGAAGTGTAAATGTAAAACAGTGTCAAGAATTTTGTACAAGAGCTGCTGGAGTTGTAAGAGTTAAATTAAAATGGGAAAATGTCTTTAAAAGCCAAAAGTTACTTGGCTTTTAAGGACTTTTCTCTTTAGGCACTCTGCAAATTGAGTGTTTAAGAATTCTGAGTGGACAGTGTTAGAAAATACTGTGTATGAAATGTTTCTACACAATTTGGGAATATTAGAAAATACACTGCAATAGATGTTTCTGCATGGTTAGTGGTAGGACTAAGTATCAGACATGGCAACGATCCAAAGTCGCTGGTGAGCAAATCTCAGCTAAGCCAAGCGAGGTGACTGTGGTGAAATATTAAATTGCCCCACTGCAGCAAAGCTCCAGGAGAATTAGACAGTAACCCCTACCATTCAGAGTCTGGCTGACATATCTTCTCCATTTGCCTGAAAAATATTGTTATCCTTTACTGTTGCCAGTATCAACACGGCTGATGTGAACAGAAGGCTTCTGAAGGAAGATGATGATGGAAGGAATACGACCAAACAGACTGCGCATCAAACATTTATTCTGGGGCATCAGTGAGTGGGAGCAGCAGGCAGGCAGAATTTGGCCAGCAAAAGACAAACAAAGCCCACAAAGAAGCACAAAAACTTAAATATCCTAACGATCTACAGCAATACGGTGCTTTTTCATCCATGCACCCTGTTTGTGCAAGAAATCAATATGAGGACCTGAAAGATTAAAGTGAACACAAATAATTAACCACATTCATTTCAGAAAAGGCCAATACAAACCTCTCACAGCACAAATGGAATTGGCCTGTGTGGTAGAATCCAGCTCATCGAGTTTGACAGGGCCAGGCAGCTCACTGAGGTCAGCATCGGCAGCCGAGCACAAAAGAGGCTTTTGTAATAAGAGAACAGTACGTTCAACACAAATAATCCTACCTGCCAACAAAGACATTTCAACTCAGTACAGTAACAAGGAAAAAGGTGACCATGATAATTGTCATGGCCAGTAAAGACATTTATCACTGCCAGCTACTAAACAGATGGATAGACTCCATCGGGTTTTCTCAACGACAAAACACTGTGCTTTCAGTGACACATGCAGCACGCTCCTGATGCACTTCGTGACTCTCGGGGAAAACGATTTTCTAAAAGCTAACACGTTAAAAAAAGCACATCAGATTCCATCCAGACTGCACTGTGCCATGCTGGAAACAGAAAGTTCTTGTCTCTTCCCTAATAACAGTCTTGGTTACCCTCAAGGTCGTTTGATTTTTATTTATTTTAAGATTACAAAGTGCAGGTGCGTGCAATACTTTATTCCCCAAATAAATGAAAGCAGTGGGACCTCAATTAGCAAGGGAAAACAGACTGATGAGTGGATGTGGTGACAGGACTCACACAGTTGCATTTTGGAAGTGAGCAAAGGCACGAGAGGTGAATTACACAGGCATACACCACACAGAAGGATGAGTGAGTCTCATTCATATGAATGACTAAAAATGAATGTAGAGTGAACCGTCATCTCACACGATCTATACGGCACCAAGGGCCCACAGCTGAAATGGTAAACGAAAGCTTGTAATGGCTCTTTATCTAGGGACATGCAAGTCTCTAGATTCATTGCCTTACTCCTTTTACAGGTTGTAAGTTCAATACAACAAGATTCTGCAAGAATATCAAAACAAATGAAAGCAAGTTGCTTACTATTTCTGAATCTTCTGTCAGCTAGCAAATTTGTTTGACACTGGTCTTTAGACTCAACAGTCATTAAGGAGGACTGAGAAATACTGGTGAACAAACAGTAAGATCACTTAATTTTTTATTTACTTGGGAGATAAAGAAAATAAAACCCAAAAAACTAGCAACAACAGAAGAGAAACCTTACAGAAATCCTTTAATTACAGCCCCTTTCAAATTTCTCATCCCAAACTTGCAACATTTCATAGAATCACAGAATTATAGAATCGCTCAGGTTGGAGAAGACCTTAAAGATCATTGAGTCCAACCACAACCTGGTCACATACCACCCTAACTCTAACGACCCTCCGCTAATTCATGTCCCTGAGCACCACATCCAAATGGTTTTTAAACACATCATCATCTGACAGTAAAAGTCTATACAGGTTATGTATTACAGTGTTAGTAATGTGGGTATTTTTTCAGTTGATTCCAGTTGCTTCAAAACCACACGTAAAGCTTACCATTTCCCCACAGGGCATCCTTGAAGAAGATGAATCGCGAGGCAACATTGAGGGCTTCTATGATTTCCATACTGAGAACGCATGATGCAGTGACTGACACAGCAACAACTTTTGGAATTCCATGAACTACACTTTGCAAACTGAAGTCAGTCACAAACAACAACATCTCTCTTTGGTTTATAGGCACGCTGTGTTTTGTCTATGATTTAAAAAAAAAGATACAAAATTGGAATGCAGTCAATAATTTTTAAAAGAAGGAAAGACAAGTAACATACTCATCCGCAAGCAACAAATAAAACTGACACATTACTACACTTACGGCCTGTACAGAAGAATGAATCAGATTTTTCATTGCTCCTTAATGCAGATACAGTCTACCTTCTCTACCTTCAGTTAACTAACAAAGCTGACGCACTGGGATCTCGGCGCTCTCTCTATCAACTAACATGTTTTATTGTGACTCGTTTGCATATGAAAATAAATGTTATAAAAAGTTAATTGGATGTTTTTATGAACAAAGACTAAAGTAATTTTTCCCTTAAAAAAGAAAGGCTAACATCACTTCAATTATTAAGAAAATGTTCTACGCACTGTTGCCTGATTCTGAAGAGTACCTCTCCTGTCTCATAGCTCCTGCAAATACAAAGCTGCAGGGTTTTCTTTCTGCTGAACAAACACACCTCCAGGTATGTGAATGATACACAGAAATACGAAAGTAGATAACTCATAAGAAAGAAACACAGGAAATCACAGTGACGATGCAAGTTTTCTGCTTAAGACAGGTACAAAAATTAAGGTATATCAAAACTAGTGATCTCACAACCAAAATAACTACATTTCACGTCAGGCTTCATATCTGAAAACAATTATTGCTAAGTCAGTAGCATTTTAAAAACACTCACACTGTGATGATGAACAGGACAGATTAGATAGACATGAATTTACACATCAGTGATTAGTCCAAGGTCTCTAACAAAATTAGACAGGTTGATAATGGAAATGGCCACAAGTTGTGCCAGAGGAGATTTAGGTTAGACATAAGGAAATACTTTTTCTCTCAGAGAGTGGTCAGGCGCTGCAATGGCCTGCCCAGGGAGGTGGTGGAGTCGCCGTCCCTGGCAGTGTTCAATAGGCATCTGGATGAGGAGCTACGAGATATGGTTTAGTGGCTTGTGGTAGCAACGGTAATGGGAGGATGGTTGGACTAGATGATCTTGTAGGTCCTTTCCAACCTTGTGATTCTATGATTCTATGATTCTATAATGAGAGGTTTTCTTCTTTTTTTGTTGTTTTTTGTTTTCAACCCAACTTTTATAATATCCACGTATATATGTGATTTTTTCCATAGTTTAGAAAAAACGAGTTTATGACAGACTATATTTCATACTTACCAGTCCAAGCAATCTGTAATTTTAAATATTCCGATATTTTAAAATATTTAACTGAAATTATTTTTTTGTGTTTTAAGAGGGCTTTGTTAATATCTTTCATTAGTCTGTTGATAAAAAATCACAGTTAAGACATTTTAATACTAAAATAATTGGAGAGACACATATCAGAGAAGTATTATATCCTTAACGTTACATTTCTATAGCATAAGGTAATGCACTGAGAACTCCAACTTTTTATTATTTTTTTAGATAAATTCAAACCTTGAAAAAGTTAACCAGACTAAAAATAACTTCTGCTCGTGATGGTAGCTCTTAGAGCAAATGCAGTAATTAGGAGTAATGACAGATACAATTCATAACTCAGATATTATGGTTATGCCTTAATGTAAGTTGCCTATTGCATTTACATTATTTCTTTCCCTCAGAACTACGTGCATTTGAGTACCTCCTCTGTGCTTCAAAAGGAAGATGCTTTACAGCTGTCCCATGAGAATTACTAACACATTAAAAGCTGGCTTTCAGAAGAATCATCCAAAAAAGTAAATAATAATAACAGCAAAAATCACAAGTTAGTATAAAATCATCATCTTGCTATGTGTGACAATTTGTTCTGAACAGAGAGGACACAACAGACAAATAGCAGCAGGATTGAGTTATAAGGAAGGACAGCTCCTTAACCACAGATGGAATATATTTTCCCATAGTCCTTCTGTACCACAGTACAGAGTCTGAGCAACAATAAAAGCATATTTCATTCCTCCTTCACACAAACGAAGCATCTCAGAACACTGCTGTTTCATAAAATTATTAATACTACTTTTAAAGTGTATTTGAATTAACTCATGTAGCAGATTATCTTTGCTAAATGGACTAAACCGTCGTCCCTACCTCACATACCGTAACTGAATGATTTTGCATGTGAAGGATAAATCCTCTTGGCAAAGGTAACTGCAGTTAACAAGCTGCTGCTCATAACCTTCTGGAAGGATTAGGCAAGCAATACACTAACAGCAGGTAAATACCATTACCTTTCTAGAGCAGCAATGCAGAGTGTTACCGAGTGGTTACAAAAATGATGATCTCCCATTGCTTTTCCAATACTACTTTAAAAAAAAATTATAAAAAAATCATGCTGTTCACTCATGGAAATCTACTGCTTATAGTTCACCAAACAAATTCAAGAAACAGCTAGTAAACCTCCCAAAAGAAAGAAGGAATCACAGACTTCTTCCTTCTTGTTAGATGAGTTTCCACTATTCAAAGTCACATCTGTTCCTGCATTCTTCATCTTTTCTCTAATTTAGTGATGAAGTGATTCTACACAAGAATGTTGATGACCTCCAGTGTCTCGGATGTAGATGTTCCCTAATACAAAAATGCTTGGCTAGGATATCACTAGTCTGTAATTGATTTATTTCTGTTAATTGAACAGACTCATTGAAAATAGAATTCCACACGTGTACATGTCCATCCTTCTGCTAGCAGCCCAAAGATCTCCCATTAAGCTACCCTAATTTCTCATGATTCAAAATACTCTGCTGTCACTTAGCATTAAGAAAGCACTGCTGAGTTGTAAGAGCTACCCCTCATCTCACAAGCTAAAGCTACTCCCTGCCTAATAATCGAATCACAACTCATAGGCTACTGAAGCAAGAGGAAAAGACCTACATCACATTTATGTCCAATACTGCTGGGAAGCATTCTCAACTATTTTGCTGTCTGTTCTGGAGTTTCTTTGTCTTTGGTTCATATGCTTTGATTCACACTTTATTTTGTGTGGTGCTGATGGACAATTGCAAATTGTTCTCCCCAGAGCTAGCTGTACTGAGGGTCCAGTTGTCAGGAAAAAGTAAATAAATCAGCAGCCAAAAAATCCTTCAACTACTGAGGGAGTTTGCAACATTTCAAAAGGAAGTTGTAGCATAATTCAGAAAAATTCAGAAACAAATAGAATTTAATTATAAGCTTCCCAACGCAGTGTGGATGGCAGATGTATTTACCTAGAGTTCCTCCTTTCTACCAGTGGGACCATGAAAGCCAAGTTTGCCTGAGGGGCTTCTACCCACTGGTCTGCAAAGAGCAAAACTGTATCTTTATAAAACCATCACCGGTTACATTCCATACCAACTCAACCGACTGGGAACTTTTAGCTGTGTACGTCTAAGGACAGCACTTACCAACAAACTGATTTTAATTGCAAGGCTATATTAACTATCTGTGAGCTCCTTTATTAGGGTGAAATATTACTTTGGGCTAGATGGCAGTTTATTCAAATATAATTCACCTTCTAGAGTAAATGGTACTGAAACTGAAGATGAAGTTCATTTTACCCACTCACAAGCATTTTAGACCTGCTGATAATTCTTCTCACACAGCTCCTGAAGGTAATCCAGGAGGTTTTTGTATTCTCCCCTGAACAAGATAAATGCTGGCCTCTTCACATATACGTTATGTTAATTTCATGTCAATTTCATTGCTAAATGAGAAGATTACCTGTGGCCTTAGATACAGTACTCGTGCCCAAAAGCTACAACGCTCATTACAACCACTCATCTGAAAAAAATGGTACAAAAACAGGGAATGAGACAAACACGGTAAGTGAAATTTAGCAGTACAAAACACCGGTTACCAGACTTTTGAAGCAGCTTACCTGAAGAATTTCCTTCAGATTATGCACGGTTGGTGGCTGGTACAAATTAGAAATCCTCTCTTCCTCATCCACTTCCATGTGTATTTCACCAGACTGAACAGTCAGAACATAACAGAAGCTGGGAGGAGGAAGATTAGTTGTCATCTATTAAAAAGGAAAGAAAAGAAACGTGACCTTAAAAAAGGCATTCCAATTTGGTCGGTCAGGTTTTATAATAATACCCTAAATGAACCACACAATTTGCATATTAAGAGCGATGGGAAAACAAAATAATGACTGTCTGAAGTAGAAGCTGAGATAGCAAAACAATATTCAGAAATTCTAAGTGAAGTCAGCTTGCGTGTATCATTCTTTCCATAATATGACATTGATCCTCATCACAAAAACATCTCATGATTTGGCACTCTTGGCAAACACTGCAACTTTTTCAAGGTGACAGTGGTTGTTTTGCATTTTTTTAGTACGTGGCACGGGTGCCCTGATTATTTATTTCTCATCATCCGTAACTTTTCTGAGATTTGGGGACTTCTGCATGTGGGTGGGTTTTTGTGATAGTAAACAGCTGAAGAACTTTAAAAGCTGCCAAATTAAATGCAGGACAGCACAAGGAGATAATGAAGAACAGGAACTCAGCAACTGCAAGAACTGCTCTTTTTGTGCTACGCCAGATTTTTCTTCTCCCCTTAAAAGTATTGTGACGTAACAACTTTATCTCCATTTAAACAATGAGAACGGCTTCTGAGAAATAAAAGATGCTACACTACAGCAATTTTTATTTAGGACTTGGTAAATATTCTTTATCGTATCGTTACTTAAATGTGCTTTCAAAAACTGTGTAAAACTATACTTCTTGTACAAGGAAAAATGTATCTCAGCTAAAAAAAAAACCCCTGCATTCTACCAAAAATTTGCAGAAGTAGAATACGTCTTGATACCCTATAGAATGAATTGGTATTTTAAACCCATGGCAAAAGTGTAAATTGCATGATTATGGAAAGTTTTCTTCACTTCCAGGTTGTTAATAAAACAGAGAAAAAGAAGAACAAATGAAAATCATAACAATGCTAAAGAATATTTAAAAGTTTTGCTCCATCTGTGTGAATTTCCATTCTGTTGTCCACAGTATTTTAACATACAAAACAATCCTCTCCTCTGAGACTTCTGAAATGCGTGGATGAAAGGGAGAATCAAAGCAAGAATGGTAGTTTCACTCATTTTCAGTCTTGGTTTTATAACCAAGTTCTGAACTTTCTATTATTCAAAATAAATCCCTGTACAATCCCAATAACTCTGTAGATTGCAGCAAAAAGAATCCCAGAGTTGAGAAATAGCTAGGAATAACTAGGAATATCCATCTACAAAGTCCTCTGTCTTTAAAACTTGTTTATTTCCAGATTTTTCTTCCTAGACTCTAAAATAGATTTTTAATACCATAAACCTCTTCCCCAAAGAACAGCTTTAGAGGGACACCAAGACAGCACAAGCACTTGGTTACCGAGATTCTCAAACGACCTGGTCATTTCAGATGCCACTCCATTTGACAGAGCTCCTTTTCAAATAGAAAAGCTAATTAAATGAAAATTGAAGATGCAATTTTGGATTGGAAAATGTACAATAATATACTTCAAATCTATTTTAGTACTTCATGCTAGGAATTTTCACCACCTCCCAAAATCACAGCAACTTTCATTATTTTTAGTAGGCAATTTTTGTTTTTATGTTTCGACTGCCTTCACAACAGGACAACTGTCAGCCAGAACCATCCTAACTGAAAAGAGACACCATTCCATCAGTTGGTCTGTCTTCACAGGGACTAATCTTCAGAAAAGTGTTTTCCAATGTAAGGCTGAAAAGTTCTTCAAAAGAGTGAGTTAATGTTGTATGTAGATTTCTCACATAGTGTGAGCCAGCTAGTATCTTTTCCTCCTGCGAGGAGAGGAAAGGAAAGGAATAAATGGACTAGATACTCTCTCGTCTTAGTCCTAGAGGGTTAATAAAAGGTTAATTGCATCATTTTGGAAAGAAGCTGCTGATCCAGAGAGCCTCAGGTTGGCCTAAGACAGATGGTAGAAGCCACAAAACAAACCTCAGTAGATAAAAAGAGAACCTCTTTCCCCAAACATGTTACGCTACTAAGAAAAACAGTAATTGTAGTGAAAAAGTACATTTCCATAATAACAAGACTTACCATTTCAGGGTCTTGACTTTGTCCAGGAACTTTTACAGGCACTACTGGAGGCCACAAACTGTCTATCAGACTAAAAAGTCCTAACGCCCTTCAAAAAGACCAACAAAATTAGGTTTAGAAAGGTTTCCACTGTTAGATGCTGTACTAAAAAGATTCATTAAGAAATACAGTTTAAACCATTGCGTGATTATGAAAACAATTTTAAATCATATTTGTTTTCTACAAGCTGGTTTTGATTTGGTCTAATTAAATCTCCATCATTTCTGCTGTAGGGGGGAGAGGGAGGGCAGGGACACATCGCATACAGTGACAAGCAACTCATATTTAATGCTTTGCCATGAACAGCCTGTGACATGGTAAAATCCAGGGGAAGTGGGGTAAGTGCTAGTTTGGGAAGGACACAGACACCAGTACCACTTCTAAAAAATAGCTTTTAACTATTGAGCTGGTAGCTTGAACAAAATGTTTTGCTTCTAACTTCTTCATTTCTTGCTTTTCTCTGACACAGATTGCCACTGCTATTAGGAAAGTTAGCAATGAGATAGGAGTGCAGAGACAGGCAAGAATTTATTATTTGAAGTATACCCGTGCCTTAGAGTACAAATTGTGCAAAGAACCGTCCCCTTCCTATGCAGCTGCTCATTTGGTTATGATTCTTTTCTTTTGCAAGGTTTCCACCTTCAGTCTAGAAACAAGCAAAACGAACAGCCCAGCATACGAAGATTAACTGCTGCAAATCCTTCAGCATTCGCACGCAAAGCTGCAGTGTGCAGCAGCTCGATGCCTGGCTTGGTGGTTGATGTGTCATCCATGCAGTAAAAGCAGGAACATCCAAGGGAGAGGCCAAGAAAATAGCTGAGGGAGGGGAAATAGCTACAGATAACCAACTTGAAGAGGCGTGCATTTTTGAGTTTAAGCTCTCCGTTATCTTGTCCTAGCTCTCTGAGCGTGTTCTGTGTGGTCAAAGCACAGAGATCTGGATTTTAACCCCACAGTGCCTCCAAGAACTGTCTATTTGTCCCTCCAACTATGAAAGCCACCACTTCTGAAACAATTCTAAAAATGAAGTCCAAGACTTGTTGAAGGTAATCTTGGGTTCTAACCAAAAATGCTTTGAAGAAACAAAGGCAGTCTCTTGTTCTTGACTGAAGCATGTTGCAAAATGCTGCTTCTTTTCAAGGAGTAACAGATCTCCTTTAAAGTTCTGCTTTTAACTCACTTCTGCTTGAGTTTACTTAATTCCGTACTTCCCTCGCCCTTCTTTTCGGCCTTAAATGCTTATACTTTGGGTATCTAATGGCAGTCAGCTTCTTCCCATGTTTTTTCATAAAGCAGCAGGTATCACATATGAGAATGCTAACAGTGATGCCTACAGACCAAAACTGTATGAATTTACATCTCTGAGAGTGACTGAATCTCATGGAATAATGCTTTCAATTTAAGATTTGGGTCTGGCAGGTTAAAAAGATGCTGCTGCTGTCTGTAGTTGTGTTCCCTGCAGTGATTAAGAGACCAGGAACAGAAATACACTGCCCTTCTATAAAACTGAGCTTCCTGACTTATATGGTACCATCATCAAGTCTGTTAAAGGAAAAGGCTGAGTACAGAGGCTGAGGTTTTTGTTTTGCATTTTGTTTTTAGCAGAATATTATGACATACAAAGCAACACTTCCTAGGTATTAATCAGGCTTTAGAGCAAAATGACCACATCTCAATTTCTTGACAAGGTGACACCTTCTGTCTTGTACCATACAGAAAGAATTCTTCTCTGTAGTTGCAGGAGGGCCAGCGTCCAGTGGAGCAAACTGCCCTTGTTAAGTGGGACACGAGGAAGGAGAACTGCAGAAGCAAAGCAGCCTCTGTGTGATAAAGGAAGCTAAACAAGCGGTGTTGCTCACTTGACGCTGAGTATAGGGGCAGGATATGTATAATAGCATACTGCAAATTCTGTGTTTGTATATGTGCATTCAGAAATCATGTGTTTATCAACTCGCAGTCCAGATATAATCACATCTCCGCACAGACCTTACACTGATCCACCAGTGAAAATCTGTGCTTTTAAGATGGCGCAAGGAACACGGATTTGTCTCTTAGTCTTTAGTTCTCTTCTAGCTTGCAACTCAATGTCAGAACATCTACGACACAGTACTGTGTCCTTTCGGAGGAGTTCATAAACTGCTTGAGCTAGGAGCACTTAATTATTACTGAATTACAGTATTTGTTTATAAACAGGGGGAGGAGCAGCACTGTGCAGCGAGTGTCTCCTAAACATCTTGGACTCATCCTTCTCTTTGACTCCAGTCAGGCAAACCACAAGTACATTTGCCACCCAAAGGATGTGCAAGTTCCAAGTCACACCATGCAGGGATGAGGGGATCCTCCTCTGTAGAAAGGGGAGTTCTGTCCTCGAGCTGTCCCTGATGGGCCCAAGAATGTATCAGTCAGGGTCCCCACTGAAGAGCTCCCCTTTGCTTCAACCATTCCCATGCCTCCAAGAAAATTAACACTCTCTTTACACTTATGGACTTTGACTTTGACTTGCAGAAGGGAGAATGGGGGGGAGGGGGGAGGGGGAGGCAACCACAGTGGAGAAATAGCAAGACATTGTGTCCTTCTCTGCAGAAAATTATTATCCTTGCGGAAATAATAAAATTCATTCTCTTTATTGGCCATGCAACACTCAAATCCCACTTCAATCTGACTTGAACAATGGGTGTATTTTATCCAATATATGTATCCTTCTTCGGCTGTAGAATCAGGACAAGAGATGAACAGCTGACTCTGTGCTACAGTGAGGGAACTTGGTTAGCCCTGATGTGCACAAAGAACCTTTCTCATTACAGAAGACAAAATACAAACTTAACGATTTAGATCCGTGAGAGTAATCACTATTCACTACTTCAAAATATAATATATAATATTTTTATGACAAAAGTAGAGACTTTAAAAAAAAAAAGGAAGAGAAAGAAGTGAAAAGAAACAGGCACACAAATAAAAGAAGTATTTTTAGCTATTAAAATAGTAAAATATTTTAATTATTAGCATTTGTATTACTGAGGTGACAAGGACTTTATTGTAACATTCTGTAGTCTTCCTTCAAATAACAACCAAAAAAACCAAGGCTGAATCCAAACCAGGAAACAGGCAGAAGTTGCTATCAGATCCTAAATAAAAGATTTAATCTGCTAATGCCGTGACAAACTGCAATCATCTGTTTGATAAAAATCTTTTTGATCCATACAAAATATGTGTCTGTCCTGCACTTATCACTGACATAGCAAGATCACAAGTAATCTAACAGAGTTTTAAAATATTGACTTTTGTAGAAGTGTGGACCTTGGACAGCCGGGTCCTCTACATACAGGTACACTTCTCTTCTGTAAACCCACATCTCTAAGCTTTGCTAAAACACAGTGATACTGTTACATGTAATACATCTGTGTGCATACACACAGACATGAGCATGTACATATGACATACACTGTAGGCAAAAATAATTGTTTTTAGTATTCTAGATTATTTTTATTATTCAGTATGCTTAGAAGACATGCACTTAGATTCTGCCTGCTAAACCGTGGCATGTCTTTTCTGTGTATCCATAAATGCAAACTGCCTGGTATGTACCCAGATAGCAATCAGAACATTTTAAAGACTTCACATGACTGAGAAAATGCAAAATTCTGCTTGCAGCATGTGCAGGAATTAATCCTGACCTATTAGCAAATCATCTTCAACTGCCCGATAGTTGCACTGCTTGCTGGAGAGTGACTGATGCTAACAAAACAGCATTTACTTTTCCATTCAATAATTCCTGCCATAGATGATGACTGTGCTGCCCGGTATGTAATAAGTTGCTTTCTTTTGCTCACCTAACTATCTTCCTTAGTTTCACAGCTCAGTAGATAACAGAAGTCACCTTCTACTAGCCTTCCTAGCTTGTTCTGCCCTTCATTGCTAAGTCAAATGGCATACATTCATATGTCCACACAAACATACATGTTTGCCCTATGATTTTTGATAAAAAACATAAAAATTAAAGAGAAAAGTCCTTGTAGTTATATTTAGAGACCTGGTAAATGACAAATCTGTATCTACAGTTTCGGTACATCCCCGATCCTGAGGACATTTCATCCTAAAATCAGTTATACTGAAAAAATCCAACAACTTAAAACTTGAAATTTTCAGAGCAGTATTTCACTGGATTTCTGTTCCTGAGGTTATCCTAAGCAGTCACAGTGTCAAACAATACTCTCATCTGAACTGAGCAGATTTTGTTTGTTTCTCTCACAAGCAAGAAGTTTCACCTACAGTTCTGGTCCAGAAGCTGTGCATGTGATGTGCCTGACTCAATTTGTAAACAGTACAGCTACACGGCTATGATTTTTGATCACAAAGCAGCTTACAGTTTGGGGGATTTTTCCATTTTAATAGCAACACCACAGGTTCAGAGGAAAATGACAGAAAACATCAGAAACACCAAAGACGATAGAGGAGGAAAACAGTGCCTCTAACTAGGAAAGAAGACTGACTAGAGGAGAGGAAGAAGATAGGAGTCTCCTCCAATATTTTCCACAGCTTTGACTTAGCACTTCTCTGTTTTCCCCTCTGTTTCTCTTCCAATTTTAATCTGAATGCGAACAGTTTTCTTTCAACATTATTATTGTTGCAGACTCAATATTAAGAACTCAAAAATAAAGCAACTCCTAGCCGTCTGTGAAACTTTACTCAACATTAGAAAGAAATTCACTAAAAACTGCATAGGGTGCGTGACCCTGAACTACCAAGAGACAAGCAATCCAAACATAAAGCTGATGCTGCAAGCTACCTTTCCATCTAATTTACCTACTAAGATCTGACAGTACAGAACCTATGCAACATTGTGTTGTCTCAGACTTGTGTCTGAGAACAAGCAACAAAAAATAAGGTAAAAAACTGAGCCTATTACACCAGCATCTCAGCTAAAATACAGATATATTAAATCGTTTCATTGACAGAATTATTTACAAACTTTAATAACTATCTTCTGTAATACATTAGAAATTATCCATGCTATATTAGAACACTAACATTCTAATATAAAACTTGTCATACACTATGAATATGCCTGTTCCACCCTGCAGTGCTGGTTACTGAACAGACTCATGATAGAAGCACTGAATATGCAAAGCAGCAGTCACTGCTTGTTAAAGAGCACAAAACCACGGAAAAAAAACCCTGATTTTCTCATGCATAAACAGTCATTAAAATAATAATATATATACATTAAAAACTTTAATGTAATTACTTAAATTATGCTCTAAGTGGAACTCAACTTTTAACCACAGCAATTACTGAAGTGTTTCAGGACCTCAAAACCTCAGAGACGTGGGTGGTTCTTTCAGATGGCAGTCTCTTTGGAAGAGGGAAAACCAAAGGAAGGAAGTTATGACTTCCTTTCTCTGTGGAGAAGTCTTACTATTACATTTCCTGTCAACGACTACCAGTTAAAACACTTTATTTTTTAACAGTTAGCTATGGTCCTACACTTGTAAGTGTAAAGCAGAACAGTACAGAAAGCATGCAGTCACAGAATCACAGGGGTTGGAAGAGACCTCAAGAGATCATCGAGTCCAGCCCCTCTGCTAAAGCAGGTTCACTACAATAGGTTGCACAGGTAGATGTCCAGATGATATCTCCATAGAAGGAGACTCCACAACCTCTCTGGCAACCTGTTCCAGTGCTCCACCATCCTTACTGTAAAGAAGTTCTTCTGCATGTTTGTATGGAGCTTCCAATGTTCAAATTTTAGGCCATTACTCCTTGTCCTATCACTATGCACCACCAAGAAGAACCTGGCCTCATCCATTTGCCACCCATCTCTCTTTAGATATTTATAAACATTAATTAGATCTCCCCTCTGTCTTCTTTTCCTCAGGCTGAACAGACCCAGGTTACTCAGCCTTCCCTCAAAAAGGAGATGCCTTAGGCCGTTTATCATCTTTGTGGTCCTCTGCTGGACTCCTTCTAGGAGATCCCAGTCTTTTTTGGTCTGGGGATCCCAGATCTGGGCACAGTAGTCCAAAGGTGGCCTCATCAGGTCTGAGTAGAGGGGGAGGATCACCTCCCTCAACCTGCTGGCCGTGCTCTTGTTACTGCACACCAGGATACCATCAGCCTTCCTTGTCACAAGGACACACTGCTGGCTCATGGCCAATCTGTTGTCTACAAGAACATCCTGGCCCTTCTCTGCAGAGGTTCTTTCCAGCAGGTCATCCCCTAACCTGTACTGATGCATGCAGTTATTCCTCCCCAGGTGCAAGACTTGCTCTTGTTGAACCTAACCAGGTTCCTCCCTGCCCAACTCTCCAGTGTGTCCAGTTCTCGCTGAAAGGCAGCACAGCCTTCAGGCATGTCAGCCACTCCTCCCAGCTTTGTATCATCCACAAACTTGCTAAGGGTGGACTCTATTCATCCAGGTGGTTGATGAAGATGTTGAACAAGACCTGACCCAGTACTGACCCCTGGGAAACACAGCTATTTACAGGCCTCCAATCAACTCTGTGCTGCTGATGACAACCCTCTGAGCTCTGCCAATCAGCCAGTTCTCAACCTACCTCACTGCTCACTCATCTATCCCACACTTTCTAAGTTTCATAACAAACATTGTGAGAGATGGTGCCAAACACCTTGCTGAAGTCAAGATACACAATAGACACTACTCTCCCCTCATCTACCCAGCCAGTAGGGAAAAAGAAAAAAGGAAAAGAAAAGAGCAGAGGAAAAAAACGATTGGTACAGACCAGAGAATTATGAGACTGAAATAAAAGAAAAAAAGAAAAAAAGAGAAAAAAAAAGAAAACAGTGACTAGTACTACAGATTAGGATGAATCATAGAACCATAGAGTGGTTTGGTGTGGAAGGTACCTTAAAGGTCACCTAGCTCTAACCTCCAAACGTGGGCAGGGACACCTCCCATTAGACCAGGTTGCCCAAAGCCCCAACCAGTCTATTGCATGTTGCACTCACAAAAATCTGCACCAGCGGAAGTGACACATTGTTGCTGTTGCCACTGCTGAAATGCACCATCCATCCACCACTCACTGCACTCACATCCACTGTTTGGTCCTCATAAACGTTCAGCAAGCATCAATGTCATTGGGTGTCATTTTTCCCTCACGGAGGAATTCAGTTCCACACCTTTGCTTCATACGCCCTCCCACATCAGATACCATTGCATCAGACTGCCCCTCTTCTGCCATCTGCCACATGGCAACAAAATGTAATGGAATATTGGTGGGAAGGTTGAACCTCTACTGCCACACCACCAACGTCCATCTGTGACATCGTGGGCTATTATAATAAAACAGTAGGAGGCATTACTTTCAGAGCAGTCCTTGTATATGTAGATTTTAGCAATATCCATGCAACATTCTCATCTTTTTTTTTTAAACTTTTTCAACATTTTTTTAATCAAGGCACAAAATTGGCACTGACACCCTGCATTAATTGCATATTACATTAAAGCATTTTCCCCCTATCATTTTTGAATTGGTATAATTTTTCTGTCCTGCTGAATATAAACTCTTCATCTTTTAACCCTGTAAAAAAGCATTAGGAGAAGAATATAGTATGTCTGCTCCACTCGGTAGTAAAACAAGTCAGTGCTTGGCACATCAGGTGAAAGTTCAGATTATCAAAACACAAAATATTATCCCACGTGGAACTCTGGTCAGGGCTAATAACATACAGGTAATATTTTTTTGCTGATAAAGACAAATATCTAACTACAAAGTTTATTCTAGTTCATTGAAAGCAGTTTACGGTAGGAAGCAGCAGACTACTATAGTTTATTTATTCCTGAGACATTTTAGCAAGTGCTCAGTCCTTGTATGTAATTGCATTCACTAAGTTACTGGTTATACTGGACATGCTGAAACAAATGGGATCTATCAAAATAGGAAGGTTACATATTAGTTGAAATGTATGCATTTTTAGCCAGTGTTTCTGTCGCTAGCAGCACACCGTAGAAATCTCACCTCCTCTTTCTCAAGGGGCTAAATTTATAGGGTTGACATACGAGGCAGTGGGAGGACAAGAGATAGAATATATACACTTCTAAGGTTCAAAAATCATCAGTGGCAGATCAGTAAACATTTGGCTGTATAAGTTCTTATCCCACTTTTGTTTTGGAACACAAAGGTTTTCCTATTGGGAGGAGAAAAGGGTTTGGTTCCTCCAGTCCACCTCACAGTACAGGTCCATTTCAAAAACCAAGTCAGGTTTACAGGCAGGCTATTGCCTAGATGCAGAATATCCTTTACTATAGATTTTTAGTCACTGAAATGCAAATTCAGTTCACAATAGTGATTTTAAAATTGTATTTACTGGAATAATGCTAAATAGTACTTTAAATTAAATACTCGATGAAGAGGATGAATGATGGCCTGGAATATATTTCAACAGTAACAGTATTCCATTGATGAGAAACCTTGAGAACTTCTAGTATCTGATAAATGAAAATCTTCTCTGTCTAACAGAATGACTGAGGAAGCTTCCTGTCTCCACAAGAGAGATTACAGTACATGTGACTGAGGGACAACAGGCACATATGGGATCTTATTAGCCATTCTTGGCTTTCTCCAGATCATGTGCTACAAAGGCAGAAAAAAAGAAGACATGTATTTTCCCTCGTATTTCCTACATTTTATTCCCTTTTATCCATTTTAAAAGTCACTGTCAAACTCTAGGAAACAAACAGTTTAAGAGCCATCTCCTTCCAAACAATAATTGGTGTTCTGGAAGGGGGAAAAAAAATAGCAAATGTCTTTCTTGCAGGGCAGACCACAGAGTTGTTCTTCACTCGTGCTACAAGCCAAGGTTGGGAACTTTACAGCCATATCCCATCATGTGCTCAGATATACCACTGGCTCTTGAAACGCATTTATCCAGTGGCAATGAGTTCTACAGCCCAATTATACTCTGCATGAATAAGCACTCCCTTATAGTCATTTCAGCTATGGCTTTACTGTGGTTTCCATCGCACCTAGATTGACACAGAACATGTCCTGACACTTAAAAGTAATAGCAAGTTATAAAACAGAATTTAAGCTAAAACAATTAAGAAAGAAAGAACAGCAATACCCCCCACCCACCCAACTTGTACACTGAAATCACATTTAGCCACCGCACTGTCCCTGAAGCTACACTGGCCATTTTCTTTTCATGTTTTCTAGCAGGGTTACCACCAGCACAGCTCCAGCTGAGCCACCAGCATTTTCAGCAGTGTGTTTTCTAATCATCCTCAGAATAGCCAGAAGTAAGTTACTGCCGCTTTGAAAGAGAATTTACATTAGAAAAAAGTCTGTCTCTTATTAGCTAGGCTGAGTACTGGAAACACCAGCAGCCAGTTGTAAAACTTCATTTGTATCCAGAATTCCAAAACCATTATTTAATTTGTTTGGAAAAAATGTAACTTGAAAAAAAAAAAAAAAACCAACGAAATAATTAAATAAGGAGACGTGTTTGTTATTAAGGATCCATAAAAATGCAAGTAGGCTTGAAATCCAAAGGATCTGAAAATTAACACTGCAAGTACATAAAAAGAAAAGCATACTGAATAGGGCTGGCTGGAAAACAACAATTCCATTTTGCTAAACATTTCAAGGCTTTGAAATTTGTTTTTGCTCCAATATGAAACAAAAATGAGACTTTCTGAAAGTCTTCGTGAAATGAACAAGAGAGAGCATTCACTCACTCACTCCCTCTGGACCTGAAAAAATCTTCCCAGTAAAATTGTCTCCAAAATAGATAAAGTTTCTGTGAAACTTTCTGGTTTTGATGAAACAGCATTTTTTTGAACAGGAAAAAAGTGTCAGATGAAATATTATAGCCACTCTAATACCAAAGGCTTATCGAGATAGGATGTTTTTACCAGAATAAATCATGCTGAGAATTAAACCAATCTTGTCATATTTATATAGCTCCCCATGTGGATACCATCTCGCTTTCCATAGAAAGATACTCTGAAAGATAACTCTGTACGACCTACTTAAAGTGGTGGTGTTTTTTCATCTAACGTATTTAACACATTTTATTTTAAGAAAGTACAAGGAATCAAAGAATTAGCAAAAAAGGAGGTACCATAACATCGATTTACTAATTAGTTGTGGGGATTTTTCTGTAAGCCTGTGGATGCTCTTATCCCAAAATAAGAATGGTTTTAGCAGTGAGAGGGTTTTTCAGTGTTTGGTTTGTTTCTTTTGGTTTTGATTTTTTTTAGAGACACTTAAACTGTGCTTTCAAAAATGTATAGGCCTTACTGAATTAAGCTCACAAATACCAAGGGAAGATCTTTGCTTGAAACTTCAATTCAGATTAAAAAGAACAGAAAAACAGGGAAAAAAAAAACATATTGTAATAAACAGCTTTGCAAAGAAGAGAGATGAACTAACATTTTTAAGTCTTCAAATCTACTGAAGAGGAAGAAAATTCATATTTTATGAACCACTGCATAAGGTAATTCTTCTAAATTCTGTTCTCTGCTAAGCGTGTTTTTGTGTGTCAGCTTATTTATGCTGATTTGGGAGTATGGTTGGCTCAAGTGCAATTGGATCCAGCTGATGCCCACTTGATGCCCTAAAAATGGCAATGAGGATATTTAATTGAACAGAGCCTGATTCAGTTGTTCCAAAGAATACTGACCACGTAAATAATCAAATGTAGGATCACCTCTACCTGCCACAGCACTCAACACATTCTTCTCAAACTGTTCTCACCTTCCTCTTGTGGTTCTTTGCAAAATTTTCATTCCAGCTAAACAGCAGAATTTTCCTTCCCATCTCTTGCAGTACTGCTCAATGTCTTCTGCAGAATCCAAACACTGTAGCTGTACTTCACTGAACATGCCATAGGCATCCTGGACAAGGAGGCACAACCTGTAAAACATTCCTCTGTTACTCATTTATTCTTGTTCATAACAAAATGAACAAACTTATCCTCTACAGTATCTGAAGAAATCCTACCAAATAATGAATACGAGTACTAGTATCAGTAAACAAAACCAGCATCATCAAAGGTTTTCTCATATATATCTGCAGGTGGTAATAGGGCCATAAAAAAGAGAAGTTTTACTGAAATTTAGAACAAGGTGCTTCCATTCAGGATTAGAGAAACGAACTGCTAAACAATCTATGCTTTGTGTTATCTATAGTCACATTTTTACCTACCTTGAGGTGAATTTTTCAGTGCAGACAAATCAATGATGCAAACGTATGTATGTATATAAATGTAAAAATATCTACTTGGAAATAAACGAAGCAACATATGTCACAAGTAATAATCACAAATGTTGAATTTGATAAAGCAAGCATAACATTTTTACTGACTTCAAAAGAGTTCTGAGGATTCATGACAATGAAATGTCAATTTTATTATATTTTGAAAAAACAACATGAGACCACAGATTAGTAAATTCAATATTGGGTAAGAAAAAGCCCAGAGGAACTATTTTAAGGAGGTACTTAAAAAACCTGCTAAACAAACAATTTGATTCAAGTAATCTATGGAACCAGGGCTGGGAACTATTGCTTAACCAACTTGTTGGCATTTCAAGAAGATATTACCATCATAGCAGATAAGGCAAAATTCAGTGGATGCCACACGTTTAGACAGACAAAAATGCACTCCACAAGGTTGTGCACCTGAGATGAGTCACAACGACAGCTTGAGTCATGGAGGAAGGAAGGTGCTGTCTACAAGGTGGGTTTAACTGCCCCCCAGAAAAGACAGTTAAACATGGAAACTTTTCAAACAGCAACAAGAAATAGCTTTGAGGGTAGCATATGTCTTTCTTTATTTCTAAATAAAACTCAGGAATATAGCAGGCAGCAGGATTCCAGGGCAACCTGCTTGAGCAGAGGAGCAGAAGACCTCCAGAAGGCCTTTCCAATCTCAACCGTTCTGTGACTCAGTTCATTTCAAAAGTTAATGTCAAAACTACCTTCTCCAGAGAAGCACCACTGCTCACAACAAGCCAACCCCAAATGCTTTTTGAGAACACCATATACTTTGCTATAGGCACCCCAAAAACATCCAACAGTAGTCATTACATCTCTAAAAAACTTATTTTAAATGAAATGAGCTCCTATACTTCTCTGTAAGAAATCTTACGTTTTCCTAGTAGAGAGATTTAGGCACACAAAAGACCATTAATTATGGTTTCCTTGTTCATTATGAACTATTTTTTTCTATATTCTACAGAGGATACAACTTTCTGAAGCCTTTTAGAGATTAGTAGATGCTCAAGCACAAGCTATGAGTTCTAATTTCTTAAATGCAAGTGCTGGTTTTGAAGATAAGAGAGTGGTAGGACTGAGCACAAACAGAGACCCCATATTTTCTCTGTATCTAAAACTCTAAGGGTTATACAAAACAGAATCTTCACCAGGCAAACCAAAGCAACCTTAGGTACAATTCCTCCATAGCCTGGCAACGTTGGGATATGTTTCACAGCCATGGAACACTGCCTCTACCTTGAGCAACAAACAGGAAGAAAACAAATGCTGTTGTGAAGTGTGGGCTGAAAGGATACATATCCCACTTTGTGGCATGAGTGATGCTCCCAGCTTAGACAAGTGTGTGACTGGCCTAACACAAAACTGTGTCTTAAGTAGCTGTATCCCTAGCTGCATTTTCTCTGTAAAACACTCAGCAAGATCCCTGTGGATTGGTATTACACAATCATTTCGAACTCAACAAAACAAAGACTGTTATGCTATGGCCATGACAGCACAGAAGCAGAGCAACCACCGTTGCCTGCCATGTTAGGGCCTTGCAGTCACTTACAGTTATGTCAAGTTTTAACTGATCGGACTGAAACTTCTTTTGCTGTTGTTTTGTTTGGAAAAACAAAGCTAATACTCTCTAGACTTCTCTGAAAACCAGATTGAAGAGAAGAGAAAAAAAACAGTTTTGTTTATACTAACAAAACATTCAGTGACTCTTTATCGTGAAAAAATCAGGCCTTCATATCTTAGAGCAAGCAAGGGCCAACTGAGCTAGTGTCTTAGATCCAATCAGTCCAGCAGTCTGTTAACTGATCACTGGAATTTCTCCTGTCTCTAGTGAGAAACAACTGAACGCAAGTAGGCCTCAGACTAGCTGGCACCATGCTCATTTTAAGTCCTCTGGGACACATTAATTGCCCAAATACAACTAACTCAGCTGGTGCCAAATATATCAAGCCACTGAAAGTGCATTTCCCTCATCCTTTTAAGCCAAGCAAAGAGATGGTTGCTCTCAGACATGGAAATCTCAACTTCCCAGGTTCCAGCCTGCATGTTTCCAACCCTTCATGGTGACAACTTTAATGGCTAGGACAGGAGACAGATATAACAACAACAACAACAACAAAAAATACTGCAGTATAATAATAAAGTCAAACAGTAACAATGTATAATAATGATATATAATAATTCTTATAATCATCCTCCGATGAGTTCCCTGACAATGAACTCACTGAAATTAAAGTCCAAGTTGCATGGAGTACCTCTTCTAGATGAGGATGCATTCCAAGCAGCATTAGGGGCTCCCACTCCAGCTATCGAGTGTATGCAGCACAACATCCTAGGTCATATGATGGAGGAATGGTCATCAGATGACCAAGCTTGATATACAGAAGTAGAGGAAAAACCACGTAACTTGATGCTCATATCACTAATGTGCCCATTCATACTAGGAACATGTTCATGATTATTGGTGTAATGAAAAAAAACAACAAAACAGAGCAGCAGATCCTCTTGCCCCAGACTCAAAACACTTTGTTGTATTAGGATCACACATGTGAGCAGACACTTAATATACTACTAAACTTACTTTAACAGCATCCAAAGGTAGACATGATTTCTCTACAGCATGAATTTAAAATGAAATTAATATATCCACTCATCTGGAAGACAGAATTTCAGATATAATCTTGAGATCCCTGATTTTCAGTCTGAAAGATGAAGAACATCCCAGACTAACTCTACAAGTGGAACTTCACAAACAAATGTTCAGTGCTTCAGAACTCTTCAGAAAACAGTACAAAATGAAATAATGATGAAAACGTGAAATATTCTCAACATCATTTGATGCACCTCATTGTGATTAACTAGATAATGCTACAGGTACTCAAATGAATAATTACTGATTTTTCTTCTTAATGGCTACGCTAAGATCACCTGAATCCCACAACAGACTCAGTGATGCATTTGGAGAACCATTCTCACATTCTGTGAAACAGATTCTGTTCTTATGGTTCTGTTCTTATTGGTATGTGGTCCAGCTGCCTACAATGGCTGAAGGTACATGGCTTTACTTCCTCACCAGCATTGTTTTTTTAGGTTGTTCTTATATCATTTCTAGAAAAGTGGATTTGTAATATTTTCTCAAGTCACACTCTTGTTCTCATATTGCAGTTCTTGCAAATTAAGTTTTAGCAGCAAGTCTAACTATGATTAGGGAACAGCTTGTCCCATGATTTTTGCTACCTCTGAAGCTCACTGCCAGGATGAAAACCTATGTCTAACTTACGAGACAAGCCACAAATTCAAACTGAATACTTCACCCCAGGAATTAAACACTTACCTTTTGTGCATAGCTATTAAAAATTCTTTTCCCATAAAATGCACCATTTGTACTGAATCAGGTCATCAGTGAGAACATACCTTTACCAATGGCTCGATGGGAAGCGTGTTACTGAATTGTTAGGAAAAAAAAGGAGAATACTGTCATTTTTTTTATCAGACGTGCTCATGCAGTTAGGAAATTAAGGCCATCTTCATTTCTGAGACAACAGGATGAAACCCTACGTAAGACGTGAATTTAAAATATGGCTTTGGAAACATAATTTTTTCATGCAAAGGAGTAGATAATTCATTCCAGGAGCGAAGGGTGGCAGTAAAACCAGTAGAGTAGTGAATGCAGACTAAGGAAAAGGTGAAATATGACTCACTGGTTATAACAAAGGGGGTGAAGATAGGGAATGATAAGAAAGTGAGGCAGAAATTTGCCTTATTTTTTTAAAGTAATGACACATAAGTCTCATACAAAAGCTTGGGAAAATTTTGATAATTTGCAAATAGCCTGGAGCAAAGATTAGGGGCTGGGGGAAGACGAGACTGATTACTCTGCATTATTTTTATGACGGTGCTAATATTTAGGACAAAATGGCTCCCAGGAGAAATCTGGAGAGGATTACAGGATTACACCGCCATGCAGTTCTCCTGGTTAGTCACTCTTTCTGGGTACAGACAACAAATTTTTGTTTTGGGTTGGTTGGTTTTTTTTTCTTTGTTTGTTCATTTGTTTCCCAATATTTTTATACGCAAGAAAACTCATATCTGTGCACGCTGCTGCCTTGTATCAGGCAAGTAACTTTCCGGAGAGGTCAGAATGACCAAAAATCTTCTTCAGCTTTGGTGCCTTCCAGAATCCTCGGTGGTTAGTAGAAAAGAATAAGAAAAAAGATTACCTGAAGAGATGACACAAGCAAGGAGGTCAAAGCTGACTGGTACAGGGATTGCATTTACTAAGGTGCATTTACAAAGTCTTGTGAAAACAAACAGCAGACATTTATCACAAACAGATTTGAACTAACAAGTAACTGTTTTGCCCTAGGACAGGAAGGCAGCAAGACAGCCATATGGACCATACCAGCTTCCTTCTGTGCATGGCTAAACTATGCAGTCCAGCTGAAGGAGCATGACCAGCAGAGAAATGCAATGACAAATGCAGTGAGCAGAAGGGACTTATTGTTTTGATGGAAAGAAAGGAAAGAATCGGGGAAACATCTGAAAACGAACTGCATTGTATCAGCTCCGATATTTGCTCAGTCTTTATCTTAACCACCCCAAAGACAGTTGTTGCTTCTTTTCTTTGTGTGTCAGAAGGATTTATCTCTGAGGTGCGGTCCTTGTAGAGGCATAAAGCACACATAAACAAAACTCCCCTCTCTCTTAATCACCAGAGGCACAACACTACCTACACAATTCCAATCCAGCAACTTGTCTGGTCAAGTCTCAAGGTGGAGCTGGTTAACTCCTGCTAATATGGCTCAGATTCAAACTGTAACCTGCGGGACACCACCCTACAGGGATTTGATGTATTCCTACCTTACACAGACCTAGAACACCTGTATTACCTCTGAAAAGTCAAAGCTCAGGACACTGGTCTAAATACACAGGATAGCTATCTATTTCCCTCGTCCTCCATATCACCAGAGGGATTTTCCTATTAAAAGCCCCATATTCCCTGGATCCGATCCTAAACTGCTACATGTTCCCTTTCAAAAGGTATGAACCTGCCTTCCTCGTCCTCTGAAGATCCAGAGTACTGTGTTCCAAAATCCATGCCATTTGCTGTCACCAAACAGAAGCGCCAAGGAGCTTCTGTTTGGTGACAATAACTGTGGATTGAATGAAGAGGAGTTGGACTAGATGGCCTTCAGAGGTCCCTTCCAACTCTAAGGATTCTATGATGCAAATAAAAACGTATGATGATGACGACTAGCCTTTCTATACATAGGTCACTGAGGTATAGAAGAAGACATAAGCATCGCTATTTCCAATTTACAAGGGCTCAAAGACTTCTGATCCAAGTATAGACATTTCCAGCACCTAAGCTGCTGCTCTGGTTTGAAACACTTGAGGTAATCAAAATGAAAATGAGAGGTTTAAAATAACTGAGAAGCAGGATTTACGATCAATTTTTACTAGACATTTATGAAAGCACCAAGAAGGAAACAGAAAAGAGGATTCAAGAATGTTGGATCTGGCAGAGAGAAAACAGAGCACACAGCTACCACTGGACACACAAGTTCTCCTGCTAGAGATAGCCTATCTTTAAAAATGAATTGGTGGGAACTGTACATGTGACAGGATTACAACCAGGGAAATAAGCATGTCTTATCTCAGCATCTGAAATAGAAAATATGTAGCAGAGGCCTCCTCAGTCTCAGGAAAGGAATCTTTTCTATGCAGATGGTTCTCAACAGGAGCGTAGCAGAATATTTATACACCACCCTTTGCAAATAACTCACTACAGTAACTACACCAAACCCACCATTTTGCATTTTCTTTGGTTTTAATTCCATTTTTATATGTATGTTAAAAATAAAATGTAATAGAAGTGAAAAACAGCACGAGAGGGTAGAAGGTAACAGTTGCTTATTTTTATTCACTTCTTTGAAAAGTCAAATGCTTCAATACAGACTGGAAAAAGCAAATGTAACTTCCACAAAGTCCTTCAGGAATCTCCACCTGCTGACTGCTGTCTCCATTTCTTCATTCAGGTCCATTCTTCCACCTACTATTTTCTCTCTACAAGCTGAAGAAGCACATACCTTCCATTGTGAGCCACTTTTGTGGGAAACTGCTTTCACACGTAGCAAGAGCCCCGTATGAGCCAAGCATAACAGCACACCTGCCTTTTTGATGCAGAACATGCACATTCTGAATGGAGCTCCACACTGCAGTTTTCTGACTCAAAATGTCGAACACCAACTGCTTTGTGAGAACTACTTACGAATTCTCGCGAGCGGAAGCGAAACAAAATCAGACAGGTTTTGATACATGCAATGATGACCATGGCTTCACAATCGACAATTTTTCAGCACAACCCTGCTGTTCTCCTGCAAAGTTTTCCCGTGGCACCAAATGAACTCCTTAAACTTCCCATCACACGCTGCCTCTAAGTGCACTTTCAAATCCTTAAACCGTTGATCTGTCTTATCTGCAAGCAAATTTTTACTTTTAAAAGTAAACAAAATATTCAAAATGATAAAATGGCATTCCCACCGTCCACTTCAATGCAATATGAAGCATAAGCTATCATATCAAACAGTTACGCAGCTGCAACAGACAAATATTTTCAGTATCACATCAAAGCTTCAGCTATGACAGATTCATAAATGAATATCAAAGCTTTGCCGTATCAATAGTTTTAATCCAAAGTAACTATACGATATGAAAAATAATATAGCAACGGTTGGTTTGGAAGACAGGAAGCTGAAGAAAAATAGATGCCTCGGTACTGGCTAAAAAATGTGTAACAGTTCAGCCACAGCAAACCAGTAAGGCCCTTCCCACTCCAGATCCCCCCTCCCGCCATCTCTCCCTTACAACACTAAACTGCACATAATTTATGGTCCTCCTGCTAAAATGCATTCCATAGAGTTTGTTACGCAAATAAAAACAAATTTTGAGTGGTAACAGAAAAGCAAGTCCATCAGATTGTCCCAGCTTGTTTCCGACTCGTATGCTATAAATTGTAGTAGCTTTAAAAAAAAAAAAAAAAAAAAGAAATGACACACACACACTCCTCAGATTCCTCAGTGTCCCCAGTACCACCAATTCAGTGTCAATTTAGAGGGAAAAAAAAAAAGTCTTTCCCATATGACTTACTCATCGAGAGGAAAACATACATTTCAGAAACTTAGAGGCTCCACTGAAAACTTCAAATCTCTGTTATGGATGATCTCCAGCAGAAACATCACGTTCCATACATTACGTGTAATTACCATCCAGCCATTTACAGGACTTATCTATGAATCTGAGGAGGAGTTCTTTGTTTATTTTTTTTCATCTTAAGACTCGGTAATTACAGTTTTGGCATCCAAGAATTCCAACAGTCAGTGAGGTGATGCCAAAAGATCTCCTGCAAGGTGCTCAGCACCCTCCTTTCCAAGAAAATTAGCATTCAAGTGCTGATCCTGGCAACACTTGGTATAATCTTTGCCATACTGCACTTCCTCCACACCTCAGTTTCTTATATGTAAAGATCAGAATAAAAGTCCTGTCCTCAAAGGGCGACTGAAAGGCTATAACTGAGTAATGCAATGGTACATAGGAGGATAGGTCCAAAATGTTTGTGTGCTAGATCTCACCTGAGCTGAGGGAGGAGGCTATCTATTTATCTATATCTGTACAGATTTGTAGTGGGCTCGAAGCAGCAACCCATGTCTTCTGAGCTAAGGCATTTTAGAGAACTGTAAACTCCTGCTGCAAAACCCGTGGTTAAGTCTTTTACACAATTACAGCATCTGGAATGAAGCAAGAACATTGCAGCAGCAGAAAATCGGGATTCACCTGATTTACTTCTAAGCCACATAGATGGAATCTTAGAAGACTTTAGTAAGAAAATGAATAAGAAAAGGAAAAATAAGGCATTAAATTAACTAAGTGAAAAAAAAAAAAAGAAAAACTAAAATAAATGTTAAAAAAAGAACTGCCCATCTCAGAAGGCACAGAACATCCTGAAATACATTCTTGGTAGCACAGCACTATGCATGTGCTTCCACAGTGCGTGTGAAAGGTAAATGAAATATAATAACGCTGCAGGATTTCTTTCAGAGCCACGTCTGCATTCAATAAGACATTCTGCTGTTTCAGTGCCACATCATCCCACTGAAATAGCACAAAAATATAACATTCACCCAAAAAAGCAGAAGAGCAAGTGCAAAGAAGAAAAGCAGAAATGAAATCTCGTTGTGGCACCTGCTGTGGCAGAAAAGCCACTTTCTAGTGTTCCTTGAGGGGTCTGCCGTTCCTGTTTTGCTCTCACGTTGTTTTCCTTCCCTCTTGCTTCCTGTCTGCATTTCCTAGGTGTGTTTTTAAAAGAGGGAGAGGGAGCATGTTTGTGTGTGTGTAGCATGTTTACAAGAGTTATGGTAGCAGTTCTCAGCAGTCCACCGAGAATTCTAGGAACTGGCCCCTGCTATTTTATTCTAGGTCAATGTCAGCTCATGTCAGGCAAGAAAGATCACACAGGACAGCTTGCTCCATCACACAGTCCTGGACGGAGGCCTCAATGGGAGAGGGAAAGCAGGCAAGCTGTGAGTGGGCGGAGTGCCTTTCCAGCACTCTACCAACCACTGCACAAGGAATTATGATAAACACCACTCTGGAAACCAGATACAACAGTACATTGTGTTCTTCTTCTGAAAAACAACCAGACTTCTACTCACTTTAAGTAAACAGTTAATCCTGTTTATCTTTTTCTTTTTCTTGATGAGTTGTTAACAGAACAATCTCTTCTGCAAGGCAAGTAAGAAGTTTGTCCCTTAAATTCAAACTGATTTTCTCTTTCTTTGAGCAAAAAAAAAAATCAATTCAATACGTAAGCTTTCTACTATCGGCAAACTGTGTGGAATAACAATCTTTCTTGGCTTAAACTGACTTAACAAAGCAATGCCAAAACTGAATGAAACCTTTCCCTCACTTACATATTTTATTTTGGAAAACTGAAGTCCCAAACAGAGCGTTCTGTTCATCTCATTTAACTCTTCCTTTTCTGGCAAGGACAAGGAAAACCAATTAATAAATCAATAAACCAGGACGTGCGTTGTCCTTGCAGCCTGGGCAAACTGTGTGCTGTATGCAGGGATCAGCTGCTAAACGGGCTGGGGGGGGCTCTTGGGTTCTCCTCATGAGTGGAAAGAAAAAAAACAGAGGAGTCAGAGTAATTGCCTGCAAATGAAGTAATAAAGCTTTTTGTTGTTGTTGTTGTTGCTGTTTTTTGGTTCCTTTCCCCCCAGAATATTTGCTCTCTGTGCAAATACCCCATATCCTCAACTCTCAATATTAAGGGTGACTAATTAGGAAAGCAGATGAAAGTGATTATCTTGTTTAGTTGGAATCTCCACACTCTACCTATTAACTACTTCTTACTGGGAATCTATCCGGGTCCCCTGAAAGCCACCGCCTTTTCCAAGGGGAATTCTAATTTTTAGCACTTAGGAATTTAAATAGTTCTGAAAGTCAGTAATGAAAGAGTGCTTAACACCTCCAGTCAGTAAAAGCCTGTTGATTTAGCTATTTATATTCATAAAAAGACATGATTTGCAAAACTGAAAAAGGAGAAGGAAAATATTCCCGTTTTATTTTTGCCCATCTTGCTCTCTCTGGGTCTAATCCCCCGTGGTTTCTGTGCAACTGATGTCATTCAGTGCAAGAAGGTAAATTCAGGTCTGGGAAAGTAAAAATTAAAAGTCTGATTTTTCTTTTTTTTTTTTTTTTGTATTTGATGTGCAAAACTTTTCCAGTTTTTATGCTTTCTTTTTTTGTTCCCCCCCCCCTTGAGATCTCAACTTATTCTGCCTGTCTCCACAAAAACACTTTTGTAACAATTGCTGAATTTACTCAGCCCTCGGGAGCTAAGTGACAGAACAGGTCTCCGAGGTGACAGAACAGGCCAAAGCAGAGCTATTTCCCATTACAGAATCTGAACTCCAGAGGCAGCCAGCAACAGGCCAGGGCCAGAAACTGAGCTCAACAAAGCCCCGAGGAGCACCCTGGGGCCTATTCCCCCAAGTCTGGCACACAGCCCATCGCAGCCTCCAGCCGAGAGTGGAGACACCAGCACAGGGAGGCCGGGGCAGCTACTGAACACTTCATATTGCTCCAAGTGCACCCTGTGTTTCACCCCCTTCCTCTCATGGCTGCACTTGCTTGGGGAAAGCACAGTTGCTCTCTGATGATCATGGCTTTAGCCCATGGAAGTTCTCCCCAAACTGAGGGAGAACAACACTACGATGGATCCAACTCAGGCCAAGGTGCTGCAGCTCTGAGCAGACCAGTTTGTAACAGCAGGACTGCGGAGGAGAAGAAATATGTGTTGATGAAACTTGTCTCTGAGGAAGCCACAGAAGAACGCAGCACTCTCTGCTTGATAGAGAATCTCCCATGAACAGGAGAAACAAGCAGTACATCCAAATCATCTAGCATGTAGTGGGAATCCACATGAAAGAGGACTTCTTTTTGACTCTACAATGACTGGCCCCCACTATGGCATATTTAAGGAGGGAGTGCACCAGCCAAGAGGAACGTGGACAAGAGGGAAATCAACGGGAGATCATTAGGAGGTGAAGCAACAGCAGCAGGAAAACCAGGAAGGTGAAGAAAACAAAGATCAGGAGGAAGTCTCTGATATTACCTCGTTTCTACTTTCCTTCTTATACCTCACTGATCTCCATTTCTCTGGCAGTAAGAGATGAGGAGAATAAAACAGTCTGAAGCAACACCACTATAATCCCACAGATGCCCTGCAAGGATTACTTGATGGAGGATTTTCCACAGATACATTTGACATTTTTTGTTCAAAAATCAAGGACACAACAAGCACTGCTGATAAAGAAGTGCAAATGTCAACCGTTTTCTAATCTGGAAATAGAAATTAAATTTGTTAGCCTTCTAGCTTCCATTAGAACTTTTCAAAATGTGAAGTCTCCTTTTCCATTGTAGGTCAAGTAAAGCTATATAAATTACTTCTAAATAAGCAGTATGTTTGGGCCATTATTCAAATCTCACCCAAGTTACTATTTTTCTAATGATTTCAATGAGCTTCATTTCATGCTGTGTAGCAGGTGGAGAAAACCTGGGCAGCACCAGTCACATCCCTCCACCTTGATTTCATTCAACCATTTATGCAAATTCCATGTTTATCTCCTATAAGCTACCTGAACTGAACACAAATCAAGGATCAAACACTGAAATAATTTCATTAACACCACATTTCCAATTTCCTATGATTTCATAGACTCACTTTGAGCAGGATCAGAACTTGCAGCATAGCACAAAACATGAATCTTAAGTCCCATACGCTGGTTTTCATTGGGCATCTTACGACAGGAATAGAGACTCTCTCATGCCTTTCATCACTTTCATTACCTTCACATGCAACATGAATGAACATTGTAAATATTTTGTGTGTTAGTATGACCTAAAAAAGAAAATCTATTACTGTACCTCAATCACATTTACCCTGTACTGATGGCAGTCTTTACTTTTCTCACATGGAACACTATTTTATGGCAATGACATAGTCAGTCATTACACTGGATTTAACATAACTCCAGTGAAATACTGAGAAACAATGTGCATGGTGTACTTGATTCTGATTCTCTCTTCTGTCTGAGAAAAAAAAAAAATGTAGTCCTGAACGTAAGAGTGTTCAAATATCAGTAGAGCACAGCTTGTTCTCACTGCATGTACTCCAGAGAAAAAAAAGATGACCAAATCCAATCAAAACTACAGGAAGAGTTTAGAGAGACAAAAGATAATCACATAAATTGAGACTTGATTAGGGCCCTTAGTAAACCAATCTATTTAGGTCAAAAGAGGAGGTTTAATATTCTGTGGTTAAGATTCTGGTTTTGCATCTTATCCATTAGAATATCAACAATAGCACATTGTTCTCCAACCACTGTGCTGGTTACAGCCTCTGGTTTGGTTCACAGACATAAAGGGAGAGTAACAGCCACAGAAGCACTGCTTCCCTTGCATTTGGATTTTCCTTAGATGTCACCCGTTCCAGGCCAGCAGGAGATGCAACATCACAGCCAAGATAACAAGATACCTTGTCTTCTAAAAATGTGGTTTCCTGTTGATAGCACTTCATATAGTCCCATTTGTTGTCTCATCCTCTTTTTCCTGTCACACATTCCTTCTGCAAATCAGACTTCACTGTATTGCACGAAGCAAGCATTCAAACAAGAAATACGACTTCTACCTGCCTGTAGAGCCTCAGACAATGCCACTGGAGCATAAAGGTATTACCGTTGCACAAAACCAAATCAAGCCAAAGTTTTGGTGTTTGGGGATGAGACATTTAAACACCACTTGTTGCTGCCCATCCTTCTTAACAACAGGCAATAGGGGTAGTATTTGTATTTTCAGAGTCCTGTCAGCATTTCAGATGTTGAATTTTTCCCTTTCAGGCTCTCCACTAAGTAGGATCTCCCGTCATTGGGGAACCTCAAACCAAGCTGCTGGAATACATCTTCAGCCTGACTTGCTTTGTGTACCACAACAAAGCATCCAAGGAATCATCAGACAGAAACTTGAGCACTGTTTCAGGAGTGTTCTTTTCTACTGGTCATTTAATAAAACCATGAGCATGTGAAAATGATGATATTTTACATAAACGTAGGCCACATATTTTGCACTTTCTTTTGCCATGGAACACTTCCTTCATAGTGTGATCTCCACTGCCACACATTTTCAGACCCTGTAAATTTTGAATCATACTATAATTCCATTGTATAATTCTAGGCTGAGCATAAAAAGAGCTCACATTTAAAAAACAGAGATACTCTAAAACATAAAAAAAGCCTCCAAAAATACATTAAAAATGTCCACATTAATGCATGTGCTTTATGATGACCCATTTTTCAAGCACGTTCCTGAACTTCCACCATTGCATTAAGTGTGAAAATATCGATAGAAAGAAAGATACTTGAAAACACAGGAAGTGAATCCCACTTGGTTAATCTTTGTTTTACCTATTAATAATAAAAAAAAGCTAAAAAAACATAACTGAAATGGTATTTCTAAACAAGTGGTTTTAGAGTAGGAAAATGGCATTGTTTCAAAACATAGCATTTCAGCCATTTCACAGTTTTTAAACTGGTTGGACAAGCTTTTCCTAACTTTTATTTTATTTTATTTTTACAAAATGAGCTGACAAAAAATCATTTACTTGAAAAACTCTCAGCTATTTTTCCTAGAAATATTTTTTTTCAGAACTGCAATGCAGTAACTGTTCATTAATTTTCAAGGCTTTGTTTTGACAAAGCAATTATCCAACATACCAAAGAACAATTATCCAGTATGCCTGTAAAGTAGAAATGTAACATATGCATTTTTCTCTTCCTCTCTTTCTCTCGAAATAGCTTATAGAAATGTTTCAATATCCAACCTCTTTTTAAACAGAAGCAAAACTGGGGAAAGCTATAAAAAGACTACTTGTGTGTGAAAGATTCTAAGTTACACAACTCACACAAAATAAAAGTGCATTTTTGTTTACATTTTTTCTGGTTGTTGAAAATATCCTATTAAACTTTAAGAAAATTATAAACTTGATGCAAAAGTTAAGAAGAAAAATAAAAAAACCCCTGTGTCCAATACAGATAAAGAAAGAAGTTGAGACTGCTTGTCACATCTCTGGAGGCCCAGTATAATCATGGCTGTCTTCCCAGAGGGCAACCAAGGCCGGGTACAGCCCCTGATGCTGAAAAGATAACATGAAAACGAGACAACTCCTATTTGTATGAACCTGAAAAGGAGGCCCAGATTGTATGCAGGAACAGCAATCAGGCAAAGACAACTGAGTATTTGGGGGCTGCTGGTGGAAAAGCCAGTGAGAGTCCTGAATCTAAGAAAAGGGGCTGGTTTACCTTCCTTTATCTAGACCGCCTGCCAGCCAAGCAGCGCTGAGTCTGAAGAGTCATTGCTGGATCTGCTCTGGATTTTGCAGTTGAACTGCACCTATGGATTTCAGAAGTGGTTTGCATGCATTGCCCAAAAAAAACCAACTAGGCAGGGGGAGTACAACACTCGTAAGTATTTTCTTGGTAACTAAAACCTGTATGTAACTCTGTTTCAATGTGTCATTATCACTAATTTTAATTCTGAAATGGCAACAGGCACGAACTGTAAGAACTGTATGACACTGCTCTTTTTAATCCAGTTACCTAAATAGGTTCTCTTAATGGCAGTCCCACAGAATATGATCAAAATGTTCCCGAGTCTGGATTTTTTTCACCAATCTGTACAGAAGTTTAATTCACCACGAGCTTTCCTTTCTTGACCAAGAAACATCTATTTGAGCACAGCTAGCTGTAAATAAGCGTGAGTGTATAAAAATATATATTTCATACAGCATTAAATCAAACATGTAATTGCAAGGGCACTAAAAAAAAACTGTTTCAGGGGAATATTCTCAGTTTAGCTTGACCTGATATGACAAGATAGGATGCCCCCAAAAAAACCTTGAAGGTTGAGAAAGCATTAAAAGAAAACAAAGCAAGACAGCAGGAAGAATTGACTTTCTAAAGAAAGCCAATGTTTTCCTGGTTGCCAGCCAAATAAACAATGAAAGTCATATAATGCACATCCAATGTGTTATGAAGAATCAAACTTCTATGCTTCAATAAAGTTGTTTATGCACAGTACAAAGATTAATGTTCTTGTAGGGCAAGCAAATGTGATAGCATCTGATTTGGGATGAGACACCAAAAGAACATTCAATTTCAACCTACACTTGTTTAATTTGCATTCCTAACCCTCCCTTTCCTCTCCCATGCATTTCCCGTTTCCCTTCAGCTTGCCATGTGTTTTTCAGTGCTACATATACTGACCTCTGCACATGTACTGAGCCCCTTGTTCCAACATCAGCTATCTCTGAAAGATTCCACTATTTGTCATTTGTTCACTCCACAGTGTGAACACCAGTTCTAGTACCACAGCTGAGATGTTAATGTATTGCAGCCCTTGCTGAAACAGCGTATTCTTTATACGCTTCATGTTATGATTTTTAATGATTATTATGCTGTTAAGTGGTAGGAGCTGGGACAAATCAACCTTGTAAATACAGCTATGCTAATAACGTTTAATTGATGAAGTGGCAAGAATGTTTTGTAGAAGTCAGTTGTGTTTCTCTGGTGAGCAATGGTTTTCTAGCTAAAATTGATCACCTAACAGGAGATGGCTGCAGGCAGGATAGGAGAACGAAACTGGATGAAAGTTACTTCTGTTCTACATGCTCAAGTCATCAACGGAGTAACAGAAGTCCTAAAGCATCACTACAGATTTGTCTTGAGACTCTGGTCAACTTCTCCAGCATCAGCACTTCTAAAACTTGGTAAGAAGCCAAACAGTTGTCATGTCAGAGAGAAATATCGCCTGCAGTTATTCCAGAACTAGACTGTAGGAACAGCTTATTCCTTCTGAGAAGCTGGACTGCTTGAACATCAGACAGAGCGTGCTGATGGTGGCCCAGAAGGACACTCTTGGAAAAGCATTGTCATCACCAAGTGTTTTTGTTTACCTGAAGAACACCAACAATTCATCTACTTCAACAAGGCTTATAAGGTGTAATTTATTTATGTTTAGAGAATAAAAAACGGAAGTTACTGTTACAACTCTTAAATATCAGTGTTGGGATAATTACCACACTGATCATCTTGCTCTACTAACTCTGTTAATTAAGGTACAGAGAAGATTGCCTAACCATGACCACCGTGCAAGAGTCACTAAGTGGCTCAAAATTCAGGCACTTGTAGCTGTGGAATGGGCTGCATGATTTCAGCATCACAGTGGGTCATACTGAGTAAGAAGGAATGGATCCTGTGGATTTTATGCCCTTTCTAGTTTTCTCACCTACAGGCTGAACCAATATCAAGATGAAAAACAAAGAAAGCATCAATGGACATTACTCATCCTGTACAGTGTGCAATGAGAGGCCAAAGTGAACAGTTTAGAGGAGTAATTCAGAGTTTGCACTTCATTAGGTTTTAGCACAAAATTTTCCAGACAGAAAACAGTGCCAGCAAGAGAAAGCAAGAATGAAAGAAATGCCTTTTCATTGTCTTTTCCAGCTCTTTCTAGTAGAACTAAGTCAAATGACTTTGATTAAGGCTGAGGCCAGTTTGCAGTATGTGGGTGAGAAGAATGTCATGTGAAAAGAAATAGATATCTACCACCTTTGATGACATAAGGCTGTGTTAATCTTATGTAAAACCATCCAAAGAAAACAGAAATCAGAATTTGCAAGGCTTAGGGTCAGAATACTTAGTCTGCCTAGACAAATTCACCTTCTATGTTCTACTTGTTCTGTATAAGATCTGTGATATTAAAAGTGGCTTTGGATTGAAATTTAACATAGGCAATCTTGGGACACAGAAAACTTTTTATGTTGTTTTTAAATTTCTAGTTGAGTAATTAAAGAAATATCAACATCTCCACCTACACTTCCCCATAAACTAAACTTTTTAATGACCAGATTCAGCTTGGAAAATGCTCAACTTCTCATGACGTGGTTTCGCGAGTTCTGTAGATTTCAAGAACATTTGCACTTTATGTAACATCGTCTTCCTACTGTCACTTGAAATCATGTCCTTTGAAGCATTTTTCTGTCAAACTGTAACACTCTTATTTTACATGCTCTGCAACGACAGCAAGATTTTAACTATTTTTTTTCCCATACACACACACATAGATTCATGTATATATATATGGATAGGTACATATGCATATGAACACACATGCTCAAATAAATACATCCCTGGAGGTGTTCAAGGCCATGCTGGATGGGGCCCTGGGCAGCCTGATCTAGTGGGTAGCAGTCCTGCCCACAGCAGGGGGTCAGAACTGGGTGATGTTTAAGGTCCCTTCCCATCCAAGCCATTCTATGATTCTATTCTATGATTCAAAATACTGTTTGTCGGGTGATATGAACATTTAGCATCCACAAACTATTGAACGGTTTCATATCATAAAATCAGTGGAGATGCCAAATGAAGATACTTCTGTCCTACCCACTCCTAAGCTGCACTATATTGCATATTCCTATTCCTCATCTCCATCTCCCCATAACTGTGAAGGCAGCGCAGGTTGAGGCAACAAGGTAACACAGATCAGGGAAACAACCTGTCTTTAACAAATTAATCTCAGAAGGAAAAATCTATTTAGCTTTCCTTTACATCTGTTTGTGGACTTTTAGCATCACAAACAGCTGTTCTAACTCAACTAAAAGGGCACTCCAGCACGTCAGGGGTGATAAAACAGCTCAGCATGGCAAGAAGCAGAGAGAGAGCAGCAGAGACAGTGAATACTTTAAGCCAAAAGAGAGAATAATTTATCACAGAGTTCCTTGACAGGAGATCACAGTTTCAGTCGCATTGGATATGCAGCAGAAAACCAAATGGGCCTTCTGTCACTGCTTGAAGGTCCATTGCTATGCTTCTGCCTCAAGTGTTTATCCTTTGGTGTGGCTTTGATGAAAATATTCTTACAAGCTGTGGGGATTCAGAACAAGAATTGTGGTAAGAGTAATTTCACACAAAACATTTATGTAAAGAATAATGTACAATGCAACATTAAAAACAGTATCGTGTTTTAATTTTATAATTGCCGAAGAGATAGAGGCCAATCTGAAAATGAAACCTACTTAAAAACAACAGTGGAAACACTTCAAAAACACTGAAACCAGTCTAACAGAAAAAAAAGCCACCACATTCAAAACCCTACGAAAAGTTTGTGCCTTGGCGTATTTTGGATCCCATTTAATCTTTCCAGCAAACCTGTGTGTATAGCCATATTCTAAAGAGATACACATAGCCTATTTTCCTGTCAGAATTTGCTTACTAACACCAAATATTTCAAAAACAGTCTTCAAAAATGAGGATCAGGCTTTCAAATTCATATTTTAATTGGCATCCAAGTGTCAACCCCTCAGTTTCTGACTGACTCATATTTCTTCTGTTGCATCTTCTGTGTGGCTTACTGAATTTGTTCAGCCTACCTAAAACTCTTTGAAAAGGGGATGCTATTTAATGGTCTGCTTTGCTGACTACTTTATTTATGAATCAGTTTTATGAAAAAAAAAATGTTTCAGCAATCCTCTAACAAGATCCGCAACTGTTGACATATACTACAGTGAAAAATGATTGTATTCAGATGAACATATTAACTTCTGAATTTCATTTACTCAGACTAAGGCAGATCAGCTGGTAAATGAGACAGCTGCAGGAAACAATTCCTTTAGTTTATCACTTGGTACTTGCAAGAAGTAGGGACAGTTACTGGTGTCCTTTTTTTCCATAATACTAGCTATTTGAACATATTATAGTTGAAAATTATTAATGAAACCAACAACATATTTCTTGCTTTAAAGGGGGGGGGGAAGAAGACGGATCATGTTTGCTGTTTTTAAAGAACCAAAGGGATCTAAATTGTCAGACTCTAGGTCATCACTAAGCATAGGCCAGAGCACTGGCACAAATGACTATGTTGTGAAGCCTACAAGCTTTATTTGGTTTTCAGTTCACATTCCTGTACAATGAGGCATTCTTAATTCGGGAGAGCTACGGGTAAACACTTATGGGAAAAAAATATTAAATATTTCCTTTCACAAAGGTGGGAACCAAAAATAAAAGCAAAAGCAAAGTCTGGCACAATGTTAAAGGTGGTCTTTAACTATTAAAGTTCAGCAAGACAAACAAGATACCTACACTCCTTTGTGTCTGGCACTTGAAATTTTTGTTATTACAGGGAAACTGATTTCCCCCTACCATTTATTCTTCATTAACTCATACTATGTTTCTTTTCAGATAGGAACAACATTACCCATACGTGAATGTGCATTCCGAATAGCCATTTCCCCTACATGGAGATAGTAGTCATTATTAGGGCTTTGTGTACACTTGCACTTAGATTTAGCATTACAGAGGAAGTGAAAACACTTGCAAGGGTAATGATACTTATTACAACACCTGATGTAACACTGGTCACTTCCCAAACCTCTCTCTGAACTCCAGTAGCCTTTGAGAGCTGTTTGTTGCAATTCAGCTTATGACACAATGTTTTAAATGTCCTTACTCCAAAAGTCTTGAAAGATGAAGCCTATCCAAAAATTTTCTCTCTAAATATGAAACATGTTCTGCTTGCAGATGACTTCAGAATTTTAAACAAATACAAAACATAGCTTATTCACTCCAGTGAAAGAAGTCATCCTGCAGATGGGTCTAAGGCTGAAGAGGGCAGAGAAGCACGGTTCCACTGAAAGGCTAAAACCATTTTTTTATCCTGGCTGTAGCCCTCGGCACTGCAGCTTGATTGCTCATTTGTCTGAGTTTGAGAAATCTAGAGGAACACCTAAGAACATATATCAAGATGTGTCTTGATCACTGTGTACCAAGAGCGGAATCGTACTCTGCCTTTGCAAGCAGGAACATGTTGGCCTGACAGCAGATCAGGGATTACGAAGCTCTGTTGCTCCTCTGACCAAAATAAGATACATACTTGTTCTACCCACAGTTCAAACATATGCACACCATCCCTGCTGTACTTCAAGCTGTATCCGTTTTTTTAACTGTTAACAAAGTAGAAGATCATTCCCTTCTCTCCCTTGCAGATACAAAACCATGCCAAACGATTCTTGACTTGAGAGGCTGTATGCCACATCAAGCTTCCCTCAGCAGGCTGATGGATTGTATTAGCATTAAATCTGTGACTTTCATATTATTATTTCAGGGTTAAACTTGCACCATTTACATCTCCTGACTTTAAGAAACGTTGGGTAAGACTACCATTAAACATACCTATACCAAACATGCAGTTAACTCAGGAGTGGTTCCTGAAAGTAAGGCACGTGGGTACAGCAAAAACACGTTGCTTTCCTCAGCGAATAATTTGCACAGAATCCCTGCTGTGTCTCAGGGAAGGGTGCTCCACTCCTGTTTACCTTTCTACCTCTCTCTATCTCTTCATTTGGTAAGACTGAAGTAAAAAAAGTTTGCAGTAGATGAGTGAATTTCCTCTGCAGTAGATGAGTGAATTCTACTGCAACCTTGCTGCTCCTTCCAGTCAGACTGCAAAGATTTGGAACCTTCTCAGAATTTTACCATGGCTATAGAAGGGCCACGCTTTTATTAGCACTTCCAATATTTGATACAATTTCCCATGGCCTCCCAACATAGCTAATGAATAATTCTTGGGTGCATTCAGTACAGTGAAACCTAGGGTACGTGCTTTCCTGAAATCTCAGGCAAACATCTGGAAGCTCTCCTGGTGGTGATAGTACCAAAGGACAGTAAGTCAATAACAAAAAGCACATTTTGCTCCTCAGATGCCCTATGGAACAATATGCCAAAAATCTAACCTTCTTTAAGAATAGGCTATATATGTATAGCCTTTCGATACATGTATCTATAGGCTATATAGTCTACTCTGCCACATACGTGGTAGAATTAGTTTCACAACACTGTGCCAGCACCATTATGTACACAGATGTCATACAGCTTGCAGGGAGCACAAAAATAACTCAAAAAAATAAAATTAAATAATAATAATAATAAAAAGAACTAGTGGTAAGGAAAAGAAGCTACTTCTTTTTTTTTTTTTTTCCCTTGGAAAAAAGTACTTACTATTATGATAAATAACCGATTCTTCTCAAGAAGCCTCAAGTACCATTCTTGTTTGACTACTGAACAGGCCAAACTACTGCCCGCTAATCCACAGAAACTGGGAGTAATAATTAGCCTGTACACATATGTCATTTCAAGGATGTACACAGTACGCAGATGACTTCAAAAATCAATCACATATGTTCAAAAATGTTGGTGGAATAATTACAAATTCTTACTGACTAACGATAAATGATCCATCTCTGTTTATTAAAGACTTCAGAACTCAGTTAACAATTGACTAAGGCATTTAAAATAGAGCAGAAATGAATGTAGCTTACTGTGTTTCTTCTAGGAGACCACAGAAAGTTAAAATGACCTAACAAAACATCAAGATACTATGATACAGTGAAAGGGATAATCCTACTTGATTGCCACACCTTTTATACCAATGTATAAGGAGTCTTTTGTTCCACGGCTTTTCAAATGTCAAGTAATTTATAAATGATAATCTGGATGTAAATAAAAGTATGCTTGTTAAAAATTCTTATTTATTTAAAGTGTGAAATCATTACTTCAAGTATTTGACCAGCAACATCTTTTCTCAGCAACTAACCTAGAGGCTCTTTCAATTAGCCAAACTCAGACTACATGCGTGAAATAAAACATGGTAACAGCAAGCCAAGATCTTTCTTCACCCATTTAAAACGTTCACCATATAACATTGAATACCACAAAAAAATGTTTAATATCACTATTGCTATGCTAGTTTGAAGTAAGAACGTAGCTGTAAGTATGGCAAGAGAAACTGTATTATAGGAATTTGTTATTTATTTATTTATTTTAGTGTTCCTTTATACGTAAGTACCTGATTATTATGTTTTGTCACTCTGTCAGTAACATCAATGATTGTTAGCAGAATTACGAGCTGGAATGATGAAAGTGAAAAGACTTTAAAAGTCATGTATGATGAAGGGTTTGGCTTTATTTTGTTATAATGAAAGGAAATATTACTTAATCTTCATACAGGGGTCATCTCACCTTTCCTTCCCCTTCCCTCATAACACATGTACAAAGATTTAAAATGTCTTAATTAAAAGAGAGTTTCCTTCATTATTCACAAAGAATGGCTTTTTACTTCCATTACATACATTCAGCCAGTGGATTGTGTCAATATAAGAGAGTAACACGGACAGATGTTTTTCAAGTGAGATTTTAAAGTGAGATGAAACCAACAACCCACAGATGTGAGCAAAGAAGGTGCAAACAACTTCTGAGTGAGTAGATGTGGGGGGAGGAGAAAAAACAAGTCAAACCTTGAGTCAATTCACCACAAAAACCTGGTAAGCTGGGGTCCATAGTCAACCTTTGACAAGCATAGCAAAACCGCAATGTTCTGTAGCCTCGACGGTTGGACTAGATGATCTTGTAGGTCCTTTCCAACCTTGTGATTCTATGATTCTTCTCACCCCCCAGCACTGCAGTGTAATAGATGGTTGCTCTCATCAAGCTATGCTTGTTTAAAAATACAGTTTCTCCTCTCTCTCTCTTATTATCAGAACAGAATTAGTGATTATCGGATAAATAAACTGTTACTCAATTACCACCTAACCTCATCCCCGTCAATTAATGCTGGGCACACCTTTCAAACCACAATTAAAAGAAAAAAAAGTGTTAATCTCCTCCTCCTCTTTTCCCACATCTCCTTCCCCTACTCCCTTTTCCACTCCCCCCAGATTAACAAACACTTCTCATGTTTCAGACCACAGAATTAAAACATCCTCTACACAATTTCTACAGGGGATGACCAGGAGATGTTTGTCCCAAGCCTAGATTCTTGAAGAGAGTATTCTGGGCTCACCTTTTGGAAAAGTCCAAGAGAGTGCTATAACATCTCAGGTCTAGGAGAACTCCTCAAAAAGTTGTTCCACATTGCTCAATATCCCCCGACTCTCCCTGCTCTTCCAGTACTAGTATTTCACGTTCTTTTGATCTCTCAGCTCTTTTCAGAGAAGTAGCTCCTTAGTGCAACTTGGTTTATTTGTTCAGAAAAAAGTAAATTTATTCAACTCAAATGAACAGACTGCTTTAGATGTGAGACAGCTAAAAAATACAAATTTCTGAACCAATTTCTAACCACAATACTGTTGTATTCCATGTGACCTATAAATGGTGTATGTTGTATGCCATGTGCAAAAATGATTTGTATGCAGCGTTGACTTATGTTCCCCACAATGTTTGGAATACCACACTACAGAGGGTGCAGGAAGGTAAGATCACTTATGTAAGCAAAATACGACCTTGCAAGTGTGTAAATCCCTTATTTGCGTATGCAAGTGAAAAAGCTGTGAGCACCAGCACTACTTGTATGTGCAGTTATTTGTTTTACATGCCACATCAATTCTGCAAACAATTGTGACTATTTAGCAAGATGTATCTCTTTCTATTGTATAATACTGAACTAGGGACAGAGGAAAACATAAGACTTTGAAGTTACAGGTAAATATTATACTGACTGCAAGCTAATACAGAAATCTCCAGTTTGTGCTGCAAGAAGATAAATCTATGGCTGACAAAGCACCAGAAAACTGAACCAAGAATCAGAACTGCAACAGGTTGTGCTGCTCTGCGAGAAAATATGGCTCTAGAAAGGATAAACACACAGTGAATATATACACGTGTATGAATAATACGTATGACACACTCATAGCCACTGGTGGTTTTTTAATCCACTAGAGAAGTATATGTAAAACTTATCAAGCCTTCCTGTATTAGGAATCTGAAGGTGGTAAGGTCAAGCACTCGGAAGCCAACAGATGACAGTCAGTTTTTAGCATAACCTTGAATTCTGCACAGTGGGAAATCTGATATTCAGTTTCTTTTTAGTATTTTGCACCCGGACTACTCAACATTTGGTCATAGGGTATCTATATGTGTTACCAAAGTCTGCATCTTGAACACGGTCCATTACCCTTTGAATTAGCGGGCATTTGAGGGCCAGTATTGGGTAAGAGTGAAAAGCTGTCAGCCACAGCTCTGATAATTGCTATTCAAGCTTCTGCTTTACACATTTGGGAAGCATCATGTGATGCTCCTATGGAGGAAGCAGCACCAACATAGTCTGTGCCCTCATTTGGAGGATTGTTTGGGAAAAGCTTTACCTCAGCTGTCTCTCATCTTGAAATATTTTCTGCCTCAGGTGGCATGAACCTCTTGAGCTAAAGGAGAAAAGTCTACCTCTTATCTCTCTGCCCCTTCTCCCTTTCCAATCTCAACTGTTTCCATGGTAGAGCCAGTTGTAGCTGCTGCCAAAGAAAACAAGGCATTTTCCTACCTTAAGGGCATTCCCCTTTGAACATCTAAAGTCTATAGTAAACAATGGAGTTGAAAGAGCTTTGTAAATAAAAGGTCACAAGATTTTTTTTATAGTGGAAAATATCAGACTACCTATAGGAAGGGGCTGCTTTTGGCTTATGAATACTAAACTTGCTTGTAAATACACTTTGTTGTGAGTTGAACTAGTCTTTGGTGAGATGTGGCATGGTCCCAGTGATGTAACCCTAATTTATCCTCCCTCTAGCTATTCTACAGTCACCTTAATTATCAAGTCTTAAAAATAATAATTTTTTGTTGCTCTATGGGAAGGGAATGCACTTATATACGGTTAAAAGCAAGCAAACTACAGGGTGTTCTGAAACAGCAGCTCACAAATCAAGCAGTACACAAAGCAGGGGAAAGGAGAAAGGGCATGCACTATGGGAGAGCCCCAGGGAGAAGAGCAGAGCATGTGATAAGCGATTGATGGAACTGCACTTAGTAAGCTCTAGCCAACGGACAAATGAGAGCCGGCAGAGAGCCCTTGGCTGTCAGGAGCTACCGAACTCATGTAGAGGGTTTCTCCAAGGAGAACTGACAGGATGGGATTCAGCAACAGCAGTAGCCACTTGTTCTCTGGGCTCCTGGCCCCTGCATGTGTATGCTCAGCAATCACCCAGGGGGTCACGTTCCCCCACCCTGGCCATTTCACCCCCTTATGGCATCCTTGCCTCTTGGCCTTCCCTCTCCTGCCTCTCAGGAACAGGGGCCTGGCAGTAAGTATGTAATACCAAGTGAGAATGCTGCTGTTCTGAAGATGAACAGAAAACTCCTAGTCCCTAGACCAACACCAAAAGCAAAGCAACTCAGGTATCTGGTGGGAAAGAGCCTGGAAAAGCTCCTGTTGAACAGCTTCACTGCACTAACCCTTAACTGAACTAAAAAGCCCTTCGGTTGTACACAGTAAGATGATTTTAGTGAGGGAAATTAGCACAGTTAAAATCTGTGATCCAGATATTTTGCATTCATTTCCATGTAGGTAAGCCTTCAGCAAAGATGTAAACTGATTTGCTGCATTTTGCTGTTCAGCACTACAGGGCAATGAAGGAGGTGAGCAAGGAGGTATGAGCTGAATGTTCTGAATTATCAGCACAACTCATGCTGAAAATCAGAACTGACATCATTCCATAATAAAAATGGCTTCCATTGGATCTTTATTATTTTATTTTAAATTTCCTGCTCCTTTATTGGAGAGTTCAGCAGACAAGCCAGAAATGCCAATGTCTTAAAGTGTAGCTGAATACTTGCTCATTAAAAGAATTAGCATTACCACATCTTTCACATATCACCATCCTGTCAGCCCCCACGGAAAGCTGCCCAACAAGACCATCATACTCACTGCCTGTAGCTTCTCCTAAGTTTTCAACACCTTTCTGCACATTCATCCTTGACTTGAAGTGCCCAGTGTGGGAACACTCCTCCAATCTTACCTTCCTTTCTTCTCCTTCCCCGTTTAGAGAAGCCTCACCAGCCAATACTTTCTCCATGAGATGAAGAAAACCTGTGAGTTTGACCAACTGCAAGAACACGCTCAGATCCACTAGCAAATTTACTACTGAGAACAAAACATCAGAACTTTTAGATTTTTAAATATGGGGGCTTGAGAAAACGGGATTTGACTTGTGGAATAAGCAGGTAGTTAAAGGTCACTTTAATTGGAAAAAGGAAAAAAGAGTAGTTCAGATACTGTCAAAGTTGCTGGTACAGAAAGACTGTTCCCATTTGGTAGCTTTCACTGCTCACAACCAAAATGACAATTGGTTTACAGACACATAACTTCCATTTTAGCAGAAACCATCAATTGAGATTAGTCTGGAAGCTGAATACAGCTCTGTATTTTCAAACAGAAGTAAAGAGAAAAACAATGTTATCGGTAAATAGCACAATACGGGTAATAGTGGACATTTTTTGTTTCCTTTACTGCCATACTGTACATGTTAATTAACAGTGAAATCTCAAGAAACCTTCATCGGGTTAATGTTCCATCAATCCAGACATATGAGATACATGGCAGTTTGCCTACAATGCTCACATGCATTAGTGTTATCATAAATATTAACAGATGAACAAAACAAATTGGAAATGTTGGTGTAAACAATGGGATTGGTAAATAGTCTATAGAAATCAGTGCTAATTTATTCTGCTGCCTCTTCTCTTAATTAATATGGTAGTGTAATACAGATGGCTTAACCTCACCAACAAGGTCTCCAATCCAATATCTCATTAAAGTTCCCTCTTCTTCAGCTTCTATTCTATTTGTACATGTATATCCCAGGACAACTGTCTTATTTTTTATAAGCAGGTGACATGGTTATTTCTGAGATATACTAACATGTCGGATGTAAATACATATATATACACATATATATGAAGAGAGAAGGAAAAGATGCATCAGGCTATTTTACAAAGAGGCCAAAAGAGGAGGGTTTTCTGGCAATTTTTCATCATAAGAAGCAAGGTATATGTGAAAAGATTAGATAAAATTAGTAGCTGTCAATCTAATAATGCCTGCTGACAGAAATTGTAGCTTTATCTCTCTCCTGTACTCGCCTCCCTTACCATGTGCCTCATTAGGATGTTACTGACAAAACACACAAGAAAAAGAATATCCTCTCCTCAGTTTAGTCATTGAAAAAACTCAGGGAAAATCTCCAGCCAGCATGTGATGACACTGCATGCGTCATTCCTATATATCTAATAAAAACAGTTTATGAAGCATTTAGGAGAATAGTAAACATGAATAAAAAATGTTTTCTATCATCACAATGAGTAAATGTTTCCAGCAGTTGCACTGAATGACTGAATTTTGTTGGTTTGCATTTAAAGGAAGACTGTGAGTACATCAAAGCCCTGCTTTGAGCAAGCGATTCTTCTGGCCTTCATAAGACTAGCAGGCTTACAAATCAGAATGAACTGAGCCTTGACCCAAATTGTAAAGGTAGTAGTGACCCAGATCACAGAACACACTCTGTAGGAAAATCCAGATACTACTGATACACAAGGTTTCCCACCCGTACTTCGAGGTTTCAGCTGTAGGCACCGAACACATATAATTCAGGAGCTGCACTTCCACAGCCTCACAAGGCTTTCAAGAGCTTGTCACATTCTTTTCAAGTGGATCATTAAGGGTGGCGTACCTAAATGGATGGGTGGAGGAAATTTATCTGAACAGGAGATTAGAAGTGATTCAATTTTGGGAGATAACCTTATTTTTTTTTTTACTATAGTTCAACTATGCGAGTTGACATTGGCATCTGGAGCTACTCAGCAGTTTCACATACAGATACTGTCGTGCGGATGAAAAAGAATAGTGTTATAAAGCTTCTCTTTGTGTACCATAAAGGTATACCTCTGATGATGATGGCTGATGTAATCAACGTTTTCATGAGAAGGCCAGGCTGAGCAAGGCAGATGAAAAGTACTTACAATGCTCCGGTCTTGAAAGTTCATCACTAACAATCGGTGGGATAGTGATAAAGATAAAAAGAATGGAAATTCACGAGGAGAACATTCCACAATGACCTAGCCCCTAACCATCTACTCTGGTCTCTGCAAAACAGGCTGCAAGTAGCAGCAAAGGACCTGTGAAGAAGAGGAATAGCAATTGTCTTGACAACAATCTACCTTTCCTAGGAGAGGAAAACTCCAGAGGGAAGCCAGTCCTTGAACTTGGAATTCCAAAGCTTTAACTATTAAAGTGACTAAACTAGCTTTAAGGGAGCAATATACTCATTCCACACCTTCTACAGAAATGTAAAGCAAAGGGTAAACGACACTTCTTACTTCTTTAGGTCTAGGCAACCTCTACCGTTGCCTAGACAAGCAAAGTTGTCAGAATTGCTTGGGAAACATGGATTGAGCAGGAAAGGAAAGTGTCACATTGACGCAAATACCAGAGCCCGTGCTGCCTGTCATACTGGAGCTCTAAAAACAGCACTACTTGTGCCTTCCTCATTCTCTGTTTTGCAGTTGCTTTTGTTATTTATTTTTAAACACCCTTCTGACTAACTATCTTCCAAAATAGCAGAAAGAAAAAAAAGAAAAAAAGAAAGAAAAAAAACAAGCACAAGAACTGGGGGAAACCAGAGAAGGAAAGCTGAGCCATCAAATCTTCTGGGCCAAACCCTTAGGTCCAATTCATCCTAAGATGCTGCCAGCCACTTACATCATAGCAAAAAATCTAGCAGTCCAAACTGGTGTATCCAGGACTTGTAGAAATACTGCTTATTCCCAATTCATCCCAAAAGCTAAACAGAAAGTACTTCTTGTAGCCGTGCAGCTGCAAAGCATTATTTAAAAAAAGAACAGCCTTTAACCAAGCAATAAGCTACTTAAATATGTAAATCTTACGATTTGCTATGCTAAAAGTTTTAGCATAAAATCCCTTTGAATCCTGGAAGGTGAGTTCATTAAAAAGGTGCAAGCTGTTCCAACATATATCCTATGTCAGCACAAACAGCCTTCCTGTAAACACGCAGCCATGAGGACCATGAGTAACAACTCTGTTTCCATCAGAAGCCCTTTATCCTGCGTAAGAGGTCTGCACGCTAATAGATGTCCCAGGCTAATGTTAACTAGCTACAGCTGGCTCGCGGCTATAAAAAGCATTAATGAAAACATAAATACTAACTTCTCCGCTTTCCTCAGCCTGCACGTCAAGGCTGCGCAAAGGCATCACTTTCCAAGCGGTCTGTGTGAATGAACTGGCTGCTCTGAACCAGCTCGCTCTGGTTCCCCAAAGTTTGTTTACTGAACAGCGTGTGCAGAGACACTGAGCACAGGGCGAGGGGAGAGCTGCACCACGTGTCCGCCTGGCGCACCCTGCAAAGCCTCCCGCTCTCTGAGCCCTGGGCTTTTGGTGATGGCTCCACAGGGGAAGGAAATGACTACGAACTGAGGAGCTGGCCTATGGACATAAAAATGTCAGTCTGAAGCTGAACACGCTCTGATTCTTCCAACATAATCGCTTTGCTTTGCCGTGATACGGCTTTGCCATAACGTTGCTATGCGCTTTGTTACAATAAATAATGCAGGCAGTGACATAGGCAGATCACAGAAAGGACGCTGCGTACGTTGGAGCTCTGAGCGCTCCTCTAACCTCACACAGGACCTATTCAGTTATTGTGCCAAACATAAAGCCAAATTGCAGGGAAAAAAGAAGAAAGAGACTCAGATGTATCAAATACATATACAGAAAAGGGAAAGACAGCTACTTCTGTTTAATGGGTTAAGGGCATGCACGCAACTTCAGGGCTACAGACCTGGACAGAAATATCAGGATACCAAAGTGCTACGATATTCAGCCATTTTTTGGTCATACAAGCTGCATGCACATTCTTGGTTGTTCTCTGACTACTGTGCTATTTTAGAATGGCTAATTTTGCCCTGAAAATGGTGAGTTTCTGCACTGTCAGCTCCTATACGCTTCAGCACGTGACCTCAGACAAACAAACTCCCCAGGTCTCTGCTGGGAGGCCAGGTATGCTGTTCTTGCTGCTCCTCCCTGCTAAGCTAAGCACAACTCTCTTTTGTCCCATACTTGTCTGTTTCCAGATAGACTTTGCATCTCAAAACACTGTATATGTACCTTACAGATTCTGCTTTTGGAAGTCCCACCAGTAAGTAAGAACGAGAGCTAGAGTTTTTTGCTTTTAATTTTCATAAAAGAAATCGATTTCTATAGGAGGGGACATCTCGGGTTCCTCACCCTAAAAGCTTAAAAAAACCTTCATTTCCAGGTATCGTCTCTCTCATCTTCACAGTTCTCATGGCCAATGCGTAACTTCTTTATTTCCTCTGACTACACTACCCAAACTGCAACCATGTGTGTCACCCCCAAATTTAGCTTCCACAGACTTAACAGGGATCCAACTCAGGTTAGGATAGAATCCATTTGTCTACACTGGAGTTGCCTAAATGCAACATACAGACACGTTATCTGACGCAGCGTAACCCTCTGCAAGCATTTTAAGACTTCGATTTGACTTCTCCCTCTTCTCCTCAGTGAGCACAACCTGATTTCCAAGTCACTTACTTAACATCTTCAATGCCATTAACACTAGCAGAGTTTCTTCCCACTTCCACCGCTGAACTGAAAACAGGCCAAGAGCCACCAATTTTCTCAGCCTCTGAAACATTTGCTTCAAATGCCAGTTTTCTCAGAATGCCATGGCTACAATTGACCCTGGCCAGAACGGATGCTGAGTCTGATACACAAGAGGACCAGAGCATATGTAGATGGGTTCCCTTAACGGGTATTCTTGATAACTACTAAAAAGCACAGGCTGCAGCAAGAAGCTTTGACAGTATTTAGCTCCTTCACAAAGCATTTAGAATTAAATAGAAGTAATAGAAACAAGATATATTTTTGCAAAGATTAGGCACAGAATGTTTTTGCTGACAGGCTCACTTCCTAATTACGTTAATATGATCTGTTAATTTATGGCTCTATATAGAAGGTGTGACATAGCCTCTCATTCCAATCAATCTAATCTCCCAGCACGTTTTTCCTCACGTCAAGCAGAGTTTACAAATTCTGGCATTTGTTCAGAGGCAGCAGAAAATGCCTAACCCATCCATGCAAGACAAAGACAGAAGCACCTGTAACTGCTGTGATTACATCATATTTGAATTCAGTGATTCAGTGCCTCAGAGAAATAATTCACAGCAATACGAATTAACGTGCACAAGAAAGGTAGCTCACATAAAATGGTATCTGAACAACCTTACAGCCACTCTCACATTCCCCATATGAGAACTTCAACTCCATGCATTACTTCCTTCTCCAACTACCTACCATGCACTCCCTTGCCCAGGACTCTCACTGCATGATCCCAAGTACTTTTTCCATCCCTGTGTAAATGGGACTCCAGTCGTGGAAGGGACTGTCTTCCCACCTGTCAAGCCAGCACCTGCAAGTGATCGCCTTAGATCTAAAATACTTGGGAAACCACTGAAAAAATGCTGAAGAGTTTTACATTTTCATAATTATTTCCTTAAAGTCATCTTCCTGTGTATGGGTGAAGATAAGACAAGATCATGCAGTGGCAGCACAAGCTCCAAGTGCCAAACTGAAGCATAAATTCATGGAAAGTGAAAAGGCTGTACTGACCCTCATTGCATCTTGCACTGAAACTCTACTCCTATTTGCTACCTGTATTTGTGCCCACGTGAAGCTTAGAAGAAGACCGTGGGCAAAGAACCAAGCATGAAAATACAGAGAAAGTGCCCGCTGCTTTCATTTCCATCTTTGCCTCCTGTCCACTGCTGCGGATCCAAGGAAGGTTACAGGGATCAGTTGATCCACTCACCCAGTAGTTCAGGTGGCTGTATGAAGTCAGCTTTCAGATGCAGCCCTTGCACCTCAAGTTGCATGGATGAGTAAATGCTTCTGAACTGGAGTAACAGCTGCACAAAGTCGGCTGGTGACTGCCTACTGGGTTAGATTAGCACCTCCAGAAGGGCAGGATGCAGAGATGCTGCTGTGAAAGCCACCTCCTCAGTGACTGGCATACCACCCAAAGTAAGCACACTTGAGTTGAGAAACCACTGATGCAGATAAACAGTTTTTAAAATATGTACACAAAATCATGTTATCATTCGATATTGAATGAAATACTGCAAGCATGACCAAAAATTACCTTTGCAACTTCATATCATTCTTGCTCTGTTTAATGTGAAATCTCTCTGAAATATATTTTGTATTCAGTTTTAGCATTAGTCACTTCTAAGGCAGGTCATCCAGAGAAGTTCACAATGCAGCCAAATACAGGCCTCAAACAAAAATGTCTAAATTCACTGAATTACAAAATCTTTTGGAATAGGTATTACATAGTATGTAAATCAGGTGGATACTTTCATTTTTTTTCTGCTTTAGGATGAAAATTACAAAAATAACTCAACCTCTCAACCACCATTCCACTCAAGTCTTTATACTGTGAATTCACCCCAGGCTCACTCTCATTTGAGGAGTATGTTCTTCTCTTCTTCTCCAGGAAGCTCAAGCAAAAGAGGGTGCTGAGGCATTAACTGCAGTGTTTTGGAGCATTTCATCACAGTCAGTACGGACCCCCACCTAGCGTGACACTGCTGACTTGTTCTGGCTGAGAAATGGAACAAGAATAGCAGGCACTGCAGCCAGTCACAACTTGAAATAGACTGGCACATGAGATAACACTTAAGCATTCCCAGCACTCGGAAGTTACCTCCCAGCTTTAAGCCACAATGCCTACCAAAACAAATTTAGATGGTCTTGTCTGAAAAACTTTATCTTTTGTATCCTATAAAAGAAAGCGTACAAGAGTCTACGATACAGCTATAGGTGTCTATGCCCCCAGTAATATTCAGCCCCTTCAAAATTTGACTCTTCTTAATTACTAGTGTGTCCATTGTTTTAAAACCACATAGGACAGTGTATTCCTAGCTTTATACTAACTGGGACAAGAGACTTCTTTCTTCTCAAGAAAGTGAGATTACGTTCCTAACACCCTTCCAAGGAGTAACAATTTGTTATACCCAAATCAAAGCTTTTTTGAAGTTGATGACAAAGCTATTCTTAAGAATCTTCCCTTTCAGAAACTTGCTACCCTGATGTTTCTGTGCATGCTTGCTGATCTATACTGGTACTTATGCTTGTGCATACAAAGAGAGTTTATGTGCCCAAATTGTATAGAAATTAGAAGTTATATTTGGGTGGTTTAGATTTCTTTCTTATCTGTTAGCTAAACATGTGTCCATCTAGGTATTTATAACATTTATCACTGCTCACGGTCCTTGACTTCTGCTGTACCATGGTAGCAGGAAAACAAATTCCAGAGACACAATCTGGCTTTTATAAAAGTTTTGGAGAGCTCCAGCATGACTTTAACACTTCCTCCCAGGCAGGACTGAAGTCATGTATTCAGTGAAAGGTAGGGGTGTAAAATACACGTGGACATTTTCTGCTCTCAGTTCTGCCAACCACATAATTTTCAGAGATACAAAAATTCAAGGGGACAAAAGGTCAAAAATGAGGGAAAGATTCCATACCTTTTATGTAGGCCATCTTAGAATAATTCTTGACAAATAACAGGCACTAGAAAATTACTAGTCCTGGTTTAAACCAGGCAATGTACAACAACGCATTCCCTGATTGTGACTCTAGAGATAGAAAATTACCTTTCCAGTTGTTCACTTACTACTCCCTAAGCTGGTCTCCATTATGGGGTAACATACGAAGGACCACATTGCTCTTCCTGTATTCCCTGCTTACATATTCCTTTCAAAATAGTTGGTTAGGTGAATGCAGCCATAACGTAGAGAGCAGTGGGAAATGAGGCGCTGAGATGCAATAAAACCTCCCCAGGTTTCTGAAGTCCTGTATGCAATCAGATGTGGGAGGAGTGAAAAGGTACAGTTACACAATAAGTGGTGGAGAATATATAACGTAACAATACCTCCACGTTATTTATCTTTTTCATTCTTATTTACATACATCTGCAATTTCTCTATCATGGGGAATATATCAGTAATCAGAGCTACTCTTTCTTCTTGACCAATGGAGACTCTTCGGAAGGTAGGGAAGGTATTTGACTTCTGTGAACATACGGGCACTTTACTGCTTAGCTTTACTAACTGACTCATTATAGAGAAGAGAGAAGCTAGAAACCAGCATGTCCTTTTTGCTGGATGGATACAGAGACATGCACATAGCATTGGTCATCTGGCAGTTGATTTGTGATCCTGACCATTTGCTTTCCAAAAAGACTGAATCTGTGACATGCTTGTGGTTGACACTGGCTACTGTCTTCTTAAGACACATCTGCATCAGCAAATTTACTACTGCCCTGACATATTTTAGATCAGTGGCAAATTATTTAATCACTGATTCCCAGTGCAGAGCTGGTATATGCTGGGGGGAGGGGGGGAGCAGGGGGATGTTCTCCAGAGTGTATCAGATAACAGTGCTCTCAACTTGTCCTTGGACAGAATAAGATTATGTAAATATTTAGCACTGAAAAATAAACGGTAATGTCAAATTAACAAATTCTTGTACTACAATGGCACTGGAAGAAGCCCAAGTTCCATCTATCCATCTGCAGCACCAACAGCAGGGAAAATAGACTTTCAGAGCTATCTGGGCAAGTGCACAGGGAATCCACAGTGTTAAATATACAGTACAGTTTAATGTCTCAGCTATATAACATGGTAACAAAGTTGTTTTTCCAAGTCTTTCGTCTTTACTCTTTGTTTTGGTAGCTCCAGTTTGAGAATTACAAAAGAGCAGGGTAGAAGAAAGAAGGAATATCCAAGTGTCAGAGAGTCTTAACTGTGCTTTAAAAACAAAACAAACAAACAAACAAAAACTTCAAAGCAAAAACAGGTTCCTAGAACCTTGGACCTTGAACCACAGCTGTTATGAGAACTACTACAAGCCTGTCAAGTAGCAATTAGACTACTTTGCAAGAATATTAAAAGCACGGTATCTTCACTTTTGAGAAGGATCTGAAAAGCGGAAATCAGAGAGAATTTCTAGCTCATGGAGTACTCTACTGCACTTCAGTTACCTATTTCCTGTTTACTTCCCACTTGAAAAATCACATCCCAGAAACATAATGCAATTTAAAAAAAAAAACTTGCATTTATGACCATCCCATTTAAAATGTTTTGTTGAAAAAAAAGAAACAGAAAAAAAAAAAAGAAAAAACAAATGGAATGCTGTAAACAGATTTAAGTCAGCCACAGAAAACACTCTGACAGATGTTAGCATCTGTGAACATGGATCTTTCATGACAGTCCTTTCCAATCTGGGCTCTTTTCAAATAAGATTTCTACTTTTTTACCCTCCCCAGTTTTTCTTTTTTCCTTTTTTTTTTCTTTTCTTTTTTTTTTCCCCTTAAGTATGTCATATGAAATTCAAGGTAAGTTTTCCACGCCAGACGGGTTACTTTTCAATACACTGGTCTAACTACTCAAAATGCTAGTTGCAGCACTTGACGCTCACCTTTTAGAGGTGCATGCAGCCAGGCAGGCTAACACGTTGCCTACATTCACGTTAAGATAAACAGCAAAGATCATTCAGCAAGAGAGGAAAAAGGAAATCTAACTTTGAAATGAATTAGTTATATGGGATTACCCTTTGCCAGTCAAGCTGTTTTAAGCAGAATCACATAGGAACAGACTACAGAGAAACTTGCAATAACTCGCGAGGGTGTAATGAATCCCAGCAACAGACTGCATGTTTCCATTCAGAAAGAGAAATGTTACTTTCCCGCTTCTTTGAGCCACTCTAACAAATGCTTGGCTCTTCTACATATTTTGCTCCCCAAGGGTCCTGCTTGCACAGTAGCTGGTCTTTCTGCTTCTCTAAGATCTGGCAGATTGAAAACAAAATGAAGAGTAAAACTGAAAGAACTGCTGATAGGTAGTGGATGGAGGTTGATCACGTAATTTTTTAAAGTGAGTGTATTTCTCTCTTTTGTTCTTGGAATACAGTCACGGTAGGCTTCAGAGCTAGCTTTCAGGTGGGAAGTAGGTCAAAACATACGCCAAGAGAAGTGAACGGAACATTTCTTCACTTACCCACAAAGATTTTAAAATCTGGATTCACAGCTATAGCCAGCATTGTTTTATTTTAGAAGTGCTTAGCTTTTCCTTCTTAGGAGACAACACCCTTCTCAGCCCTGCTTCCTAACCCAAATCTTGTGAGATTGGGTTTCTGGCCAGTTTTACTCCCTAACAGTTCTGAAAATGTATCTATTTTAGTTTCACCAACTATCACACAACGATCCCTGTCCTTTAAGGAACAGAACTGACCGTCTCTATTTTTTACTGAACTCATGTGGCCCACTCAAAACAAACAGATACTGGCTAAGAGTAAAATCCAAATTATACACTGCTTGATCCTAGGAACGCAAAGTACAAGGCCGACAGAATGAGTCAGACACCTCAAAGCCAGAAAACTCCTCAGGTTGACAGGATTGTCTCTGGGATTCATGTACTCATAGTCAGGCCTTTTTCTGAAAGTCAAAATAATTCATTTTATGTGATGTAGTGTACAACAAACACACGTTGTATCATTTGTAAAAGTATCTTTCTCATCAGAAGGGGAAAAGGCAGCAAAAAGTATGTCAGGAATGCTGGAAAGGGGCAGACAGTCAAAGCAAGTCATGCTTTCTTCCCTCCCAGCAACCCCCCCCCTGAAACTCTTAACTTAAGCATGAAAAGCCCATTTGCAAGAACAACTAATTACAGGGGGGGAAGGCAAATGATTCAATAATAATGCAGGGAATGTGAGAACCATTTAAGTATGACAGAAAGCGGAGAACTTTTCAGGAGCAGGGTTTCTGAGCATCCTAAGAAAATGCTGAGATACTTCAGCTAAACACACTTACAGTCTTACTGAAGTACTAAGTCAGACTTAAAGGCTTAACCATTTGCCTATCAGTAAAAGGCTATACCCTATGCATTTATCTCTACAAAAAACAAAAGCTAGATACCTATAGGCAGTACCATAAGTTCTGCTTTTCCCACTTGAACATTAAACAATTCAATAAATCAGTTTGAACACTGAAAACATACATTTCTCCCACAATTTGCCAGACTCTTTCTAGAAATCGGATGCTTTGAACAAAATGCATCACTTCCCCTGTTCGACATTTCATTCCATGTCTCTGTTTATCTGTGTTTCTCATGCTTCCTGGGGCAACAGCACCTAGGTTATACTGTGCGCAACAACAGAATGTATACAACAGCCTGCAATACAAATCAAGTCACTTACCTATCTTCATATCTAAATAGAAACTTATTTTTACAAAACAGTGGATTATCTTACAAATGTTGCTTTCATGGCAGTTTTACTTTAGAAAAAGAAGTTAACAAAGAAAAAAAAGGTTTTCTTTACAAAAGCATGGGCCATTACTTGGTTCAAAGGACTGTCAGAGGGCGTTGAACCCTTTTACTCACTATCAGGTGACAGACACAGACTTTTTTGATAGAGGAGAAATGTCTCATGTGGATGCTTATCAGCCATGAAAACAGCAGCTGATAAAGCAGTATGAGGTGTTTTCTGCTCCTCAGTCTTTAAAAGTGTTCGTTCTCCTCCTTTCAAAGAGAAAGGGGGTTGATTTTTCTCTTCAGAGCACATGGATCCAAGAGGCAATTCTAATTGCTGCAAATGACAGTCACCAAGCTCTTTCTTGAACAAGAACACTGACAAAATTTGAGGAATTTCCAATAGGCCAGTTCAACAACTGCACGTGGGAATACCCAGCTACAACATATTCTCATTTTTTTAATTCCTATTTCAAGTTTGGCAGAAGAAGTGCAATCTGAGATTTGTGTTGTTTCACCCCATTCCTATGAAGAGCGCAGACTCAGGCAGGTTAACTATCAGGAATTGTGTGATTGAGAGTTAAGTACATTTTGTCAGAACTTGAAAAGTAAAAACGGAGAGCTATCATTCGTCCTCTGCTAGAACTGGTGGCATTAAAAACCAACTTGAATAACAGGCTGTCAACTGCTCTGACTTTTAATCAAATGTAGTCCTTAGAAGAAAACCCACACAGAGGAATATTGTCCTCTAAATCAAAGATTGATGTGGGGTTGGTAAACATCCTTGCCTATCTTTTTTTTTTAATACATACAATAGCAGTAATTAAATTATAGAGCAATGACTTTACACAACAAGGTGTGCCAATTATGTTTTTAAAATAATGCAAGTTAAGCCCAATATAACTTCTATAAAACATGAGAGGCAAGGCTATTGACAATTACTTTTCTGAGAGCGATTACTGAATATGCTTCTTAGGAAAGATCAATCTTCCTAAATTCCTCCTGGAGAAACATTATTGACCAATGAGTGCCGTAAATTATCCAGTGGTTTACAAGGTAGCTAGAATTAGGAGAATTCCAGTACTCCAAAAACTCAAGAAGGACCTGAGAACATGGTACAACCATCAGCAGGGTGACTTAGAGGAACTGAAATTCTTCCAACCTTTGAAGAATTTCTTCAAAGCCTATTGCAAACTACATTTGGTGAGTTCTCAATGGGATCTTTCAAACTAATTGCAGGGAGAAAGATCTCCTAATGCCCTGAAAGACTGTACTTACAAGCTTAATAAAGGCTCTGCCACTGTAACTTACTTTAATAAACTTCCTCAGTTAAAATAAAGCTTATAAAATGTTAAACCATCAAGAACCAAAAGTTAGTACAAACCCTGGAGGAAGGAAATTCAAAAACAGACACAATAATCTTAGATCCAGAGTTGTGGAGAAAGACTTGGAAATCAGTCTTTGGTCCCAAACCTTGAGGATTCTAAACTGAAGTTCAGTACTGGTCAAAAGGGAAAACTGCCCTGGCTATCTTTCGTACTGACCAAAACAAGGTCCCGTTTTTGATTCCCTACACTGAAAGCAGACCAGTGTCAGGAGGCAAAGATTAAAATAGAAGCAGATGAGAACACTACTCTAAAGCTGTACGCTCTACGGTTTTCATTTAAGATTTCTGATTGGTGTTAATGTTTTGACACCAGATCACTTCTTACTATGGAGCAGATGAACTGCCATGACCTCTGGAATTCCATCAACAAGAGTTTTTTTCCAGTGGCTTCACAACGGCAGTTTGCACGTGTTTGCCTGCGTTTCTCATGTGAAGTCTGATCAAAAAATCCATTTTAGAAAAGCCTTTTTTTTCTCCATCTCTCCCTATATTTCTCTTTTCTTCCAAGAGACCAGTCTATGAGCATAATTTACAGTAGAGCATCCTGGAGGCTGAAATAGGTAAATGAGAAGTGTTTGATACAAGACTTACTCTGTGAAACACAAAAAACAGTATAGAATGCCCATGACCATCAGTGGTTCCCCCTAATACATTTTCAGTCTTCCTGTTAGTTGCTGATGCAACTACAGACAGATCCCTCCCTCCCACAGGCAGCATTACTCCTATTTCATATTGTATCTATTAAAAGACTATTGAAAATCCTGCACCTTGTTGAATGTACTTATTTCCTGGAACCTGAAGGCTAAGAACAACAATTCCAAACTCCCTCCTCTTTGTTTACTCATACATAACAAGCACGCTAGGATAACTCCCACATATCTTATTACTTACCTAACATTTAGTGGATCTGAATTTATGATGGGTGTGGCATAGATAGGCTTGTTTCCTTGAATCTGGCTTCTGAAACCTTCTCTTGCGGGCAAATAGTACACCCTTTGGATAACGACTCGTACCTGCACTTCTCTCCATCCCACTGCTCCTTGGCTTTCCACCATTTCAAGCAGCGAATCATTTACAGCACTCAGTGCTAAGGGATGCTTTTTAGGATCACAGTTGTCATGGATTTGTGGAGCACAAGCCACCTGGTGAAGGAAAATTCATTAACAGAAACACTTAATGGGATGGTGAAACTATGGAGTGCTAAAAAGCACAACATGAAAAATCTCTTCAAGAAGTACAAGGTCAGTTTCAAAATACTTACTGCATGTAAACTGACTTACATACTATTGGCCCTTGTTCATTGAGGATTCTTAATAAACAGCTAAAGGGAGTACAGCACATAGCACTCTCCTGTATTGATTGCTGCTCTGGAATGAGCTAAGTCAATCCATGAGAAATCAGGCTGACAGTAGGAGGAAAAGAGAACTGATACTAGTATTTATGATTCTTCCTCTTGAATAGTTTCATTTTTACTTTTCCAGTGTTCTGTTTCTCCCTTTTCTAAAAAAGGGGTAAAATCCATCTTGAATGCTACAGACTTTCATACTTATGTAAAAATGAACAAGCATCTAGAAACTTCAATGCAAAATATTTCAATTTAAAAATTAGATGATTAATGAGAAGTATAAAAACTTAATCTAAAAGTACAAACCTTAGTCCACCCTTTAGCTATTTACCAAATGTATCTTAGAAATACAATCCTCCAAACTTCCCAAATATATATTATGTACAAAATTATGTTATATTTGGCCTCAGTTTAAATGAGTAGCTGCATTAATTTTCAATCTAAAATAAATCTCTCTCTTTCAGTAAAAAAATTGATTGCAAGTATAAAGTATAAAGTAGCATTTTATGTATAGGCTCCGTACCAGCACAAGCCAAAGTTCTGTTCTCAAAGTGAAACTTTTTTTTTAAAGCTGGATGCAATGTAAAGTTTTAAAGTTTTACAAACCTTACTGTAAGTATTACCTATCAGTTGAGAAGCAGAAATACAATGTTAATAAGGAAATGATGGTGTGATGATACGCTTATCTGCAAAGTAGTTGCAATGAAACATGTCTTATGAGTTTTAAGTGAAACGGTTTTGCTAGGAAGTATCAGGGAAAGAATTAACTTGCTCTGTTTTTCACATACCACAGTAGAAGCTCTCTACCAGATAGAGCTGTAGCAAGAAATTAGATTAGAATTTGATTTACGCAACAGCTTCATTCTGACACCTATAGATGGAATTACATATAAATATATAGAAATATATATATATATAGAGAGAGAGAAATATATATATATTTATGTACACACATAGGGCAAATGCAACAATGACACCCAGTGTTGTTCTTTAGATTCCTGGGACCAAAATTCTCAAATGTTAACAATGATTTTTGGGTGGACACTCCAAAAACTTTAAACAAATCTTTATGAAAGTGCTGGTACAAACTATCAGATAGCCAAATCCCTTAAAATACCTCAGCTTGTACAACAGCTAGAGACATTAAGAGTCAATGGTTATTTTGATATAAACAAAGTTAAAACAGGAAAGAAAACAAATTGTAAAGACACTGGAAAGGAGGCTGGTGTTCCCAAATGATGCATTAAATAAAGGACAGAACTGACTAGGAAATGAGTTCAATAGGAATGGAAAAAGGGAATATTTATTAAAAATAATACCTTAGCTGATACTTTCTTAGCATTTATCAGGAAATTGATTTTACTACAAATAAAGTTTGGCTACTCAGCTGTACAGAAGAAAAGTGTATGAGAAAACAAACTACAGTTACTATTTAGCACAGTAGTGAGACTTCAGCAAAATAACCTCTCAGCAGTTCAGCCTTTGGATGGGCCAGAGGCCTCTGCTAAGAAAATATTGTTAAAATAAACATCACATATTATTCAGCCTTCGTTAAATGAAAGCTGAAACTGAGCAGCTCAGTAATTTTTGTTTTTGTTATGATTTCCAAACATCTGCTCACCAACTTCTTACAGAACGCTAAAGTGAGAGCCAAATGAATGAGCCTTACCTGATTATCTGGAGATTCCTGGGGTTGCTTATTGTCAAGGTCATCTAGTTTGAATGTCTGTGCCAAAGATATAATATTCTTTCTAATAAGCATCTTTGTAGGACCCTGTGTCTTGCTTGTTTCTAAGTGCTCACTGAGTAGTACCTTCTGACTGAAATATGTATTCATGATAACGGGAATATCTGCATTCTTGAGAAGTAGTTTTTGCCTGGAAAAAATAACATAATTGCCATCAAATCCAGTACAAGTTAAACGACAGATAAACACCATTTTAAGTTATGCTGTCTATTTCTCTCCCCTTTGTTCTATAGTTACCACTAAAAAACACAAAGGTGTGTTTTCTGACATTGCAAGTCACCTCATAGATACATTCAGCTTGGATCAGCCCTGTGAGCTCAAGCACAGCCCTGTGCACCTAGGGACAACGTTCATCTGGTAGCAGGTTGGGCTGACAGGCCCTATGAACCTCATCTGACTTCACTCAAACACTACTTGGTATCTCAGAATTGTCATAGCAGTACGAAGAGTACCAAGGACCCCTCCCTACAGTTTCTGAGGTATAAGCTTGGAAAGGAAGATCACTCATTCAGTTCTGTATGAATTCAGAGTGCTGGCACTGCTGAACCCAGCCTGGCCTTCCAGAGAGACATCCCTCTGCTCAGTACTTCCCATGAAGAAGAATCCATTCTCACTGTGGCCACTGCAGAGCTGTTCCTGATTCTCATCATTTCTTCTCATAGAAAACTCTACATTTTTCTTAAGATGCACTGCATGTGATTTTGCCTCTCTGTTTACTTCCTGTATGTTTGTTGCTGTCATTAACTTGCTCTCCAAGACACAGTTTTGGTTTCTAGTGCCAATCTGAATTACCAAATAGCTCCACGTGCAGCAATTTCTTGCCTCACAAATTAAGGTAACGGTTGCAGAATCTCTAAATACAACAGTAACTTAATGCCTAAGCAGGTCTCAATGTTGATACTGTTCTGTATGCTAGTATCAGAATCACATATGTAGAAATACACATTTTATCCTCACAGGATACAAATCTACTGAAGTCACCTTTACAAAAACAATCAGTCACCTCATTTTCTAAAGACCATCACGAAAGAGAAACAAAATTCACTTAGTGAGTTTATAGCAGGTTATGGCTTTCTATTAGATTTGTATTGTTTGGGACTGAAAGCAAGGCTTCCTCTGCAGCGAAGTCTCGCTGACCTGAGTTCAGAAGTTACCTCAGGACTCCAGTCTCCAGGCTGCTGTGTTAGGGAGATGAAGTGAGCTCTCACATTTATGACGTCATTTGTCAAAATGCAACCAAACTAAGCTAAAAAAAGGAAGACGCCCTAAAAAAATACTGATTTCTGATCTCAGTCCATATGAGACTTTGATTAAATGCTGCAGCGTGGTCTGCTTTATAACACAGCCCTTTATTCTCCGCAGAGCAGACAGGTACAAGGAAATCAAGTCAACAGAATAGGAAAAGTAGCAACAGATTGTTAAATATAATCCCCGGTTTTATTTGTAATTTGGACAATAATGAAACAAGATGATAATTTCTGCCCTTTAGAAACAGAAATGTATTAAAGGAGGCTTGCAATTTAATAACTATGAATCATATACAGAAATTACAAAAAAAGATGTATTGCTTCTATTTATGAACACTCACAGAAGTTATGATTTGAAATAGAAAATTCATGAAAAGATACGGAATAAAACCAAGTACTGAATCCCACTGCAATGCCTTGCCACCATTTGGGAACTCTTAAGTAGGCAGCAGTTTATCCTTAGTGCCCATTCAGTCCCTTGACTCCAAGGGAATTTATCGACGTGGGTCCCAGCTCAGAAAAGTATGACAGTAGCTGCCAAATTCACACTGGCTGATAATCATAAGATTACAACAGGAATTAGCTCAGTCAGCAAACCAAGACATCTCCGGGTCTTACGGGATTTCTGTGCCTCAGCTGCCATTACTCCCTTCTTTCTGAAGAATTAAAACCTATATAAAGTTGGTTACAGATCTCTGATCGGTTTTGGCCGCCTTTACACGCAGATATGGAATGAAAGTCTTAGCACCCGCTTTCTTGAGACGTCTGCACTCAGACCCAAAGTAAACAGGAAATCTCGCTGAACACGAGTCTGTTACGTCACTAATGCCAGAAGAATGTTTGTTTGATCTAAATAATCACATTCTCTAAAAAAATACTGACGTTAGCAGCAAATCATTCATAGGAACTCTGAGGTTCGTGGTGTTACTTTTATCTTCCTGTTGCAGATTTATGATGAGGTTATATATATACATACGTATATATTTTTAAAGGCAGGTACAGTTTTACTGGTACTCAAATTACGTGTAACCATGGTTTTGCTATGTCTATGCACCCAATGCCTCGATTACTTTTATAACTGCTAAGAGGTTTCTGTGTTCCATTTTCATCATATCTTTACATGGATAATGCCAATGACTAATGGGCAGTCAGCATTTCCACAAATTAAAAAAAAAAAAGAAATACACTTTCAGGAGAGGCTTTCCATTTCTTTCTTGCAATATTAGTTCACTAAAACTGGCTCCTTTAATGGATCACTTCTTACAGACTTGAGTATTTGTCCACTGACTTACTTGATTCTTTGCTAGGTCAGGAGAATGATCACAGCCATCTACTTAAATCTTCCCAATTTGTCAATGAGCAGGTTTCTCCCAAGAAGAAAGGAAAAGGATCAGTAATACACAGAAATTATAATCAATTGAAATGAAAGAAAGAAAAGAAGTTTGTATTAAGCTCACAATTCTGTATCCAGGTGGATGGGTAAATGGAATTGTTTTCTATGTGTGTATATATATATCCTTCCCAAAGAACGGCAGCTACAGGTGCATCATTTGCAATGTGCCTAAGCCAAATGGACACATTTCAATTTTGGAAACAAAACAATAACATATTTTTAAGATAACCTGCTTTATAGAAACTGGGATAAGATGCAAGAAACCGTGAACACATGAATAAGACAAAGATGCTTTAAAAATCATTACAACATAGACCAATTTAAATACTGTGAAATGAACAGAAGTTTCTCTCCTTCGTGTTTTTCACTGTGGAGATAAATTTTGTAAGAAATATTATAAGATAGAAAATAAATGAGACAAGCATTCCATGACAAACATGCTTAAGGTTGCATGGAATGCCTGATGGAGTACACCTCCGCTAAGTAAGACATCTTGATATCAGAGATACTGATCTCAAGATTTTCTTGACCATGGAATGACTGAGTCCCCAGCCCCTGTCAGATGTATTGTAATACCCCCTGTGATAGGTATTGCCATCTTCAGACTCTGGATATTGGAAAAAAATCACTTCCACAAACTGTGACTGTGGTCCTGAGCTTCATGTGTCGCCCCTGTGCTTGGGACCCCATAACTGATCCCACCAGCCTTCTGCATCTGTCCCATCTGTAGATTCTGTACAGTCAGACGCAGTCCAGCTTCCACTCTGGGGGACTTAAGCATATACTGACAAAACCATCTTGGTTACCTGTCATATTTAAAGGGGGAAAAAAAACACAAAAATACAGAGATTTGAAGATGGCTTTAAAGAGTTTCCTAGCTCACTTTGTAGAACCCTCCACACAGATAAAGTGTTAAATGAGCATTTAAAGCCTTCTGTAGCCTCAGTTTTCTTCTATGTGCCACATAAAAAAGTAAATAAAAAGCCACATCTCAATATTCAAATTAAGCAGAAACAACGGAAAGAAAATGAACTTCACTACATGCTTAAAAAACCTTTTCTGGCACTCTAAGATGTTCTTCTGGCTCAGCAAAGTATATTTAAAGGTTGGATTAGATGTCCACTTCCTTAATAACTGCCTTTAGAGGAAAGGTTATTTGCAATGACCTGAAGTAGAGACTGTGAACTTCTTATGCTAGAGGACATTTTTTTCCCGGTATGCAGACGATCAACAATTGCTGTAACTGGTCACATGCTAAAACAACATGAGGCAATGATGGCCTTTTTTTTTTCCTCTCTTGCAGCAGCTTCTCTCTCTAAGGATGGAGCTTGCTTTTTCTCTCTCCCCTCCTATGATGAAACACAGGAGCAGATATACTTGCCTACTGCTCTGCTAATCACGGTCTATCACGATTTCAGACACGGAACGCTGCAGCAACTTATGCAAGGAGCTGTATAAAGCTTCATCTTGAGGCAGGGTCCTGATCCCGCTGTCAAGCGGTCAGAAGGCTTCTAGTGTGGTTTGCCGTGCACAGCCTACTGTGCTTGCTTTCCATCCACGCTCTCAGGCAGCAAGAAGTTCTGAATCTATGGCAGCAGTTAACTAACAAACCACAAACTTCCGCTCAGTTGTGCTGACATCAAACGATGATGGTTCATGAACTTAAGATGACTTTGGATCACTTTAAATTAGAGAATTTCTTCTTCAATCCTTCTGGGTATTTTATTGGACTTCCCCCCCCCTCCTTTTCTTTTGCAAAGTACAAAACGTCCGAAGCATTTTTTTGAAGAGTACAGCATATTAGCTGAAAACTCTTAACAATTAAGCAACCTACAACATGCACTGTAATTATAAAACAGACAAGTTTCTAGACTCAGAACACTGATTTAGTGAGTAAGTAAGATTTAACCTCAATCAAGAAGAACAGTAGTCACACATGAAGGCTAAAAGCATGTCAGAACCTCACCCTGGTACCCAGAGCGTGAAAGGCCTTCCCCTATAACACATACCATACAAGACCCATTCCTGATTACTTAGAAATCATTTCTTTTGTCCAATATGGAAGAAGCTGCTCATGTTGCCTCTCACCAGGAGCTGAGTGCCACATGCAGTGTTTAATCTGTGAAATACTGCAATATGTCCAAGAAGTGTGATTCTGAGAAATACCTGAGCACTCCAATAACAATTATTTTTTTTAAAGCCCCAAATCCAAACAAATCTCTGTGCACCTACCACCCAAGGACAACAACTATCTTCCCAATGGTCAGTACAAATCAAAATACCATTTGGAACAGATTAACCTTATGCCAGGCCTAGAGCTCTCCCAAATACAGAATTAGCAACTTAGTAAAAACCACAATGTGACCAACATCCATGAACGTCTATTCACCCAGCAGTAATATCACCACTCAAATGTAATTCTCCATCAGACCCATTTACCATCAGTTGAACAATCTGTACAAATATCACATTTGCAACTTCACACTTCCATAAGCAAACTTTCTTTCCCTCCCCCGATCTCAAAGGGGGGAAACAAAAACAAGCTGGCATGTCCTTCTCTGAAATTATCTTATTCAAAGCAACAGTTATTGTGGGACACAGTTCTTAAGGCTGACTACATGCTTTTCTCCGTGAAGAAAGAGTGTTAAGTATCTAGACCAATGTCCAAAGTCACATATGCCAAATATACAATTCTCTGCCTTGTCAGGTTTTCAAGGGAATGCAGCTTCAGCACCTCAGAACAGCAGATATGAAGGAAAAGCTAATCAATCTATGCCTAAATTGCCTACTTTCCGAATATGATGCATTTGTGAATAGCTAGACATTTGTTCAATATCTTTATTGGAAATACATTTTATTAGAGGCTTCATTCCATGAATGCAACACAAAGATTACATAGCAAATTTCGTTACAACCCAATCTGCCATCAATTATCACTCAACTTGAAGTGAAATACAAGTAGTGAGGAAAAAGAAAAGCCATTGCACTGTTCCTTCTTCAAAATAACATCATATTTCCCAGCCAAATTATTTGTAAACCTAAGAAATGACTCTGATAAGAAATTACAGTACACAAAGCCAACGTTTTTATCACGACATCATTTTACTAATTTTAGATTAATTATATATAAACTAACCACTGGGTTGCCATAGTACTTCCTTTTGAAATGTGACACCTTGCAGTGTGAAAAAGTTGGATGGAAATTTTCGTATTTAAGAGAGCTCTGCTCTAAAAAGCCTGTGGTTCGCATTATGCTCCTCCCTCAGTCAGTGCTCTCACCTCTGCAGGGAAGTGAGTGGGTGCCTCCTGAGGAGGACATGCAGGTCTTCTGATGCAGGAAAGCACAGCTGAATAGCAAAGCAAATCCCATCCAGCTCTAGGAAATTACTACAATACCGGACTTCAGCAAGACTGGAAAATAGGGATTTTTCTTAAAGCTCTCCCGCTACTTTAGCTATGAGGAAAGCACCTGACATTTCTAGAATTCTAGACCAATTCATTGAAACAAAACTTAACTTCTGGCACCTACAACCGTCGCAAAGTTCCACTCACGGGCTGCACAAAAGCAATCTCCTGAGCTCCAGGGGGTACTACTTTGGAGAGGATTTGCTAAACAATATACTTAAATTGTGCCTAAGTCAGTCACAAAACTGTTATAGCAGACAGAAGTTCTACTGGGTAAAACACAAAACAAAATGAAGCTGTGCACAATAAAGCATTAAACTTGAAAGCTGATATAAAACAAACAAAAAACCCCAACAGTCCCACACATGTGGAGGGTGTTACAAGTAACTGAGGAGATACAAATATCGTGCTTATCTTTTCATAATCAAGATGTTATGAAAGAATTCTACTCTGTATGTTGACTCCATATTTCAACTTGTATCTGACTAGCCATGAGCTCATTAGTCAGAGGACTTCTTCTATCTGCTCCCAGTGCTAAGCTGCACGTAGGGTTTGAGGTAAATGAGGATGAAAGCAGAAGTCACCAGAAAGTTCAGGGATACATTGTAGGGATTCTGAAAGCAAAAAATTGCACCATCCAACCAAACGGTAAGGAAGAAGAACCGAAGCAAGCAAACTGCAAAGTAATGTCATATTAAAATTCGTGGTCAGTGTTAAAGATAGCAATAAAGGCCATAGTAGCATCAGATCAGAGACCCATCTACCTCAGTCTCACTTATAGCAGCAAACTGCAGATATTTGAGGGAGACTACAAAATTACAAGTAAGCCAGTAGTGAAAGTTCTCCACAAGACTCTTTTGCATTCTAGAGAATTCTAAAAACTTTCAGCTTAGGGACTTAATGAAGCAGAAGCAGTGTCAACACAGTTAAAGAATCCTCAGTACATTTTTCTTCCAGGAACTTATGTGTCTGCTTTTGGACCACAAGTACACTTCCAGCATCCACAACATCCTGCTGCATCCACAGAGCCCAACAGTCTCTGTATATGCATGTGAGGAACCACTTCCTTTTAGTTGTTTTGAATCTGGCACCTAGTGGTTACTAGCTGCTCCCCTACTTCTTGTTCTGTAGGGGCAACTACCCTTCTTGATACATTTCCTAATAGACACCCCCATCACACCTTCTCCCAGCCGCTGCTTTTTCAGAGTGAAGATCCACAGCTGTTTTACTCATTTCTCATAGGGAAGCTATTCCATGCCTCTGCTTGTCCATCTTCTCAGATATGCTTCCACTTCTTTGAACTGAGGGACAGACACTGCAACCTAAAAACGCACCATGAATTTCGAGTGACATAACATCTCTCTGTTTCTCTGAGCAACCTGATCCAGTGCCTGGTTTAGTGGATGGCAAACCTGCCTGTGGCAGGAGGGTTAAAACTAGATGATCTCTGAGGTCCCTTCCAACCCAAGCCAGTCTAGGATTCTATTAGAATCCTAAAAACTCAATCCTGAATAGTAACAATCCAGAGTCCATCATTTCGTATGCAATTTGAATTCACTTACAATTTCCTCATAAGATGTCAAATCCTTTGTCCAGCCCCAGCTCTAGAGCACCCTGCAGGAGAAGGAACATGTTCTCCATGTCTAGAGGACTGCAAGGACCACAGTTCGCAAATGAAGAGGAAGGAAATCTGCATTCTCTTGTGAAGAACTCATCCAATTCTTTATTCCTCTTCTAGACACCACAACACAATGGAGATCTGAGGAAACAACTCTGCTGCCATCACACAGCACCACCTCTTGAGGTGCCAGAAGAGATCTGTGAGATCCACCCAGACAGCTGAGGGTGGTGTGCTAGAGTGAAGAACTTGTGCACCTCTGTACTAAGTGGTCAGTGTATGGAGAGTCAGGGTACTTGGTTGGTTGGTTCAAGTCTGAAGAATCAGCAGAGGAACTTCAACAAATTAATCTTTAGGTTTTTTTTAAATATGCTGTCCACCATAGTTGTAGTGGCTGTTAAGAAAACCAGCCCTTTCTTCTACAGAAGCATGGAAATTGCTATTGGCAAGGACATGCTTACATACACGCTCACCAAAGTCTTCAAGTGCACAGTAAGGAGAACAAATCTCATCCCTGAGCAAACTCCAGCATTCAGAAGATAGCTTATAGATGCATACACTTGATTCTCTTTATGTTTAATTATTAAGCCTAACAGTAAAACAAAACACAACAAAGCAAAGCACATCAGATTTGTTCTTGCACATTCCTCGTTAGTCTGCTACTTTTCTCTGGGCACTTCCTATAATTTCTCGGTGAGGCCACCCAGCAAAACCACACTGCATTCTGACCTAGAGGTCATTTCTTATATGGATAAAGCCAGTGCTGTGAGTACATCAGTACAGAGAGAGCACATGAAAGCAAGATTCTGGATTGTTTTGTAATATAAATAGGAACACAAAGGGTAGCAAGAACTTGTTCAATGCTGCAGGGCACAACAGCAAAGCGAAAGACTCCCCTTGAGCTAGCCAAACTCTGCTTACATAGAGTACAAAGGGCAGCAGCCTGAAGGTGTTAATGGCCCACGCCGTGCAAATGGAGGTGGCTGGACTCCTAGCACAGAGACCTGTCACCCACTAGTCCAGGGGATCCTTGCAGAAGTCTTATACCAAGGTTACCTTTATGGTGATGCCCTTCAGCTTCACTGAGCTGTCCCTGGGTAGAAGAACCGTTTTTTTCCATTGTGTTCACCGTTGCCATTGATGCGTGTGTAAAAAAGAGAAAGGCGGTGTGGATAAGCCCTTCACCACAAAAATTGTTGCAGGCAAAGTGATGCTGGAACTGGAATCCTGTCTACAGTAATCCACCCCACATAACCACAGGTGAAAACACAGCAACACTCGTGGCCAAAGCAGGAACTTTAAAGAAATATCCCTGTGCAGACACCCTGAGTAAAATATTGCAAGGGAAGCAAAGTGGCTGAGCCAGCTGCAGCAACGCTGCTGTTCTGTGTTCTATCAACAAGAACTTTTCAGGGTGGAAAACGGCCCTCAGAAGTCTATGCACTTGAAAGATCTCGGTCATGAATTACTTTCAGAGCTTCATTTTGCTTCTATGTAATACTATATCTTCTCCATTTAAAGCACAATAGATGGAATGTACTGCATTGCTCTCCCACAGCTGAAACAAGGAAAAACCCTCTAAGAAATTGGATGTAAATTTCAATATCCCAATTACCCTTGCCTTTATTTCCCTCCCCCAAGCCACACTCCTTTTTTTTTTTTTGCAAGATCACTGCACTACTTTAAAGACAACTGTACAAAACAACCACCAACATCTAACTCTAATATTGAAATCTTACACTGGTGGTCTCCAGGCCATTGCTTAACTTTTTGTTCATTTCATTTCACTGAATACTTGCAATGACAAAATGACAGTTAGCCACCAGACCATGGCCAGAAGAATTTTTGTACTGTATCACAGTATTTTCACATGACAGAAATTCTTTTTTGGATTGGTATAAGAGGGCTGATGATCTGGCAGACTCACCAATGCAAAAACATGCACAAAAACCTTCTTTTGTGATTGCATTAGACTTTAGAAACTACACAGCTTCAGTATGTTCTAAGTTCATTTTCTTGTTGCAAAGAAAGGAATTTTCTTACTTCAGATAGAAGAAGAAAAATTACAGAGGTATAATGCAAAGATAAAAGCCCTTAGTATTTAAAACAAAAAACATACACAACCATGCTTCTCTGCTTCTTTGCAATACTTCAACATCCATCAACATCTACTAACCACATCAGCCAAGCTTACCTACCACAATTATCCGTGCTGCTCAGCCATATGAACTCATCAACCTGAAACTAATTCTAAGCCAGGTTGAAAGGGGGGAGAAAATACCAGACACATAATTTCAGAAACAAAAAAATGAAAAACAACTTTTTTCAGAAGAATGAGATCTGTATTTTCACACAGGCTCTAAGAAAACAGAACGGGAACCCAATTCACTTACTGAAGAACTACCATCAGCACAATATGAAGTCCATAAACCTGATACAAATCCACCCACCAAAACCACCAGCCATTAGCCCAGCAACTTCAAAACTGGGCAATGTTCTGGTAGCAATGAGGTAGCTCCTGTGTAAAGGATTGGTCGTCAGATAACCCACCGCAGCCAAAGGGCTCCACAGGAACAATGTGCTCCCAAGGTTGCGATGGGGCCTGGGTATCTCTTACAGTTGCCCCAAGCCCTCCTCTCATACAAAGAACAGAAGCAAAGCTTTTGAAGGTGGGAAAAAAAAAAACAGACAAATTTTAGAGCAAACCAGTGGAACAGGCAGATAAGAAGGTACACTGTCATGAAAACATTAGCCCCAAGAAAGAAAAAGAACAAGAAATAAAGAAAAAAACAAAAAAGCCCAAGTTTAAAGCTAAAATAAAATTCAAAGCACAACAGCGAAGTTGGCCAGTACAGAGAGATGTTTATATAATACAGCATGAAACAACTTCACCCCTACACACACATTTCCCATGCAAACAACTGTAAACCAATCCAGGACTTAAATACACCCTTTATTATTTAACACATAATGGCAACCCTGTTTTCTCAGGCCTGGACTCTGCAGACAAAGTTTTAGAAGAAGGGATTTTGCAGCTAGATTTGAAAACCTGAGAAATATGAACCTAAAGAAGGATTGCTGACCGACTTATTTTAAATGGATTATTACGCTTTTTGATTCTTTTCCATGCTCCTCTCTACAATTGTATCATCACTAAGATAACAGCAAACACAATACCACTATAGAATGTGCCAGGCTTTATGTTATATAACACAGAATCAAACTAGAAGTTGCTTTTGAGTGTGGAGTCTCATGTTACCACCAGAAAATCATCAGAAAAAAACTCTTTGACAAAATGATCCAGGCTGCAACTAAGTTAAGTGTGTTACCTCCTTACTATCTGACAAGAACTTTAGTTCTAATGGTAAGAAACCACCTCCTAACTCCAACAGAAATGTGCTTGTGCCAGTTGAGATGAAGCCAAAACTCTTTTGGAGTGCTCCCTTCTTGTTGAGCCAAGTCAAGAACAGTCTCTCTCGACACCCTTCCAAGGAGCATCCTGTTCTCCTGCCTCTCTGTTCACCCCTCCTGCCCTGGTATTCCTGCTGCTGGCACTGGGCAGGGGAGAAGAGAGCTTCACACCCATGGCAATTAAAGCTAAACCCAAAGCAAAATGAGTCTCTTGCTCAGCTACATCACTAAAACAGACCTGGAAAAAAAAAGTACATAAATGAAAAGATACCAGTATATTCTTAAAGTTGCACAAGCAAATATATTTATGATATCATATTTCAAGCACATATCTATACACTTGTTTTGAAACTCTCAGTAGCAGTGCTAGTTGGAGGACGAAAGGATGGAGCACAGTCCTGTTGAAAACAACCTAGGGGTAATGGTGAATGACAAGCTGGACATGACCCAGCAATGTGCCCTCTCAACTCAGAAAGTCAACCGTATCCTGGGCTGCACCAAAAGAAGCGTGGCCAGCAGGGTGAGAAAGGTGATCCTGCCCCTCTGCTCTGTGCTGGTGAGACCTCACCTGGATTATTGCGTCCAAATGTGCAGTTTTTAGAATAGGACATAGACCTGTTGGAACACATCCAGAGGAGAATCACAAAAATGATGAAAAGGACAGGCTGAGAGAGCTGGGGCTGTTCAACCTGCAGAAGTGAAGGCTTTGAGGTGATCTGCTAGTGGCCTTTCAGTACCTAAAAGGGGGCTATGAGAAGGAAGGGGACAGACTCTTTAGCGGGGTCTGTGGTGATAGGACAAGGGGAAATGGTTTCAAGCTAGAAGAGGGGTGATTTAGATTGGGTATAAGGAAGAAGACTTTTACAGTGAAGGTGGTGAGGCACTGGCACGGGTTGCCCAGGGAGAAGGTGGAACCCCATTCCTGGAGACTTTCAAGGACAGGCTGGACAGGGCTCAGAGCAACCTGGTGTAGCTGTAGGTGTCCCTGTTTATTGTAGAGGAGTTGCACTAGATGGCCTTTAAAGGTCCCTTCCAACTCTAAGGATTCTCTGATTCTAAAGCAAAGTTATCTGTGCTCTGTATTTTCCTATTTAGCAGTTATTAAAAATAAAAATTAAAAAAAAAGGAAATGCATACCTGAAATCAGTGTGCAATTACCTAATACTGTTTGAAGAGGGATTTTAGTGCTGTATGTAAAGGTATACAGCTGAAAAAATGTACAAGGCATGATTCCTGGGTTAAAGAACAGCAAAAATCATTTCCTAGCATCAGAGGGAACACCCAAGGGACTCAGCAAGAGGAAAGAGGCCAATCTGTGCCTGTTGCATGCGTGCATATTTGCCCGCAGGAGTGTACACGTGTGTGCATTCTCCTCCCTGCCTTTCTCTTCCCCTAAATGACTGGAGTGGGTGAGCAATTGCTGCGTCCCCTCCAGGGAACGGCTCTGGAAAGATCTGATCCAACTGACCGTGCACAACATTCTTTTAAAAAAATATTATCTGTTTGCTTGCTTGAAGCGTCACAAAGATAATATTCACGTCTGTGACCCTGACTGTCTCTGGTCAAGAGGCAGAGATTATGCAGACCGCATTGCTTTCCAGCACCCCCGGGACACCCGCCAGAGTACAGCTGTGCTGTACAGGAGGGGAGGCCAAAGCCCCCAGCACGGGGCAGCGCTGCTAGCAGTGCCGTGCCTCGCTGCTGGGGAGGTATGGGCACGTTGGGGAGGCTTGTCTTCCACAGCCTAGCATCTGGGGTGCTGAGTGCACAGCAATAACACCAGCGTTCTAAATGCTGGGAGACAGTATGAGATTGTTTTCTTCTATAAAAAAGAACCTTACCTCCTGATCATTTATCTTGCCACTTCTTTCTCATTGTTGCCCTCTAAATACCTACACCACTACCCCCTTCAAGTATCTGTCAAAATATTTGTATCTGTTTTTGACGTTGTGGCTGCATGTGCATGTGGGCTGAAAACCATTTAAGGAGTCTTATTTAAACACAGCTTCACAATTCTGATGTTATTTGGGCACCAACCTCTACAGAGCCAAGCAGTGTTAGAAAATCCCCTTGATCTGACTATGGACACGATCATTTTAAAGTGAATCTAACCTGGTATTCTTCCCATAAAATCTTGCCCTAGTACCTTTAAAAAATAATAATAATAAAAAAAAAGCAACCCACACATTTTGCCAAGTGCAGAAATACAACCTCTGGCCTTGGAAGTCCTTGAACTAAAGTTTGCTGAAGGCTGGCAGGTTAATCCGGGAAGACTCAGCCTGTGTTTGCCCAGTTCTTTTATTCTCCCTCCGACATGCACTCCTGGAGATAGGACACTGAGATAGGCAGAGCTACTAGCTGATCTGATAGGGCTGCTCTGTTCAGCAGACCCACCACGCGTGTCTCCATGCCAATAAAGGCACAGCCTAACAGAAAAGTCAGCCACGACAAGCAGTTAAGTGCTATGTACGTGTTTTAAATATGTCTCAAGCTCATCCTGTCACGACAGCGTTCAGTGCAGTACCCCGTGCTGCCACACACCTCGACCACAAGCTGTAATGAACGAACGTCTGCACGGCTGTGTGTAATAGAGCACGAATTCATTGTTTTATAAGTTTGTCACACAGCAATTGAAAGGCTTGAGGTGCGAGCAGGCTTCACTTCATCCTGAAGTTGTTCTGGAACTCTCGTTTTTTGCTTAAGTGCACTCTGTGGAGGTTGACAAAAAAAAAAAAAAAGAGTTGAAAAAATTCATGAGCCTAATAAAAACAAGAATTTCTGCCCAGTAGAGAGCACATACCAAAATATGTACACCCACAACAGCTATCTGTAAATGTAAATCCTCCTAACCCAAAGCCTCCTGCTCCTTTCAGTACAGAACACAAGTGGCCTTCACAGGGTGTTCTGCCTGTGTTCATTGAGCACGCTACCCCTCCCAGAAGGGTAATAATGCCTTTTCACTACTGCAACAGACAGTGGTGTAGAGCCAGACGTGCAGAGAACACTGAAGGTGAGAAGGTTAAAGAAAGAAAGGAATAAAATCCATGTGAACGCAGACTCTCATGGAATGCTACCTTCTTTTTTTGCCTTGATCCTTCCCCCTCCCCATCCCTGAAAGATACTTGTCAGCTGTTTTGCTGCGTCTCAGTATTCCAACAATGAGCAAACCTCATCCCATGGTGCTGGATCTCAAAGGCAGACTATGAATAAGCGTCAGCTGAGCAGGCGCAGCCACAAAACCAGAGTCAGTGGCTGGGAACTCAGTGCCACCCGAGATCCCGCCCAGCGCTGAGATCCTCAAACATGAAGATGTCCCTTCTGAGACAGGGAGGAAAAAATGGCACTTCCAGCAAGAAGAGAGCACACGGTGGTCCTAGGGCAACACGAAGGCTTTCAGCACCGAGACCTGTCGGAAGTGCTGAGTTCCCTCACCAAACGATGCCATCCAGATCTATCCTGAAGCACTGCAAAGGAAACCTGTGCAAGGGTTATGCAGGTTGGGCAGGTCTGCTGGACAAAGACTACAGAGATGCTCAGCCACATCCCCTCACGCTCAGTATAAAAAGCATCTCAGAGGCCAGTGAATTCTTCAAACAATTTTGGAAATCGTAATTACCATTCAGATCAGTAAAATCAACAGTAAATAAATTTCCCTGCTCTGTTGCTTAACATCACCGATTCATTCAGGAAATCAATGCAGTTAATTTTACTTTCGATGCTCCTTACTGCCAGAACTAGGTTGCCACAGGCACACGGTTCTATCTGCTGGCCTACATATACCTGCATTGGTTTCATGCCATGGAAACATTTCTACGCTTTTCACAGAAACTGAAGGCAGAAATTGCACGTGGAAAAAACAGTACCTGCAGATGCCCTCCTCCCAGATGGGAAGCAAAGCAGGAGACTGCTAATGTTTGTCTGAAAGCACCTGCCTGAAGTGATAAACCTGACAGAAAAAAGGAAGCAATTTTGCTTGCTCTCTGCCTTCAGGTGGCTAATTAGAACACCTCCCACAAATAGGAGGATATGAGCCTCTCCTGAGAACTTCATGTTTAGGCTAGGCATCTTTGAGGAAGGATCCTGGCAGCAAACGAGTGCAGGCTCAACAATTTCTTGTTTTGATTTTGAATTTAATTTGCAGCAAAACCAAACTTCAGAAAGAAGGCAAATTTAGACAAATTGCAACTGCTGTGAGCTTTGCTAAGAGCAGGATGAAACACGAATGTCATTCTCCAAGAGAACAAATTGTTAATAATTGCATCCAAACAAAACAAAACAAAACAACAAAAAAATGCTTATGTTACAGGTTTATTTTATAGCTCAGCCAACTCTTCAGGCTGGGTGCTAATGGGAATCCTAAACCTCACCTTCTGACTATGAAATGATCTGCAGCGTAAGGTGACGGGACCTGTTGTTATTTTTGAACTACAATTATCCCTTTCTCTGCTTATAGCTACACCACAAATCTGGGCACGTGATTTATGGTGAACAAACCAGTCTTTCCAAACCATAGAAACAAACCAATAGTCTTTCCCAACAGCCAAGAAATTAGAGCTGGGAAAGAAAACAGCTGCTTAAATATAGTCATTTCACTGTATATCTACGATACAACACAGCATGTGTATTAGGCATATGATAAGAACGCTTTGCTGTTCACTTCAGCCACAGTATACACATATTTTAAATATACTGCATTACACAGACTGGTAGAGTGGCACAGTCTACAGGGAAATGTAAATTATTACATTAGATTCTACGACATCAGTAAATAGCCAAAGGCGTTCCAAGCCTAAGACATTTATCAGATGCTTAAGACTGGGATTTATCTAGTTAGCCTTATGAACCGGTCACTTAGACTCCTTACAGTTAAAGAGCAGAAACGAAGAACTTCAATGTAAGGTTTGACAGACGTCCTTAAGAAGAGATGAGATGCACTGGAGAAACGCCCATTTGTTTCTCTCTGTTTCCTCCAGAAGAATTCATGGCCTATTTGTGCACCTATTGCCAGGGCGGTCAGGCAGGCACTGCACAGGATAGAAGCAATCTATAAACCAGCAGTGCCTCTGCTAATGCAGGAAATACAACTTCTGCAGTTTCTCACAGCATCAGCTGCTCTCAGCACTGCACACACCATCATCTCATCACGTGATACTTGGCAAGGTAGTTAAGAATCATAATGAAACTGCACTACAAACTGCTCTCCCTGCCTCCTGCAATCCAATGCTCCTCTTGCCTGTGAAGCAGACCTGTCCCCTTGATGCTGGGAAGAGGGAGGTCTTCTCATCCTCTGTTCAGGACGGACAGAAACAGCTAAGAACAGACATCCCCACTCCTATTTCTGCATTCTTTTGCTTTCCAACCATGAACATCAACAGTTCACTGCTCCTACAGACAGACAGAAGATCATTTTCTGTAAACATCCTTATAACCCACTCAGTGCAAAGCCATTAGCAAAAACTGCCTCAAACCATTAACTGACATTCAGCTCACAGATTTTGCACATTCGCACACCCCTCACCACCTGCTGATGTGGGCTGGTTATCTCCAGCAGGAGAGCGGGGATGTGTCTGCAGCTCAGGCAGCAGCAAGCCATGATCCTCAAGGCAGGAAGACTTGCTGCTGCAGCAAGCTCTCTCCCTTCCTGCCTTTAACGTCTCTGCTGCTCCAGGATATGCTTGATCCTGCTGAGACAACACAGTGCAGTACAACAACAGAAGTTCATATTCTTTCCTCTTTTCTCCCCCCTCCCTCAGATGAGTTTTCTACAGGTTTGGTGATATGGGTCACCTCAGGGGTAGTCAGAAAAGCACCCAAGCCTTGCAAGTCAATACAACGCTGCAAGCTTTTGCAGTGGCTAAGCTTTACTCTAGACTATCAATTTATAATTCAGTACTTCACATGAAGTCAGATACCCAAAAACTATGCAGGAAAGGGGTACAATTTGTATAGGATGAGGAATCCATCTATCGGCCTTTTGTCACCACCAGTTCACACGAGAGTAGTTAACACCAGACATGCAACTTGCAGCATGCTATCCGAATTCTTCATGCAGACACCATCTCCTGTCGTGCTTCTCGCTCTGGTTTACCATCTTGGCTTTTTTCCTCTTGATGTAATTATTTCTTTGAGAGTACAGAACAGAGTGAATGGGGATAAACCAAAGAAAAAAAACAGGAGCCAAAATCCCTCACCGTCTACAACACAAACACGTCACTAGCAACCACAAAGGATATTAAAATCAACAGATAAAGGTCAGATAAAGCACAAGATAAGGTACTGCGTACATTAATATCTCAAAGATGCTATTACAAGGTTAATCAGTTATACTGTCAAGATTTAAATTTGAGTTATTTGTTGCCTAAGGAAAAAAAAGCAAAATTGTTTATTCGTGCTTTATATACAAAATGTAAATCAACCACGGAGTTACAGCTTTTCGTAACAAAGTGAATATAACACAATAAAAATCAAAGTCTTAGACGTACAGCTATCCCCAGGGATTTTCATACTAGCAAGGCTACACTTTACATAAGCAAGGGTGCTTTGCCTTACTTTAGTCCCAGGTTCCACCACTGCTCTGCCTTTTTTAAAACCACGGGAAGTCAAACAGAAAGGCTGCATCAAAGTTTAGCTGCTCCAACGCAAAAAAGAAACCCACATACACAGATAAGCCCTGCACTGGCTGAAGAACAAACAGAAGACTACTTGGGTTTGTTGGTTTTATGTTTTTCCCTCGTTCAGTCACCTAACATATTGTCTTTACTTGCCTGCATTCGGGGATGCTACTGAATAGCACCAATTGGAGATTTCTTACTTTGTTTTTTCTTTTGACAAAAATTAGACGTTTAGGATTTGCACCATGGCTGTTTCAGCAACTTCATTTTTGGTCCCACTATATTTCTATAAGCAGAACTTTAAGCCTTCCACAAAACCCTGGTTTCACACAAGGGTTTATGGTAAAGACTCCAGCTGCTCGCTGACATCCATCATGAGGGTTTCTGGTTCCTGAATGAAGGAGAAATCATTCCTGTTCATACCATTACAATAAAAACAAGGTAATTAAGGGCTCAGTATAGAGCTTAAAGAGCATTTTAATTCCACATTTATCCAATCATTACCTCCGTTCTGTATTATCCACATAGCAGAAGTCTTAACTGCCCGGACACTGTCAACTCCTTCCTCCCCACAAAAACGAAACACACAAATCAAAAAGGTGTACATTCAACCAAAGTCTACCTTCAACAAACGTCTACTGAAACTCTAAAGTACAAATTGCCAAATGCTAATCATAAAGCTTCACACTGCGCTAGTGATACATTTATTAAGCTTTTGTGACCCCCTTAGTATCAGTGTGCCACGGCATAAGCAGACATGGAAACAGAAATAGCAGTCCATTCCTTCCAGCCTTCAACAGAGACGCCTCAGTCAGTTTGCAGCTTTGTTGTTTGTTTGTATATGTACGTGGGTGTATTGGCTTCTATCAGACAAAGAAAGTGCAAAAGGAAACTGAGGTAAAGCTATACTGAAAAAGATTTTCATATTGAGGACTGAAAATACTTATTAGTTTCATGCTTTCATAAAAGGTGAGGCAGTAATGTTCAGGCACTTCCAAACTGCCATGATCTTGTATGGCAGCCATTCACTTCACACCAATGTTTTAACAAGGAAATGGGTTATTTAACTCCAAGAGCACGAGGCTGCTTTAAGCTAGTCCTGCACACCTCAAGGGGGAAATCACATTCAGTGTAGGTTCGAGTTAGAAAGGAGAACATCAGTGACTTCTCTGAACATTTACTAAACAGATCTGTCAAATCAATCAAACATTTTTCTAAGCACGTAGCATCAATCCTCAGAACACAGAGCTACTGCCATAAAGACTGGAAATACAGAATGCTTTCTCCCCTCATCTCATGAAGGCATTTCTCCCCTCATCTCATGAAATCAGAAACATAGGATGGTAACTTTGCTAAAGCCACATAGTAAAGGCTTTACAGCACAAGATGTTCATTATGCCAGCAAGAAGTGCTTCCACCCTCATGCTGTGGTCTACACCACCTCTCATTTACCAGCAAGACTATGAGTTGTGCTGTAAAACCAGATCAAGAGCTCACCCAACGTGAAAAAACAAAATGAAAACCTCCTGTCTTCAAACAATACAAATCTAACAGCTGGACCAGAGCCCTTCTCTCATCCAGGCCACAGCAGAGACCCACTGTTACATAGGCAGAAGTGGGAACAGGAACAAGCAGGGACAGTCGAGGAAGTAGGAATAGCTGAGGTAAGAGTACACCAGGGGCTTTAACCCTGACTGTTGCAGCTGCTGGTACCATCCTGTATCCTATACTCTTGACTCCCTCACAAAAAGCATGCCAATTACATTAAAAGCCCTGCACGCAGGGGAGGGGAGCACCTCAACACTTTGGCTAACTGTAACTTCATGCTTCACAGTTCAGGTAGACTGCAAGGAACTGCCCAGGTGTGTGACAGCTGTTTCCAAAGTCACTCTTTTAATGTGAACTAGTTCTTGTTAAACTTGAGGCATCAAACAGTCCGAATCCCAGGTTAACAAAAGTGAAAGAAATAAGGTAGGAGAAACAAAAACTTCAACCTAAATACTTCTCCCCGAGTTCTACCTAACCCCATTACAGTTTCGGTCATTTACAATGCATCCAGAGTCGATTTTAGTCATCTCAAAGCAAGAATTTACACTTTCTCTACTCTAATGTAAAGCTTGTTATAAAGACGAGCTTTATTTCTCTTAGGGCTGCCCTCTGAACCTTTCAGAGACTGCTTTCAAGAACCTGGTGGCACACAGCAAAGCCATGCACATTTATTCCGTGCTGAAATCCAGTGATCAGTAGGAGCCCCATGGTCTCTTAACAGATCATACTCAGGGTCTTCAAAAAATAAAAGGACAGCAGAAACCTTTGACACAGAATTGACGTCACTCCTGATAGCAGTGTTTTGACACCAGTCTAGCAGAGACATGTAGGCAGGCCTCGCTGTTTGCTCTAATAATCGCAGCCTCTTGCAGGTAGCTGGCTGAGAATTAGCCCATCACAGATTCATAAGGCGTAATAAAAGTCAACTGTCTCAATCACAGTATGGAGCACCGAAAGCAAAGGGGACGGAAAGAAGAGAAATAACACACTTCAAATCACAAGAGAATAAAGTAGGTGAAGCATACTGCTGCCAATGAGCTACAAAAGTGCAAGGGGACGCTGCTGCCCAAAGAAATGTTCCTTGGCAGAAGAAAGAGCTTACAAAGAACATACAAACTGAGATGCTAGTTTTCAAATGGTAAAACGTCCTACAGTTGACACTGACAGTACTTGTACCATAACGATTCTGCTTGCCACTGGGATCACACCATTTACACACGACGGTGCATTCAGATGGAACCCCTCAACTGCATCCATGCACACAGGCCATTAGCTGAGAGTTATATAGAATTCCATTTATTCCTTCGGGTTTTTTTAAAAGAGGTTTCTTTTTGTTTGTTTGTTTGTTTTTTACTCTATTTTTTTAAACCAAATAAAGAAAACCAACAAATGCAAGGAGGTCAACGGAAGGCAGGAAGTTGCTCATTTACTTTTTTTTTTTTTTTTGCTAAGCTTCTACAACATTTACCCCAAATTACCAGCAGTACATCTGTGCTAACAGTTAAGCTAGAAGCTAACTAGGGCTGCTAGGGCTTTTAAGCATGAATTTTCTGGAATAAAACACTGTCCTTATTATACACTTTACTACTGATAAAGTAAACAAGCTGAGCTACCAAAGTGATGGTAAATCCTACGTTTTTCAAGTGGAGACAAAATCTCATAGCAACTCTCTTCCTTAGAAGAAGTCAGGAATTGTTAGAAATCAGTATGGACTGGCAAGATATGTTATCTGGATCACAGGTAGATCAAAGTAGCCAAAGTTCTTCCTATCAACTCAAACCTGAGCTTTGTGAGGGATGCTCACCTTTGAGGCAGCAAATTGCCTTCATTTGACTTTCAAAAAAAGTGTCAGGGCTTATCTGCTGAGAAACCCCCCTTTTTATTTAACATAAGGAATTACGAAGTAATTACATTATATTTACACATTAATAAACTACGGGTTGCCTTTTGTTAAGAATACTGGATCCCTTAATCCTTCCTTAATCTAATCAAACAAGTAGGCAATAAATAAAGCACAAAGGGTTGTGGCAGCCCATCCAAGAAGCTGCAAGGAAAACCATCCTGGTTGCTCCTCAGCCTGAGGATGGAGAGCAGGCAAAGAGATCAGCTTCAGTGGAAGGAGAAGAAAGAAGGGACCAAGACAAGCACTGTTGGCTTATACAAAGTTGAAACGGTGTAACTTACACTGTTGTCATTAAGTCAATATACAGTGATCACATATTTTCCCTAGAATTACACCACATACAGATATGGTCAGATATCCTCCTAAGTTTACGCTCAAAGGTTTAAACAGATCTATTTATGATCACAGTTGCTTCAAGCTTCAGCATCAAGCAGGGAGAGGTCTAAAAAAATACATCCGTATTTGGACTTATAAATAAAACTCAACTTATTTCTGTATTTGTTTTAAAGGTCTGAGAGCATGCAGTTATCACTGGAATTGATCTAGGACATTTGGTATCACTTTTGAGCCAAATGTTCAGTAAATGCAAAAAAAAATCTGAACTATTTGTCAGAGATAAAAAAAATAAATCAATTCCTCGCTAGTATGGGGGAAAAGAAGACTGAGCTGTAAAACGTTAAGTAGTTTCATACTGTAAATGTTTCAATTCTGGACATTGATGGTTCATTACACAAACTATTTCAACAGCGTCATATCAGGAGGACTTAAAATATAAAGGTGCTTTAAGCCTCAGAGAAAACATACAAGGATGGATTTTCCTCCAGCCACCTTCAAGGTTCAAGAATTAACCACGGCACTGAATACACCACCAGCAAAATACCACACCACTACTGCAGAGTCCTCATTTTATTGGTAGTAGGAAAGTTGGGCATGCGGCGCTGCGTTGCAAGATAAATTTCTGTCTGGGAAAAGTCAGAGCCCAGTTTTCCAAAAGTGTCAGCCAGCAGCATTGGGAATGGGCAGAACCTCACCTCTCCCTAGGCAAGCACCCTTGACTCTGCTCCAGTTGGCACATATTGGCCCTATATCGTTACTTGCTGAACTGGCTGAGGATTTCTGAGGTCTTTTCTTCCTTTGTTAGAAATGGGTCAACTACAAAGGTTTAAATCTATTTCTATGGCTAACTGCCTTTCAGTCACCAGTTTACTTCAAAACCAAGATGTGAAGAAAGGGAGCCTCTTTAGCAGTAACAGGGAAAAATCCAGCATGAGAGATAAAACATTGCTAGGCGTTTGCTTGGTTGGTAGCAGACAGCAGGGACTTCAACTGTACAACAGATAAGTATTTGTTTATAAAAATTTCAATGACAAATGAACGTAAACATGGCATCAGTGTTATTATAATCCTTGATCACACAGAATTCCCAGGAATGTAGTGATGTTCTGCTTCAACAGCAACCATAAAACAAACAAATTCCAAAATTCTGTGATTAGCCTGCAAAGACTTTTCTTCCCTGCTGTACTTTACCATTTTGTGATTACACTGTTTGCACTGAGACCTGATCTTTGCAACATGCTTGTATTTATGATAGAATGGCCCTGGGTTGAAAAGGACCACAATGATCATTGAGTTTCAACCCCCCTGCTATGTGCAGGGTCGTAATTATATTTCTCGTTACACTCAGAAACAGTTTCCCAAACACAAGACAAAAACTCAGCTTTCCGACAATCAGAAACAGAATCTGGAATACCATCTAAGTCACTTATTTTAAAGTAGATGGCCACAAGGACAAACAAGAAGTGATAAAATTTCTTTGTTTTTCACTTATTTGTAAAAAAAAAAGTGGATAAATTTATGTTTCCTTCACTTAAATTTTAATACCTTGTTAGTAAACAAGTTGTGGGGGTTTTTTTGTTTATTTGTTGATTTGTGTTTTGGGTTTTTTTTGTATTCAAAAGTGACAATTTCTACATACAGAAACAGTGGAGAAATTGATTGTCGGTCTCCATTATACCTAGACCCTAGTAAATAGAGCACTGAGTCATAAATTAAGCTTGATGCTCTGACCTCTAAAGAACAACTGAGATCATAATAAACATGGCTCAGATTTTCAGTTGAGTTCAAGCAGAGAGAAATCTCAGGAGATGCAGTTTCTGAAAGTATACCTAAAGTTATTAGCAAAGGAGAAAAAAGGTGAACAAGAGGACAGACCTAAGTTACTTTGAATTTTCACTCTTCCCATGCACATACACTTGTAATGGTTTTATGATTTTGGTCATCAATATTCCACATCACAACAACTGTTGACAACATTTCAAGTCCAAAAGTTACCCATGCAAAGAGAACCACCAAAGCCACGCAAAACAACCAAAGATTAGACCAGAGTCCAGTAGTTATGTGTAGCCTTCAAAACATAGAACTTAACTTTTGTTAGAGAAACTAGAGATATTTCTTACGCAGAAGCAATCATTTTAGTAATGTACATCCAATGAAAGTATGCTCAAATACTGAAATAAATATTAGGGCAGAAATGTTAGGAACTACCTCACTTCACCAAACTCATATATGGGTTTTCCTAGCACCTGTCATACTATTGTCGTTTGGTTGTTGTAATTTTTTTGTTTGTTTGTTTTTTGAGCTCTTATCCCAAACACAACTAACCCCCCTTTCTTTGTAAGCCCCTCAAATCCACTACGGACCTCCTAAGATCTGAGGGTATGACCAAGTGCTGCACTTACACTGAGCTCAATATACTTATTATACTGGGATCCATGTTCATGCATGCCTTTCAAGCCCTTATCGGTCAACATGAAGTTGTTGAAATTGTGTTGCTTTAGCAATTCTGTTAACCCAAGGTTGTTTTTCACTATGCAGACATATTCATATGAGCATAAATACACTAATTCTAATGCAATTATTCCTAAGCACAGTAGATTACAAGCTACACTCTTCGTCAGCATACAGATGCTACACTACCTAACAACATATTCTACACTGAAGACTTTGTTTTTGGTATAGCTGAAGCTAAGGCATGTTAAGAGGTTGCTACTCCACCTGGGTGGCAGCAAATTGTAATAGATTACAGTCAACTTTCAGTTAAAATGATAAGTAAATTTGGAAGAGACGAAGATGGTCTCTTAACATTCTTTCTGCGTTCAGAAAAATTCCTTAGTGTAGACAAAACCACACATGCCAGATGATTCCACTGAGTGTATCTAATGGCCGGTTAAACCTCAGAAGGGAAGAGGGGGTCCAGCCCTGCTCCCTACTTGTCTGTGGGCAGCTTCAGTTCGCTAGCCCAAGAGAATACACCAAGCTGGTCGATGGCAACAGCCTCAGTCATGTGTGATGTGTGCTGCAGATCCCCGTATTGCAGCAAGGGCTCTTGGCTTAGGAAAGGATCCTAAGACTCCTGGGAACACAAATCTTCAAGATGGGAATGATAACAAGCAACAAATATCTCAAGCCTTAATAGTAACAACAACAAAACCAGCAACAAAACAAATATCAAATACTGTCACAGCTCCCTGCCTTACTAAACGTGAAACGTTATTCATGTTATGTAATTCAGCTATAAAGCACTTTCACTCTTGTACATCAGAAATGTCTGTATTAGTTCTGTTTGAAATGCCTCTCGGTGGCTTTAGCAAGTTCAGCAGAAAGGCTCACTGCTGTCACGTGTAGAACCATGCGCTGGCCCTGGCTCACTATGTAAATGAACTCACTCACCTCCCTGGGTTTTCCCCTTTCTTTTCCCTGATGGTTAAGGAGGATATCGAGCTCTAAGGGAGCAGCAGCCGGGAGTTTGCTCGGTACTTTCAGTGTGGGAAAGAAGCCAAAATACAGACACAATGACTGGATTCAGCTTTTTAGGCAAACACAGCAGAACGGTATACATCCTTCTCCGGGAAGAACACTTTCCACCAGGGCTTTAACAGGAAATCTAGCTCAAAACGGAGAGTGGGCTATCCCCTCATTAACTTCCCATACCTGGCTATTAAAGCTGTTCTCCCACAAGAAACCCCTTCCTGTTAGAGAAGCTCCAAAAATTGATTAAGAAATATTTATTTTGTTCTTGTGGGGATTTCATGCAGTAATACTGTGAATATTATGTGTGGTCTTCAGTATTTGGTTTTCATATCAAGTGTAATAGTAAAAATTCAGTTAACAGTTACATGCTAAGAAAATAAAGAGAATAAGTGTATCATTAGCCAGTAAAACATGTATTTGTACATGAAAATGCCTGCAAAGCCACAGCGTACTCATCTTCTGCTTTAAAATGTATTCCACTAGACACAGCTTATGCTAAATTCCTGCTTTCTGTATGTTCCACCTACATGCTCCTTAGTCTCTATTTAGCTTCTTGTAACATAGATAAATTACTAGGTCTGAAGTTCCCCTCTTTGCGCTCAAATCCAAAGTGAATTACCCTGGCTAGTAGAAAGACCTAGATAAATTCTGTATTCTCACGTTCAGTATGAACACAAACACCCTAAGGATGACTTTGCATACGATTCTAGAGAGAAGCAGCACAAGATTCAGAACTCATAAAAAAAATCACCTTTAAACCTCTCTCAAAGTGTTGCTTGCTCTTGGAGGCTACAACAGCCTCTGACATAGATCACTCAACCTCCCTGTGGAAAGGTTCCCCCATATCCCTCCCACCCCTGCCCTTCCCTCAAAGGCAGCGTGCCAGCATTTCCTTAACATTATTTTGATTTACTCATAATCCAGTTTTTACTGTGAAACATCCTTATTGTCATTTTTTCACATGCAGAATCAAGGCTTACAACAGATAACTGGCTGAAGGTTAAACGGGAAGCCTGTGGCAAAAACCAAATGAAATTAGGAATGTAAACAGTATTTAGAAAACAAAGTCTATTTCTCCTCATTTAGTAGCCTTTGATGATCCTCCTTCCTTATATTACAAGGCATGTCAGGTCAAGAGGGAAGCAGATGATATTTTGATCAGGTGCTTGGCGTACATCCTGCTGCAGGACACAGTCTACCACGACACAGCCATGCTGTACGAGGTCACGGCACATGATCCTCTGTCCCTGTACTGACTGTGCAGGTGACCCAGGAGGGCTTCAGGAGAGTTAAGGTTACACGCAGACTTAAATTTAGATTTGCATAAAGAGAAAGCTCTGAACCTGTGCCATCAGCACGGTATTTAGGCTAGCTGGCATCTCCTTTCTTGACCCGGGGTTTATGCTGACTGTATCCTATGACATTTCCACATATAAACTTCCAAGACCTTTGAAATGGCCATTTACAGCATCATATTGTTAAGAAATTTTAGATTATCGCCCCAAATCTTTGTTCCAGGCCACAAACTCTTCCTTACCAGTTAACAGAGGTTACAGAAAAGGTGTATTCGTTAATTCACGAGGCAATTATTTTCAGGGAGGTTAAAACAGAACCAGGAAAAAGTGAATATGTTTAAGACAAACGTCTTGTCCTTGGCTTGAGAACAGTACACTTGTGTTTTAGTATTCATCCTCAAAACAGGGAAAGGGAAAGAGGAGATGGAGGACAGGAAAAGAAAATCAACAATGTTTGCTGCTGTTTACATTCTGAAACAAAGGAAAATAAAAATATGAGAAGATATATTACATGACTAAGGAGATAGGAAGTGATTCGTTACACAGCAGAATTTCTGGAGACACATCCCGGCCATAAGAGACGTGGACACAAACACAGCCTATGTTAAATGAGGTTACTAGTGTTTCTCTGTTAGGGAAATAGGGGAAGCTAAGAAGGAAGGAAAGCTAAAAAAACATGTTGTTTTAGGGACACTATATTTTCACCAGTCTAAGGGAAGGTTGTGAAAAGAGGAAAACTGTATATCCTGATAGTAACCGACTCGACGAACACTCATTACAGATGAGCAGATTCTGATCGCACTTCTTTTTATTTTTATGTGAGGCAGAACCTTATTCCTTGCTGATACTGCCCTAGTTTAAAGCTGCTTCTACGAAAACAAATATGACACAATGAAAAACTGCTAGAAGATTCACTGGGCTACGGAATGTCCTTCCTGCTCACCCTGGCTCACTTTTTGCTTTGAAACGTAAAAGGAATGTCACGCATTTCTGAACTATGTCTGGGAGCAAAGCCTCAAGTATCATGAACAAAAACACTGAAGATCTCCACTATCCCAATAAAAATACTACGTGACTTGCACTCAGGCACAAGCTCAGAGGTTTATAAATATATACAGTATCCATCACATGAAGGAAGAACATTAATTGCTATATTTGATGTCTTTCTTGGGAACTGCTCCCCTCCTCACTGAGCAGAACAACTCTCTGGCATACCAGTAGCTGCCAAGCCTTTCCATATCTCTGTCTTCAATGCAACGTGTATTCTCTACAGAAAGAAAAAAAAAAACAGGAAAAGGAAAAATTTGTAAAGCTATCATCCATTCTGAATGGTACATTAGTTGTTATCTCAACCTAGCTTTTATTAGCTAAGTTTACAGCGACATCATCTCCAGGCAATTACACATTCACACACACACTGACAGCTCAGTTTTACATTTATCTGAAATAAATGTTTGACAAAACTTGTTACTCACACGTTTGCCATTCAGAAGCTATAGCAGTGAGCTACGGGGTGCCCAAACCTGCCCAGGTCTGACTGACCCATGGCCCGCACGGTCTTGCTGGCTGAAAGCTGGCCCCGCACAGGAACAAAGTGAAGCACACAGCAGTCTGCCTGCTTCTGCTGGAAGGAAACCTCAGCACCTAAGCAGGATGATGGAGAGATCACACGCTTGATTACGGTGGTGGGTGCACTTTATTCTGTCTCTCCTATCGCTTCACCAAAATGAAGCGTGAAAGAAATAAAGGCTTTATTTTCACTCAAAGCAGAAAGGACCACAACCTTACTTTCCTTAGCTAACATCCACAAGTGTCTCCTAGGTGTCCATACTGCAGTAAGCTTTGAATTTGTTCCTTTACAAAGTTAATAGTATTTAAGACTGGTTTGCCCACTTATCATTCCAAGTATCTGTTTGCCTACAGTACAGCACAAGTTGTCAGCAATTTCGAGGGCAGCCGTGGGAATGAAAACCTACCTCTTTCAAGTTAATACATAGCAGCTACAATGGAATAACATCAGCATTTTAGCACAGTCTTAGACACTCCAGAAGGAGAAAGGATAAAATAGGGTAAGGTCCTGAATTTTATCAACTGCAGTGAATAGCATACAATTATCATCACAAGACTGAGCAACTCCCAGGTATTTGAAAACTGAACATCTACCCTTTTCCTTCTTGTTAGCATTAAAAGAGCAGCGCAGTGTCTGGGTTATCTATTTATGACTGTGCATCTGCGTATATGTATGACAATAGGAATCCTCAGGGCAAGCCAAACTGAAAAAGATGAAGTGGTCTGATGTCTGGTCATCCGTGGGTGTGTCCACAGCAGTCCTTTTGTTCTGATCAGTGGTGTGCTTGTGAAGCAAATCTCTCAGTCTTCCTCATGATTTGGTCTGGATTGAGGAGCAGTCTCCTGACCTTACAAACTGGATTCTTTCTGGGTGAAACTAAACCCGAAGTTGTGTTCCAGATTCTAAAAGGCGTTTTGTCCACCAGAACCAGACTACAGCCAGTCTGGAGTCTCCAGTCTCTCACACCAAATTCTGTTCCACAAAGCCACTCCTACAGCATCATGTACTTGCTAGTACAGGCATATGTGTGTCAAAACTGGCAACTTATGTCTTACGTACACATGATTCCATCTGCATTCTTTGACAGTTTGATTATTTCAGAAGAACAGAATACTGTGGAAGGCCAGGAACACAGCAGGACAGAAACTTTCACAGCTGTTTAGCAGTTCAAACATTTTTAAATGGGTTTTGGAATCAAGAGCACAGGAAAGAGATCAAACTATTATGTTCAAGGTATCCAGTCAGGCTAGACTAATGGATCAGACTTTCGGATGCTCTGAATCTCCATACTCCTCAAGGCTCTAGATGTAAACGTGTCAGTAATGAAGTCCTCAAAGTGCCTACAACGAGCAACCTAGGCACAAGACTTGTGTAACAGCTGTAGATGTACCTATTTTTTTACATCCTGCCTGGTGGGCCATAACACAAGCATGGGAATCCCAAAACAGACTAACAGCACATTTAACTCACTGCTACCTTAGAAGAGGCAAACTTTGATTTAGTTTAAGTCTCAAATGATGGTTTGTGATCCAGCTGCTAATTCATTACAACAAGAAATCAGGATGGTAATGAAAAAACAAAGGGTAAAACGCAAGGAGAAGACTTAGAAATGGGAGACTTGAAAACAGGAGTTGAAATGGGGCTGAGAGAGTTGGAGACCCTCACAAAATAATGGCAAACTGTTTTTTCCTTAACTGTCTTTTCCATATTTTTTTCCTCAACTTCTCTGACTTACTAATTAGATAAAAAAAATGTGACTGATTCACATTCAACAGTAAACATGACTTAAGACAATGACACAATAACAGAAAGTATGATAGCTGGAGCACTGGAATGAATCACTGAGATTCTGCACAGTTACCAAGACTGTAGTGTAACTAGCAGAGAAACATACCAAACAGTGGAGAGATCAGAAAGCTATACAAGAACAGGCAGCAAGAGGAGACCAATGTATCTGAGAAATCACAAGCTTACACTGCCACAAGCAGAAAGCTCTTTGCAGTGCATGTACATATTAAAGACAGGAACCAGTCTATGAAGTATGATATTACTAGAAAGAACTCCTGGATTCTACTAGGGCATATACAGTTACAAAAAGCTGACTGTAAAATGAGTAGATGTTCTTACTAAATCGATACGTGTCGTACCAACACTTTTCCTGGAAAGCTGGACAACACTCATGTATTATTTTATTTATCTTTCTTCAGAAGTTTGGGGACACGATCTTTGCAAAAAGGAATGTTCTGTGCCTCATCCAAATGAGAAAAGGGTCAAGCAGCAGCAGATTGAAGAAGAGGTTATCTGGAGTCAAGCAATCTAGTCGAGGCACGTCCACCCAGGTCAGATGACACATCTATCTAAAGAGGACACAAGCAGTGCTATTAGTTCATGGGTCTTGGCATGAATTTTACTGACAGGTGGCTAGAAATAATGTAAGATCTATATTATTTTTCCAAGTGTCACGGTGAGTGCCAGGACACAACCAAAGAAAATATACTTATGCAACTCTTAAAGACGGATTATGCAGCTGCTATAAAATCTATGAGGGAACTGGCAGATACGGTTAGGAGAACAACCTTCTCTCAGGGATGGGTAGCTGGCCAGGTTAGAGTCATTAGTAAAAGTGGATACAATTGAGTAATTTTGCTGCGTGTGCAACCTACAACGATTTCTGCCCATAAAAACCTGCAGCAGTTCACATGCAAGAACTGTATTTCCATTCAAATGAGTAAGGCTGGGACTTTCTCACAGGAGTGAGCTAATAAATGAGCTTACTGCATGTCATGGAAGCAGTCTAAGGTTCCACACAACTGAGACCAACATCACTACCAGCTCTTCTAATGTTGTCCTGTCTTCCTGGGCCTCCAGCTGTATCTGCAACTTGCCTCTTCTTTTTCTGGCCCCACTAGCACTCCTGGACCCTTCAACAGAATGGTTTCAGATGTGCAACCCAGTGAAGAAGTATCCTCTTTGTTGTCAAAGATAGGGATCCTCCAGACAGGCACCATCACTTGCCCCCCATGACAAAAAACAAGGAGAGCAGTTACACATTGTCCAACTACAGGATGGAAATGGACTGTCGCAGGGATACTGCACATCTCTTATTCTAAAGCCAGATGCTGTAGGGTTGCTGTAAGAGATCTGGAGGTCTCCTTCTGTTTTGACTTAGTTTTTGGTATGTGCTAAATATGTTGGCGTATGCTATGGGTTCAAAAATTATTGGTGTTGTGATTGGAAGTCTCCAGATGATTCACTACTAATATAATTTACCAATAAGATGTAAAAAAAAAAAAAGGGCTCTGTGCTATTATTTATGCAGATGTTCAGAGCTGTGAATGACTAATAGCTAACATCAAATTTGAGATTTTAGAAGCTTCAAAGATTTTTTTCCCCACAAATTCTTATTCCATTTATGACGCTATGGGAACGAGCCTAGAGAGATCATTCCAAAGCACTCAGTGCTTGTTCAACACACAAACACTATGTGCACACAAGAACACATCTCAAAAAAAAAAAAAAAGAAAAAAGAAAAAAGAAAAAAAAAAAGCAGAAGATGAAAATCAAAAGTTTGCCACTACAAATTTAAGCACTGCAATTTTATTTTGAGAGGTGGTATAACTTGAAATGACTCGTCTCTCACTCTAGTTTCTGGGCAACACCAGTGGAAAACAGTATACAATGTTTTCTGTTCAGAAAGAGGGAAAACGCATGGGAAAATACTTGCAACGTGACTGCTAGAATCACAGGGAGGACAAAAACAAAGTACCAAGCTTTTACAGTGATCTTGTAATAGAAGTAACCAAATACCTCAGGCATGTCCAACCTGCGTCCCAGTACAGCTTGCACAGCGGCCTGTCCCCTGCTGTAGCACCGTCACAGCAGGGGCTCTTCTCTGCCAAGTGGCCCGGCCTGGCCCCTTGCACACATCCATCGCTCAGCAACAACCAAACTTTGGTGTGCTCTTAGTGCTGTTTTGGATGAAACCAGGACAGGGGGAGTGTGCAGCGCAGTGCTAACTCAAATTATGGCAAGTAATTGCATGCATTGTGATACATTGGCTAAATGCAGTCTATAAATCGAGAAAAATACACAATCTTGCTTTACATTCTGATAAAGGAATCCGAGAACAGGGTTCAATATTGCTGAAAAGTCGTCCATTTGTATTTGTGACTCCATTTGCAGTCGATGTAAAAAGATTACCAGCAAATTTACAAATGGCATTTTTGAGTTGCACTCAGATACTCAACTCAAAAATGTGATCATTTCTCTACCAGACTTTTATAAGACCTCTTTTACCAGAGAAATATATCTCTCTCTTCACAATCACACCTTATCTACGCCATTGCCTTTTGATAGCGCATCTGTGAACAGTTATTGTCAAGGATGAAGTTCAGGAAGAGTAGAATTTCATCAAAACTCCCTGACAGACACGTTGAGAACTCAGTAAGAATTGCAACTACTGCAATTAAACACCAGATTGATGCATTAGTTTAACAAAAACAGGGTCAAATACCCCACTAGCTTCGGTTGTGTTGCTCTTTTTATTTTAAATGTTTTAATAAAATATTAATGGTTAAAATAAGTTCTGTACATCAACTATAGTATATATTTTACGAGGACTGCTCCAAAAGTAATGCCTCCTGATTTATTATGTTGGCCTACAACAGCAGAGGCAGATGTTGGTATAGTAGTAGAGACTGAATGTTCCTGCCAACGTTCTATTACATTTTGCTGCTGTGTGACAGATGGCAGCAGAGGGGCAATCTGATAGAAAGGGATTTGACGTGGGAGTGCATGTGGAACAGAGGTGTAGAACTGAATTTCTCCACACAGTAAATATTGTAGTCACTGACATTCACTGATGCTTGCTGAACATTTATGGAGACCAAACAATGGATGTCAGCACAGTGAGGCAGCGAGTGGTGCATTTAAGCAGTGGCAACAGCGACCGTGGATCACTTCCACTGGTACAGGTTTCAGTGAGCATGGCACGAAGGCTGTTGTTCATCACCAGCAAAAATGCAGAGCTAACCATGGCGACTATGCTGAAAAACAGTGTTTTGTAACTGAGAATTTGCTCTACTAGAGCTACTACACTCATTTGTATCTGCTATTGTTTTTGTGAAAATAAATAGGAGGCATTACTTTCAGAGCCGCCTATGTTATGTGGCCCCAGACAATTCCTCTTCACTCAATGCAGCCCACACAGTCCAAATGGTTGGACACCCATGAAATACCTGCTACATTTCTGCTTCAGTGATTGGGGCTGCAGTCCCACCTCATCACATGAGAAATACAGGCAAGTAGGTGCCAACAAGTTTCAGCCTCCAGTGCTTCAGCATCTCTCACTGAGGATATTTTGAACCACAGTGGTGGTAAAAGCCTTCTTGCACGAACTCCTTAAGGCTCCTTTACAACAACCCATTTACTGGGGAAACAGAGAAGCATCTGTATTTTAGCAAAACAACCTGTTTTCCAAATTCTAAAAATAGAAAAGAAAAAAAAAAATAGAAGTGTCTGTCATTTTGAAACCACGAGCAAGCGCTTCACCCTAAGCAACACAGCCTCCCCCCTTGCTAAAAATAAAACAGTATGTTACAGCAACATTTTTTGCTGCCTTCAGCCAAAAGCTCGCAGCCCTCCCCTCAGCCCAGCCTCAGCTGGAGCCCTCGCCTGCATACTGTGAGTCAGCACTTCTCAACATCGCTGGAAATTCCTCAACAAAGCATCCGCCCTGTAGCAGGAAGTGGCTTCTCCCTTTCAGCCCGCACCAGGAAACACACAGGCGCTCGCAGGCCTCACCTGAGCTGCAGGCGTGACTCGTCAACGCTGCATGAAACTGCCAAAGGCCCCGCTTCCCTTCTGCTTCCCTCCACGTGCCCCGGGAGCACGCTGCCCACAGGATCAGATCAGCTCATCACAAAATACATTGAGCTTCGCATAGTGATGATGATCAAGAAAAGACCAGGTTAAGAAATCACACCAGAGGAGGCTGACATGGCTCTACGGGATCCTTTCAGTCCTAGAGGCTCCGCCACCCAGAATCCAGCGGGGCCGGGGGCAACTCTGCTAAACCTGCCATGGGATGGGGTCTGCTCCTGGATGTAGAAATGAGAATGACCAGAAGCACAGCACCATGCCCTACCCAGGTACACAGCAGGGTGGCCTCCAAAGAGACGCAAAGAAAGGAAAAGACTACAAAGCTGATGTGGACTCAGGGCATCGTCATGTCTGCAAGCAGAACGGAGACATGACCACAGCTTCCTCCCTCCATCAGCCCTTGCTTTACACAGAAAGCTTGACAGGTCACGTGTAATGGAGCTTTGTGACAGGAGGAGGATGCATTTGTTTCAGAGAGATACCCCCAGCCTGCCTGTGGCTGCAGGAGGTACAGCATTCTCAGGAATCTTGTATCCCTGAAGCATCACAGAATTATTTCAGTCGGAAGGGCTCCTTAAAGGTGATGCAGTCCAACTCCTCTGCAGTGGACAGGGATACCTACAGCTCAATCACGTTGCTCAGAGACAGGTCCAGCCTGATCTTGAGTAACTCCAGAGATGGAGCCAGCGCCTATATGCATAGCGTGTTCCAGTGCTTTAATGTAAGAAACTTTTCCTTATACCCAGTTTAAATCTCTTCCCTTTAGTTTGCAACCATTTCCCCTTGATGTACAAAGCAGAACCCCCCGCAGCAGCATTTGGTGCTCACAAACATCCACGATGAGCAAGGCGGAGGCACTGATTTGAAAGCAAAACGTAACTTCCACTCAGGTCCTTCTTCAGCTACGATGCAGTTATTTCACAGTTAGCAGCCATGGCTAAGGCAGTTCCTACATCACCCAGCTCAGAACGAGGATCTGCTGCTGTTTTGCTTTAAATACGTACTTTGACAGGGACATTAAAGAGAGAGTTAGGGGAATAGGAAGTACTTTGCAAACAAGAGTAATGACATGTTCTGACCTCTCCGGCTCACATTATATGTGTTATCCAACAACCACAAATCAAGAAACAAATCAAATTTAAAGATCTTAACTTTCAGCACAGAACGTATGTTAAAACTAACAGAAGAACAAAACAAACACTGACCATGTTCCTGCTTGTTTGTTTTAATACGTGTGGCTGAATCTCCCAGAAGAACCGTGCCCTTCTTTTTTTTTTTTTTTTTTTCTTTCTTTTAAACATTTGTATAAAAGAAGTTGCCTAAAGTTGGGTACAAAAATCTGTTTTTCTCGACTGTTTTTTAAACACAGAGCAATGAGATTAAAGCGGGGCAGATAGCCAAATACCTCAGCCATCACAGTCATTAATAGACGCATTTAACATTTGTGCAGCTTTCGAATGCAGAACATCTGGTTCTAATTTCCAATCTGGCTTTTAAGAGCGTGCCTCCCCCACAATACTTTTATTATAAAGTGTTCTTTTCCTCCTCGCGCTCTCGCCCCCCCATTTTTAATTTTTTTTTTCTTTTTTTTTTTCTTTTTTGGAAGCGGCTGTTCCTTCCTTCTTGCTGGAAGCCACCTGACCACTGCCAGGAAGAGGAATGCAAAACATTCCCAGGAGCAGCTCCTGACGTCAGGCAGCGCTCCCCGCCTTGCCGCCAAGCGCTGCCTGGAAAGTCCAGGCCCCGCGCAGCTGATGGGACGTGGGAGCAGCTGCCGCCTGCTCTGCGCCGCGGGAAAAGCTGCGCTCCGCTAAGGGCTGCTCGGGAAGGGAGGGCAGGCACCAACTGCTCGGACGTGCCACTTGATGGAATTCACTGCTCATTTTCCCCCTTCCCCCCCCCCCCACTCCTCCCTTTTTCTCCACCTTTTCCAGCGTGGTAACACTCTCGAGTTTTTCTGGGGGGGGGGGAACAGTCTCTTTTTAAGAGACCGACTGTTATTTTTGGTGTTTATTTCTTTCCCCACAGGACAAGGGCTTATATAAGCCTAGCAAGGGGCTGAAGGAGACTCAGCCAGAAGCCTTTACACAGGCTCAAGCTGCATTTTGGCCAGTCTATGTATCCCTTGTGCCTGCCCTTAAATAGGAGCGCCTGCTTCAGATACGCTTCCCATCCCTGGTGGGCTTAAATCAGCTTAGACAACCAGCTTTTAAGATTGCTTCGTTTTACTTCTCAGTCCTTCAAGGCACTCAGCCTTGAAGCGTGCCAAGGAAGCCAGTCACGCATTGTCGTTGGGTTGTTTGTTTTTTCCACTGTTAACAAATTCCAGAGAGATCAAGACATGATAGCAATATCCAAATAGGTGGTAAACTGCCCTCATAAAACATGATTTTGGAACACAAATTCTCTTTTTTTCCCTTCTTAAATCCTGTTTTCCTTCTCCATGACATGACACGGCAAACAGAGACTAATGAGGTGGCATTTCTGTTCTGCATTTCTTTAGTTTTGTGCACACAATATCCAGGGTAACATCTACCAGGACGCATGAAACAATAAATGGCATTATTTTATTCTACTCTTAAAGTAGGTGTTAGTTAACTATAAATAAGAGCCTCTCTATTAAATTGCAGCCAGGAAGTTAACTCCTTCCAATATGTTTTGACCAGCCATTACAAGAACAAGGAGAAATGATTTTAAACTGAGACAGGGGAGGTTTAGGTTAGATATTAGGAGGAAGTTTTTCACTCAGAGGGTGGTGACACACTGGCACAGGTTGCCCAAGGAGGCTGTGGATGCCCCATCCCTGGAGGCATTCAAGGCCAGGCTGGATGTGGCTCTGGGCAGCCTGGGCTGGTGGTTGGTGACCCTGCATATAGCATGGGGGGTTGAAACTCGATGATCTTTGTGGCCTTTTCAACCCAAACGTTTTTAAATGCTATACAATGTACTGCCTGGAGAAAAAAATCTTCACATATTTTAATAAGCCACTGTAACAAAAAGAGCCAGGAGAGAAAGAAACAATAGCTGTTATCAAATCCAGGATGAAGTCAAAGGGGAGTTCCCTAACTCCACCACTCCAATTGAGCAGGAAGGTAGGAGAGGGAATGTGAATAAAAAGTATGAAAAGGTATTTTTCCAGAGAATGCAATGAAGGGCTTCAAGAAACACTTCTCTCTTTCCTATGTTTCTAACTGTACAACAAAAAGTTTAGGATGCATCATTTAATCACTCTAAAACCAACAGAAAGCTATCCTTAAGCTTTTTTGCAGGAAATGTGATTTTTCTGAACGCAATACTCCTGAATATCCAGGAAGTACAACTGGTAGCACTGAAGTGCTCATATACGTGACTTTCCCCCAAATATTTATCCAGTAAGTATAAATGACTTGACCACTGACCACAATGGAAGAAAAGCTCTTGAAACACTAAATAAAACAGTTGCAACATTTTCAATATAAATTCTAACTAATCAGCTATGTGCTGTTAGGGTCCCTCCATCTTCCTAGCCATTGCCCTATCCACCAGGATCCTCATGTCTCCAAACCTGCAGCTGCTCGGTCAGCCCCAGCTCTCCAACTTCTTGCTCCATTTGTGAGAATTTAAGAAATATATCTTTGCTGTTTTCTCCAAATGCAAGGACCTGATAGCAGAAGGACAAACAAACGCCTGCCCACTGACCAACCACATGCTATCTATGACTTTAAGGAAACCTGCTCTCTGAAGAACCACATAGGAGGTAAACACGTTGCTTTCCTGGCAAGAAACCCACAGATGTTGATCACACCAGTTGGCCACATCTGAGCAGCTACAGAACCCAAAACCACTTTTTTCCCCCTCCTTTTCTCTAGAGGTCACAAATATTCAAGCAATGCATCATATGTACTAATTGGTATTATTGGAAAATATGACAACAGGAAGACTCACTCGTTTAAATGTATAAAACAGAGTGGACCCAGAAAATTAGTCAGTGTTATGGAGCCACTGCAGCCAGTGGCAAATGAAAAAAGACCAGCCTGTTAAGTGGCTGTGTTTTTCTTACATATATATACATGTAAATTTAACTACAGTTCACCGATAGTAATAGGGAACAACAGTACACAAAGGAGTTAGAATATATATATATATATATATTACATATTTTTTTAAACAGTGAAATAAAAGGCAAATGCAAGAACTTTCTACTACTGAACAAAACAGAAGCAGGAAAAAAAGGCAAGGGAAATATTATATTAGCCAAGTAAAATAAAAAGTAGCGGAAATAATTTAGGGATCAGTAGAACAGATTGATTTTCAGAGACGGAAGGCAAAGAAAGTGAGCTCAACACCTTCTATGTGCCCTCAATACCTTCTAAAATCAAGCACAAGCAAAGGTGGCCTGCAGGCACTGAGATACACTATATTGTTCTTGGTACTTGACACATTCTCCATTTTCTCTTTTTCTATTATTTTATACCATATGCAGAAATAAATATAGGCAGTTTGGTGGGTTTTTTCAGCCATATTTTATGGATTGAAAAATTCTCCTCTTTTTATCTCCAGAAACAATTTTTTATGAATAAACTTCACCTTACCAAAAATCATATTTATTAAAATCATCACAGGACAAACCTGAAATGCAGAATTAAGAATTTCTGAAAAACGAATGTTTAAAACGTTTGAATATTTCATCTGCAATATTGGAGCCCGGATGAAAGTTGGGATGGGCACAACACACACAAGAGAACAGAGATGGGGCACGTTCTCCCTGAAGATTAAACCTGTTCTCCTCCTCTGTGTTTTGGTTGTTCACTCATTCTATCTTCTATCACCAGGAATACCTTTGGAATGCCACAAGCATGAAAGATGTCACAGTGAGAACTTCCTTCTATGTGCGGCACACAGGATTAAGCTCCAGGTATGTGTCAGAAGGCCGTTTCAAGAACCTGTGACTCACAGGCCCTGTACCAAATAGCCACGGCCAGCTTTCTCCCAGCAAAATCTGCAAAGTACTTTGATCTTCATCTGTCAGCAACAGAAGAAAGGAACACTACATTGTAAATTCAACCTCAGAAGACTGAAGGTACTTACAATTTTTTTTTTTTTTGGTCAAGAGTAAGAGAGTTACTCTTACATACATACATAGTTGTCAATAATTGGCAATATTGAGCAATGCCCAGAAATCCGTAAGAAGAAGCTGAACTCCATTCTCCTAGTTACTATCCCATACATTTCTCACTTACTCTATCAGCTGCTGAAATATCTTTTCTCCAAAGTGAAATTTTTGTTTGAAAACAGCTTGGTCTGCGACACAAGCAAGTGAAAAGAAAACCTTAATTCCACAGCACTTAGATCTGTGTCATGGTTTTATGATTTTTGTTATCGGTATTTCACATCATAACATCACGTAAAGGACTGGGAGTGAAAGAATTCATGCTCCAGTTCCATGGACTGCTGATTTTCCAAGTACCTGGTTCTCAGAAGAGAACTACATACACCAGAGGACTTTGCATTTCTGGGAAGTGAAACAGCCCAAATGCCAACTGCCATGATGCACAGCCCTGCTTGCACAGGGTTAAGAGCACAGCCCTCTGGGAATCAAAACTCCTGGTGAGTTTCCCAAGGCTGTGACCAGGAGAACCTCACCTTTGTGCACAGCCTCTACCAACTTTTTTTTACCCATGTGTTTTTTGTTTGTTTGTTTTCCTGAAGAACTCTTCTTCCCCTTTGTTTTTCTTTTCTTGCATCTCTGTGTCCTGTTTCTGGCTGGAACTGGCAATGGAATTGCTGAACAACAGAAGCTGATCCAACTGTATTGCTGACTCAATCCTGAGAGCCTGTTCTCATCAGATTTCACTGCAGCATTCCAGATTTCAGTACCCAAAAATTTCAGATACTTATCTAAACCAAACTTCCTGAGGGTGAACTATCCCCAACGCTAAGACAGCAAGAGCTGGGCTGACACACATTTGAACAAGATTCCATCAGAGCACAGGAGACAGCATGCCAACTATGCTTAAAGCAATATCTACCTACATAATTTCAACTCTGTCTGACTTGGTAAATTACCCAGTTAATTGCCTCGGTATTCATATTTACACTTAAAAAAGAATACACGGATCTGAGGTCAATCATTACGCTCTTCCATTAAAAACTTTGTTTTAGGCAAATGGACTTCTGAAAACTTCCTTTATAATGTAAAATGAAACCATCTGTATATAAATTTGGGGAATTATTTTGATGTTAGTTTTATTGATATAATTACGTGGTTACTAAGATGTTTACAGTTTCAGGCTCCTAATAGCGATAAGGGTTTGTTAATGATACTCTGAAATCACAGAGAAGTCTCTTCTTTCCCTTTGATTTCAAAAGAGAAAACAAAAATTCAAAATGTGTTTATTTCCATTTCTTTAAACTTTGTGTTTAACAAAGTCTAACAGTGCAAAGGTAAGGTATCCCTTCATGTTCGCTCTGTTCTTAAAGCAATAAGAAAAGTGGTACTGCAATTACTACAGCAAAAAATAATTACAGGAAGTTAATACCGTGGTAATAACCCACCATATCTTACATAGTTCCCTGTTTGCAGTTGGAGGTGGATTTTTCCAGCTGGAATTTTGTAAAGGAAGTCTCCCACACATCTCAGAAAAAAAAGGATTTCTCAAAAGAAAGCTTCCAATCTCTTGCCATCTGAGTTGGAGAAACAGAACACAGCACTTTGTCTGACAAACCTTCCAGAAACCCAGCCGGTTTTTGAAAGCCAGTCTTCACTCTTAATATTAAAGAATCATTATCAAGGACTTGTGTGGACAACTGTTGGACCATTTGCAGTACGCAAAGTGTCCACACAGAAACAGATTTAGCTATCAAGCAATTAGTCTTTCAGAGAAACTGAAACAGAGCCAGAAGCCTTCAGCATACAGATAACACAGGGGGTAGTATCCCCAAGAGATAGACTGGTCAGGAGAAGGGGGACAGAACTATAAATTTATTTTAACTTAGAAATTGTACAGATTTAGATGCATACACTCTGCCTTCTTCATGAAATATGGTAAGCAACTAGATAAGTTCAACAAAAATCTCATTTCTGTTGAAAATAAATGTAAGTAGGAGGGTATGGGATTAAAAGTTAATGTCATCTTATTTGCTCTCTGCTTACCGTAAAGTATGTCAAGAATCTTTTTTCCTAATTTTTTTTTTTTTTGCTCCATTTGACCTCCTAAATGGATGAAATCTACTAGATCTTGTCAGAGTTTCAGTAAGAAACACAGAATGAGAGGTGAACCCAGTAATTAAATATGTCTAATGGCTCCCTGATCATTTAAAATCAAGGATGGATTTACCACAGCAGAATCAAGATAAGAGAGTCCAAAGGAATGGTATAGAATAAGAAACCAGAAACTTCTACACTTTCCCTTGAGGATGGCAAATCAGTTTTAGAAAAAGTGTCAAAAATCATACGGCACAAAAGTCTTGGAAAGGATCGACTGAAGTAGTTAAAAAGAAAAACAACCCTCAGGAACGGCCTGTTGGGTTTTCATCAAGTTAAAAGTATGCCATAGCCAGGAGGTAGCTGTGAACAAAAACCCATGGCATGCAGGAAAGTTCTCAGTTTCTCCTCTGGCAAGCGTGCTTCAAGGCAGAACTTATAAACACCGTGGGGGAAGGGAGAAGACAAAGTTCCAGAGCATTTCTGAACCATTTTGCAAGTGTTTTGCACAAATGGAAGTTGAGTTGAGGAGATTACTTTTGCTCACCGTGAAGGCCACACCAATGACAACTAGCAGGAAAAAATCTTCAAGAAAGTAGGTGTTAACACGCAGTGGCACACGGCCTTCTTTATGCAGGGAGGATGGTGAAGAAAATAGTGTCAACAGTGTGGTGATTTGTCTTAACGCTCAGTACCACCTTCAAAACAGATAACACACGTGGTTATTAAAAGGAACACAAACACAATGTCACACAAACACGACAGATCTCTTCTGCAAACCACAGCTTCACAAACATGCAGCTTTGATTTTACAAAAAGTTCTGGACTGAAGTGATATTCAAGAGGTGAGTCAAACAAGTACAAGGCGGGGTGGTTTTACCTGGCCTTGTGCTGACAACATTGCCACCTTGAGCCCCAAATGGGAAGAACACAGGCAAGCTATGCCAGCTACAGGCATGCCATAGTGAGCTCTAAGGCACCTGCCACCACAGTGCACCAAGCACCTCCATGCAGTCAAAGACATCACTGAGGCACCAGTAAGTGAGGACCAAGCTCAGTCTTCCACTGGATTTGGAAGACTTGATATATTTTTAAGTGTTTTTCCCACCACTGACCTTCATCAGAACATCTGTGTGGGTAGAGATTTCTCAGAGAGAACTATGTCTTCATGTAATTTTAATGTTATCTGAAACAGTCCTACCCTTTGAGGTTCAGTCCTGACCTGCACCACAGTTAAACACCTGTGCAGTTAGGTCTCCAGTACCACTGAGAGATCACAGTGCTTAAAAGCCCTAAGTTAGGATATATTATTTGGTTTTATTTTCATAGAATCATAGGCGCATAGAACAGCTTGGATTGGAAGGGACTTCAAGGACCGCTAAGCTCCACCCCACCCCCAGTCAATCATTTTCAATATAAATGATTTAATTGACACAGTTTCCAGTACAGTCCCCCAAAGAAACTGTGGGACAACTAACTCAGCAAACAGAAGGCAAATATAGTCAAGCGAAAACATTCTTTATCAAGCAGTAAAAGCAGCATAATGTTTAATGCATCACCGGTGTGACTGCCTATGTAACTTCTGACATAGCTTTGGAAGCTAAAGCAAGCCAAAGCAGAAGTTCCAGGCAGGACAGTACCACATCTCTCCGAACCCAGATCAAGGATCTCTCATTCCAGGCTACAGCCTTAACATATTTATTTATGATCACACGCAGTTTCAGTCAAGAGCAATAACAAACCACGCACATCTTATTTTGGAAGAAAACACTGTCTACGCCAGGGTGCAAAAAGGACAAAGCCAGGCTCTTTTCAGTGGTGCCCAATGGCAGGACAAGAGGCAATGGGCACAGACTGGAACACAGGAGGTTTACTCTTACTTTAAAAAATAATTCAACGTTGCAATCAATACCCACATGAATTTAGAAAATGAGTATTGAAGATTTCATCTAAATAGACAGAGGGAGGCTTTTCAGGTAAGAGCTACACACACTTCCAAAACTCAGACCTCTTCCATGAAGGCAATCCTAAACATGCACAGTTTACCTATAAGGAAGATTCAGTCACGCTGGTAAAGCTCAGAAAGAGAATACTTTAATATACAGTCTAGTCTAGGAAATAATAACATTCTCTCATGTGTTCCCTTCCCACTCCCCCCCCCCCAAATGTCCTATCTATATTTCAGTTGTTAAAATAATTTTTTCTCTTCTTTTCCTCTAACTTAAATTGGTGCTAAGGGAAATTTCAGGGTAACTAGAAAACCCTAAGTGATTCCATTCTTAAGTGAAGGCCCTCACAAAAAAAAAAAACACACAAAAAAAAACAGGAAATAGGATATTATATCCATATCTGACGTGATCAGCAACCAAAGCCAATTCTCAAGGCTTCAGTGGACTGTTTTCGAAGTTGTTCATGTGATACGTTGATGTTTGTTTTCAAAAGAGGTTTAATTTTGAGTATAGCTAGCAAATGTCTCCCTGCTATATAGTAAGGTGGGAAGGTGAATTGGAGTCAAATATCTCCCAGCTAGATTAAATAACCACCACACAAGCAGCTTCTCAAAACTGTAAGCAATGAGTGTCAGCAAAAAGAGGCTGCAAGAAACAAAGATAGTCTACTTATTTTTGTGTGAGAGATAGTAGGTAAGGAACGCTTGGGAAGGTGGTAAAAAAAAAGTATCCTATTCTCTATAAAAATTTTTCAATTAGTTTCAAGAGTAATTGTTATGCTGATATACACTGATACGTCGTAAATCTGGGATCCTTTATAGCTACAAAAGCTTTAAGTTCCAGCAACAGCTCATATCAATAAAATCCATCGCTTACTCAGTCTCTACATTCATAACACGCAAAATAGCACCAGCCCTATTAAATTAATATTTATGACAAGCTAGGAGAATCAGAAGACAAGCAGTAATTGCTAAGACACAACCATGAGCACAAGTCCCATTTAATTGCACTGCTAAGTTTCTCAAAAATGAACCTCAACTCCAAGAAATGGAACATGCAGGGCAAACACGATCTGCCATGTGGGGAAGACAAATTACAACACCATCAATTAAATCTATGGTTATATGCTGAATCTAAGGTGCTCTAAATTCAAGTGTTTTCATTTTGTTGTAGCATGCAGCATTCTGGCAGCTATTCTGCCAGGTTTTGGTGTTTTTTTGTTTGTTTGTTTGGCGGGGAGGTGGGGGAGAAGGGCAGGAGTAGTTTAAAGTTATGATCAAGAGCAACCATCCCAACAACACTTCAGAGATGACAAATGGAGGCATTTCCTTACAGCCGCAGTTTACAATTATAAGGTATTAGCTGAAGATGTGGACAGACTTGGACTTGCACTAACTCATGTATTGTGAACAGCAGCAGCTTAAAGGTGGAGATGCAGTCCTCTCCTTTACGCCAGCCACAGACTTTGACTATAGACACTGATCTCCCGAGGAAAACAATGGAAAGGCCAGCACCAAGCCCAGCACCATGATCTGCTCTACAACAAATACATGCTATTTATTAAAAAAAAAAAATAAAAATAAAAAAATAAAAAGCCAAAACTTAAGAAAGGGGGAGATAAGGAACAATCAAGACTAGAAACATCTACATAAACGTTCAGTAGGCGTCTTAACTCCTTTAAGAAACAGAGAGAAATGACAGGTACCATTTCTGGAGTCTTCAAGAGGTTAAAGCAAAAAAGAAAAACCTGTGACACATTGGCAAGCATTGGGGTTTTTTTGAGCCACACCAGTGATTCGGCTTTCAAAACGCACAGTGAATCCCTCAAAGGTAAAATTAATGGTTGTACACCACTTCTAGTGTCCTGGATACTGTCTCTGATACTTCTGCTGGGAGATGTTTGGTCTGCCAGAGAGTTGAGCTGGCACAGTAACAAGAGGAATACTTTTCAAGACATCTCAGGAAGCTGTCAAAAGAGTCTACAGCTGAGGGAGGAGTAACATATTGCAAATTGCATGGTTACTGTTGAATCAGAAGACTAGTAGGAAGAGAAGCTCTGACAAACACATAAAAGACTACACTAAATGTTTCACAGTTGAATTGCTCTATATACCAAAGGCAAGTGTTGTTGCTACCACAAATATAAATGCAGGGGCATTTTTTCCATGAGCTTTTACTACAGTGAAATCAATCTACCTGGTAAAAACTAACAGCAAATTCCACCCCACCACCCCCCACATAGCAGAAATGTTTGAAATACTGCATTTGGAGAAATAACTTTCCATTAGTTTGAAATTTTTGAAAGCAACATACTATTTTTTTTAAAATAATTGTTATTTTCTTCTTTAATTATTATTTCTCCTAAGACTATAGTCACTAACCTTTGCTTACCTACAGAGAAATATGACATTTGAGAAAAGAAGTCTGAGACAGCACACCTCCATGTCAAGTGGAACCACCAGCCATGACAGTTTAGGAAACTCAGACCTCATCCACCTCATTATCCATACAGAACTGCACAAGCATATTTGGTGTGAGAACTCACTGTGATATGCAATATCCAGCATGTTCAAAGCCCAACAGAACCGCATGTAAAAATGTTTATCCTAACTGCATACCTACCATTACAGTAGCACATCACACCCTCCCAGAGTTAAGCGCCGTTCTTTTCAAGCTGCTTCTCCACAGTGAAACTATGGAAATGCACTGTATTCCACCAAGTTAACACAGCGCTGCTGGACAGCAATTCAACAAGAGGAAACCCCATTTTTCAAACTGTACACTTTTAAAATGATCACTGATAACCACTTAAACAAACCCATTCACACAGGCAGAACTTGCTCTTCAGTGGTTAAACTACTGCAGGAACTTTGGCACACGTCCTTTTTACAAATTAAGTATTGTTTTACACGTCCCAAATGTGTTAGTCATAAACATCAGCAGAGGGATACAATCGCAACTTTTTAATAACCCTGCATTAATTCTGAACTTGTTCATCTGAACTGAGTTTGTTTTTCCTTCATGACTGGATAAAGCAGACTGCAGATTTGTGCTGTGCCAGGTCTTGGCTCCATCAGTTGCTCATTAAATGAGATCTGGAATTCAGTACTGGAGTGAATGCACATGGGAACTCATGTGAAGCTGCTCATATATCATTGATAGCTCGGTTGCTAACACAGAGTTTATCCAAGACCGTACATTTTTCGTTGACATGAACAAAGCTGTTCACCATCCTCTGTTTTTGACGTCAGTGGACAACTACCCACTAACAGTATCTGTCACTACAAAATGCTTGGAATTTCCTCACTCATAAAAGCTGGAAAATTTCAACTACATTATTGGATTTTAAAGACAACAGTATTTAGTGAATATTAGGATAGGACATTTTCATTCTCACTGACTTTTTTCCCCCCCAGTATCTTGAAAATTTAAACAGCATCACAGATTCTAAGGAATAGATATTAAAAACACCTCTTTTCTCTTCTGTTCCTAAAGAACATGCTCTCAAATGAATGCTAATTACCCAACATACAACCATCATGGCAAGGTACTTTAGATTTTTCCCATAAACTGGACACAACAACCATTTTGGTAGGATAAATATTGGACTGTACCTAGTATTTAACAGAACTGTAGAAAAACAATCCTCTAGCAGAAGCTATTTATTGCCTTTCTTCTACACCTCCTTTATTCTTCCAACTGCAACGGCCTCCCGTGGTCACTCATTCTGGTGGCAGCTCCCTTTGGAGCACAGTGTGACTTCTCAGGAACAAGGCACTAGGCTGGTTTCAGCCAGGGCTGTGCCGGCAGAAGGGTGGCTAGCCTTCATAGCCCTCCAGAGCCTAAGAGCATAACAACTGTCTGTGTATACGCAATAAGGACATCCATCTTGACAAAGCCACATATTTTACCTCTGCTGGAGGCTTTCCTACTGATAAGAACGCATTTCAACCTTGATCTAAAAACCAAGCTGTGAAGCTGCTGCTTCACAAACACATCCCTCGCTTCTGAACCCCCCAGTTTAGCTGACAGCAAATCAATGTATATAAAAAAAAAACACCCAGCTCAACATTGGTACAATACAATGTAAAGTCCCCTTTTCTCAGTATGTCAAGATACCATCATCTAGTAATCCAGAAAGAGCTGTGTTTAAAACCCAGATTTCATCTTCTGTGGATCTCTGGAAGTACTGTCTTCTTAAGCCTCTCAAGTTCTTCAAATGCGTTTCTGTTCTTTCTCCACAACAACCCCCTTACAGAGAACAATTATTTCATTTTAGTTTTTTAGGGTACTAATCTTTGAGGTATGACATTCATCTAATACTTCTATAGAATAGTTACAAAAATAAAGAATTCCATCTCATTTAAAGGACTGATCATGTTCTTACGTTTGTTATACACGGCAGCCCACATCTGAAATGCCAGGTATGTTGCCTCAGGTGGTTGTGACAAATCAGAGAAATGGCACAGATGAACTGTTCTCCCCTAGGAATCCAAGCTCTGTAGGTCTGTATTTTTATGATACATCATTTTAAAACTTAACTGCATATAAAGGAAGATAATTATGCATTGATTTGACTACTAAGAAATGGCTCTTTTTTAAGGACACAAAACAGGATATTCTGGAGCAGCTCTACAGAACCAACTTCATGTGAGGAGATAGAAAAGATCAAACTTATTTTTAAAAAGAGAAAAATGAGTAAATCAAACTGGATTAAACTAAAGTATTGAAGAAACATTATCAAAAGCTTGTTAAAGACAACTTTCCGTTCATAAAAAAGTATATACGTATTCTTATTCCTAAGAATTCAGCTATTTTTGAGTGACTGTAATAGGAAATGTATATCCTAACAAAAAATATGAACACTTGTAAGAAACCTGCAGCTGTTTCAAATTCTGAAAGGAGCTTCAATTTCCACAATTGCAGCATCTCTGAAAAGCATTTCCAAGCAGATGACATGATACGATCTTTGGCTCGAAGGCCATTCCCCTATGTACTTTAGACACAGTGCCCACACTGGCTTTACAACTCTGAAGTTTTGTAGAATTTTATCTTCTGAGTGAGCCCTGTGCTGCTTATCAGGATTCTCCCGCTCTGCTATTGTACATCTTCAAAGAAAGAATGTAAAGACAGAGCTAACATCCTTCTGATGGGAGGGATATAATTCTTGATCTTTTTCTCTCTTTTTCATCTGTTTGAATATTTATGTGTGTGTTTGTATACGCAGATATCTATTTATAAATGCTTAGATTTCAAAAGAAGACAGTGAACATACATCAATTTTGTCTAAATGATCAATCAAGCATTCAAAGAAGCTGCCTCCCTAAGGAGCAAGTAGGAAAACTGAGTTTATGCAGAAGATGTTGTTTCTATATGTCGAACCCATGTTTACATTATTTCTTTTGTGGAACAAGGAAAAGATATGGACTTCTTGTAGAACAGCAGTTGGTCATTTCTGTAACACACAAAGTCCAGGACCTTACTTCCACATGATTCTGTGGCAATGAGTTATTCTCTAACAGCATTCTTGAATGCTTCCATTGACCAGTGAGAGAAGCAGTGATTAAAAAGTCTGTATATTCATCAAATGGAGGGCAAACACTTTTTAACACCAGTTACACTGGTTGAAAATACCTATTTTTATTCCCTACATTTTAGCTCACTCTTACTGCTCATCAAGACTAAGCTAAGATCATGCAGTAGGTATTAAGACAATGCTAAAATCACAGAGACGTACCCATTTATGTTAAGCCTTGCTGTTAAGCCAATGAAACAGCCTACAGCATACCCAGGATAATTTTAAAGCAGTAGAATGTTTAAGTTCACAAAGCTAGATTGTTTCCATACATAAACCTTTTCAGAGCTCGCTTGGATGTTATTCATACCAATGACCTACCTTAAAGAACTTTCATCATAGTTTTCATTACTTTACATCAGCTGATTTGCAGCGATGTTTTGTGTGAGCTCTTCTTGGCAGTAAATGTATAATAATTTGAACTCTTTAAAAGCTCTTTCAATGAGGAGATCCTGATTCTAGTGTAACACGAGTAGAAATGAGAAGTTCACATTAAACACTTTCACAGGCACTGGAACACTTTCAAAGCTGAGTAATTATGAATCCCCATGGTTTCACAGGTTAAGAGAAATCAACGTATAACTTTCAAGTTACTTGCTGATGTCATCAAATTAAGCATTTTATATACTTCCCATATTGAGTTCCTAAAATAAATTGTTTTTAAACAGAGAATTTTTATAGAGAATTGAAGCTGTCCAGCCACATATCCTGTCTTCTGCAGTTCTTAAAGGTCAGTGTTTGCAGACAATATAAGAAAAGAGCACAAACAGGTACTTTCCTTCTCATACTTTCCCAGGCATCCAGATATCAGCAACACGTGAACCTCCTGAGCTAGAGATCATCGTGTTTAGTTGGTATGGATGGATCTCTGAGCCTATCCAAATCACTCTTGGTATGTTATTTTCAATGACTGCATGAATATCGACATCCTTACAATAGTTTCACTTCAGAAATACACACAAAACTTTTTAAAGTTGTTAAATTACATAAGGAAAAGAATTTGCAGTATTTTCTTCAGGTTAATTTATCTTGAATACTTGTCAGTAGGCGTGCCAAAGAGCAGAAGGCTGGAATAGCTGAAGGAAACTATCCTCAAGCTCTACTGTCAGCTGAAAAATATACACTCATGTCTCCACATCATTTTCTTTAGGTATGCTAATTTGTATTCTATTTTTTTTTTTTTTTTACAATAAACAATCGAACAAAAAAAATTCTAGGAAAACTGAAGTCATAAAATCATCTCCAGTGGAACTTAGAGGCCTTTCTTCCCATTCTTATGTGTCTTGGAAATGTCAAGCAATCTTCACTTTTTGATGAATATATATTTCTGTGAAGTGAATAAAGGCTTAGGAATCAATTAACTCAGCAATGAGCTTTTTTCTTTTCCAGCTGCCAGAAACACTTGAAAATTCAGAATAAGTTTGTAAAAATTATGGAGTATCATTCAAATTCTTAACTCAAGAAGTTGTTCAGGCACTGTGATGACAATCAATGGCAAACCTGCATAGACAGGGCTGCTTTCTTGTCTGCTGTGTTCCTAGCTGGCCAGGCACAAGCCACCTCCAGCCACAAACACAATCGCTTTCATGTGATGCATCCAAGTTAATGAGCTTTATTTAAATACAGCATTGAAATAATACCTCAATACCGCCACAAATGACAGCAGGCTCACATCGGACAACTCAGAGGACAGGTAGCTGAGTTCTTTGTTCCCCCAGACACGCTGGTTTTAAAATGCTAATCAGCTTAATAGAGTTTTCCCTATAGCAAGTGACCAGTGTATTATGTGCCCTAAGATACAAAGCATTGATCTGAAGAAATCCATGTTCAGTTACAGAGAAATCCAGGCTCAATCCTGCAAATTCTTAAATAAATCTCCCCTGAAGTCAGTAGGGCCACTCTTATGAGGAATGTCCAAGTTGATAAAATACTTACAACTGGCTATCTGCCAGTATTTTAATTTTTAAATTAATTGGCTTGCGTTCTAGTGCTTAAGTATTATGAGATTCTGTATGCAAACAAATACCAACAAACACATCAACTACTATGTAAACACCGTCTCCCAAAGGACTTATGCAAGTCTCCTGTCTGAGACACCTCACATACCAAGCTGTGCACTAAGTTCCCAGCATACATAATTAAAAAAGCAAAGACTAATACTGAAAAGGCTCTAAGATGATGCATTCAAGCTTTGCTCACAAACACAACCACATATCGAAGCCAGCAGTCCATGCATCTCCTACCTTACCTACCTACTCAAGAATACAATCTGAAAGCACAAAAGTACGTATGTATAAGAACATAGGTCTGATGTATAAGATTGAGAATATCACAAAATCCAATACTCCAGACGGGAGAGCATTTTATCAAACAGTATTTGGTTTTGGCAATGGAAGTACAAATTCAATACAAAGTAATAGAAACTACATTTCAATGTTAAGAGCTCTCAAGAGTCCAACAGAATAGAAACTTGGAAATGTAATAGATGAAACTTCCACTATGTGTACAAGTCCAATTTCCCAGTAATGTAAACTAAAACTGCCAAATAATAATCTAAAACAAAAACGTCCCCCACATCTCCTGCCAGTAGGTTTACTTTAACGATATCCAGCCCAACTTATTTTCACTTCTCTTTCAGTGAACAGAGACAACTGACATTCAGATAATACCTAAACAATAGAAAACAGGACTAAAGCTGAGATATCATGACATTTTCACCTTATTTGATTAGTAGAAAAGTGCCTTCAGAGCCCGGAAAGCAACTCTGGAGACTCAGACATGCTCCGTGCCAAAACATTCTCCTTTTACGAAATAACCCTTGGCTTACGTTAAAAGCACATCCTCCTAAGAAAACCAACAAACAAACAGAAAAACACACTAAGAAGTGGGATAGCAATGAAGTTTTCCCACGAAATCTCACTTTACATATATACAGGAATGAGTTTTTATGTCCACAGCACCTAAGAACATTTTTCAAACAGATGAGAATACCGCACTCATACAACACGTTATAGATGCGTGTTGTCTGTAAAGGATTTTATCAATGCAGAGTTGCATCTTCCCTGAGCACACAGGGAATAACCCAGAGCAGTTCAAGACTTCCACACGGCAAATTTACCAATAGCAATTGTTCAGTAAAAGAAAACACAATTTCAGTCATATCCTAACTAAAATGGCTTTGCTAGTACTGAAATCTTTGTTAGGTCCAAGATCCCCACTAAAAGATACAGCCTCGTGGCAGCATCTTGTGGTATAGAAACAACCTGAAGAGAAAAAGGTAACTAAGGTAGACATTAGAGACATAATAAGAAAGTAGGAGGAAACAAAGACAAGTTTAAAGCATGTAATGAAGCTCCGAAGAAAAGGGAGATGAGACCAAACAATGGCACCTTGAGGACTGGAAGGAAAAACAAAAACAAAAACCAGTGACATTTCACATCAGAGTAGGATTTTATTTCTATTCAGCTGTATTCCTCTGGCTATTGACCTATTTACATCTCACCTATCAGCACTTGCATCTGTAGCCCCAATGAATTCCAGATTCTTTATATTCCTTTAATTTCTGGATCTCTTTCAACAAGACAAGTGAGAAATTACAGGTTAGGGAATCCAGAAAAGATTCGCAGCTATCAATAAAGATCTTAAAAAATAAATATGGGCCTTTGCAAAATAGCAAAGAGTATTTTGGAGAAAAAAAAAAAGAAAAACTTTCAGATAATGAATGCTGAACTGTAAGAAGAAAAGTATCTCCTATTTAATAATTTGTGTGAGAGAGAAGAGTAATATCCCCACTTCCAAGTTTTACTGATTTTTTCTTCATTGAACATTCAGACCTTCCCAGCCGCAGATGCCAACAAGCAGTTACTTTACTAGAAATCTCAGCACTCTATGCTACCCCTTAAAACCAGGAAACTAACCCAGTTTAGGAGAGTCACAAAGCAAGACCAAATATTTTAGAGAGTTCTGAAAAAAGGTTAACTAGCTGCTCTGAAGAGAGATTTGGAGAACTGAAGACATTGTTGGCAGCAGCAGTGTGAAACCATCAAGGTGTTTACCAATTCCATAAGAAAACAGTGTTCATCTCTCATTTATTTTTTTCCCCATTTTGAGCTGGCACTGTCTTCGCTGAGTGCTATACAGTTAACACAGACTTGTCCACTGAAACATTATCCCCACACTAACAGCAACAGATGAGCATTCCTGAACTACTTTGCAACGAGAAAGTATGCACTTTATTGGCCTTATCATTGATAAGACATTGCTCATGCCTTTCTATCACTCAAAACACAAAAATATTAAGTGAAAGTCAAACTGAAGCCCCAAGCAACACTAGAGGCATTAAAATACACATTTAGTCGTTATCTCAGCTATCTTTAAGGTATCTGTCAAAGTCTCTCAGGCTGGCAGAGACAGATGAGCAACCACAAGACAGCTCTGTTCCGCACCCTTCAAGCTCTTTTCTACAGCAATGCAACAAGCACAGTACCTGCAGCCCCCTAATTCAGCAGTACTACAGCAAGCCTGACCAGTTCTCTCTCTACTTACCATGGGGGATAGATGTGGATGACATCCTGTGGCCTACTCTTCAGGTGAGCTGCTGTCTCTCTTGCAAAAAGGACTTTAAGTATTGGTTCTCTTGTATGGATGACAAGGTCTCTGGATGAAACGATAGCAGGAGACTCTTCCAGCTGCTGGCAGATGGCAACTTGTATCATACACTCCTCAAACATTTCTAAGATCTTCACAATTAAAACACCAGATTTATCTGCAAATTTGAAAAAAAAAGAATGCAGTGTTTGGATAAGGAGAATTCTGGCACAATGAAGATGCATGTTCTGCTCTCTCCTTTTCTTTCTGATCTGCAAAAAAGCCACATATGAGCATAATACACCTAAACGAAGTATTAAGCATTCACACCATGTAAAAGGTGAGGAGGCATTTGCCCTCCAATCTAAGACAGCAACCATTAGGTACAAAGAATCTAAAAGCAGCATTTCACATTCAGAGACAGTGTGGAAAAACACAGAGTAAGATATATACACTAAAAGCAGCTATTGCAAAACCGGTTATCCATTTTATCAGTCTGCAAACAGGAGAGAAGCAACATGAACATATACCAGCATTCCTACAGTCTGATTCTATACACTTCTGTCTGTGTAAAAAATTACTTCTAGCTCCCTTTGCAGTCTGCACAGATCCACTCAGACAGACCTGGGTCTGTTCCTTTCATGTAAGATTTATTCTCTTTCTCACCTAACTCCACTCCAATTTGCACTCTGATCACTGGTATTGTTATCCACCTGCTAAACGCTGCTATCATCAGCGGGGAAAGGCACGATGCTATAGAACAGCAGCAGCAGTACCCCCAAATTCTACTATTTTTGATTCACAAGTTGCATTAAAAAAACCACAGTATCCCAAGAAAAACAGCTGATATAAATTATCATCTTCCCACAGCAAAGCAGAAAGAGGGGTGGAACTGTGAACGTGGTACTGGAACTTGACAACAGAGCTGTACTAGTTATTTGCTTGTTTACTTTAAGGCCCATTTCACAATTGAGAATGCCTTTCCTTTGGAAAATAAGTCAAAATATTTTAGTTTAAGTTTATGAGAAACTTCAGAACAAACTAATGACCCAGCCCTTTAGGAAACCCCAGACCAAAGAAACTGGGTTCTAAATCCTTTCGGTTTTATTTAATGTGTTCAATTCTATAAAATATATACTTTTTTTTTTTTTTGCCCACTTTATATTCCCATGTCTTTATTACATTTTATGCTAGAACTGAAATAAAATCGTTTTGAAATATAAAACCGAAGTTTTCTCAAAACCACTTTTCTTTAAACCAATTTTTCATCACACGCAACATGTTTCTGCAAAGCATTGTTTCTCATGAACTGGTATTTTCCAGCAGGATAAAAGGTTCCTCCAGGAATTCCCCCATGCAATATATGTGAGCCATTTCTGTCCAAATCATTACAGCTTGACCTCCCTCTCCAGAGCTGCAGAGCAGGAGTAAGAGAAACAACGCTTTCTGCCAGACCCTTTTTGCCGAGTTCTTTGAGATCGACTGATGAAGAGAGATGGATGCCACCACTATCAATCCTCACCACTGTCACCTTCTTAGGGAAAGCTCTAACATTGCACTGTCCCTCCAAATACTCTGCTGGCTAAGGTCTGCTTAAGTGCATACATCTGCTCAATGTGAGCATGGACTAGTTTTCTGTCCCTAAAGGCAAGGATTTAGAGTATTCACACTTGAATTACACTTTGCCTGACTAGCTCCAATTGTAGTCCTCTGTCAACCCCAAGTCATCTGGCATGCATAAACAAATTGTCCCAACCACAAAAATCTCAGCCTCCCAAGTAAGCAAAGTAAGTGAACATTTACCTCTACTCAGACTCCACAATCTGAATTTTCACCCACTTTAAAAACAAATGACAAAATTTGTCAGCTTCAATGACGAAGCACACCAGCAGTCTTAAATATATATATATAAAAACAGCCTAGAACTTTTCATCACTTCTGAACAATCCGTTTCTCGTGCAAAATTTTATGAAAATTCTTACTGGCCAATGACGTATGTGTAACGTTACTCAGATGATAAACCAGCTTGAAGGAATCACTGTAAGACAGAATGACAACGTAATACTTTTGTTCAAAATATCCCCGACTAGAAGACAGTTAAAAATGCTAGCTTTATCAAAAACTTCATCTATATGAAAATCCCACAAAGGATCTTGGAGAAAAAGCCCTACGATACTGACATCTCTCACAAGCCAACGTTGGCCTGAACACTAGGAGCTGATACTAAATGAAGCAGAATGCCTCTGCATTAAAAGCAACATAACTTCAACAACAATCCAAGTCTTAAACTTGGCACACGTACACATTCTACAGAACCACAATCTATTTGTTTATTTAGATGCACAGCGATAGCTTAATTTAATTGCTCAAATTATTATTACTGCTGCTGATAGAATGCTTTCTCGAACAACATAGCAAAGTATTTTGAATTTTTGGCACGTGATGAAACATCAAAGGTCAGAATGTAGCTTTATTTTTAACTCATTTGGCTCCTGCTTTGTTATGCCAATCAAACATAAATCAAACGTGCTGCTGCACACTGAAGGGAGAATTTGCGTGTGAGAAGATGGGCTGGATCACTGCAACTCCTACAGCTTCTAGAGGAGCTCACTCGTTTGTTCACTCGTGTGAAAACCTTGCCTTAAGGTTTTGCAGTATCCTCTCTCAGCCTTGGATAATTCACAGAAGTTCTCACTTGATAAAGACCTCATTCACTTCGTTTCACTCATAAAACAAATACAGTCTAAGAAACTGAAACCTGCAGATGTGCAGTTTTCATGGCAACATCCAATATTAAAAACTTTTGAGCAGTAACTGTGGTGCAGTTGTGCCCATTCCTACACTGCGTATTTCTTCATGCCTTACACTGCTATTTAGAGCACACGGATTTCCTTCTCCACTGTTACTTTTTTCCAAAAATCAGTGAGCTAAACCTGCTAACAGTAAAGTCACTGAAGCACAAGAGCGAACACTAGGAAAAGAAAAGAAGAGATGAATAACATAAAGGGGAGGGCACAAAGGGACAGAGGGACAGTTACTAAATGCTCTTTCTAATGACAGACCAACCAGGATGGATTAATCGAGTTTGACTAAATTGCAAATAGCATCCAACTACTTCTCATCACCTGTAATGTCCACGTTGGACTGTCCTTGAGAAGCTCCTTCAGGACCCAGAGAAGGAATAAGAACTGCAAATACCTATGGAATGCTCATTTCAAAAACTTCGCTTTACTCACATGAAGGTAACATTTCTTCTCCCATTAAAAGACAAGTTACCATGCACATTCATAAAGAGTGAGTACACACTTGTCCAGATGCATTTAAAAATCCTTCACTCAAGCAGCAATTTGAGGACTGCTTAACAAAGTCCATCTTTGGTGCCAGATGCCTTTCCAACAGCACCCTGCAGCAGTCTTCACGCAGTTGGTGGAAAAGTTAAAAGACATACACTGATACAGACTTAAGGGTCATTTGAAGTATCTGGACCCATGAATACGAAGAGAGTTTATTCATTCCAGGGGCACAAAGTGTAAAGTCAGTCCCTGATACATAAAGTCTGAGTTGTCATGAAAAGAGAGAAAAGCACTGACATAACTGGTTGAGTATGGACTTTGAAGGTGCATTTAGGTAGGACAACTTGCTTCCTCTAAATGGCATCATTTAAAAGGAGAGGAAATCTGCCATCAGAGCTTGTAACACTCCCTCATCAAGGAGTTTTGCATCAAGGCCAGAAACCTTCAGAAGAAGATGCAACAACATGCTAGCAATTAGTCATCCAAAAGGTACTCCAGTCCTCCTGTGACCAACAGGAAAAAAAAAATCAAGTCCCAATGATGAGCTGGGTCAGCTTTCACCTGAAACGTCACATCAGCCCTTTGCAGAATGCTTCACCATGATAAGTGTCAATCATTGGACGGAAATCATTGCTAGATGAACTGTGATGAAACAAATGAATTCCTTCAGATCTCATAGATGGAAAGAACTTCAGACTCCTCAGAGACAGATGAAGAAAGCATCCAAAACCAGGCAAACAGAACACCAACAGCTTACTGCTACTGCTAGCTGAATCTGAGAAATCACAAGGAAATATCTTTTTGGAAATAGTAATAATTGAATAAATCTGGCATCTCAGGCATCTTTGGAACTCCTCAGCCACAAGAACCTTGGGCATTCTTTCTGGAAAAAGAAAAAACTGACATTTCACTAGATTGCTCTGGAAGTAATGCCTCATTTATTCCCATGGAAACTACAACAAGCACGAAGAGTACAATAACACCTCTTGCTAGAGCAAGTTCTCAGCTACAGAACACTATTTTTTAACATAGTCACCACCATTAGCTATGCACTTCCACCAATAAACAATAGCCTACGTGCTGCACTCAAAAATCTGCACGGCCACCTGGAACATGGCTTTTTTTTCACTTCACTGTCACCACTGCTGAAATGCACCACCTACCGCCTCACTGCGCCAACATCCACTGTTTGGTCTCCATAAACATTCAGCAAATGTTGATGAACATCAATAGGCACCATTTTTTCAGCATGGAAGAATTCAATTCCACATGTTTGCTCCATACACGTTCCCATGTCAGACACCACTGTGTCAGACTGTTCCTCTGCTGCCATCTCTCACACGGCAACAAAACATTACCAAATGTTGGCAGGAAGGTTCAACCTCTACTGCCATACCACCACCATCTGCCTCGGGTGTCATGGGCCAACATAATAAAATAGGAGGTACTGCTTTCAGAGCAGCCCTCATATGTGCTTACAATATGGAGCTGTTCTGATCATGAGTTCAGAAAAGCAACCAATAACAGTTTCTTGGTAGGAAGAAAGAAGTTATTCAGAACTACTAAGAACGTAGTTACTATCTCTGGTTCAGAAAGACCCTGAGTCAGAGATCTTTGCAAGTTCAGAGAATACTCTGTGAGAAATACCATGATACCATGAAGTATTAACTATTTTTCCTAGGCATTCTGCTAGCTCTTGCCACTGTCAGAAAGAGGATTCGAAGCTACGTGAATTTTGGGTTTGTCCATTTAGCAAATTTGCTTTCATGTCTCCAGTTAATTATTTACTTTCAGATGACCTCTGGGACATTGGTATCTCTCTCCAATATGAAACCTGGACATGAGGTAGCCCAGTTTATCCATAATGTTATTTCAGACATCTGGGAGATGAACAAACCCTGGTAAGTTCCTTTCATTTGTTTCTTATTTCAGTACACAGAGTGATGCTGCCCTTCAGTATATACCACAACAACAAAACATGTTTTAATACAACACATGGCAGATGTTCCACATTACCCTGAGTTCCAGAAGGATTAAAAATGAAAGATTCTCTGTTCCTTTGGAGATCATGGACCTTGAGATGTCAAACATTTTAAAAACTTGAACATGACTCCACAGCCTGAGTGAAGGCCCACAACAATTTTCAGACCTAACAAAGTGGCTTTACAGATGCATATATTTAAGCCACGGAGCCACTCCAACACTGAATGTACACGAAGGATGCACTGGCCATGCCAAAGGCAGCTTCTAGAGACATTAAGAAGAGAGCTAGTCTGTTTTCACTTTATCAACCAAGGAGAACTCTTGAGAGAAGAAAAGGAAAAAAACTGAGGAGCACAGTCTTAATAACTAGAAGTAAAATAAAATTACATTCAGACATTCTGGCTTCAGTGCCCAAAATACAACTCTGCAGTTTGCTTTAATAATTCTGTAACTATCAATGAGAAAAAAGTTATGACTTCTTGAGAACTGCATATTTTGTTGCTTTTGCTACACAGTGATGAGACTACAAGCACAGGGTCCACGGGACTGACGTGGAAAAAACACCAGATATTGACATCAACAAGACTACATGCAGTTTCAGATTGCTCACATGAATGTTGCTAAAACATTACTGTTCAAATGCTCAAAAATAACTCCTGTAGCCCTGAATGGAAAGCCCTCATAACGAACAGGTTCTCTTTACAGTAAGATGACAGAACCCTGCTAGTGGTCCACACAAGATCAACAGAATGAAGACAAATGCTTGGGAAGGACAAACTGGTATGTGTAATACTTCTCAGGTTCTGAGGAGAAAGCAAGGGTGGGGTTAATTTACTGTGTTCTGCATGATTGGAATGTGCTAGCTGGGACACCCAACATGCCTCTGCGCATGTTAACTCAAGCTTGTCATGGTTCCAAGGGAAAGGAAGAAGAGCTTCCAACACCAGGCGTTCCTCAGAAGTCATGGCACTTTGTGTTGCCTTCACTGTCTGAATAGAAACCCTCCCCATCTAGAAGACAAGCAGAAGGGGACCTGTCTCCACAGAAGCAACAATAACAATAAAGGGGAGGAAAAAAACAAAGTAGCACCAGCAAGGTCAAGAAAATCCGTGAAAACCAAAAGCAGGCAGCATTTACTGCTCAATTTCTGGATTTTCCATTCTTCCATGAGAATTTAAAACTTTAGTGATGTCCGGGGAATGTGTCTTACTCACAAGACAGAAGGATGTGAAGCATCCATCTTCAGTCCGAATACAACGTGACACAAGGTAGAAATAATTTTTCACAAAGGTCAAAGTACCAGTGATGACAACAATTAAATATCAACACGGAGAACCAACTCTACTAACACCTGCTTGTAGACTTCAAGATCTGTTGTTTAGTAAAATGTTAAGCAGTGTACAACTCTTCTCCTTTGTGCATTTTGATAAAAAAAATCACTCCTATGTGAGCATAAAGAACAGCATAGTGGACAGCATTACTACTGCAATAGTACAAAGTCTCTAGTAATAAAGAGCATGCACATCTACCAGTAAATACACATGTGGACTGTCCTACAAAACCAGAACAACAAAGTAACAGAGAAAGGAATGCTTTGGAAATTCCTCAGCCACAAGTCCTGCCACATGGATGAAAGAAAAACCAAGTAAGCAGGCTAAGAGGCAAAAGGAAGAGAAAAGGAAGAGTACTTCAGTACCTCCCTTTAAAATTAAATTAAATAGCAACACTCATTCAAGTAGAGAGAATTTCCTCTTCCCTCCCCCCCCCCCAGCCCAAAACAAAAAACACAACAAAAAACAAGACAAACTCATAAGAAAATCCAAGGAACTGGGAGAAGGATAAGATTGTTTTAAGCCACGTTATTCTTTGAAAATTTGCTAAAAAGTATTTATTAATTGTGCAAAGGCAGACAGGAGAATCTGTATTTTTTTCTACCAGCAAAACTGTCACGGTGTACAGTCCTTGATATTAATGATATCATTAAGGTATCTGAAGGACAGGTGCATTTAAGAAAGAACTGTTACTCTCAGTTATCAATCACAAATGATGTATACGAACTGCAGTTTAGAAGCAGAGTTGTACGTACTGAACCCAACATAATTGATATTTCTAAAAAATGTGTCCCAAAAGTTACATTATACTTCAAGTTAAATGGCAAATTCTTTAGAAATATGAACTACAAGAACTACAGGCATTACACTCAGGCTCTATTCATTCTAGCTGAATATTTTTATAAAATAATATTTCTAACTGAAAACAAACAAACAAACAAAGAATCTTGTGCAGTTCCCGTTGAGAACAGTCCTTCATATAAGAATGAAAGTTAATTTCTGCATTTAGTTGTGATGGCTTGATCAGATCAGATCTATGTTATGGAATTATAAAGTAAACAAAGAAAACTCCTTCATGTCTTGTTTAATAAAGTCAACTAGCATCAATTCCCATATTCGTCCCTCAGTTATTTTTTGTTTTCAAAGGTACTATTTGATCCTAGCAGCATTTAACTTCTGATTGTCTAACACATGTTCAAGAACTGCAGTACTAGCCCAATCACAGAATCATTCTACCTTTAGAGGGACCATCCTAAAGACAAACCTCCACCTTCATCCCTGGAAGCGTTCAAGGCCAGGTTGGACGAAGCCTGATCTAGTGGGTAGCAATCCTGCCCAAAGCAGGGGGTTGGAACTAAATGAACTTCAAGGTGATGATCCAGTGTAAACGATCCAATGCAAGCCATTTCATGATTCTGAGATATAAGACACCCTCTCGGGACAGCACTTAATATTTACAGCGGAAGAATAGCCAAGCCTACATTTTCTGGTTCAGACCAAAGTTCTACTTTCATTCCTGTAAGTATAAAATATCAAATTACAGGCACCAACAGAAAAAAAAAAAAAAAACCTTCTTTTGCTTGGCACCCATTATTGTTCTTTTTTCCGCCTCATGCAAAAGACCACAGGTGTAGGCATAACAAAGTCAGCAATCCAGCATATACCAAGCAGACCCTTGCAATCCAAAAGACAACGTTTAAAGCCAAGAAACAGCACTAAGATTCCAACGTTTTCACAGCCTGTACAAAGCCATCTGGTTGCTATTCTGAACCGTACATATTGCTATTCTTCCTGGACTGGTAGCTTCTGAAGCCATTCTGAAAGATGTTTCTCAACACACACCAAGTCTTGCATGCATGATGGATTTTTTCCACATCTATATTCAATAGAAGCTGCTGAATTTGGTCCTGCTTTAAACATTATGCACTCTTTATAAGAACATATATAAGCTAGTGATTGTGCATGCCATTGTTGTTTCTCATAAGAAAACACAAATAATACAGAGAATTCTTGTTTGAAAAAGACAAGTTTATACTTGATTTTTCCTTCCCAATGCTGTGACATGTTCAGGCTTTTGGCTAGCCAAAAAAAGATTTTTTTGGCTACTTGCCATTTCTTTAATTTATATTAACTCAAGACAAATTAAATTAGCAAGAACTAAGAATTAGTAATAATCGGAAAGCTCAGGCTTTTGTATTTTTAGAAGAATTTTGCATGGTAAAAGGAAACTATATTAAGAACTATCCTTGTTTTCTTTGTCCACAGACAATTTTTTGTGCAAGTCTCATTGCATTCAAGCTGCTAAAATCTTTTCTTCTCTCACACTGTAACTAGTCACCCAAACTGGAAGGTGGGAGAGTGACTCTTCATCTACTCTTTTGTAAGCCTTTCAGCCTAGCTGAAAATGCACTACTATGCACTAAGTCCTGTCCTCAGCTTCAAGGCTGAGAGGAAGGTGCAGTTTAGAAAGAAATGCCTACAGTTTGGGCTTGGTATCAACTTAGTTTAATTAATGCACTCAGTTGTAACCCAATCACACTGGTTCATCCTAAATCTTCATCTCGGACCTACGAATATCAGTTATCTCACCAGGTTACAAACTTTACAGAATAATTCATGTCTGCATTTTAAGTAAAAAAGTGCTTTGACAGCAACTGCAAGGAAAAAAATGCAGAGAAAGTTAGCCTTCTGAAGTTACTTTTGAAAAGAATCTGCATGAGTTTGCTTTATGTCTCATTTGTATCTTCTACAAGGACTAGAGAGTCTTCCAAATATAACTCAGAAGAGTGCTACTTTTTCTTCTGCATCATGCAATCCCCATATAACCAGCAGATGTTGACAGGAAAAAGGGTTGGGTTTTATTTTCCTCTCTCAACTGTCCAGATCTCTTTGCCCCAAACAGGAAATTTCACAGGGAAGTTGCAGCACAGAACACAGGGGAAAAAAAAAAAAAGCTTGCAAATGGTCTAAAAGCCTTGGTACGCAGTACTCTCCAACCATCAGCTTGATTGATGAGAGACTTCTTCATATGGTGACTGCACACCTCTCAGCCTCCCTTTTGCATCTTGTGAAGAACAACTAATCCTGGAGTTGTGGAGAAGAGCCCGATGTCAATCTGTTTTTAAATCACATAAGCATCCAACTAATGCCATGCAGCGCAGGCAAGCTTCTGCGCTCTCTCCTTTCAGACCTCAATGATAGCATTAGGTTGATTACAGAAATGGAATTATCCAGCAGGAAGAATGCAATTAGTAGTAAATACTTTCCCCCACAGTACAGACCTGTGCTGTATGATACCTTCATTTCCACGTTTGTCTGCAGTTTCAGAAAACTACCATCACTTGAGCAACCCAATACAGGGATAGGCTGCCAAGCATAACACTCCAGAATTGTCTAACTGGGAAAAATACAAATTCTTTTGTCCTGCAGAGTGATTGTGACGTAAGTGGGACAGCTCCCCCCACACGCTTCAGAAAATACAGAAATGCGTGCTGCAATGAGGCGCTCTGTTTGGAGGCGCTGCCTCATCCCAGTAGCCAAAAGGCAGTCAAACCACATTGGATACTTACCAAAAGAAGTCACAGGAACAAACAAAAGAATTTTAAAAAATTAATGCCAGCCAGAAGGTTTTTTTTGGGGGGCAATGTGGACATCAATAACCAAATAACAGCAAAACAAAAGCACAACATCCTATAACATGAAATGCTTAAAAGGGGGAGAAGAATGGCTCGTACTTCCAGAAACAGTTTTCCTGGTGACATGAGTGGAAGGAAGACCTCAAACTGATCCCATTTGTAATTGCTCCTCTCTGCCTTAACGATAAACTTCAGTTCTACGTGCCTAGGAAATACCCAGAATGACTTGGCGGCTCTTACAGTTACTTCAATCCTCCACACTAATCTTCAGATTCCTTTGGTAAATCATTTGAGTTTGTCATTTGATAAGTTTTTCCCTCTACTTTTGTTGCTGAAATCAGAAGCAGTCCTGGAAACAGACCGGGTTAGAAATATTACTACACAAAAGAGAGGGAGATGAATCCAAGAAGAAACTCAGATAAGTAAGAGATCCCCGGTATGAATCTAAAAAGATGACAGTGGTATGCTTTTGCTTTACTGATATTTCACACTTTCAGACTAGAAGCAATTGTAAAGTTATCTAGTTACACTACTAAAATTTCAACCGCTCAGACTGACATTTTCCAAACCAAACATCAATTTTATTCTGATGACATCAAACTGACTACTCGAAGAACAACACTATGAAAAGCTAATTTTTGTCTCGATGGAAAAAATATTCTCAATTATTATCACAGATATTTTACTGTGAATTTGTTATCTTCGTGCTTTGGAATAAGAATTGGTAATTGGAAATAATGGCAATTGGAAATGAAATCCCTAAATTATGGCATATTCAGCACCTTAAAGAAATTCAGTCGTAGGTTCTGGCAAATGCTTGCAGAGTAAATGAAGCAAAATCTGTCCTGGAGATTTCTAACGTGCCCAAGTTCTTACGTTTTTTCAGCACGATGGCAAAAGGCATATCCCAGAAATGGCTTATGAGACATTCTGCCAAAATGAAATCACCTCGAAGACAAACTCACCAGAATTTTAAAAGCGTACTTCACAGTAGAGCAACATATTTTTCCACAGCCTTTTTTTCTCATAAAATTCTAACTAATTCCAACTCATTTTCTCAAAGAAAAAAATCTAGCCAAGGCAGATGTTTTGGTTTACAGGTTGGAAGTGATGTCTCCAGAGGTCCCTTTCATCCTATACAATTCTGCAATTCTGTGAATATTTCAGCCTAATAGTTAAAGTCTAGCAGACTGGTGAGTAGCCAAACAAAGTTCTTGTAATGACACACATGATGTTAAGACAAAAAGATGAGTTATTTTGCACACCCATTAGCATAGAGATCAGTAAAAAGAACTGCTAAGACGACAGAGCCAGTATCAGTTTTTGTTCCTCATTTCAGAAAAAAAGCAAGAGGATGTTCTCATACCACTATAAGGAAGGTGGAAGTAACTTCCTATCCACTAGTAACTCAGGTGGAGGATAAACAACTTGCAAAAGGCTTGATCAAGGGCTTGATGCAAAAGGTCTTCAGTGAGCATGCCTGTGTCATTTTCAATGTAGCAGTTCTGAAGAGAGTTGACTAATGACACCTCTTGTTCTCTGATACTGCTTTGTGGAATACAAAACATATTTCAGATAACTAATTTTATGAGTTACAGTTTCAGCTTTTCATCAGTGGAAAACCGTAATTAAACAAGAGCAGTTCCAGCAGGATTTGAGAGTAAACACAATTAAAATGGTTTCATCAATGACTTTCCTTTGTCTAGGTAGAAGAAGTGAATGGCAACTGGAGAATGGAGACCTGATCTCAGAAATCATCAGCTGCAGAAGTGACGGAATCACATCAGACAATCATCCTATAACCAAAACCAAACCAGACCCAAGTCCTTACTAAGTGCCTTGAACACACAGGAGGCCAAGCAGTGAACAGAAGCTGAGCAATGGTTTTGACAAGACTAACACTGAAAGGATACATACGGAGTAGCTGCCCTCATTTCTAAGACCCTGTGAAAAGTCTGAGAGTGTGCAGTAAAGGGCCATGCAAATCACTTGAAGATTGAAAAAAAATCTCTAGAGCCTTAAAGATCTCATTCTGTTTAGCTTATGAAATTTGTGAAGCAGCATGATTTTGCTATGAAAGCGTCAGAGAGGGAAAATGCCACATACTAAAGAGCTCTTGAATCCAATGGAGAACTGCTTTATGAAAAACAAAAGATGGGAACTGAAGCCAGACAAACCCAGATTTGGAAAACAAACAACCAAAAAATTTGAGTGGAATTAAGGACAACTCTCAAGGCAAGTGATAGATTCCCTTATCCGCATGTTTTCAAATTAAGACCAGAGGACTTTCTGAAAAACAAATGGAATATGTGCTCAGAAACAATCAGTGGGCTTATTAAAGAATAAATGCTTGAAATTTTGTAGCCTACAATCACATACAAACTGATAAAAAAAAGCCTCTTAGACTCTATGATTTATTATCTCCTACGAAATATTACTGAAAGATGGTGCTATCAGTCACTTAGAACTAATTAGTTTAACTCCTACCCTTTCCTTCTGGGAAGAGTGTCCCTGCAGTTATGTTTCACACTCATTTCACAGTTGCGTTCATTTGTCTATGTTTGCCACCATCCACAATTTCAGAAATTATCCATGAACATGGGTGACTTCAAAAGAAAAATTGTCAAGGGAAGAGGAAGAAGTGGCTATAAAGAAACCATAAGAACAACAAAGAAATTGCACATCCATAAAATAAACCTTGACTTCTCTTACCAACGGCTAGAAACACCATTTTCCCAAGTGCTGGAAAGCAAAGAGTTCTACAGAATCTGGTAGATGGATGGTATGTAAAAGAAGATTTTTACCCTTTACATTTAAATGCCTTTGTAACAGGGGCATTGCAAACTCAAAACAATCAAGAAAACATTAAGCCCAATTCAGGCAATATCAAATTATAAATTTCAGTAGTACATCTATGTAGGCCACATGCATATATACATATGTGTACTTTCATATACATATGTTTATATTTCACATACATATATGTGCTTTTACATGTGTATGCTGCTTCTTACCTGATGGGATTTTAGCATCTGAAATGCACTGATGTCTCCAAAAGCTAATAGCAGATCTTTCTCTGTTCTGCAGTCGACATAACCTCTCAGCCAGCCCTCCCCTGCAGAGAAGGAATAGATGCTCAGTTTTGCCAATAATCAGAATAGGGTTTTCCCAAGTGAGAAACCATAGGACAGAAGGGATATCACAGAATGGTTTGGGTTGGAAGGGAGCTTTAAGACCATCTAGTTCCATCCCCTTGCTATAGAGAGGGACACCCCCCACTACATCAGAGTACTCAAAGCCCCATCCAGCCCAGCCTTGAGCACCTCCAGGGTGGTGGAATACATATAATTCGACCCCTAAAGACAGAAACATATGGTAACATTACATTTTACAGATTAGCTCTCCTGGTTTTTCACTTTCCAGAGGACAACCGTATGTTTCATTGGGAATATAGAATCAGTACACACAATAAAACATTTTCCACTATCTGGGTGTCCATAATCCTCAAGTTTTCAGCCGTGTTTCAATCTTTACACAAAGACTGTAAAGAAAGATCCCCAACTTCCCTGCACTTATCGTGACAGCTACTACAGACAGTTGTGAATTTGAAACAAACACCCTAAATGGTTTAGCGTAGCCACTAGTTATAACAGGTTGGATTTTTTTTCTCCTAGATTTGTTTGTCTGTTGGCAAGGAGTGATCACAGAAATATTCTTTTACCCATACTTGACCCTGTGATTCATTTCACAAGCTGGGTCAAGTGTGCAGTTTCAGTGGTCTGAACACACTCCAAGATGGAATTAATTTAGCATTCCCAAGGTGAGGAGCAGAGGAGTGGCATCTAAACCACACACATTTAAGGTAACACTAAAGCAATTCCTATCCCATGGATCCCAATCCAAGGTACATCAATTTATCATCTTAAAACAAAAAATACTGTCATAGAAGCTGTCCTTCAGTTGTTGTAATGAAGTTAAGGACAGTATGAGGGTATTTGAGCCTTTCTCTCTGGCTTCAAACAATTTTATTTCCTTAACACTGTGTTTCTCCACTACAAGAACAATGCAGCACATTAATAAGGGCTTCCACTAGCTGCAATATGTCCTTAGGTAAACTTGGTTTAGGAATCAAAGAGGGAGCACAAGACCACCTCATTTGTGCATATGAATGGGGTTATTATTTTAGAATGTAGTTCACATAGCTTGGTAAAGCTGACACTGCAAACGAGAAACTGGAAGGACTCTCACCTGTGAAAACCAAGAAGTAGCTAAAAAGGCTAAGCAGCGTATCAGGTAGTCTGTAAAAATCTCTTTGGTTAGAAATTACTAACAGCTGCTTTACCTGCAGATAAATCAACAGATTACATAAAAACAAATTATCAGTCTCAGCTGATTTTCTAGTTAACCAACTATCTAATTTGCAAAACCATAACTATTGTCAGACTTACTAGATAGTATGGCTAAACAACTCAGTAGAAAAGACCACAGAATGGATACTCAAATGCAAGAGCCATGCTTTACCCAGAATGATTCATGGAAGTTACATGGTTTACATTACTGCAGTCTCTTCCCCAGCTGCGGGGATTCTGGGAAGAGGAAAACTCTAATTTACTATCTTCCAGAGGAGCAAAGAATCCCCAAATTCCCAAACTAAAGAACCCTCTCTCAAAAAGCTACAGGACTTGCTGTATCGAGCAAGAACACTGACAAAAATACTTGGGAAACCTTGGGCTCCAGTGAACTTACAAAAAGCTTAACAACATGAACTGCTTTCAGCAAGAATCATGAAACACAGAGTCAACTAATACAAAAAATGCAACGGGTACTTCATTATGCAGCAGGGTCAACTCAAGCACAACCTTGTACAGGACAATTTGATCCGCTGCTAACATTTTGCTCAGCCACATTTACCTCAAACTTGAGTACTCAAGCATTCCTGCGCTCCAGTAGCTGTGGACAAAAAGCTTCTACAAACACCAGCAACCTGCCCACCCAGTTTTTCTGAAGTTCATTTTGTTCAGCTCTGCTGCATGATCTACCCAAGCCATGCTAGAACACCGCTCACTTCAGCTACGCTTGGAAATACAGCAGCTAAATGCATTTGGAGTTTGCTTGTTTGAGTCTGAGACCGAGCTCTATACAGAGAGTTGGACTACAGCAATAAACAGAACAGCTAGTAGCTGAAAAACATTTCTAGTGGGAGAAAACTGCTCAGTAGAAGCATTCCAAAACCCTATTTCATTCCTTCCACAAAGAGCATTCAAAGAAGTGCATTTTCTTAAAACGCTTAAGGCACAAAAAAACAGCTTTTAGAAGTTCACAGTGTAATTTAGAACCATACAATCATAGAATCCTTAGAGTTGGAAGGGACCTTTAATGGCCATCTAGTCTGACTCCCCTGCAATGAACAGGGACACCACAGCTAGATCAGGTTGCCCAGGGCCTGATCCAGCCTCACCTTGAAAGTCCCCAGGGACTTTCCTCCCCCGTTTTCCTAATTAGGGTTGTAGTTGTGTCCAGTCAGTTCCTACTCTTCAGGAAGCCCACTCCCACTTCACCTATGGCAGAAGCACTTTGTAACATGAAAGAAAGAAAGCTTCTGGTTTCATGGCACACAGCAGGAATACAAAGAAAACCAACCAAACAGCAAAAAAAAAGCCCACTGTTTCAGGCCAGATGTGTCTGCCAGGGAAGGTCTTACTCTGACACTTCATTACTCATTTGCTAATCATGTCTGTATTAGGACAATAGTTATCACAGAGTCCATGAAGAATAAAATTATGTCATTCCCTCGCAGGCCTCCATGCTAATAAAACAAATTGATATTTATTAATACTCATCCTTCAATTCCAATTCCAAATGCAGTTAAAGTAATTTAAACCGCAAACATAATGCATTTTGCATCTGCTTGGTTGGAGGATATAAAACCTAAACAAAAAATGCATTTATGAGATGTTCTCAGCTGGTCACTGGAACTGCCTTCCGCACACCCCCCCCCCTGCCTGTTTCATACACTGTGAAACTGGGAAAATACAGTTCAAGGACATGCCATGCACAAAAGGAATTTATGTAGCAATTGAGCTGGCTGTTTATGGTTCATTTATTTTAAAAAGTAGAAATGAAAAGAAGAAATTTAAATACTGCTCCATATGCAGAATGAAGCCCACTACACTTAAAGCCAAGAAATCCAAGAAAAAAAAAGGTGCTTTCTGTTGCATAGTTTGGCAGTTTTTAAGATAATGACACTCGAGACCTGTACATTTCTTCTCATACAGTACAGGTGCCCACACTGCTGAAGGTGTTCATGTATGCGCTATGAGATATTATGAACTACGCAGACCCACTCTTGGCTGTACAGAGGGAGGGTAACAGAGCTACACAGAGCTCACAGGGAGCAGAGCATGATAGCAGGTGCCAACTCCAGTGTAAAACCAAACTCCTCGCTTAGGAAAGACCAACACTTACAAATAATATCTTATTTTTAAAAACATCCAGTTCCCTCTTTTACACATATCTACGTTTATCTAAGTTTGCCTTATGATACACTTAATTGTCCTAGCTGACAAACCCACCATCTGGTGTATATTTATCTCAAATTGGAAAAAGTATTCTGATTACCAATTCAAGGAAGCCAATGGTCTGTATTTAAATGACAAAAGCTATAATCTGAGACGCATACCTTACTGACCAGCACTTCAAATTTGACCCCAAAACAATGTTTTATCATAAGCACATTTAATGCATTTGGCAGAAAGTTAAATCGAAGGCCACTCAGTGAAGCCAAACTGCCCAGATACGATCTCGACTAGTCAAAACCGTTCTATTTTTCATCACACAACTCTGAAGTACAACTATTTTGCGTTGTTCTTTTTAAATCCCTTAAGGCAGACAGACTTAACAAGCAGAAATCCACGCACCACTTCCCTATTCAATCTGAGCTTGTTGAAGTACTCATTTAAAATACCGTACTGCCATTGCTGCCCACGTTGAACAATATCCACACTAAGGACGGGTTTGATGACCAAAAGAAAGCTGAGTATCGAGGGTAAAAGCTTGGTTCCTGGTGGCTGTTGGTTTGCACAAACAGCGAGATTTAAGAGTTTTATACCAGGAGTTTCGTAGGAGTGCTGGAGCTCTTCCTGTGCTCGTGTAATGAGGTTTTAATTTAGTAGGGCAATTACTGAAAATAACCTCACAAAATTAAAGTCACCTACATTTACTTCCTCAGACTTCATTCAAATTTAAGAGCGGGGAACACATAAGCACCTCTTCGATTAAGTTATCTCCTCATACACATTACTCCACTCCACATATTTCAAAACACTATGGATTACACAAATACATGTATCCATCTCAGGACTGGGCACTTTGCCTCACTTTTTCTTTTCAAAGCAGTGACAGCAATGACAGGTCTCTACCCATACTTCCAAGTTAACCAGTTAAATAACTTTTGCAGCATTCAGCTGTCCAATTCCACTTTATAGGGCGCGTATTGGAATTTGTCTTCACTGTAAAGCCATCAGATGTTTTCAGCTTGCATAATAATAAGCAACACTGAGTGCTGACAGTTGCTACTACATGCTCCATTAGCATAAAAATAGCACGGGTAGGTAAGAAAGATGTGATCCAAGTCACCTCTACAGAGGCCCACCTCCTCTCCAGTGAAGGAGAGGGGCTGTTGACTTAGTGAAGTAACAAGGAATCTGAAAGCAATTTTACGTGTACAGATCAGCCCTATTCAAGCTTCCACCTTAGGGTGAATCACTAGAAACATGATGATCACTGGGGTAATTTTGCTTGTTAAATGAATGCAATTTTTCTAGAATCCTTTTCCATTCATTAGAACAAGCAGAAACCACCAGAGTATCATAGAATGGTCTGGATTGGAAGGAAACTTTAAGATCATCCAGCTCCAATCTGGATCCAACTGCTATCCAACTGCTATCGGCAGGGACACCTCTCACTACACCAAGGTGCTCAAAGCCCCATCCAGCCTGGCCTTGAATGCCTCCAGGGTAGGAGCATCCACAGCTTCTCTGGGCAATCTGTTCCAGGCTCTCACCACCCCCACAGTAAAGAGTTCTTTTCTAATATCTAGTCCAAATCTACTCTCTTCCTGCTTAAAGCTATTCCCTTCATCTTGTCACTACCTGCTTTATATAAAAAGTCCATCCCCAGCTTTCCTGTAGGCCCTTTTCAGGTACTGGAAGGCCACTATAAGATTCCCCCTGAGCCTTCTCTTGTCCAGCTGAAGAGCCCCAGCTCTCTCAGTCTGTCCTCATAGGGGAGGTGCTCCAACCCCCTCATCACCTTCATAGCCTTCCTCTGGAACCACCCCAACAACAAAATGTCCTTCTTGTGCTGAGTGCCCCAGAACTGGGATGCAGTACTCCAGGTGGGATCTCACAAGCACAGAGCAGAGGAGCATAATCATCTCCCCTGACCTGCCACTCACACTTCTCTTGATGCAACCCAGGATACAGTCAGCCTTCTGAGATGCAGGCACATGTTGCCAGCTCACATTGAGTCTTTCTTCAACTGACACCCCCAAATCCTTCTCCTCAGGGTTGCTCTCAAGCCATTCTTCACCCAACCTGTATCTGTGCTTGGGATTGCCTTGACCTAGGTGCAGGACCTTGCACTTGGTCTTACTGAACTTCATGAGGTTGGGATGGGCCCACCTCTCTCTCAAGCCTATCCAGGTCCCTACAGATAGCATCCCTTCCCCCAGCATGTCAAGTGCACCACTCAGCTTGGTGTCATCTGCAAACTTGCAGAGGGTGCACTCAATCCCAATGTCCATGATGCCTACAAAGACATTAAGTAGCACGGGTCCCAGCACTGATCCCTGAGAATGCCACTTGTCACTGGCCTCCACTTGGACTTTGAGCCATTGACCACTACTCTCTGAGTGACACCATCCACCCAGTTCCTTATACAGCGAGAGGCCATCAAATCCATTTTCTCCAATTTGGCAATCAGGATGCCATGCAGGACAGTGTCAAACACTTCACACAGGTTCAGGTAGATGACATCAGTTGCTCTTCCTTTATCCACTGATGCTGTAACTCCATCATAAAAGGCCACCAGTTTTGTCAGGCATGACTTGCCCTTGGCGAAGCCATGTTGGTTAGCAACAATCACCTGATCTTTATATTCCATGTGCCTTCAAAGGGCCTTCAGGAGGATCTGCTCCATGAACTTGCCAGGCACAGATGTGAGACTGACTTGCCTGCAGACAGCCATAATTTTAAGTCCCTATAAGAAGAATTCAGTAACTGTTCTTTGTTAAAAGTTCTAGGGTCTTTCCCCTGGAAGCAAATCAATATTTCTCCCAAACCACAATTTTCATATCAGATCAACAGCACATTGTGCACACATGTGAAAGGAAAAGAAAATGAAGGTCTGTACTCTAACAAAAATGATCATTGCTAACGCAGAGCTATCAACGGACAGTTGCATCTTCCAGCACAAAAATAAAGAAAAGCAACCTCCAACACATTTGAAATAAATACAAACCAAATTTACAGATCACAAAGAGATCTGGGAAGATCACAGAGTAGATCTTCCTACTTGCTATGTTAACGCACATATGAGACACAGAAGTGATCCAAGACAGTCAGCACGGCTTCCCCAAGGTCAGCTCTTGCCTGACCAATCTCATGGCCTCCTATGATGGAGCGATGGCATCAGCGTACAGGGGAAGGGCGACAGATGTCATCTACCTGGACTTCTGCAAAGCATTTGACATGGTCCCTCACCACATCCTTCTCTCTAAATTGGAGAGGTGTGGATTTGAAGGATGGACTGTTCGATGGAATAGGAATTGGCTGGCTGGACACAGCCAAAGGGTTGTTATCAATGGGTCTGTGTCCGGATGGAGGCCAGTCACAAGTGGTGACCCCAAGGGTCGGTCTTGGGACCGGTGAACTTCAACATCTTCAGATGAAGAACCCCTTAAGAGCAGCCCTGCAGAGAAGGACTTGGGGGTCCTGGTGGATGAGAGGCTGGACATGAGCCGGCAGTGTGCACCTACAGCCTAAAAGGCCCACTATATCCTTGGGCTGCATTAAAAGAGGAGTGATGAGCAGGGAGAGGGAGGTGATTGTTCCCCTCTACTCAGCTTTTGTAAGGCCCCGTCTGGAGTACAAGTACTGGAGTACTTGTATTGGGCCCCCAATACAAGAAAGATGTGCAGCTCTTGGAGCGGGTCCAGAGGAGGGCCACTAAGATGATCAGAGGGCTGGAGCACCTCTCCTATGAGGAAAGGTTGAGGGAACTGGGCTTGTTTAGCTTGGAGAAGAGACGGTTCCAGGGGGACCTCATTGTGGCCTTCCAGTACTTGAAGGGAGCATATAAACAGGAAGGGGAATGGTTGTTTACAAGGGTGGACAGTGATAGGACAAGGAGAAATGGTTTTAAACTAAGACAGGGGAGATTTAGGTTAGATATTAGGAGGCAGATTTTCACTCAGAGGATGGTAAGGTACTGGAACAGGTTGCCCAAGGAGGTTGTGGATGCCCCATCCCTGGAGGCATTCAAAGACAGGCTGGATGTGGCTTTGGGCCTGGTCTGGTGGTCGGTGACCCTGAACAAAGCAGGAGGATTGAAACTAGATGATCTGTGTGGTCCATTTTAACCCAGGCCATTCTATGATTCTATGATTTAGAAAACTGCACTGATGTTGATTTCTGTTGTATACCAGTCACCCCTATTTCAATTCTCTGAACTACAGTATCCACTTGGAGAGGCTTTTTTTAGTCCAGCTGGGTCTACGAGGCAGACATGCCGAGGCCTCTGTTAGAGTTTTAAGAATCCTAAGAGTCAGATCATCTCTCAGAACAGTTAAAAAAGTCAGCAGTCTTTTCTGGTTTGCATGTGTTTCTTTTTTTTTTTTAACCAACTGTTCCACAGAGATGCTCATCCCCATAAAACATGCACATTACAAGGATACCATCTTCATCAGCCATCATAGCTTGAGGTCTCATTCAGCAACTGCCTGAGAGAGAAGCAACCATCTAGATGATTTAGTGTCCCCAGCTGTAAATTCCACACAGTGTAAACTAGACATGTCCCCGTTCCACTTTCAACAATTAAACCTTTTCATGTAATATATTTGCATCATGCCACAGTTACTCTAGCAAGTCAGAAATGGCTCTTTGTAATTGAGGCCAGAGCTTCATCATCCCTGTGTAGTGAGATTTTGTTTACAGGTCCTTGTAGCCTCGTCCAGTACAGAGGAAGAGAGCTAAGAGGGATGACAGCCACAACAGTCAAGAAGAGTGCGAGCGAGCACTTTTTAGGTTTCATAAATTCCCCAGCAAAAATATCTGAGTATAACTTTATAGGCAGTTGATTTTCCCATGTCTTTATTTAGACAAGTTATCTCTCAGAGTACGTATGAAAGAATTCAGGAACATCTTTTGAAATTCGTAGACTTTGAGGCCTGCTTTTTTCTTCATTTTTAAAGCATTGATTACCCTTCTTTCCAGTTGCTGAAAAAGCTCAGTGCAGCCCTCTGGCCCTTCAGGCTATATATTAGAAAAAAAAATATTCAGATTGCCCTACCTCTTTTACAGCACTCACCAGAATTAAGATGATTTAATATGGAGAGACTTCATTCACAGAAATAAGTAATCCCTCTTTGGGAGGTATTAATAAATAAATTAATCAAGTGCCAGACTCACACACACCATTTCTCATAGAACAGAGTGACACAAACTTAAGAGGAAAACCGTGCAAGATTCAGTTTTGATAGGAACAGCCTTGCCCCAGTAGATAAGGGAACGGTTCTCCTCCCAATTCTGAAGGTTTTGGTTCCCTGAGCACAGCTCTCACACAAAAAAGCAAACTTCAAAATTAAACAAATCAAACCCATCAAAGTGACTTCTGTTCAGTAGAGAACAATTACATCTTGCTTCAACCATTTCAAACAGTAAGATACATTACATATGAAATTTGGAAAATTTGTCACATTAAGGAAAAAAATATCTATTCATTTATTTATTTAAAGACATCTCCTTTTAACAACAGTCTTCTGGCCCATTTAAACAATCTGTTTTTTGTTTTTTTTATTAAAGAAAAGGCATTTTAACTTTCAGTAAGTGACTAACAGACTGCCCATGCGTATTTCCAGTGATTACAAATGGAACATCTGTACTGCAGCCATGATATTCTTCAGTTACATTCTCCTAATCTAAGAAGAAATTCACTAACAAGTACAGTTTCATTCAACAGTAAGGACTTCAGCCTAAGATCACTAGGCTTAAAAGAGCTTGTTTGTTGTTGTTATACTCTCGTGCTATTTATGGATGCATCTAAGAAAAACAGATCCAATTTTAAAGCCGGCTTCACTTGTGCCAACTCCTCCCTCTCTTGGCACTTTCCTTTACTTTTAGGACCTCAGTTGGCCTCGTGACCATTTCATTGCATGTAGAACCAGGACACTGTGTAATTGTCTACTTTTCTGATAAGAAGTTAAATATAGAAGATCAAATCTGTAGGTGATGTTCTGATTCACATAAGAGATCTAAATGGTATTTTCCTAAGGTTTTAATTTCACTATTAAGCTAAAAAGGGCCATACAAAAATAACAAGAAAATCCATGCCATTAGGAACAAACATCCAGCCTTGACCCAAACCTAAAGCAGTTACTTCTACACAACTAAAAGCAGTCGCAGCATGACAGATTTTGAAGTAGAGTTAACATTATGTAATGCGAGATATCCATTTCCTGCACTGAAAGCCAGACTTCCAGGCTGATGGAAGTAAAACTCTGTTTGAAAAAATAAACAATTCATAAAACCTCCTAGACGTCTTCTTGTAGACAGGAAACACTGAGTGAATGCATTTTGAGTCTTCTTGTTTACAGACACTGAATAAATGCAGTGACTGGTTTATCCTGTGTAACAAACACTGAGACTTCCAACATACCCTTAATTTCTCCCTTTGTTAACGAGGGACACTTGAGTGACTTGGAATTAGCGCAGTTTATACATTTCACCTTGTAACATGAATTCATAATCTGAATAGAGCTTCCTGAAAACTAATACTTGCAGGACATAATCCCTTCTCCCTTAGCTTTGCAGATCACTTGCAGGAGATTTTTATTTGCTTCCATTTGACCGTAATACTCATTGCTGTCAACAGGCAGCTTGTACGGAAGCAAGGGTAGTCTATACATAGTTGAGAAATCAAAACTCTGTGGTAGAATAAAAGGGTAAGAACATTTAAAACCAATAAACCAATACCTCTTGACCTAATCACCAAGCCAACTCATCTCTGTATCAAATACCACTATTAGTACTTCCTTATCAGCTATCTTAATAGCTTATAGTGCAGTATAGTGGCATTTATATCTCAGAACATCTCGGAAAATGATACTACTTCCACTCACTCTGATCCCATGTTTATTTAAATAAAATGAATGTGGCTACTCAAGATGGCACATAAAACCAACGTTTAAGGTGAGAATGTCCCAGATTTACAGTTTTATGGTGGTGAGCAAAAGATTTCATTTTGTTACCAGCATAGCAGATCTGACTGGCACCTCCTACAGCAGTGCCCTGCAGGGAACTCAAGAACCTGACTCAGGCCTCCAACACATCTGAAAGATAAGGCAATACTGACTACCACCTCTACGCTGCAGTTCACTGCAGAAAGAAGAACAACCTCCATCTAAACAATTCTGAAAACAAGAGCTAACAATACCAGAGATATATGAAGCAATGCTTGTATTTGGCAAAAAAGGGCACAGAATAGATCAGTTAAGTGAGGGAAAAGCAGCTTACATAATTCCTTTCTTTTCTGAAGGTTCTAATCACATTCCAAAACCCCATAGAGCTATTAAGTGAGAACAATTGCATCGTGCCCCTTCAAAGTTCACTCACCACAGCAGTGTATATGTCCCACATTCCTTTTGAGGAGACAGATGGACTTCTCATTTTCTTTCTACTCTAAGGTGTTGAACTTACACTCAAATTTCTAACACTAGCATTATTAGATTTTAATTATCCATAATCAGCTCATTTCTGAAGATTTATCTTATGTATACTAGACTTCAATTTTCGTAAAGAATTACAATTGTATCCTTAATAGGATGAAACAAACAATACTCTTATTCATATCATGCCTTATTTATATCAGCACTTTTCCATCACTTACGTATAACAAAACAATCTGGTTTTGGATTAGAATCTCTCACACAGAGCACTGGAATATGTTGTCCAAAGACACGGTGGATGACCCAACCCTGGAGACACCCAAGGTCAGGCTGAACGGGCCTCTGATCAACCTGATGTAGCTGTAGGTGTCCTTGTTCATTGCAGGGGAGTTGGAACAGATGACCTTTAAAGGTCCCTTCCAACTCAAACAATTCTACGAATTTGCATAGGAAGACCAAGGCTGTATCACCTCTGCTATCTCCCCTTAACCCACACTTCACTAAGCACCAGTCTGGAAAAAGAGCATTTGGTTAAGCTCTTTTCCACCCACTGCAGAATTCCCAATGGTCCAAGTGAGAACTCATGGGAGAGATCCTATCTGCAAGAATTCTCTTGCTTACTGCTTTTTGGCTGTGATTTCAATCCACAGGAGAGGCAGGAAGGAAGGAGAAAGAACAAGCCAAAAAATGCTGTGTAGCTTTTAGCTATATAACCAGAAAGAAAATATTATCACTTAATTGATCATGAAGTTGATCAATCCTCTCCAAACTGGACTTCAATGCACAGCACTGAAAACCTAAGCCTTCCACTCGGTTCCAGCACAAAACAAAAACAAAAAATCCACCCTGCAAATGTTGTTCTTTTAGTCATTCTGGCCAAATTGCATTCTGTATCGAAAAATTACAAATGAATAAATGCTTATTCCACTGGACATCCACTTCAAACTACTTATGCTATAAAAATACATTTTTGCACTAAGTGATATTTGATCATCAGAATCATCAAATTAAACTGACAGGTGCAGATTGAAGCCATGTTTAAGCTATGTAGCCACTAGCTGTGGGGTTTTATTGCAGCAGTCAAAGTTCTTATGGCTTCAGAAAACTACAGGACAAATCCACGGAGGATAACAAAACACTCATACAGATCCTGAGCAGTAAAGTGCCGAAAGCTCAAAGTGCATCCAAGTAAAATACCACCATGCAATTTGCCCTGTTCTTACTACCTTCACATATACTTGCTGTTGGCCAATGCTAGCATTTTGGGTGGTTACAGCTTTGGTCTGACCTATTAGAGCTCTGGCTTCATGCTTTTAAAATAATAAGAAGTAAAGCTTAATTGCACAAGCAAAGCACTGCAAGTACAGAGATCCTCAACTAGTTACAGCTTCAAATCTGTTCCTCTGCTTGGCATATCAAAGTAGTCAAGAAAATTTTAAAAGACCAATAAAATATGGCTATTTATTTAACAGAAGCAAGGATTCGCTTTCTAAGCGCCTTATTTTCTGATTGATTACTGTATAAAATCAGCAGAAAGAACCACATTGTTAAGGATGCAATTGGTACCTACAGCAGCATAGCTCATAATTTTCCTTCCCAACATTTGAGCCACGCCCACACAAATACCACATAAAACAACTCTTGTGAATTCAAAATAAGAACTGACTATGTTTGCATTGCAGTTAGCTAGGGACATAATGGATCGTGTACATCAGACCTCCACAGCCTGGGCTCAGGTGGGTTTTGTTCAGCATCTCTTCAATGCATTTAATTTAGTCACAAAGCTTTATATTTCAGACAAACAAACACATCGCATTTTTGCTCAAGTATCACTCCATCCTGCATTATTCAGCACCCCTTTCATATAGTATATTGGATAATTTTGATTTAATCAGCACCCTGACAAATCTGAAAAGGAACAAAAAAAATCAAAGATACAGCATTTTTTGCAGACTATTTGAAGAGGCACAAAGCAATGAAATGATTACAAGCTTAAAAAAAGGTATGCATACTCATATTTGTAAGCTAATTTAAGGTATTTTAAGATAACATAACAGAAATTGTATCAAATTGCATACTGGGGTTCAAGATTGAAAAGTTTGACTTGATTTTGATTTGAATTTGATTGAAAAGTTTTGTTCTTGGAATCTGTCAAACACCTTTCAAGTGTTTGTCCTTGAAATGCATTCCCACTCTTCTTTCAGTTAACCTGCATTATATTATTTACAATTAAAAAAAACACTTAAGAAGAACGGTATGTTTACCTCAGTAATTTCCTCTTTTTAGCAGAATCTTCTGGGGTTTTTGAGGCCTTGCCTGACTGTTTCTTAGGTGTTTGTAGAAGGGCCTGTGCAGACTTGAGCCAGTCACTGGCAGGTCTTGCTGCAACTTCTCCCATACTTGATGGGAAACTCAACTGCAATTTCTTAATGAATCCTGGATCAGTGGCCTGCGTGTCCGTTTCTTCCACACAGTCATTGTCAGATGAATATTCAGAAATTTCTGTCAACTAATGAAATGAAAATAAAGAAGTATTTAAGCAGAATGCTAATGAAATAAGCTAAATTACATGAAATATCTGGTTTACTTTCAGCTATGGATTTATGTGGATAGTTACATTCCCTACAACCGATAAACTGAATTACAATTTATTGATTCATATAACTTGAACAACTTCACTGTAAACGCATATTATTTTTTTCTAAGTCAGTATGAACTGCTGAATATAAAGATCATCTGTTGAAAGAAAACTGAGATGAATAACGTCTGTTCTAAAATAGCCAGACCTGGAGAACTCATCAAAAAGCCTAAGTCAATGCCCACCTCCATCAGAAGGTTACAAACAAGTGTCAGGATTAAAACAAACTCAGGAAAAGAGAGCCTAGTGAAGAAAGGGATCATGAATGGCAAGAGAGCTGAACGGAAACAGAAAAGTTAGGTCTGGATTCAGATAAGTAAAAAGTTTTCTGCCCTATTTTGAGCTGAGAAAAAAAAAACAAAAAACCAAAAACCAAAGAAAAGCCATGTGTCTCTGCATGAGACAGAAATTGTAGCTGGCAAGTAGTGTTTAACATTTTGTTAAAACAAGAATTTGACCACTATAGCTAGCCTTCCTGCATGTCTAGCAGGTCTGCGGCTTGCAGGGAAGGTTTCAGAGGTGTCACAGCCAGATCCAGATGCCATCAGGCCACATCCACAGAGCACCCGGGAGGACCCCGGTCAGCAGCCACGGCCATCAGCAAGCAGAGAGTAGAGCTGAAGTTCCTAAAAACCTTGCTGGCCCTCCTCTCACAGAAATTCACAGGACACACTGAACCAAGAAAGGAAGCGTGAGAAGGTCCCAAAACAAATCTGGAAAGGGAGATGAAAGGCTTAGGAGAGTGCTGACAGGAAAAAAAATATCACCTGCTTTGGCTCAGTTTGCCTTACACTCCTGTAGGGCTCCTGCACAGGCAGGGCAGGGCAGCAGGTTTGGCTGCCAGAGGTAAGCCAAACAGGGTTTAGTTGTTATGTAAGTTATTATCTCTTGACCCAGTATTTCTTAAAACATCGAGTACTAAGAAACATTAAGCAAAAATACTTGGAAATACAAAGGAAAATAAACATGTGGCAATTAGTCAGGGAAGCGTGCAGCCGTTCATCCTTCCAGAGCAGTACAAAAATGCTATTTGACTGCTCACTTCTAAATAAGAACAGACACAATTCAAGTCATGTTCTAACAAACTGATTCATCTACTGAAAGGCAGTTAAATGGCATTAGACTGCCTGCGAAACTACACTGAAGCTGAGCTACAAACTACGTTGATAACTGATGCTTTTGTCTCATTCTCCCACTGCTCTAAGTTGGTTAATGACAACACAAGTGCCGGTGGAGGGAGCGCAGAGCAGTTCCAGCTCTGCCCCACTCCAACAGCCTTCCACAAAGCCCTTCTGTGGGGCGAGCAACTTCAGCAGCTCATCTCCCATCCCCGGAAAAGCCAAGACCCAGTTGATAACTGCAAAGCATTAGGTTCATATTATCAACAGGGAAACTGGAAAAGAAACAAAGATTAAGTAGGTCCAGATAATGCTGCTCCCATCGCAGAATGAAATGAACCTGTTTAACAGCTCTCCACACAGGTTGTCTGACAAACAGCTGAGGTAAAGACTCTAAAGATAAAAGGCGAAAGGGAGGGAAATCACTGCATTCACGAATACTGCATGTCATTAATTAGCGTAATCATCTGAAGGCAACATTTTCAAGTGTGGACAACAAAACCCCAAATAGAGCTACTGCCAGTTCTTCAATACGTTCTTCACGTAAAGGATGAGACACTGGTCACGTTCTAATAGCTGACCTAAGTATTCTGGAAACTGGAAGGGACCTTTTAAAGTTATCCAGAGAAGAACTGCTAGAAGAATGTAATTCACACCAGTCCGTGATTTTGCTGTTTTAAACAACACAGTCAACATTCGTCCCTTGGCAACAACAGTTCTCTGCAAACAAACTCCTTCCGCATTGGAAAAGAGCCAGAAATAAAAAGCTTCAAGTTTCAAGCAGTACAAAAGCAGTAAGCGAGTGCTTCGTTCTTAACACACACTGATGCTTTAGGAGTGCTTCAGTTTTACACAGACTGCTATGACACCCGGCGTGCCCCAAGGATGCAACCTGCAAGTCCTCCCTGCACGTAAAATGCAAATCAGGAAAGCCCTTGGGATGTAATTGAAGTCAAGCACGTAACAATCCCACAGACTGTTGTAAGAGTTCAGAAGCTTTCTTAAGGCTTGTCTAATAAATCATTTCATACTTCTTCTATTATTTATTACTGTATACTTGTTTAGACTTAACTTCCCCAAGGAAACCACACTTTGAGGTTTTTGTTTTGGGGTTCTTTGCTTATTAATGCCTCTGTTGTGTTTTTGTTGTTTTAAATTGGTCTTTTAGCATTAAAAAAAAAAGAAGCCTTTAGAAATGGAGAAGAAAAACAGGGAAGAAAAGCTTTCAAATGCTGAACATCATTCAGTCACCATCAGAAATACATCGTGAAGAAGAAAGTCTGCTCAGAACTTACACGTTTTTTATCCGTGCAGATAAAACCCAGCATGTCTACCGGCATTATGGTGGTGGCCAGCAGACAAAAAGAAAATCATCTGGATTCTTAGGTTCACTTTAAAACGATCACTGATATTTACTGAGTTGTATATCGTTTATATATATCCTAAATACGAATTTTCACAAGGTTGTTGTTTAGTGGGTTGTTTGGTTTGTTTCAAAATAACATCCCCAGTTGCATCACTGTGACTTTCTGGAGAGTGCCACTGCTAAGCACAAAGAAGTGCCATATTAAAAGTAGCAGACTTTTCTACATTGCTTGTTACTTTGAAATATAGCCCCTTCTCCCTTATTTTTTAAGCTACAGTGGCAAAAGGTGCACTGCTCACACTACCCAGTCGCTCAGTTTCTCCACCTTAATCTCTCCCTCCATCCAAGCCCAATCAACCATCCCCACCCTGGCATTTTCCACAGCTGGCTCCCATGTATCTCCATCACTCCAAATACTCCGTTGTAGACTATTCACTAAGATTTCCTTTCATTCCCAGCGATGACCTCGCTGCAACACCCTCATTTACGTTATGCTAACCACTTTTTCATTTCCCAGGGATGGATATAAAAAAAAAGCAGGAGCTGACCTCACACTCTCTCACTAAGATGACAAACATGGCTCGTTTTTGTTCACTTTTAGAATAAATTGATTTCCTCTCTGAATTATTTAATTTAAATGGTTTAAATGCTGCTCTTCTATGACTCTCTTCTTTAATGGAAGAATGACTTTAGCATAAATGCACAGAATCGTGTCACTTTTTCCACTCAGATTTGTCTAGAAGAAGAAAGTTAGCAACTACTAGAGTTGAGCATCCAGGACCCTGTCTCTTAAAGATAAGCACGTTTAAATCAAAATGCATCAAAAGATAGCTCTGAAGGTGAATTTATGACGTATTTTTGACCACACTCACCATTACGTGATGGCATGAACATGGAAATAGATGTAAGATAAGAAACAGCAAGCTTGCCCGCCTGGCCAACCAGTTAAATAATAATCAATTTAAATAAAAGTCAAAGAAAGATACCTTCTCATGAGCGCATACATCCTGTGCTCAGCAGTAGAGCAGCTAATATGCTACTGATACTTCTGGGATGAGCTACTCCCTCCTTAGCCTTCAAGAGATTGACTTCAGCTGTTACTTTACTTTATATTAAAAAAACAACACCCAAATTGTTTTAAGTACTTTTGCAATCCGCACAGCATTTGGCCCAGGAAGGTGTGAAAAAGTTACCGTTTGACTTTTGTAATGACAGAAACAAGAAATAGCTGGATTTGATCGCTTTAATAAGCACTCGATGCATCTTATCAATAACACAGCAATAAACTGAGAAGGGTTAAATCTCCATAAAAATTTTCTAAATTCAGCACAGAACTGAGAAGCATACTCAACTTTTTGTACAAAGCTAACAAATCAATCCTATTAAAACAACTCATTTCAAACGCATATGGATATCTGATACAATGGTTGCTAATAAGAGCCAACCGGGTAAGTATCTGGGAGTCTCACCCCCTATGGATCTCCTCTCAAGATCTGCCACTAAAACTTCTCTGCAGAAACACTCCATTATGTTCACCATGCTTTTGGATTGGTTAATCACTTTCACTTGTTCAGACATCACACACTCAGGAAGCAGAGTGTTTCTCAGTTTATACAAAGGCATCCTGCAGATACAACACTCAGTAAAAGCACATCGATATCTCAACTGAGCCCAGAAGCTGAAACTGTTTTGCCTAGTTTCTATCACTTTTGTCTGAATCTCTTCCTGTTGACAAAAAAAAGAAAAAGACCATCAAATTCTATATAGACACTGAAGTAATATTTGCAAATGGAACCCGCTTTGTCTGTTATTTCCCTCCCTCAAAACAGTCCATTTCTTCCCTCCCATTATCTTGCTGCACCTTGGTTCTAAGAGAATTAGTAATATGGTTCCTCAGATGGCACACTTGTGGAGCCAGGCTTTCTGAAGGTCACAGAGCAAAGCTACAGAAACCCTATTTGAGAGTTTCAGACTTTAATTTTCCTCATTATATATATGAGCAATCTTGCTGCATTTCCTTTCTTAATTGTCCTTTCCTGCATCTTTGCGTCTGTCTCTTTTATCCTATCTGTTCTCTCCTCTTCTCTGATTCCTTTATTCCTTTCAGAATTAATTTGCATTTCTCCTAACTGCCCTCTCATGACTGCTCACAAGATGGCTGGAAACCAGCTGCTATTAACAAACACACATGGTGACACTGTGTGACTGTCCTCCCACCTCTCATTTCTCACGTTTTTCCTTTTTAAGCAATACTACATCTGAACTAGAGGTGCTCTCTGCTCTCAGGCACACAAAGGGATTTAGAAGCCAAGAATTTCAACTGCAGGGAAGCAGGTACAGGAGATTTCGTATCTTTCTCACTGCTGCCCCAAAAACAGAGGGAGCAGAAAAGCCACGAAATTTGCTACAATGAATATTCACAAGCATAAATCACCAGTGCAGTGTGCCAGAGGCTGAGCCTACATTACCAAACGCTTGAAGCTAGTTCCACCAGGAGCCAGCTTGCAGATTTATAGGGAGTAAAGGTAAGTAAGAAATTTTCCCTTCTTTTAATTAACCAACTCAAAATTAATTCAAGCATTGTGCACACAAGTAGAATAGGATATTATTCAGCTCTATAAAGATAATTAGAGATAAAGCATTTAAAGCCTACAGTGCTCTTTACATCTTTACCTTTTCTGATGCTTCAACTGAAGCACTGCAGTCTATGCCAAGTACTTTCCTACTACCTTGAGAAATACTTTGGGTTTTGGAAGGTAGCTGCTTTCACTCAGAAGAGACAAAACTCAGAGATACCTTCGTACAAGCAGCTAGATTTTCAAGTCTAAAGTGAGGAACGTGCCACTCCGTGGGTGACACCAAGCTCTCTCCACACAGGGCAGCCACAGAAACGCACACAAAACACATGAGATTAGGAAGCAGAGCGTGGGCAGAGAGCTGTATTTCAAAAAGGAACAACAGTGAAAGATAAATCACTAATAAGATACTTTTTGTTTACAAGCAGAAACAGATGCAGCAGATTAGCTGAAAATTTTGTATCAAATATCCAGCGTTATTATACAGACAGCATATATTTAAAGTGGATCTCGGCCATTGCCTACTTGTCTAGCTACGCACAGCGCATGTGCTCGTACCATCTGATCTGCCCTAAATATTTATGAGTGGTGTTGGTTCAGCACACTCGGAAATGGCTCAGCCTGCTCCACACAGGTTGGCGGCCGGCGGCTGCCATGACAGGACGCGGCCACACGCTCTTCAAGACAGGAATGGCCACCCCAAGCACGCAGCCCTGTTCGGAGGCGGCCCCACAGAAAGGCCTCAGGCACTGCCCTCAGCAGCTACATGGGGCTCGTTTCCTTATCCTCTCTCCACCATCGCTAAATTCCAGAGGCATTTCCCTTCACACGGACCTGGGAATTAATTTTTGCTATCTCTCACATGTCACCAACCCTAGGCTGGAATGCAACAAGTATTAGTACACAGAAAATCATTTATGCCAAGTAGCACAGAAGAATGCCGTATCTACTTGAATAAGAAGAAGTGTAGGCAGGAACACTGTAATTATTCAAAGCAGAATTTGGTCACAGACTGCACCCTCATCTTGTCTTAATGGTGTTTTGAGGCCTTTAAACAAGTGGTTAGAACTTCTCTTCTATGACTAATTAGAAAGGATTCATTGCATCCAGCAGCCCGGTGCTTATCACAAAGGAAATTAATTCATGATTAGCTCCAGAGGAAAGAGGCCAGCTACTAAATATTAAGCATCACCGCTAACACTGTTGGGCTTCCCTTTGGAGAGCTCATAGGTAATACTTCCCTGTCTGACACCATTTATTCTACAAGATCCATCAAAATTTACAGCTGCTTTAGCTGCTGTCTTAAAAGGTTACCCCAAGTATGCATGTGATTCAATTCAAAGCAAAACCACTGACGTCTGTTATCAAATGGAGAGCAAATAGGACAGTTTCAGACTCTTCCATGAGCCAGAGGAGCAGAAAAGGCTTTGATACAGAAATGAATGGAGTTATATGCCTGCTGTTGAGTCCGACTGCCAGTTATCCTCCAACGATGAGCTTCCTGTAGGATTTCTGAAACCACAGGAAAGTATGGAGGGGAACGCTGACACAGTAACTCAGTCTCCTATTCTTCAAACCACCATGCAGTTGAAGTACTGTACATAAACCAACAAACTGGTGTTTTACATCACAAACGAAGTATTAAAGTAACCTGCAACGTTTAACAGTTCCCATATCTTGGGTAGATCGTACTGCCTTGAATTGGAAAATCAGGTATGTATTACACATAGTATGTTTGGTTGTCCGTTCTTTTTTTTTTAAGGAGGGTGTAAATTATTTAAGACAGGTAAAGAATATCCAGAAAAGCAAAGAAGAAATTGAAGCTGTGAAGTTTAATCCTGAGCAGAAACCTCAGCTTTTACAAGGCAAACAGGTTTAGCAGGCTGTGCCTCTGGAGATGCATCCACAAGCTGTTCCAGCCTGCCTCTCCCAGAACAGGTTGTTCTAAGGCACAGATCATCCAATCAAAACAGGTGAGGCTGTCTTCTCAACCCAAGTACACTTTTATTCAAGGCAAATAAGTAAAGCAAGAAGCACTGCATTTATTTCCAAGCGTTCTCTTTACATGTAGAGTCAAATGATGATTCTGAACATAAGATGGAATAAAACTCCTGTCTGCTGGGCACAAGAAAGAATAGCAGGACTAGTGAGCTACTAAGGTACAAAATGGTCATAAAGCAGCAGCTTACACAACCACAGTTAAGGGATAGATGTGTACTTCACAGAATGTAAGGAAAACCCTGCTGCAGTCTTGGCATGTACAGTGTTAGTGCAGCAACTGCACCTCTTGGAAGCATCGTTTTAGTAGTTTAATGAAGCTTTAGCATTGAGAAATCCATCTATCATTTCCAAATTTTCTACATTACTACTGATCTCACCATCAGTCTGTGATTTGATTAGTAGTCAACTTGCAATAGATCCAATAATGTTGAAAAATCTCCAGACAGACAGACTTAAAGCAAGTGTTTTTTTCTGCTTTGTCTAATCGCTTTTTCCATTATACAAGAACATCTTCAGTTTCTCCCATTGAAAATAACTAGCTGCTAAAGCCAATTTGGACCACTGCAAGCATATTGTTAGCCAACATTATATGCAACTGAGTTACTGTAACCCTTGCTCTCCCTTCCTTAAGAAAAAGGAGGAGGGGAGGAACACGGCTTCACATGTTGCATCTTGCAGACTGCTCAGGGACAGAACCAGGTCTCTTCATATGCAACTGTGTATTATCCCACGCAGTAGAGCTCTCATCTTGATAAGGATCCTCCAGATGATACAAACCCAGGTTTTCAAATATAAATACCTGACTCTGATAGGACACGCAGATAATTACATCATTTCACACAGAAGCCTCAGCATACCTTTGTGCAGTGAAGCTTGGACACGAAAAAAACATGCTGTAGTCAATTATAATACCACTTAAACAGGGTTTAGTTCTTGACACAGGAATAGATACTTGCATGTTTCCAAGGAACAGATAGTATCACACAGCGTGATAACCTACTTTCACATTCTTGTTTATAGTTATTCACTTAGTTTCATTTATTAAAGTCACTGGATTCAGGCCCTAAAACCTCAGCTACATTGTGTCTATTTTAGGTGATGCTATGGTAATCATCCAGGTTAATGCTTGGATGTAACAAGGGGACTCAACTAAAAGGTATGATTAAAAGCCAAATTATTATTTATGAACTAATTCCTAAGATAACTAGACTAAATACCTGCAGGATTCAGCAGAAACTGTTAATGGAGGAAACATCCCCATCTTCAAGTAGCTCTTTTGGTCTGTTACAAGTCTAAAGAGAGAACAAATACTTCTATGTTTGTTGAGTAAAAAAAAAAATATATTACCTCTCATTACAACTGCAGGAAAACAAATAAGCTTTCAGCAATAAACCCTTCTACAGGTCCCAATCTCAGATGTTTGCCAGTCTTTTTCCTCCAAACAGTTCAAGCGACCTAAACAAATCAAACCTTTCCTTACAATGTGATTTCTCCTATCCTTAGCCTATACACACATAACCCTACAAGCTCCATCCCAGCCCTTAAGTGACTCAAAAAGAAAATAGGTTGTTTTTTTTTTCTCCCCTCACTGTTACAAGGAAACACCTCTCACAATAATGTGACTGTTTAGACCTAACGGGGAACAGTCAAAGACTTCAAAACTATCTTTCATATTAAGTGTTCTCAAAGAGTAGGTGATGCATGCAAATACGTTATTTAAGATAAAAGGAATCAATTCCAGGACAACTAACTGTATGAGAGATTACACACAGGTATTTTATGAAGTGCAAAGTATGCACTGTCTTCTCATCTTTGGTTGATCTGTCTCCAGTTTTCTGCAAATCCCCTTAGGAAACTACTCAAAAATAAAAATGAGAGAGAGAACAAAACTGACATGGTGTTGTAAAAGACATAAATGCAATACAAGCATCATTTCTGCAGTAACGCTCAGCACACTGTGGAATTCTTTTTTTTTTTTTTTTTTTTTAATACCCACAAAAGAACACAATGCACATCTTGAAATTCAGACCTCTGCTCTGTGCTTCCAGTTCCAGCAGTGCCAGTGAGCACAGCCCTGGCAGACCAAGAGCCACCGGGCTGCAGTGCAGCACATTACATTCATTTTCTTCTACTCCCACTCACTCTACATTCTTCTCACTTGACTGCGCTCCCCTTTGCCCCATTTACTGCTTCACAATGCCTGCAGTACTGCCCCCAAAACCTAACAGTCACTTCGTTTCTTCCCTCCTCTTCGTTTCTAACTGCTTCCAAACCCTTCCTCTCCTTTCCAGAAGTCTTTGCACAGATTTTCCTCTAGAACATCGTTCCACGTTTTTATCCTCTCAAAGCTCTTTTAAACAACCAGCATTTCAGAGCAGGAAACGCCTTGCCATGTCTGAAACGCTGTGTTAGTAATGACAGCACACGCATGCACACAAAGCACCACCTTCACCTCAGCTGGTTTTTAACCATGACAGCGAATGTATGCATGCAGACTGAAGAAGCAGAAGAGCTATTTAAATGCTTTTTCAAGTAAACTGAAGAACCCCCAAACAAGAAAGCTAGTCTAAAAATATACTGAAGTGTACTTTGTTGAAACAGGAGAAAAACTGAAAAAGGAGTTTTCAGTTTTTCTACAACACTAGGCTTACCATTTTGCTGTTTTTTGGGTTGTTTTTTTTCTTTTTCTCCTATGCTTAATCTTCAGAGGAACACAAAACAAATTAAGCATCAGTTGAGTTGGGCTCTGCAGTAACGTGACAATTTTTAGTTGCAAACGCAGATTTCAAGAGATTTAGAGGCACTAACTGGTGCAGTGCTGTCCCACGTTTACCATTTACTTATGCTGATGGTCCAAATACGAGCATCGTACTTGAAAAGATTTTACACTGAATACCAGATAATACCATTTTGAGATCTACACTGGAGTACCAACTGTGTGCTGTACAGCATGTTACACTGCATATGTATTCGTGACACGATTACTGTAATACGTGTATTTATTATATATGTAATACACGTATACTGTTATACGTGTATTACACTGTAAGATAGAGACAGCCACAGATATTTACGACTTCAAAGTAAATAAGTGTATCAGATAAATGCACCTGGTAAAGCACTTGAAATGTCACTGTAAAGCTGTACTCTTGAGCAATTACAACCTGAGTTGCCTGTAAGTCTCCAAGAACTGGCATACAGCAATATCTGTACCCCTCTTACAAGGATTCTCAAGCTTACCTCAAATAGGAAGATTAAGATAATGATTCTCAGTTACAGGCAAAGGGAAAAAGAGAGCCCCGACGCATGTCTACACACTTGAATTTGAAGAGCAATAGTTGGCTGGTTGGTTTCCACAGCAGCCACTCATATCTTTTGGCTTAACGCCTCCAATATCTCTAATCAGGTGAAGAGATTGTGTCTTCACTGCCATTCCTGAATCAATGCTTTGTTTACTTCAGAAAGTGGAGAACATGTGGAAGCATCACTTTCTTTTCTACAAGTATAAGGCTGGCACACGTCCACGTGTATTTAGACATGGAAAAAAACAACCCCTGCAAGACTCAGAGCTTTGTCTTTTTGTTTTCAAATGTGCAAGAAGCTCAACGCTGGGAAGGTAATGCTGAAATCAAACAAGCCACTTTGGCTTCTAGGCAGAGCATTTACAAATAAACTCCTCGTGTCCTTCAAGATACCATGAAACATTTTGTCGTTATTTTTCTCTTCCTAAAGCAAAATATTTGTCCTTCAGACTGAACTCTGTAGCTAGCGGGACTTTAGAGCTGCAAACCATTTCTTAAATCTGTGAGCAAACTATTAGCATTCCAATCAGAAGTTTACATGTTACACATGAAGCAACTAAAAACAGTGTGCAGGTTGCAATCTCCTGAAATGTTCACTGTATGGGACCACCTTCTCCTCACCTTCTCACTCCTTCACCTCACCACCTCTCCTTCTCAAGTGTGGCTCTACAAGTAACTTGAAGACAAAGATGTTAACTAAGACAGCAGCAGGGGGTCCTGCTCTGAGAGCTGTGCTCAGCACTTGAAGCTGGAGGGGAGAGGAAAAAACCAAGCTGAAAGAGCATCAGCAACAACAACTGAAGGAAGTGCACAGAACAACTCTGCATGACTAGCTGCACAAATTCAGGGACCATCGCTATACTTAACAAAAACTGAAGTACAAAGGTGGGCTTCTACCGTGGTAATTCTACGTTCGTCCCATTAGCAACTATATTAATTGGAAATGCTACTACTTAGCAGAGGTGCACAATACGCTGCTGTCTCATCATTACTTTAGCAGCAACAAGTGGCCAGCAAAGCCACTCATAACAACTCAAGACACTGACATTTTCTATTGCCCGCTCCAAATCACCAGACACTTTTTATGCATACTACGCTCTCGAAGATCTCCATTCCCTAGTTCACAAAAACAGTAATTTCATTTTGGCCACTAAGATGGGTGAGATGTTGTAACAGCTGGTCTACATTCTTGTTTTCTTTTTAGATTAATCTTAAAATCTAAAGACATACACACTTCAAGGGTCAACTGCCAGGACACCACATAGGGCAAGACTGCTCTGGAGCAGAATTTAGCTTCCTACTTCCTAAAAGCCCAAGCCGTCTATCTGCATTGCTAGTTCAATTATTTAAATTCATACAGTATTTTCTGTTCAGAACACAGGGCATTGACTATGAAGACCTGCCAATGCATGACCAACTCCTCTCATACAAGCAGAAGAGAAAGAAAGCTGAAGTAAGCCTTTAGACAGAACAGCAGGTACCTGGTCTTTTTTCTAGTTACTAGTTTATTAAAAGAAAGTTAGATGCTAATTATAAATGTTAAAATAAGGCAAAAATTCACTCTGATCTGAAAATTCAGCACGTAAACAAACACAGCTGTGTTATATTACAGTGTAAGATGATTTTGTCCCACCAGAAAGGGGAACATAACCAAGATTGACAAGAATTTGGGTCTCCTTGTAGAAAAGATTATTTCTCAGTTTTAAATTCATTTGTAAGAACAATTTTAAAATGCACTCACTAGGACATCATTTAAGCCCTGGTTTCCAAAATGCTGACTTGTGATTTCCACTGGAGCAACTGCAATTCAGAGCATTAATGTAACTACAGCACACACCAGGACTTCAGGATAAAAACCCTTCTGACATGTTTAGTGACATCTGCTACAGCCAAATGTTAACTTGGAAATAGACATTTTAAATGCATTTTCCCCCCAGGTTGCCAAAAGCAAATGGATTCTCTTATGTATTAATCACTTAGGAGGGAGAGGAGCTGAGTTTCTAGATCAGAAGTTGACTGTCAATTCACGAGAGTACCACTGAACAAGTGGGTTTTTTCCTTCTATTTTTACTGTTAAAAGTCCTGGAAAAAATCACGTAACTACAGCCAAATACAAGTATTACTATTCCTGAAATGCACTTATACCAGAAATACAAAGTCTACCTTAAGCAAAATAGCAAAATTTATAGCTATGCTTAGACTACCTGATGAGACAATCAGTTCTTGAGGAAGTGCTCCAGAAGTGCCATAGTGAACAAAGGCACGTGTGTATGCATCTGCATTCCAAATGCAAGCATTTTACAATTATTTGTTCAAGTATAAGCAATCCTGTCATCTCCATTTGGGAAATATCTGATGTTTTTCCTGCCAGTTCCAAGTTTGATTGCGTAATACACACCTAATGTCAGCCTTGCTCTGAGCAAACTATGACAACTATGAAAGCTTTCCTGAATTCACTTCTCTTTTTTGCAGAAGAGAAACTACGGTAACCTTCACTAACTTCTGTGCAAGGCTGTAATGTTTCATCAGAAATCTTACCAAATCATGAAAGAACAGCACACATAGAAAGCAGATGCATGCACCTACATATCTGTTCCTCCTCATCCCCAAAAGCAGTCTCCACACCACTCCACGTAGGCTGCACATGCACTTGCAGGACTTGCATGGCAGCTAACATCACATTTGAAAGATTACAGAGACATACTACACAAGGAGCAAAAGCAGCGATGTTTTCCCACACTGAAAACCACAGAGCTTTAGGCCAACATCCCAAGAGCTCCAATAGTTACAAGTGACACCACACTGTTAAACTAGGACTTGAAGCAGTGACTTATTCAAGCCCCAAAGAGCAAGTATGGAAGTTCAGGCAAATTAAGCAAAACAACAAATGCAGACCAGCAAAGTTCCTCTATTTCATTTGACATCCACTTAAAAGCACAGTGTAGGCAGAGGATTCAGAGCACATTATAAACTAAATTTCCTATGAAAGAAAAAACACACTGGATTTAAGTTTATGGGCTTATAGATATTATAACATTACAACAGACCATGGCCAAGTCTGTGAAGACCAGGTGCATGAGCAAGGCCTCTCTAGGAGTACATCCATGCAGATGAAACAGAGACAGACTGGAGCCTTTTCTCTACGCATTAGGTTGGCCTGCGCTAGTGCCAGTCAGGAATGCACATCTCAGCAGTGGTGCTACACAGGACCTGATGCCCTTAGAGAGCTAGCAAGCCATCCGAGTAGATATAGCTTAAATCATCAGATCTTCCCCTCCTACCCCCCCCTTTCACCATTCCTCCTCCACATGCACTCTCCCCTTCAATTTGTTCCCTATTGACATTTCCAGTTATAAATACAATCCTGAAGATGAGTTTGGTGATCACTGCCTCATGATGAAGTTCCCCTCAGACACTTGGGATACTGGCAGCACAAACTCACAGGTGGATTTAATGCTTCTACTTTGCAGCTAGTGAGATCTTCATTTTGGCTGCTAATATTTGGCACTTAAACTACTTTTTCAAATGTTCTTGTGTTTTGGCTTATCATCTTAGGGATGTGTGGAAGACATGGATTTACATCAGAGAACTGAAAGAGAAGCTCCAACCCTGGCAGAAAGAATCTAAAGCAGTATGACAGTGAGGCAATTCAGTAGAAGGAGAGGAACGCTATTCGCTGTAGATGGCAACCACCACCTGAAGAGTTTGCTCATGACTAATGAAGTAATATTTAACCAGGTAACTTCTAGGCGAAGGAGACTTTAGAGCATAACCCAGAACTAAACACTCTTGGGAGAAACGTGGGAAAATCCCTCTTTCAGTTACAGAAGAGGAAAGCATAGCAAAGATTTACTTTTAGAAAAAGCAGATGAGGTTTATGAACTACTGCCTGATCATGTAAAGCTTAACAATAAAATGCTGCCTGGTGGTGTAAGCACAGGACTGAGTCAGAAAGTCTGCTATTTAAGACTGGTTCTAACATCAGTTCCTGTGGTCTTGGGATACACTGTTTAAGACAACCTTCAGAAGTGACTCAACTGGATCTGACAAACTTGGCTCCCAGGCTTACTTATCACAGGTCCTGGACACCAACTCCCATCTAGGAGTGCTGAGCACCACTGATGCTTGGCATCCAAGGGCAAGGGAAACTGAACCACAAGGTGCCTACATTTGAATTTGCAGATATTCAAATTGAAAAGACTTTTGGAAATCTTCAATTGTTTAAATCTTTACAATAGAAGACTGTCGAACATGCTGTTAACTTGACAGAGAACACAAGAAAAATACTTTAAAGTGTTCTACACACTTAAATACGTAAACTTATCTTCAGCTATAAAAGCTGAAGGACTCAAACTCCAAAAGGCACTTTGGTAGCATTTAAACATTGAAGCCCAAGAGTTCAGTCACAACATCTTCCACTCCTGTTCACAAAGCCCCCAGACAAACCCAGCTTTGTCAGTGCTCATTATTTCAAGATATCCTTACATCACTGCTTCTCGTCATAGCCAGCTTCAACATAACTCCACTGGCTGCTTGGCTTATACCACACTTCAGTCTATGAGACCACAATTGGTAGTTCTATACATAAGCCCGGCTAGGGACTTGGCTAGGATTCAGTAGGTGTGTTTACGTTCTGCAGAGATTTCAGCTCACAGCATGCTACATGCATTTGCATTAAAAAGCACATGCATAACAACAAACATCTCTCTTCTGCAGCTGCCCAGACATTTCAGCCTAAGCAATGAGGAACCTAAATTCAAGCAAGACACTTCGTAGCTTCAGAGAGTTTAAACTCCTCCTCTTGGGAAAGAGCTGGATCCAACAAAAGCAATAAGGAACTCGTTTCTAACTCTCCCTTGAAAGCTGGACCACTATGAGGGGAAAAAAAAACCAACAAGATTCGTAAGGTCTTCAAGGGCACAGGAGCGTGCTACCAGGAAAATACATTCACTTGGAAACATAGAACAGAACTGTCAAGCCTGCCTTAGAGTCCCTGCTCCACATCAGACAAGCTCTAGACAAAATGCAGGAGCACCAGGGAGCTTAAGTGTTCCTTGATCAGAAAGGCAGTAGCTGTGAATCCCAGCGTTTTACACTTAAGCTCTCTCCTGTTCATTGTATACAGAACGCAGGAATCTAAATTTAAGTTGAACAGCTCTTCCTCAGGCCAGGACTTCGATTCCTGTAACTCTGGCCCAGCGATCAGCCACACCACAGACATCAGTCCATCTGTATGTGCCTGGCTCCAAACACGCTGCAGCATTTTTTTTTTTCAATTCCAGACAACTCCCAGAAGGCAAATCTCCCAAAGTCAATGATTATCATAGCAAATATGCTATAATCCTCACTAGCTGCCTAACCAGATTTAACTTAAGCTTGGAATTTTACAATGACACAGCATGACCAAGCACAGTTTAAACGCATTTCCATTTGCTCGTTATTTAAGTCCCTATCCGCTTCTATACTTCCTCAATTAAGGGAGGGCAGAAATTCAAGCTGTGAAGACAACACCGGATTTTGCAATGCCTTCAGGACGTCAGAAAAAAGTTTCAAATGCATCAAAGCGGTCACAGAAGTCAGTACTCAATAGGAAGTTGTTTCTCGAAAGGAAATTGCAAATTTCAGTCAAAGGGGAAGATGGAGAGTTAGAATTAACAAACTGTTCCAAAAGCTTCGGGAAGCAGGAAGGGTTTGAGAAGATTACATGAAGAAACTGCACGTGATCACATCAGCTCAGTTCAGGACAATGCAAACAGATGAAGAATATGCCTCCTATTGAGCAAAAATCAGCCGCAAACAGAAAATCTCCCTTCAAGCTGCATGTTCTTGAAAGGACATAGCAGCTATCCTACAAGTCGTCACACTCAGACCTATTTACCAATGCGATAGGCTAGATGCAGACATCTAAATACTGTCTGTCCAGTACAAAATATTTATATTATGCACAAATTCTGTTCAAATGGAATACATAAAAACATGTTTAAAATCAGAACTCTTCCTGCGTTGTTTAAATTCTCCCTATCGATCACAACTCTCTAGCATTCAACTATTTAGCCTCGTCTGATGACCAGGGATTATTTTAATCCACATTCAGCCACGAGCAAAGCAAACAGTAATGTGATTTGGCCAGTCACCAGCTTGACCTACGTTTATATCTAATGTTCAAACAGCGAGTAGCACGCAACAAGCACAGATTGGGTATTAGGATAGAAAGATCTTCAATCTGTCCTATACAGTCATTCTTATATCTTACTGAAAAGTGTTCCTTTGCAGCTGGGGAAGAGGTGCATGCTTATAGAGTCATTTAACGCAACAGTAAGATAGAAAAGGCTACCAAATCATGACTATCTTCTCTAGTACCTGGCAAACAACACGAGGCTTACTTTGCCTTTCATGCTCCCAAAACGTTAAGCTGTGTTCAGCTACAACTATGCATACACTCTACAGGTAAATCCCTTCCAACTGTCTTGCTACTGTACCTGAATGTAACTTGAAACGTGCAGAGTTCAGAGAAGCAGCTTCTGCTGTAACACCATGGTAGCGTGGATTTGGTGCAGTTACATCACATGCATTATCTTGGTGCCCAGGCAGCAGCAGCTCTACCAGCTGAGCTCAAGGCCAGGCCATCAGCAGTCATGCTGAATGCAGTTGACTGCACATTTTTTTGACAAAGGCCTTCGCATTTACTATGTTCGTTTTAATTCACTACCCTTATCTTAATGCTGTACCAACATCCCTATGCAATGTTTGTGTACCCAGTAAGTTGTGAGAAAACATACAATAACAGGTAACAAACTGTAGCCTTGCCATTACTGTTTTACAAAAACAATACTTCAAATCTTTTGCTCCTGATAGACATTGCTTAATTAAGCAAATAGACAGTACTTAATTAAGCTTGAAAACTCACGTGCATGTGTCTTAGACTCAGATTTGCCTTCTGAATTCTAGGCCTCTCAGCACACGATGCCACTTCACAACCCTGAGTTCTGTCTGACCATCCAGAATAACATTCTCAGACATTTTCAATTCTTTGTTCAACTGCATTTAACCTTTTAATTCAAAATTAGTCTAGATTAGTTGCACTTCATTTCTGTTGTCAACTTCAACACACGCCACCTTGTGAAACCTATACATCTGGCTCTGTTTGACAGAACTGCCATTTTGATGTCACCCCTTCTTCGCTATTTGGTATCTGTTTCTCTTCACCTTTTTTTTCCATTTTCTTTGCACAGAAAGATTGAAAATAATCATATCAGACAAAACATGGAACAGCATAAGCAAATGCTGGAAGTTACTGTATTTCAGACTAGAACAAAAGAATTAGTTTTAAAATAGCTGCTAGCATAATTAAGGTCTGCAAGAAACAGCACCTGCTAGGCTTTATTAAAAGGACAGGATTAGCACAGGGCAGGGTGGGAAGAAGTCGTAAGTTACAAAAACCATATGACTCACAGCCCATTTTTTATTCTGAGGCCGGATTCCAATATGCCAAAAATATAGAATACTAGAATTAGCTTTCTTAAAATGGTATAGATGGTAGCTGAGCTGTGTCTTTGAGGGGCTGCGGGGGTAAAACCTGCCCAGATCACTGTTTGGAGGAAAAGAGGATTTCTGGAGGCCGTGCCTTGAACAATTTGCTTTCCACACCCATGAGCCTCTCAAAAGCTTAAGTAGTCTGGGTGCACTAAAAATTCCTCCTCACATCTTTAGAACTACATCAACTTCCAAACAAGACAACAGCAGAAGAAATCCACTGAACATAGGCAAAGTGATCAGATACAGTAAGGAAAAAAAAAAAAAAACCCACACAACAGAGGTAGAAAAAGGAATTTAGAGGAGCATCTCCTTTTCCCTCACCACCACCCCCAAAAATAAATCACACAGCCACGTATACTCCTGTACAGTGGCTTTAACATGCTGAGTGATTAGAGGTGGTGATGATGACTATAGGCCATACTATGCATCTTTAGATGCTCTTCAGTTCAGCACTGAGGGGCCAAATGGGGTTGCCGTGTATCTAAAATATTTTACTCTGATTAAAGGTGTAATTATATAGTTAGTCATAATAGCTGCCATACTTTAAAGAAACCCACCTCTCCTTCAGGGGAAGGGAAGGAAATTATGCTACTTTATTCATCCAAACACACTCTCAGTTAAATTCAAATTCAACATGCAGACTAGATAAATACAGTGACACACAGCCACAAACGCTTAGTAATCCAAGATAGAACAAGGAGATGAATCTTAACCTATAATCTTCGTGAAGGGAAACTAAATCTTATGATTAAGAGTTCTGTCATATCTGTACAGGTATCAAGGGAGGCTGTGTTTTCTTCTCAACTGTCATAAGAAATTCATGCTTGTTTTTAAGGTCTGAAAATGAGCTGAGCCACTGCAAACATGCAGTTTGACACAGGGCTTAAGGGATTTACTTGTTCATACGGTTAGCACATAACTTTATTCCATGGATACCCACATATATTTTGCAGGGAGGAGTAGGCTGAGTCTAAGAATCTTATTCTGCATAAACAACATAAATCTTTTTCTTCTCATCTCATTCTCAGCCCTCCTCTGTTACTGTTACCTTCCCCAAGTCATCGCTACAGGTCCACAGGAATGATTTTTTCTAGGAAGGGTTCCCTTGGCTTAGGTCACCTTTCACATAAATATAATTGACTACAAAGTAGCTACTATTGACAGGCAAAGAAAGATGAGAGAGTAATTTCTGTGTATAACTGTCTTTTAAACACTAGCACTTCTGGCTACAGAGGAGATAGGGAGAAAACAATACACACTTTTGCCAGATTTTTTTTTATTGACACTCAAAGTCCAAGTTTAACACCACTCTGGCAATTCACAGAACCCTCCACAGTGAGCGCTGCCTGGAGACCCTCCAGGAGGCTCAGTTTCCTGACACAACAAATGGAGACACAACACAGATCCAGCTCGCTTGAACCCAGACGAGGTGAGGCAGAGTCTACGCAATGTCCTGATCCACAGCAGTCTCAGCCCCCACACTGAACGACAGAATTGGGTTGGAAAAAGGCATTATGTTTCAAGGGAGAAAGCAAGGGGGAGGGTGGGAAGCACAACAGAAGAAAATCACTATCCTTGCCGACAAAGCTTCCAGTTATCTGCATGGATACTTTTTACTTTCTGGAAACTTTCCTTCCGGAATAAAGTTTTTGAATATTTGGTGTACATTCAATAGCTTTGAACCATTCTACTGAATTTTAGTAATTAACCTTCCCATCCAACCCCCCCTTTCTTTTTTTTAAGTGTTACAAAATCACACTGATAACCAAATAGTTCAGTGACTGAACATACACTCCCCATACTAATTGCCTGATGAGGGAAACTGCTGACCAAAACCTAAGAAAGGCACCACATTCCACATAATTTGCTAGATAACACAAGTATAAATCATCTTCATGCACGCATTGGCTTTTAATAACCATCCTTAGCCCAACATAGCTCAGTGGTCAGGGCCCAGGAATAACTTTGAGTTCCGTCACCTACATTTCTTTATAAGCATTCTTTGAAGTGATCCAGAAGTGCCGCCACCACAATTCCCTGATCCGGGTTCCCAAATCTTTTAGAAGGTCTCAGCTATTAAGTTCTTCCACAGTTGATAATTGAGGGGATGAAAAGGTTAACGATAACATTTTCTTGTGTATTTCCTTGCATCAGTAGAACAACAAAAATGTAGATCAAGATATGCTGTAAAGCAATAAAGTTACAAAACAACATACAATAGTTTTATGGGAAAGAAGGATGGGAAAAAATTCTTTTCCACATTTCACACCATTTCCTTCCCCCACATGCCCAATTTGGGTGAGGTAGGAAGCAAGAGTTTCTTTTATTTTTGCCCTGAAACATACTTTAAGTAATTGCAAGTGAGTGACACCTAGTGATGAACACAAATCTGATCATCCTCCACTCTCCCACACAGAGAAGATAAGGCAGCAAGCACAGACAGGTAACTTAAGAGTGGGTGTCGAATCATGGGAACCTGACACTACTATGTTTCTCTCCCTTAAAAGCCAAATATCAAGTGAGCCAAGACACAGAATCTAAAAAGAAAGAATAAAGAAAATGGCTAACCTGTCCAAGTGAGAGAGTAAAAAATATACTCAAATTATGACCTGTAAATTCACTTCTCCATTCTCCTTGAAATTAATCCCTTCTCTCCATAAACATCGATTTTCCCCAGAGATCTCACTCTTAATTACAAAAAATCCCAGAAGCAAACAGAAGAATGGGTTGCTCATCAACTACTAAAACATCAACAGTTGTCTTAGAGCCCTCGTACCGATGTCGTCTCTGGCACTGCAACTACCGTCCTGTTGTGGGGATTTTATGAGCTTGTCAAAGACTCTTATTTTGCCAGTAGTTCCAAAATTGTTGCTCACAGAGCAGTTACTGGAAGTGAAGGGGAGGGGATCTAGTGTGATTTGTGGTAGGGTTACAGGAAGGAAAAGTGTGCTACTATGCAAAGTAGCAACAACACAGTCCCTGAAAGGGAAGTTGGAATAGAGGCAGACAAAAATCGACTTGACTTTTCAACACTGTAACACAAGACAATTCAGTATATGGGAAGCACATCCTGAAGAAAGGATTTCTTTAATTAGCGCATTTAAGAGCAGCTCAAAGCTCAAAGAGCTTAGAGAGCAAGACAAAAATTCCTGTAGGAAAGGGAAGCAATTAACCTAGCAGAGTCATTGAAGCTTTCATGCACTACATGTCACTTCATCTATTTTTGTCATGAACAGGATTTTGTCACTGGAACCTCGGAGGTAGCTCCTGCTTTAAAGACAAAACAGACCAATTAAAATCATCACAGAGGTAAGAGCAAAAAAAATAAGGGCAGAGAAGGGAACACACAAAACACTACAGCTTGCAGATTTTGTTCTGCTCTATAACCTTATGACCAATCTCATTTTTCTCTCATAGATTCACACAAGAATACGGGCTTTTATTTTCCCTCTCTTTTCTTAACTCCGTACTCAAAAGACAATTCAAAAGCCCGAACTACTTAAAAACCTGAAATCCCAAATGCTTTGGAAAACTAACACAACAGAGCCCCCTATCATGAGAAGGCAGGACTAACACTGCTTGCAGAGAGAGAGCCTACACTGAAACTTATTTGAATGAACTTGACCCAGCTTGGCTTCAGGCCAGTGCTCAACGTCACGAAATGACTTAACAGAACACAGTGTTCCTGGCACAGGCACAAAAATGTGTTGAAATCCATGCCGGAGAAAGAAAAAAAAACTCAGTGTATGTTTCAAATTAATAAAGGAAAATGGTAATAAAAAGATAATAAACACAAAGACAGCATTAGATGTGTTTTAAAATACATCTGCTGCTTTTCCCTCCCGATTTAATTTTATCCTTCGGTATTCCCTCATTTACCATAAGTTGAGTGCATGGACAGTTCTCCCTGTGCCAAGCCCTTCCCTGTCTAAATCCCAGCCTACGCGCTCTCCCTCTCACCTCTCCCAGTGCTGTACCTGGAAAATTCCAGCACACCTTTCAGCTAGCAAAGGACGGGAGTGACAAGTTATAAAGCCAGAGCTGCTCATGACTCACTTCCTCTCCAAAGCTTCAAGTAGAGGCGACCCTGTAGGTATCTCATGCAATGCTTCTATTCAGGACAATCTGTTATAAAGTTATGTCATTCACACAGGGATTAGGCTAATGCTCTGTCATGGGATGAAAAGCAAACAAGTAGAAAGACAGAGAAAATAAACTTGGTGAACCGTGAACTTGATGTACTTCCTCTACATAACATAAGGAAAAGCTCAATAATATCCATATTTCCTCTCTCCCTCGGGACTGCCCCTCTTCCTCTCCAAAGCCTAGTATCAGGACCCGTTTCCTCTTTCCTTCTGATAGTCCTTCTATCTCTTACACCCCATCCTACTCTTCCATGATGGATCAAGGTATTGGAAGCACATAGATGTAGAATAAAAGCCAGCTCACAGACAAGTGCTGAGAGAACTTTCCCCAGACACCTCCTTAGGGCCCATTCCTGCCATCTGTGACCCCAGTGTCTGACAGCACAAGCCTGCAGAAGAACCTTCCAGCCAGGCCATAGGTGACTACAGCAGGAAGATGGATCTGGATTCACTCTCAGAACCTTCTGTACACAGCTTCAGACTAGCATGAGTCTAAACAGATAGATCCACAGGAAATGGCAAGGCAAACATGAAGCCTACCTGGGCTGTCCACTGAAGGTGCTTCTACCATTTCAGTGCAAACCTGAAAAGCAGTTAATAGCTGGTGCTATGCCCCAGCACCCTCCACCCACCTGCTAGAAGAGGACAACATTCTTGCTTTGCTACCAATTCTCTAGTAACACAAGACAGACACGCATCAAGGAGATGACCCATGTCTCTATCAAGGCCCTCCAACATCAGGAGTATATGTGAAGGCTGCACTGATTTTTGTCTTTATTACATACTGCAAGGTACTACTACAACTACAAGAACTGGTAAACAAATCTGCTAACCAAAGAGACAATAAAAGTTGTATAAGAAGTTATTGGGTCCTCGCTTAGTATCACAGAAAACCCTTCCAGAAGTCCTTTTCTTTGAACCAGAATCCTACTTGTGACTTACAATTTGTATTTTATTAGCTATAGTTCTATAGTGGTTGGAAAAAGAAGTCTGCTTTAATGCCTGGAAGATGAAAAAAGAAAGCAGTTATGTCCTTGATGTTTTGAATTTGTATTTTTTCATGCTCAAAACGTGATTTTCTGAGTAACTGCGTCCTAAAGTAAACAAAGGTCTAGAAAGGCACGAGAAATATAGTTCTTGAACCATTTTCCCTTATCTCTTGTGTAGGATATATATACTGAAGACAAATTCACACATTGGAGAAAAACAACCAGATGTTGACCAGGACAAAGGAAGGTAGTCAAAGATTGAATATTTTAAAGCTCCCTATAAACTACTAACGATCATTTGACAGGGCCAAGCATCACTGACAATCTTCACAGAAGAAGAGAAGCCACTGTAGAGATAATTCCCCATCTCCTGTTTTTCTGACAGTCCCGCTGCAGAATGAAGAGGGCAACTGTAGTAGTAGCATAGATGAGTGAATTCATACTTAGATAAATTAAAGGAAGGGAAAGCATTTAGATAAGAAATATGCGGACAGCTGATGCTACAAATGACAGGGAATTAATACCAAAAAAGGTAAAATAGATTACCTGTAATGCGCCTTGACTTAATAGGTTATCTTTAAAAATCCCTAGGGGAGGCATGGAAAGATTTCAAGATTTGTTTAACAAATATGTGAACACTGTACACACTCAGTGTCAAAGCAGTTACTTTCCCACTGCACTCCAAGTACATCCAGAACCACCACCTTGCAGAGGAGATGGGGGAAGGCTTTCATAGAGGAGGGGAGCTCCACAGCAGTCTCGTGTTTACAAAGGAGTTTACTGGGTTGTCAAGGAGAGAATAAACCAGCAATCCCCTACTCAACACAATTTGAATAAGCACAAATTTGTCACAAAATTACAGACTAGTTCCCTGCCAAATTTTGAAAGCCTGCCCTAATGCCCTCCCCTCTCTCCTAATTGGGCTTGGCAAGGAGTCCCGAGATACTGTTAAGTCTGAAAGTTTGCTCGAGAACCAGATCCACAGGTTAGTGAAGTTTTCTCGAGCCACTCCCAGCTGGCAGGCGGGCAAACCACAGGGAGACTGCCAGCATCTCCAAGGAGGGCAAAGTTGAAGGGAGGATGTGACACACTTACCACAATCACGCAAACTCCTCATCTTAATCACACGCAGCATGGCATGTAACCTCTAAGCAAATGTACAAGGGCCATTAGCTCAAAAAGTGTGACATTAATTTTTTATTTTTGTTAAACTAAAGATTCAATCAGATTGCTGCTTCTTACAGTCTTCAAGACCATGAATGGGATGTTCAGGAAAAAAGAGCTGAGATTTCCTCCATTTGGAAGGTGAAGTAACAAGTCCTCTTATTTTGCAGCAGAACAGAAAAGCCAGCAAGGCCTGTGCTCCATTGCCCTTCTCCTACACCACCTCATGTCTCTGGAACATGAAGTATTTCAGTTTGTTAAACAGTGGAATATTTTCATTTGTGGTTGAGAGAATCTCAAATGCCTGGATGCAATTTGCTTAGCTAGGACCAAAGGCAGAGTAACACATTCCTTGATTTCAGCACATACTGTTTGAATTAAAACTTTCAATTGCACCACGCTATTAATGTTTTTATTTAACACACAAAAGCAAATCTGACCTATCCACCAACAACTTGAACAGCAAAGCCCCATATTCAAAGCACAGTTGAGTGCTGAGCCACAAACAATCCTCACATCATTTTCAACTATGAACATAGGAAAGTTACCACAACAGCATAAGACTACAGCTACGGCTTTAGTTACATAGCGGCCAGGTAAGAAAAAGCTACGTGAGGAATAGATTTTCTTAAATACAATATTGTTTATCAATTTAAGAGAAAGAGTAGACTAATGGCTCACTCTCCTTAAAAACCAAGGGCTAATGAGGCTCAGATCCCCAACAAGAACAGCAATTCCTTCTTGCTCTGTTAACCTGCCAATTTACTCATTTGAAAGTTGGGCCATTTCATAATAATAAAACAAAGAGCACCTACTGGATTTGCAGTAATGTTATTGTCAAGTTCTGCAACATGTTAGCCTACTTTCTCTCCTCCCCCATTTTTCAACAGCTAAAATATCCCTTTATGGGGTCAGAGAAAAGAATCTAGGACAGACCCACAGCAGCAGGGAGACTAAGTGCAGAAGCAGCCCAGAAATATGACTTCAGAGGAAGAGGAAGCACAGTATCACATGAGATACAATCACAACCATAGGCAAGCACAAGCAGGATAACACCATAATTAGGTTTGCTTCGCTTTTGCTACCATCTGGAATAATGAAAGGCAAAGCATTTTAAATCTATTATTCTTTTATATCACGCAAATTCTTAACTCTCCCAACACTTCAGTGTAGAAATGATTTATTATTAGAAGTACAGCAAACAGGTGAAAAAACATCTAGCCATCTACGGGAGAACTCAACAGCATTTGTGATCTGTGGTTACAATAAGGGGAGACAAATTGCACCTAACTACACACAGACAATGGGATCTTTCAAATTATTAAACGAGTTTAAACCAGTTGCAGTGAAGGAGATGATGCCCACTGCCAGCTTAACACAGGGCTGCAATTCTGGACTGTTTAAAAGCTTAGGGTTGAGAGGGTGGGTGGTTATTGGTTTTGTCTTCCACCCCTCTCCCCTCCCCCCCCCTCTCAAAACAGCGCAGGTTGTCTTATTTTCATAAGCCAAAGACAGACACATGTAGTACTGAGCATATTTCAACCCCAGCAGTACCATAATAGAACAGATCAGTCCTCTGGATGCTATGCAGACTTTCGCAGTGCTAAAACAATTTTGTTTCAAATCTTAAATAGAATTTCAATTCTTTCTTCAGTCTCAATTTCATTTTCATTTCTGTTAATTCCTTTGTCTCACCACATGACTTTCTTCACATTCATCTCACTCTGTCACACTGTTCCTTGGCTTTCACTCATTCGCTGTTTAGAGTTTTAGCAAGTATTCATTTTCCACAGTACTGTTCTCCCTCTTTACAGCACTACATAGCTAAGCACAAAGCAAAACCAAATTCCTTTCCAGCTCTTTCCAGTGCTGTTTGCTTACACTTCTTCATAATTAATCTGATTTAGCAAAAACTTAAGCACTATTCCTTTTGGGAACAGAAGACATCGGGATTAAAGCCTGTCAGAGACTGAGGCATCAGGTGTGAAGTTTCAGTTTCACTAATATAAGCCACCTATCAGATCCACTCTGCATTTTAGACATAAACAACGAACCAGAACTTCCTTTTGCTTTAATGCCATTAACATTGGCAGAACGCCACAAAAGATAATATGCTAACCAGACTCTGGAAGCTGAGGACTTAAATGCACAATAAAGCAGCAATTAAAAAATTGTGGAGCTCAAGGAAAAAAAAAAGTAACAACAGCAAGAATAGATCAGATCACAGCCCTGCTGAAGTCAGCATCCTATCTGCAGCCTATTTGAGACACGAAGAGAAGAACAAGTACAGAACACATTAGCATTTCCTTCCTGGTACGGTCCTCCCTTGTGAAGGGATTTCTACTCATTTGTAATTCCAGAACTTCCTAAGGCAGCACCATTTCACTTATTAGCCCAATAGATATTTTCCCAACCATGCCTTAAAGCAAAGTGCAGAAGTCTGGTGATGCTGCATAACTCCTTAATATTTTCTGTCAGTATAAGTAATCTGAAGAGACTACAGGTGGGTCAGCAGCTACAGGTTTCAGATCCAGTTATGGTCATGTATTATTGCTGCTACGCCTGAAAAAATGCCTCAGGAAAGTTAAGGAGTATTATGCTACGAGTAGTGCAAAGAAATAAAAAGCAAAACTAAGTGACAGTTTATGCAATGACTTAGTGCCAGCTGAAGAGCCTGAGCAATGAAGTGCACTACAAAAATTACCATGAGAGAGGGGAAAGACGACTATCAGAAGTTGCTTTTCTTCCAGCTAAACTTCACAATGCTATCAGCATTTGGGTGTCTCCTTTAGAAGATTTCATTCATTCATCTCAGTTCACAAAAACCCCACCAACAACCACAAGCTGCGTCATCATTCCCTTCTCCTTACACCTGGAGTGCAGTTCTGCTAAAGGGCAGATCATCGACTGGCTGCAAAGCTCAAAAATTAAATCCATTTGCTGTTTTCCCATTTGAGAGACGCCTGGTAAGAAAGCAACCAAAGTTAGCATTGGGTGGTTTCTCAAATCAACCCTCCCTGCTCAAAATGCAGAAAATAAACCACCATACATATCACCAGCAGTCTTACTTCGTCTGTTTTGCCACGACAGTATGGATTATGCCCGTGCCAGGGCTGAATGCTTGTCTACATTATTACTTCTGACTGCTCAGAGCGTCTGGAGCATGTAAGACAAAACTTCCAGCACCACTATCCAAAATGCTTACAAAGTAATTGCTGGCAATTAAGTAACAGCTGAGTAGCATCAAAGAACATACATGCAATTCACAGGCAGAGGACTTAAGAATTTTTGCCTCTTCACCATCTAATTTTTGAAGTCACAACGTGTAAGCAAGTCTTGCAACAAACCACGATTGAAGAATGCAGAAATGCCAATGTGAGATTGCTCAAGGTGGTTGCAAGGTTATACAAACAATGAAAAGAGATGCGGAGTATCCTAAAAATATTCCTGTCTTCATTGTTTTAACGTGTCAAGTGACTTGCACAGCACTAGTGTGGTGTAAAGTTGTTACCTTCTAATACTGTGTAAAATCATGTTTTAAATTTCCCCTTCATCATTTCTTCTACTGAGCTTCCAACGTATCTCTGCTGTGATGTTAACTTCAATACTTCTAAGCATTCACTACACATAATGGGTACCAAGGAGGTTCATGCAATGTTTTTCACTTAGCAGTGAATCAATTCATGATGAAACTGAAGTGGTCAGATACAAAGTCTTTAAATGTAAAGCTCTTACAGAAGAGAAAAGCAATCACAGAATCTCTAACTCACAAGTTATATAAACCACAGTGTGTGCTACAAGTCTAGCTCTACTGTTTGCATAGGGAAAAAAATGTGGAAAACAAATGTCAAGTGCATCTAAAGGTTAAAAATAGATGGACATCAACACGGCCTTCTTCCCCCATCTCTCCAGATTTGTTTATTGTAAAAACAATGATTTTCTATTTGTTTAATGAGCTGAACAGCAGGTTATAAGATTGACAGCTTTTCTTTTTTAGGCACAAGAGTGGCAATTCCTCCCATTCCAACTTTGTAGTAATATTCTAACCCCTTGAAAAGTTGACACGTGGATATTTTTCAATTTCTCTCTCCCTCACCAATCACACAAGCATAATACATCTTTTTCTTTACCTCCTCTTCCAGTTACTACAGGCTCATGACAAACTCCCCTAGCGCGGAGTTGCACTGACTCTTCTGTTTTAAGTACATAAACAACATACAAACACTCTTACATCCTTCCGACACACCACAAGTATCTCAGCATAACAAGAATGATTACAGTAAGTCCTGTGAAGGAGGAGCACGGTAGCTGAATTTCACTGCCAGTACACCGGGAAAGTTCACAGCTATACAATATGGTTTTACCAGTAGTTCTTACATTACTGCCCATAATATTATTTCTTTACTCTGAACACATCTGCAAAGAACAGAACACTGTGAAATACAGTGCTTTATCTACAATCTTCATAGCCAAAAATCCCTTTTTTTTTCCCCCCTCCTATTTCTATCAAACACAATGCATTATTAGATTGGGGTATCCATTTCCCCAGATGTTTGGAGACTATGAATTTCATTTGGTTCAGAAAGGAATAAAGTACTGGAGGATAAATCTCTCACTCTCTCAGCCTTAATAAACTCCATATAACATCAGGCTGAGAAAGCATCTAAACTGCATCAGAGAACCTCCTGCCCAGCACAATATTTAATACAGTCTTACACTGTTTCTTAGTACTACTGTAATTCAGGACCCAAGCTAGATGAACACTGAATATAATAATCCTGTGCCATCTGTTCATGAATAACTCATTCATTTATTACTTCAGAGCATTATGTACCTATTTCCAGCTTTATTCCACACCATTATACTCTCATGCATCCACATGCATGTTCCAGAACTATGCTGTTAACTTAAGAAAGTTCAGTATTGTGGATTTATACTATTCTATTTTTCTTGCACTGCTCTTCATATTGTTCACTCATTCCAGAAGATTCCGGAGAGCTTCATATCTTACTATCCCAGAAAAAGCACTATTCCTGGAACATGTCAGATTCACAGTGCTACTCAGCAACACTTCTTAAGTTTCACAATTCTTAAATATACTGCAACAAATACACAAAAATGAATGCTTTGGCACTGCTCCAATTAGTCAAAAAATGAAATCCTTCAATTGAGGAAAAAAAAACCCTTACCTTTGCACTTCTTTCTCATCCAATTAAGTTAATAAAACAGTCTGTGAAGGCTGTTACCAGCTCACTCCAGGGAAGCTAAATGCTTCTCTAGGCAAGTCTGAATACCGCCACCACTCTCTACAGAATTCATGTTGTATTATAAGCTCCTTTCCATCCCTATGTCTGTTTGGAAAGGTTTACTAAAAATGTGAAGTAAGCATAAACCAGACTATACAGAAAAAAGATGGCAGAAGCCACATGGAGGAGCAGGTGATACAGAGAATTAGAGCTGCAAAAGATACTTACTGTGTTGCACCAAGAGAATACTTATTTGCAGCATTGTCTTTAGACATGTTGTCTTCTCAACTCACTACAGAAAAAGGACAAAATTCATACGCATTGAAAAGCCCATGGCATACAAACATGGGAATAGCTGCAGGGGAATCTACCAGGAACAGTTCTAGCCCCTTAGTTTGCTTCTGACAGGGATTAATGTCAGATGTTTAAGGAAGAGCTTAAAAGACGACAAGTGTGTGGCAATATCACCACGCAACAGCTTCCCTTCTTCCAGTCTGTGGCTTCAACTAGAGGCCAGATCTTTGTATTTAATCCCAAACAGATTTCTTTTTCCATGACCTTTACCCAACTAGTTTTGAACCCATATAATCTTTCAGCATCCACACCACCCTATGGCATGGAGCTTTGAAGCTCAATCTCATGTAGTGAGATGAATAATCTCCTTTTAAATGTCGAGCCAACCTGCTAGTTGCACCTGATGTCTCCTAGCTCTACACAGCAGCCAGTAGTTCCATTTACTATCTACTTGTTATTCACGGGCTTCCTTCACGCTCTCTCCACAGCAATCTCCTTCAGGCTGAAGGTTTTTATTATACCAAATTTCTTCTCATGCAGAAAAAATTTCACATACCTGATCACTATTAACAACTTTTGCTGAACCTTTCTTATTTCCATTACATCTTTTTCCCTCCCCACAAAAAAAAGAGAGATCCAAAACTACTGCCCACAAACCTAGCTGGGGAAATGTAGTGGGTTTTCTTTAAAGCTGAATACTTTTCTGAGCATCTGAACTCCAACAAAAACCCTATCCTTTTTCATCCATGATTACTATATGTGAAGCTGTTCTCCCCATAGTGTTCACCTTCACATACAAACTGCTCCAGTCTGCTTTCCTCACTTCACTCTGTGCATGAGAAATGAACCATGGAAGGGACTGCAAAACTCAAGTCATTTCCTTTCAGAGAGGCATCAAACCTCCCAACAGCCACATTGGGATACACACCAAGCAAGAACTGGCCTTTTCTGCACTAAAGTAATGAGAAACATATATGTAGAGGAACAACAAAAAAAAAATCACGTGCACTGGAAGATGTAACAACAGCACTGCCCTGGCAAAGTACCTGATGTGTGGAGCTGTTGTAGCTACCCCTTTTTGATGGGCTGCTACCAGACGAGAGTATTTGTTGATGCAGAACTAAATGGTTGAATTAAGCAAGAGAGAGACCTGGTGAACTGAGACTGAGCAACAGAGGGTGAACGGAGACAAGCAAATGAAATAGTGACAGAGTTGGGAAGAGACTGAGTGGGTGGAGAATGACTGGGACTGGGTCAAAAAGCATGCCCACTGTGTCGGGATTGAGCAGCAAACAAAGGGTGAGGTTTGGTATCACCGCATGTTCAATAACTGCAGATTATAAGGTTGAGCTGAAGTTGTGAGTAGTAGGAGGCATCTTTAACACATGAAATTTTCACTCATAACATTTATGAGTGAATAATGATTGCATTTTGTGGAGTTACCATGTCTGAAGGTTTTCAAGAAACATGTAGTGTGGCACTGAGAGATAGGGGTTAGTGGACACGGTGATAGTTTGACAGCAGAACTAGATGATCTTTATGGTCTCCCCCAAACTCTACGAGCATATTTTCAAAGAGACCAAGGACAAAGACAGAATTACCAAGCAATCACAGCTGCCAGCCCTGTTCTGAAGTCAAAAAGTGACATTTTAAAGAGAAAAAAAAATGTGGGAGCAGGATTATATGCAGCTGGTCTAACTGCAGAGAGTGTGCTAGAAGATTCTTGCAGAGTAGGCAAAGTCCTCTAACATTTTAGGAATTTGGAGTTCCAGCCCATCTCTATAGGACTTGTCAACAAAAAGGGTTAATCAGTCACCAGGGTTATTAGGCTGGAATGCAAGTGTCCTGATAACAAAAGATCTGTAAATCAGAATTGTCATCTACAGATGATTCAGACGTTTGTCTAGAAACTGTTTATCACAAAGCAAGAGCAACAGAACATGACACAGACCCTGCCAAACTGGCTATGAGAAACATGAGGACCTCACCCCACTGCAGTACAGTTTCACTGTCCCCAGAAAAGCCAACCTCACCCCAGAGTTCCCACTTCAATATTTCTTAAAAATTATTATAAACATTCTCAGCTTATTCTATTTGTTCTGATCTCATTCCCTCCCTCCTTATCTATACAAAACACTTCCACATCATGGTAGGAGCCAGGAACAGATGTCCTGTTCCTCCATACCATACCACAAAACTGCATTCTTTCCAATCAAAAGACACAGCGGCATGAATAGAAATAATCATAATAATTAGCAACAACAACAAAAAAAATCCTATAAAATTGCCTTCTACCATGCAGAAAGAAAGCAAAAACAGATACACAACATCTTCATCCATTATAGAGAGGGAGAAACACAGCCACTGGGGCTCTTAACTGTTTCTAGACTTTGGTTTCCTGTATTTTCCAACGTATTCTAGATTTTCAGATCCTCAATGTTCATTGTTTTAATCAATGTTCAATGATTTAATCAGAAGCCCTTATTACAAGAACAATTACAAGAACAGTTCTGTTTTTGTGAAAAGTGAAATTAAGCCCTTAAGTTAATACCGAAATAAAGGGATAATTGGATGACTTTGATATACCTCATGGTTGACTTATTCTACCAGTAACTGGATGATCTTGGACATGTAATACCTTACTTTTACTTAATAGTCATTCTATACATGCATTACACAAGCTTTTTTGTTGTTTAAGGTAGACACACACCTGCCTTTCTTGTATTGCTGTGACGAGCCCCTAGATCAGCAAGGTTCAGCTTGTGAACAAACGTGGGCTGTGAAAAGCACAAGGTACAATAATTGTTTTCTTCCCCATTGGACGCAAGAAACATACCTGGTGGTAAAAGAATAGTTTTACTTTCTCTGATGTATTTGGTCCTTTATCTCATGCAATGATTTGGCACAACGGGTAACAGAAAGAGTCATGGAAACACAAAATTATTTTTAAGACAAAGCAACAACCCACAGGACAGATTAAAACCAAGGAGCTCCTAATTGAATAAAGGAGTTGTTAACTGAACTCTAAAATCCTTTAGACAGATATTAAATTCAATTTGCAGTACAGAGACTACTTTTTGTGGATGGAAACAAAACTCAAGGCATTAGTCAACCTACTTTGTTATGATTTCTTTCTAGAACCACAGTTTAGTTATTAGAACAAACAACTAAGACTGATCCTCTGTATTCCACTACAATTTTTTTCTCCCCCACAATTTCCCTCAGTAGGGATTTCAAACAAATTCAGATCAACCTCACATCTAGCCTGATGAGTCCCAAGACAAACTGTTAAAAATTAGTTTGGAAGACAAGTTTAGACAATACAAAAAACCCAGCAGCTTTCCCACTGTCTTCATGGATCTTTGCAGAGCTCAAAATTACTAGCAAATTGTCTATAACAGCAAACAGTCTTATCTGAGGTGGGAGACAAGTAAGGCAAAGGACTTCAACCTCCTACTGATGTTGTTAGCTCTCCTGTCCTCCTTTGCTTCCAGAGGACAGCAGCGCACCCTCAGTGTACAATCTCCTCTTTCCTACAGCAGCCTCTAGTGCAAGCACCAGACTACAAAAGGGACATATGTGAAACACACTTTCTTTGCTTCACCTCCTGAAAGTGAGGTCAGGACCCTGACAGAGCAAACATCCACCTCCTTGCTTCTCCCTAATGCTCCTGAAGGCTCTGCAATGTTCTTGATGGTCTCAGTACTGCCAGGCCTGAGAAAACCCAGATCCCTCCCACAGAGTGTAGCCACAGGAAAACCACCACAGGCCACTGCAGTCTTCTTTAAGAAAGAAGGGAATACAGTAAAGAAGAGGAGCATTTGATATACGTAGGTAGAGATAGTAATGCTGTCAACTGCACTTAAAGTTGTTGCTCTCCAGAGCTGTGCAAGAAAGAATAGGCTGCTCAGCTGAAGCCTTAACTTAAACAAAGCAGAGGAGTTGGATTAGCATACACAAACAGCCCAGTGTTTGAAACAACATCAAAATACAGTCTTGGACTGACAGCACAGGCAGCAGGGTCTAAAGTCTGTTTATGTCACTGTGGTAACTTCTGCAATTCATCAGATTTTGTACACCCAGGATATGGAATACAGGGCTCTTTTATACTTAAGGAGACACACAGGAAATTTCACAAACTAAGCCCAAAGTAGTCCTGCTGCTTCAGGGAGACACTGGATCAGCTACAAGAGCATAACATGTATGGAAGAACACAAGTATGTCATAGCTGTGACAAAAAACTTTCTGCCAAGTGGGCACCACAGACCCTCAACATTTTTACAGCACAAAAAAGGCATCTAGTGAGAACTGAGTCACTCGTAAGACTGCATCATTCCTACAGAAGATAAGCCAATTCAGCTAAACTGATATTTGAACTCTAATCTCCTGGACTATAAAGAAAATTCTTCCCAAGATACTTTAAGCCATTAAAGCGAGGAACATTTGAACCAGCCAGCTATCAGCTTCGCTAATACCTGACTGATCCCGATTTAAAATTAATGGGGTCAATGCTTAACTGAAGACTTAGAAACTAGTCATAACACAGATAGTCACAGCTCAACCATTAACATGCAATTTACTGTTCTGATAATCTGCAAATAACTGAAACAATGTTGAGAGTGGAACTCCTGGCTTTGATTGTGGAAAAAAGTTTTGAGGTTCTTTCCTAGATGAAGAGGTGTAGTGACGTGCCTGCAGCAGAAAGCAGCTGGCATACCTCTTCAGCTTCATCCAGTAGTCCAGGTATCAATCACTTTATCTCACGAGTATGAACTCAAATGGCATCTGTTCCTGCATTGCTACCAACTTGAAGTCTTGACTAATATGTTGTGCCAGAAGGTCCACCTGAAGAGACCAGTTCTACTCAGAAAAACAAGGTTCACCTTTTTGGGAGGGAAGAAGAGCAGAAATGCAGAGGAGAGAAGCAAGGAAGGAAGATGGACACTGCCCAGACTGGTTGTGCAGAGACCATTCTTAAAGAGTTTTCCAAGATTCCATTAGATAAAAGTGCTAAGGAACCTTGTCTGACCTTGCACCTGAGCCTGCTTTGAGCAGCTTGAACTAAAAGACATTCTGAAGTCTACCCTAACTTCAATTATTTCATGAACTACACATTTAGAAATCGTAGGCTTGTGTTTCTTGTATATATTCCAGACTTCCTTTGGTAATTGCTTGCAACAATACAGTCACATCATCCTTTATCAGCGTTAAGTCATCAGTCTGACAGACGACACAAATTCCATTTGCCATAATAATGATTCCCTACTTTGAAATAACCTATTTTAAATTCTGTTACACAACAACAGATCTAGACTTAGTTCTAATTACCAAGCCAATAATAGCTATAATTACCACTGAAATAGATCAAGAGAGCAAAGACAAAAGTAAGGCCAGAAACATAAGCAAAATCTTGGCCATGCGTGATTCTGCCACTCACTTAAGTGAGCTCTTCAAAATATCATGTTGAACTCCCCCATTTAACACTACATAGGAAGAGAGACTTCTGAATAAAAAACACCACATTAAGACAGCCAGAAATAAATGCACTTTACTGACTGGACACAATCACATCAGATCTCCAATTATAAGGGCACACAGATGGAAAGAGAGATCACAGTCGTGATCCCTTTAAAAAGTTTTGAAACAAAAATCTGATTCTCTTTAATTGCTTATCATTCAACAAGATAGTTCAGGGTTATTGCCATTCAATCAATATTTCAAGAAAGCAAGCTCTTATGTAGCTTTTTGATGATTTTCAGCCACATTAGATGTCAAGATTAGCAGGTAAGCTTGTTAGCATGTTCTGTGATAAAGTGTCTGCTGTAACCAGCTAAACTTTATTCATGCTGTATAGAAAGGACAGAAGAATGCTTAATTCCTATACTCTAACACTATAAAAGGCAAAAAACCTCTCCCTCACATCGTTCTGGAATAACTTTGCTTGCATAGAAAGCAAGCAAATCTGGACACCCATCAGAAACAGGTAAAGAGGTTTAACACAGGACAAGACCATACTCTGTAAGACACAGAAATGATCTATTCCATGAAAATTGAAGTTGCAAAATATTTTGGGTAGGAATTTGCAGAGGTGACGCCGCTTAGCACAAAGGGACAGAACACTTCCAGAGTAGGAGGTTTATGGCAGAAAGCACAAATTCACATACAACAGCATTAGAAGAATAGCAGTGTTCCTCAGGCATCTACACTGGGACCACCATTACTTAACATCTTCATCAGCAACACGGATAGTGGGATTGAGGGCACTCTTGCAAGTTTGACAAGGACGCCAAGCTGAGTTGTGCAGCTGATACACTGGAGCGAAGTGCTGCCATCTAGAGTGACATGTACAGGCTTGAAAGGTGAGTCCATGCAAACCTCATGAAGCGCAATAAGGCCAAGCACAAAGTTCTGCAGCCAGGTCAGGGCAGCTCCAAGCACAAAAAAAGCTGGGCCATGAATGGATTGAGAACAGTCCTGAGGATAAGGTTGTTGGTTGATGAGAAGCTCAGCACAACCCAGCAAAGCATGCTTGCAGCCCAGAAAGCCAGCTGTATCCTCAGCTACATGAAAAGAATTACCAGTGGGGCAGTGACTGCCGTTTCACTCTGCTCTTGAGATCCACCCCACCTGGAGCACTGCATTCAGCTCTGGGGTCACTGGCATAAGGAGATGAAGCTGTTGGATTGAGTTGGCCAGGAAGATGATCAGAACCTCTCCTGTGAAGACAGGCTGAGGGAGTTAGTGTTCAGTCTGCAGAAAAGGCTGTGGAGAGACCTCATTGCAGCCTTCCAGTACGTAAGGGAGGCTACAGGAAAGCAGGGAAGGGACTCTTATCAGAGATTATAGTCATAGGACAAAGGGTAGTTGCTTTAAACTGGAAGATGGTAGATTTTGATTAGGAAGAAAGTCTTTACTCAGAGAGTGGTGAGGCACTGGCACAGGCTGCCCAGAGAAGCCCTGGTACCCATCCCTGGAGGCATTCAAGGCCAGGTTGGATTGGGCCCTGAGCAGTCTGATCTGCTGGGAGCTGTTCCGTGACCATAGCAATGGATTTAGAACTGATCTTTAAGGTCCCTTACAACCCAAACCATTCTATGAGATTTCATATAATCCATAAAATATTCGTAAATTGCAAATAATTTAAAGATTAATACAATATGGAACTTCAGCTCATATAACAAGACCCCTGCACAAGTCAAAGTAGTCATTACCAATGCATGTAACTGTGTGAGATCAATTCTAAGTTCATTAGATAATGCTCTGCTGGAAAACAGGGATGCTGAAAAAATTAGCGTTAACTTCAATCTTTGTTCTAGCAATGCTGTTTCCAAGCAAAACATCAACCAGGCATCCTTCACAGACAACTGAGAGCAGAGAAGTCCTCAGAATAAAACCTTCTGGGATCAGGCCTTGCTGGAACTTTGCTCTGCGTCACCTTAAGAAAAATTCAACCAGTTACAAGTCAAAGAAAATTTAGTAACCACAAAATAAAACTCTCATCCCGTAAAGACATACAAATGAAAGCAAAGTGTGACTGTCATATTTTTCACACCTTTTTTCAAAAATTCTAAACAGAACCAAAAATTAGCTAATAGTTGCTCACCACAACACTAAATTCAACTTGCCTTCCTCATTCTCTGCGAGGTAGCCTTACGCATCGGAGGCAGCTAGCTGCTAAGAAAGACGCTGCATAGGGACTTAAGATGGAACACAGACTGAAATAGGTCGGGTGTAAAACTAGTCACAAGCAAAAGTTTCATCTCTATACCAATAGAAGTCTTTCCACATAGTTAATTGTCACTGAACAGGACTAATTTTCAAATACTAATGTACTGGGAAGAAAATAGTTATTCACCTTTTTATATTTCCCAGTAGAAACCCAGCATACTCTTACCATACATAAATAGTACAATAAAGATATTTGGCAGCAATCCTAAACCTCTAGAACCTCCTGGTATTTGGTGTATTTTGAAGTGGAGTAAAATAAATGTCAGGGTCTTTTGATTACCCACACACTTCATTAGGTCCCAGAGATTTAGTAAACACCACAAAAATGATGATATATCAACATCTGGCTTTTTTCCTCCCCGCACCATAAACTATGCCACAAAACTAAGAGGCTTTTTTTGAACGATACTCTTCCAGCAAATGGCCTCCTGTGGGGAGCACTTGTTTTGTATTCTCTTCCAGAACTGTCCCAACTGCCTCTGCTATTTTTCCTAGGAAAACTGCGCATTCAAAGCAAACCAAAGAATGCAAATGACAGCAATCACTGGGGCTCTGCCCTCCTACATACATCAAATTCCCAGAGGAAAGTTCACTGGTAAGGCTGACCACCCGTGGAAATTCCCACCGCGTGACACTGACCGGGAAAGGGAAACGTGCAAAGGGATCCTCTGACCCCATTTACTCAGGGACTCCTGTAGTAGTATAAACATTCTGGTTAAGATTAAACAATTTTGTTCCACATGTTCACATCTAAAAAGCCCTCTCATGAGGGCTCACCTCTTACTAATACTGAAGTGTCTCAAAACTTATCCAACTTTCCACCTACAGTGGGGTAACTCATGCTGATGTAATAGAAGCGGGACGACTTTCTACCGCTCGCACAAACTCCGGGTCTGTTCCCCCAGGTTTATGCCTTCGAACCCGCCGCGGAAGCAGGTAAGGGCCCGGCCAGGCAGCGCCCGCCGCTCGTAGCGCGGGCTTGTGGCGCCCCCTGGCGGGCACGAAGGGGGCAGCTGGAGGCCGACGCCGGGCTCCCGAGGGGCTGCGCGCCCAACAGCGCGGGGCTCGCTAACCCCGTCCTGGCACTCCCAGCGCTGGGCTGCACAGGCTGTCCGGCCCCTCATGCAGCGCTCAGCCACTCTCCCTGAGGAACGCCGTCCTCATGTGGTGACACCTACTCCTGTCGTCTCACTGGGCACTTCTAAGGGACAGGTCACTCTCCTGTTACTTCAAGGGGTGAAAAAACAGAGCACAGGAGGTTCCATAGGAATATGGGGAACAACTTTACTATGAGGGTAACAGAGAATGGAACAGGCTGCCCAGAGAGGTGGTAGAGTCTCCTTCTCTGGAGATAGAATCCACCTGGTCACTTTCCTGTGTGACCTACCACAGGGAGGCTGCTTTAGCAGGGATTGGACTGCACAATCCCTTCCAACCCCTACAAGTCTGTGATTCTGTATGGTCAGACCTCTCCTCTGCCTCCTCCAGGCCCAGCAACACCAGCCCTCAAACACCACATACGCCAACCCCAGCCCCCCACTGTGCTGAGGAACAGAGAGGAGCAAGGGCCTCACTGGAGAGGCTCCTGATGATGCAGCTGCCTTGCAGCACCAGAGAGAGGTTCAGTGCCTGCCTTGCCTAGAATGGTATCAAATCTCAAGTCTTTTAATACAAATCATTTCACTGGAAAAACTTTTCAAACATTTATTCTATACTTGATAGGACATGCCTTCTTTAAAGACTAAGTTTCATTTTCTGCAGTTAAAAAACCTTCCCCACACAAGGATAGAAACACTACCAGATCTTAGCTGATACAATTCAGTATTCACTTCTGCCTTTTCTTGAGCTCTCCAATCCTCATCACTAAAAAGTGTCCTATGTTACTTAGTCTCTCACCTCACCACCACTTGGAGAATATGCCCTATGCACAATAACTGAATTTGATATAGTCAAGCTCCAGAAAAATAAGCAGCTGTCTGACCCAGCACATAACAGGAAATTGACATCAACTTGCTGGAGAAAGCCATTAGACAAGAGCTATGGAGAATCCAGATCACCACATTTCTGGTAAGAAATCTACCCACTTGGCCACCTTTTTATGCACATGCTGAAATACAAGAAATTCCATTTAAATTAAGAATAAACTTTACTTAGAATGATTAAACAGGTTGCTCAGAAAGATTGTGGAGTCTCCAAGCCTGAAGGGACTCAAACACAACCACACAGCCCTGAGCAATTTACTCTGTGAGACCTTGCTTTGAGCACAGGGGTTGAACTGGATGATCTCCAGAGATGCTTTCTCATCTTAGTCATTCTGTGTCTCAGCAATCACAGTACCAATTTCTAGGTGTGGGGCACTGTTGGTTTTGAGGTTTGGCAGTCAGAAAATATCCCAAAGCTCTTGTGAACAGGATTCCTTTTAAAGGTAAGGTAAGCAGAAGCCTCACATTCCTCCAAGTTAAGTGCAACCAAATGAGAATACACTACATAATTGTAGGAGAAAAACAACTTTTAAAAGAAGAAAATAGTTTCTTACCTTACAAAGCTCATCATTCTCCTCTTTGACAGGTAGAGAATTAAGATTTGTGCAGGAGTCCGTGTCAGATATCTCCAGTGAGCTGTCATCTTTTTCAGATTCATCACATTCATCTGTAGAATCACTATCCTTCTCCCAGTCAATAAGCTCTGATTCGTCTGAAGAAAATTTGCTATAATGTTTCTCATTCATTCACATGTTATTCAAAAATACGAATTTAAACTGTAAAACATTAATTATCCTTGACTTGGGAAAAGCACAATATTGTTTTGCTACAGACACTGAACCTGCCTTTATGTTTAACTACTTTAAGATCCCATCCCTTGTAAAATCCACACAGAAGCTTCCATGAATGAACATATTAAAAAATAAAGAATCAAAGTACTGCCCATAAGGAGGCAGCATTTTTAGCTACTTAGGTAAGTATTTGGTTTAGTTGTTAATTTCTTAGCATTTAGAGAAGCCTTGGTTTTTCTCATCCAGTTGAAATTATATATATTTTTTCCCAAGTGTACTCATTCAAAATTAACTGTTTTAAGTAAAAGCAAATACTTCAGGCAGTGGTCTGGAAGAGCTGCAAAGCTGATGGAAGTTAACATCTGTTATGAGTGGTAACTCCCACAGATGAAAAAAATACTTGAAATGGTAGCCTTGTAAGACACCATGGCCAAATACACAGGTCTGCAAACCAAACCTCTGAGCACAGATAGATGTTTGCATTAACTTCTCCTAAACAATCAGGCACAAGAAAATAAGTGTTCACCTCAAACAAAGAACGGGGACAAAATGGTAATAAACACAGACGCTGTTCTTTCACCACACTCATGACCATGTAGTCCAGAAATACACTTGTACTCATCTACAGGGATCTTCTGAAAGGCAGTGGAAGCCTGAGCTGCTGTAGCAGCCCTCCTAAACACTCCTTTCAGGCACAAGTGTCTCAGAACACAAGCTACTGGCAAAAAGAACCTCATTCAGTTTTGAAAACACAAAGTTTGGAGGAAGAAAACTGAGGCTCTGAGTTTTGCTTGTATTGCTTCTGCAGAAAGCAGAGAAAGCAGGAACCTACAAGTAGAGATGCTCTAGGCATCTCTACAGATATGTGGAACAGTGGTAGTACGTTGTTAGAGTGCTACAACAGCTTAAGTCACTAGTTTCTTCACAGAACTTCCAAATTCTGAAGCCACCCAGACAAATAAACAAAAGCTCTGGTTTGCCTGTGTGAATATATTTCTGTTACTAAACACAAGGAAGCTATATAGAAGAAGTTTTAAATACAGCTGCTGGTGACTAGTTTAGCACAAAGTGGCCTCTTGAAGCTATGTGGCAGCTGCATGCAACTTATGATGGCAGTATGAATCCCAAGTGCTATCTTGTCACACTCAGGTGCTAACACTTCATTTCTGAAGGTGATCTTCACATGAAAGGGCATGCCACTTTTAAAATATTTTCTTGGCTATTATCCCCGTACTTACAAATGAACGTACATAATATGCATACACAGATATCCACGTACAATAGTACAACTACTGCACACGATAGCTAACTGAGAAAAGGAAAAACAGCTTTCTATTATAGCAGGGAGTTTTCTTACACCCCACAACTCAATAAATTAGAGAGTTGAAGAGGAAATGTTTTTATTCCCTTGATACCTTCAAGCAGGTACGTAAAGCATCAATTTTGTCTTGCAAGTAGAGAAACCAAACTTTGCTACCTCATATGAGGTAAAAGCAAACCTGTGCATTGCCTTTTTAAAACTAAAAGCTGTACTACATATTTATTATTGAACTGCTTATTATAAGGGATATGAGAGACAAGTATAATAAAATGATATTAATAGCAGGCTTGAAAGTTTCCCAGTAAACAGATTAAAGTCCACAGAATGAACAGTCCTTCCACTTCTAAAAGAACAAAAAGAATTACTAAGAATTACAACAGATGACCAGTGTAAAATCAATGACAAATACAGAAGAAATAGGAAGACTGTTTGCTGTAAACCAAAGGAATGTGCTTAGCCAGAGCCACAGAAAGAAACAAATTAGTCAATCCATTTGCTCAACTCACAGTACTGTTTGAAAGCTACCAGATACCCAGGATCTGAAACCTGTCTGTAATGCTTCAGATCCAGCTCAAGTTAAGAAGTATTTTCAATGCGATTATAAGTTCTAATGCAAATTAAGCATTATCCTAATCAACTTTGTCTAATAAAGCACACAAATTTTCTGTCTTCAGCTGCACTTCTTTAATCAAAGTCTCTGCTATCCGCCATCCCCTGCTCCACGAAGTAGAAAGCAAATCCTAGAAACAAAACTCATGGTTGCTTGCACAGTACAGCTAGTAGAGAAAACAAGGAATACTGTGTACTAAAATGAAAACTCATGCCACGTAGAATGATGTTATCTGCAGCTGCAAAGCCTGCCACATCAACTCAGTATGTGTAGAGACAGCAATGCCACTAGTAGAACAGAGCAGGCAGAGGAAGGTGTTCACAACCCCAGCACATATGAGCATAGGAAAGGAAATGGTACAAAACGCTACTGGGACTCCAAAGTTTAATTTTTTGGCCATAATTTATAAGAGATTATGCCATACTCAGCTGATACTGATGGAAAAAATCCTCCAAATGACCTAAACCCATTTTGGTTAAGCCGTGTCCTTTAGCCAGAATGATCTCACAGTATTTTTGTTACAGCACTTGAAGCTGACAATGTTTCTTGACAAATGTGCTTGTGTTTGAACTTACCTTCATCACTTCTGTCCTCTAAGAAAAAATGTCTGTCCTGCGACTCCTCTACTTTGCAAGTGAGACTTTTTTTACTGTGTAACCTGGAAATCGATGCTTTATTTTCATTATCTGAAAAATCACTGCCACTAGAGGTCCAAATTATGTCTTCAGCCTCCTTAGAGCTTTCAGCAGCAGATCCTATTAAAGAGAATTGTAAAGTTTTAGATTGTGACAGAAATACAGCACAGTTAAATTTAAAATCCTTAAAAAATTAAGCTATACTGTTCTTGAACTGGAAAAAAAAAATTACCTGTTCTGCCAGCAAGCAAGAGATGAATACTGGAAAGTTAACTTAAAAATTTCTTATACAGTCATGCTTTATTTTCATCTTGATTCTCTCTGCTGCTAGAGCAAGTAGAAAGACAAAGACTGAAGAAATCACTGCCCTATCTCTCCTTTCCTCCTTACACAAAAAGTGAAAGATATGGAAACGGTCCGTAAGTCCTCATACTCCTCATTATGCCTAGAGTTCTTCTTCAATCACAACACTGAACAGACTCAGGTACCTACAGAAGATGGTGAATGCAGGATGTTGACAAAGTTCTGTTTCATTATCTATTCTTCATACTTACAAAATAGCTTGTTTCTCTCATGCCTGCTTCTCAGTCTCTAAGATGAAGTGAGAATTATCTCACCCTCTGTCTAGACAGCTACAAGTGGGTTTTCACTCCTTCATCTTAAAACTGTGGGCAATGTTCTGTCCCTGCTAGGATACACACTATATACTGTATTAGAAATACTCTATCCATTCAAGAGCAATAGCTAAAGTTATTACAGTTTTGCAGAACTGGCATTCTAGGTAGAGAGAGGAGTCCAGTCACAACAGCATCAGGACTGTCTCATATCAAAATGAGATTCTAAGTACAAAAACAGAAGAAAACCAGCACTTTTAGCAGCTTATACCTTCATAAGAGGCAAAACAAAATAGAAGTCTCTTTGGCAATACCAAGATGACATTGCTGAAACATACCTATTGGGCTTTCTGCAGTTGTTAAGAGTGGTCCAAGGTGCTTCTTAGATTTATTACCAGCAGGTCTCGATGACTAGAAAGAGATGTAATCAAGATTATCATCATGTTAAAATTGCCTGTATAGTAATATACTTCAGAACTGTTATTATACGCCCACCACAACTGAGCACATCTTCAGACAAATTTTTCAGTCTCCTACTACCCTGTAGTACCATGAGAACATGAACACAAAAGTTTAATTTTCATCATTGAGGAAAATATAAGCTCACTGTGACAATGACAAGAACTACATCTAACCTCATGAAGAACAAAAGCCACTATTTTCAGCATTAAAATGTCAAAAGGGGGCAGGAAGACCATGCTTGATAAAGCACGTGCCCCGTTCCAAGGTTGCAGAAAGAAGCTTTCTGTGGTCCTGCCTCCATTTCATTAAATCCCACAAGCTATGTAACACTGTGACCGCTCAGTTCCAGAAAGAAACAGAAACAAATCGGTTGAAGATTATTTTCAGCACACAGCCCTTCCTCAGTCAGAGCTGGCTGAGTATCTCAATTCATGACCAAGACTAACACAGAAAAAAATATTATTAAATTCAAAACAGGAGCTGCAAGGTCATAAGGCAGTATTTTCCTACAGTGAATTCATTGTTGCAAACAAACTCTTTATATCTAACACGAATCCTCCTAATGCAAAATAAAGTCATTTTGTTCCATTTTTAATTTTTAAGGAAGAAACAGCTCCCCACCCCAAATGTTAAATTTCTTTTAAATAATACATTTGGGGACAATGCAAAAAAAGGGTGAGTATTCAGTCAAGCATAGAAACCACATTACCAGTTGGCTTTTCTTTCTTACACCTTTAAGCAAGCCAGCATTTTACCTCCAGCACAGAAGTACTCTGAAAGCCATCCCCACACCTAAGCCACGCATTGGAAATCGAAGCAGCAGCCACTGATGTCCTGAGACTTGATTTTTTCAGCTGTAGGGTTGTCTCATCTGGGAAAGATGTGCACTCCGCATTCCAAAACCGCTTCCGCTAAGAAAAAGAAACCCATCAAAAACACCGCATATACATAATGCTTCTCAAGTGAAATCTATTTCGTCTAGAAATTCCCTTTTCCTAAATACTCCCAAACAAACTCCATACTTTAAAAGAGATGGAATGAGAAAAGTTTTGAACACCTCCAAGCATTTTTTTCTGCAACACCACACAACAACAGTAGCACTAATTGTCATGGGTGACTTTGACCTCTGATTTGATTTTGACATTTGAAACCAGTTTAAACTGTTACCTGTAAGGCTCTACATCAGTTTACACAGACAAACTGAACTTGAGCATGATAAAGACTTCAGTTCACTCTGCTGCTGAAACACTTCAGAAAACTTTGACTGTGCCTTCTTGTGTATGTTCCTACTTGTGTTTAAGAACTACACCAAAGCTACGTTAATCAGCACAAAGATAGGGGGAAAGGAGGTGGTCATGGGCAGCTTTTGTGACTGATTACATATATTTGTTTCCTCCTTAACTTCTGAGTGCTGGCCACAATGGAAAAGGTGCTTTCAAAAAGCATACAGCGAGCAGCACCTTGGTTTGTCCCTCCAGTCAACCAGTCCTGTTTTATACAGGAAACTAGTCCTAATTGTACACTGAAACACAGGGAATAGTATCAGGCACACATATAACACCAACTGATCTGTAATCCCACTGTAGATTACATAGGAATACCCAACCAGTAACATGGATGCAGATTACAATCTCCTATCACACAGTAGAACAGCAGAAATATTTTTCTTTTTTTTTTTTAATAATTAGACCAAAATGATTTGTGTTTTCAAACAGAGGGGATTCCAGTCAATTTCTTTGTTAGTTATTTTTTGAACCCTAACCGGTGTTGAAAGGCTTGCCTGTGTGTATGCTGTCAGGACTTCTAAACCCCTGCAAGATAAATTTTGGAGAACAAAACCTGCAGTACGTGGCAGATCAAAACGTGGTTCATCCAACCATGTTTCTTAAGTGGGGTACAGCAGTTTGAAAGAACACCCAGCTGTGTCAGTACCATCACTATGACTTGCTCAGCTTCTGATGACAATGCACAGCTTCTGATGGTCAATTAAAAGCAGAGGCAGTTGCAAACAACAGGAAAAGCCACACGAATGCATGTGCTAGGAGTTATGTAAAACAGGCTTTGTAATGAATTTCCATTGTCAGGAAGCATTTCAAACACAGAACTAAAGAATGACTCTGTCCTGTTTCTCATCATATCATCCTTAAAAATCATTAAATCCCTTTTCACAGAGAATCCCTCAGTTTCTCAGCACTGCAAGTACAATGGAAGCAAAGAACACTGCATAAGAGGTACAGCGTGTCAGCAGATGAAACATCAGTGCTGTACAACTGCCATCATTTGGGAAGGCACACAGTGTGTATATATGCATATATACACATACATGCAGAGTGTTTTAAACAAGACAAATACACCATGTAAAACGCATATATTTCAACATGCATAAAACAACTTGTGCTCGTATAAACAAAGCACACTTTCTTATTAGAAAGCTGTAATACGAATGCTCTGTGTAACAGTAAAATAAGGTTAGATTTACACAGACATGGCTCAAAAGACAAACACTCAAGGCCACAAGTGACACTGCTGAGTTCTCCCGGGATGAAGGTTCCAACCATGAGCCATGGGAGCAGCTCTGCGGGGCGCTCTGTGCACGGCTCATGGGCACCGTGGGACTGTGCCTGTGCTGGGGAAGGCAACGGCTGTGCCAGCCAACCCTGCGGAGCTGCTGCTCCCTCACACCTCTGCACAGAGACCTGCTACTATGGGAATCCACCGGCTGGCACACAAACGGCAAGGTTTAGAGCTTCCCTGCCTCTGCTCCACTCTGCTTCAGGGCAACAGGGAAACTGATAGTTGAAGAAACTTGTTTCTCTCAAGATTTATAACAAAGCTAATCCAGAGGACATGCTGTTCCTAAAGAACTGCAGCACAAACAGCGAGTTCTCTTCACCTCAAGTCACAAGGTTAATCTTTTTCCTCCGGCATAAAAGTGGGACACAGAAATATAGAATCATAGAATGGCTAAGGTTGGAAAAGACCCACAGGATCATCCAGTCCAACCATTCACCCTTCACCAATGGTTCCCGCTAAACCATGTCCCTCAACACAACATCCAAACGCTCTTTGAACACCACCAGGCTCGGTGATTCCACCACCTCTCTGGGCAGCCCATTCCAGTGCCTGACCACCCTTTCAGAGAAGTAGTATTTCCTAACGTCCAGCCTGAACCTTCCCCGGCGCAGCTTGAAGCCATATATTGGGTAATTAGTAGTGTTACGCATGAAGTATCCAAACCCAAGGTGTTGGTATTAAAAAACACCACCAAATGAAGTTCAAAAGAGCTAGACCATGTAGATCCAGCGCACCTCAAATCAAAACGTACTGCAGAACGAAGGGCCACAGAATAATCTCATGGATTTGAGCAGTGTCTGGAGACAAAACATGCCCTCTAATCTTAAACTCAGCCTAGGATGGCGACCTTATGCAGAAACCATCTGCTGACCTCCGCTCATGAAAGCATTATGCTTTTTCTCTGCAGCAATTCCTTTTAAGTAACAACAAAAATAACAGCGCTGCTATTATTGCTGTGTCACTGGATTAGGATCAAGCCCTCCATGCCAAAGGCACAGAAAACAATCCTTCCCCCATTAGCCCTGCAGTAACTCTCAGCAAGGTAAAGGCCAAATCAGCCTCCATGGGTAGGGGTGTGCAGCGAGGACAAGTGAGACAGTGACGCTTCAATAAAGATTGAATGATTGGACACCAGACTGCTAAATGTATGGGGCTGGAGGGTTGGTTTTGATTTTTAACTAGATGGCCCTATCCAGAACATCTCCACTCCACCAATCCGTATAGCATTGCTTCTGCAAATGTTCGTTAAGCAGAGGCACCCTAAATGCAGTCACTGGGACCACGTGTTCAATGTCTACTGGCTGCACACAGCCCTTTACACACCAGACAATCCCACTTCCTTGAGCCTGTGTCAAGCACCATGAAACAAACCCCCACAAAAGCACAACCCAGTGCAGTACCTATTGAATACACCACCACCATCTCTTTGACACATCACTTTCTCTAACACATAAAAACAACACAAGCTGAAGGGCAAAAAAGAAAAGGTTTTGCTGTATGATTCCTCCTGCTGCTGACATGCACATCCTGATGGTAGTTGAGCCACTTAAACATAGAAATTATTTCAATTGCTGTATCCTTCTCTAATACAGAGCAGGCAAGATGCTGATAACTTCAGTTCTTGATCCCAAAGACTTCTTTTTAATTACAAATAACTTTTGAATACACCACAGAAGAATACACAGTGATATCAAACACCGACCATTCCCATCTTTCACCTTCACTTGTCACATGAAAACACTCATAAGAAAGAATGAAGGAGTTCCAGGCTTTAAAAGCCCAATTTTAAAACAGCATAAAACTCAATTTGACAACAGAAATCTCATTTTCAGCAGAACTCAGCATTCATGCCACTGAGTTCCTGTAAGGATAGTTACCACTTTCAGTGCCCGGATAGAAATGGAGGTTTTCATTTGCTTGAAATACTAAAATATCCACGTGTTTTAAACCTTCAAGTGAGGATTTAAAAAGAGGCTGTATTATTTCAAGCCAAGATTTCTTTTTCCATAATGAAAACCAGCATACATCCTTCCCAAAGTCAACTGGCAAAAACACCCGCAATCTTAACTAAGAGGCATCCTCACCAAGCTGTAATCATTAGCAAAAAATGCTGAGCTGCATAACTACGGTCACAGTGACCTGGCATTCCTCCTCCCACACTGTTGGCATGCACTTAAAAAAAAGAAATATTGTTTTCCAAAATACTTCCATTGATACTGACATATGGGACTGGTATTTTTATGTTTCAAAACTCTTATGTTTCTGATTTTGCTTCTGTTCGTGAAAGGCTATTTTCTTGTTGGCTGACACATACGTGGATATACACACACAACTGGGTAACACTGCCACGTGAACACTGGGTGTTTTTCTAAAACCCATACATGCTTATGTAAGCATCAGTACAAGTTATTGTGATAACGCTGAGGGAGAAAACCCTCATGCAGTAAGGATACCACTGAAATGCACTTCTTACACATAGCTCGTGCCAAGTTGTAGTTAGACATAGATCTGCACTCTACCAATCAAACAGATGAGAACAGAAGTACACAGAAAAGCTTTCTCAAGATTATGTTACCTGAAACACTTCAGATACAATCATAACACCACACATCAGTTATATAGCAGGTCAGTTTATTTCTTAAAACGGCTTAATTAATTGAATAGGCAGCAAATACAGAGGACTGCTGTTTCTCACCTCAGCAGTACAGCTGTCACTGACACAGTAACTAGAAACAGTGTCTTCTTCTACAAAACACTACCAAAAGCTGTCATCAAATGTCAACTCAATCTAGTATAACTTTAAACTTAGCTGTACTTAAAAAACTGGTGTGGAATACTCATACCATTCCTACCCATATGCTACAAGGAGAAACGAATTTTGTTTAGCACCTGCACCTAACATTTGAAGTCTGCACAAGGCTGCCCGGAGAAGCTGTGTGTGCCCCATCCCTGGAGATGCGTAACAGCAGGCTGGACAGGGCCCTGGGCAGCCGGAGCTGGAGGCTGGGAACGGCACGGGATTGGAACTCGGTGATCTTTAAGGCCCGTCCCGCGCTAAGCCGTGCCGTGGCTCCCAGCACAGCCGCCAGGCGGCAGCACGGTGCCGCGGGGCACAGAGCAGGCAGCACGCCGGACGGCGCGTACCTCCGCTCGGCTCACGGCCCGCCCGCGCCTCAAGAGACCGAGCCACCAAGAGAGCGACACGGAGCCCGCCCGTCCTGACCAAAACCCCGGGGTTCGCTTTCCCCGGCTGCCACCGAGCCCGCTCCGCGTCCCCTCGGTGCTCCCGCCAGGAGCGGCGGGTCGCCGTGAGGCAGCCAAGCCCCGCGGCACGACGCGGGGAGGGCCCGCCGCCACAGCGCCAGGGACGCGTCCGAGCCGACCCCTTCCGGGGAGCACCAAGGCCCGAGCACCGGGGGCGGGCAGCGGGGCCGGAGCTCGCCCTGAGGGGAGCACGGCGGCTAACCCGCCTCGCGCAGAGCCCTCCCGCACAGCCCCCCTCAGCGCGCACGCAGGTACCTTCCTACTGGGCATCGCCCTCGGCAGGGCGGCCCGAGCCCCGGTCACGTGGCAAGCGAGCCCTAGGGGCGTGGCGACCAAGAAACCCCCTGCCCGGCCGCACCGCCTCCCTTTCCAGCTTTGGCGCCAACAGAGCCGCCGCTCTTCATTGGGCTGCCCGGTGACGTCACGAGAAGGGGCGGTACCTACGGAAGAGAGTGTCGCGCATGCGCGTTTCAGCGCCCAGGCTTGGCGGGCGCTGTGGTGCTGTCGGGCTTCCGGGGGCGCCTCACCTTGTGAAGTAGTGACCCTGAGCAGGGAGAGTAGGGCCGCGTTTCGGCTGCTGGGGCTTTGGGTGGGGGCAGGAGAAATCCTTCGGGTGGTGTTTGACCTTCATGCCGGTCTAAGTCACTCAGATCTGACAGGGATGATGGATGCTGTGTTAACAGCTCGAGGAAATAAACAGCTCGTTATCTAACGAAGCAAAATGCGAACACAAAACAAAACGCTTCACGTGAAATACGCTTGCTGTTAAGCCACCAGCTTAACATGTTTTACACTCTAACACCAGCATGCATTTACAGGCAAGAAAATAGCATCTGTGCCAAAACGTAGGGAGGTGGGACTCAAATGCCTTCGAATGGAGTGTGTCTTGCAGCAAGCGGTCACTGCAGCTAACTGAAGGGAAAAGAAGGCTGACAGCCTTTGACAACGATGTTCTGATTCAGGAGGAAGCAGCGGCAGTAGAAGGGCATCCCGGTTATTTTTAAATGCTTTTATGTGGTCTTGAGAAGGTCAGGCTGTCGGTGCTGGTGCAAAGAGAGAATAATAAACAATCTTTGTAAAAGAAAAACAAAGAATTATGCTTTATGCCCCGGCACAGCTAGAATTTGTAAATATATGTTTTGATAGGAGGCACTGTATGGCTAATTTTTGTTATTAAACCGTAATTGCATGTATCTGCAGCTATAGTTTATGGTTTGTATTTTTTCCAAGGCACCCTGTGGCCAATACCCATCTCACATTCCCTTTGTAAAGCTGCCACTAATTAAAGTGCGTTCTGCAGAGAGAGAAGAGCCAGAATCATCATCTACAACTCATGCTGCCTTTGATTGTTATGTTCAAAACAGAGTTAAAAGCCTTATGTTCACATCCTTCCAAAAGCTTGCAGTATTTCTTTTCCAGCTACCAGACTGACAAATTAGCTCAATTATGCATCGTCAAAGTGGTTTTCTTTGATATTTCAAGAGGTATCACTGTGCTATTCAGTTGGATAGGTTGTGTTAGAGCTAAATCACAGAAGTACTCAAACTATAGAAGGTAAGTCAGATAAGTGAATCTGTGTTATTTTTTTCTGTACTTAGTCTCCTTCTGAGGATTACAAGATACTTGCATCTGGCAGGATTTCCTTCTGTGGAATTACGAGAAAGTGACCCAATTTATAGATTTATTTGCTTTAATATTCTTCACAAAGAGATACTAAAATGACATGGAAATAGAGGAAAGAAGCCAGAAAACAACCCTATATAGTATGAATTAAAATAGAGCTGTGATTGTTTTAAAAATAATTTTCTGTGGAAAAAGAATAAAGAAGCTTTGTAATACTTGTACGCTGTTCTTCCAGCCCGTTAAAAGTTCCTGTGGGTTATACCTGTCATCACATCTTGCAGCCATGAATGATAGTTTAATTTCATACTTTGATCTGATGTACCGATTGGCCGTGTTTGTGCTCAAGATCGTGATGCCGCTGCTTAGGAAGCATTAAGAAATGGAACTTTTTGTACTCCAGTGCATTAAGTATCTATAAAAAAAATATATAAATTTCATGTAATCAATAAAACAATTTCTTCAGTAAAATCTGAAAAAAGAAAAAAAAGAAAGCATTTATTTTTCTGCTGTTGCTTGCATGGATGTTTTTAGATCCATGCAGAAAGAACTTCTCTCTCAAAGAAGCAAAAGGTATTTTATACAAATTAATCAACAGATAAGGAGGCTTAAATTACTGAACCTGGAAGAACTTGTTTCTTTTGAAGGAATGTGCCTGTCCTTCGTTCTAACCTGAGTTTATGGATTCATTTCCTCTGACGGAGCAGTAAGTTACAACTCTAAAAGCTTTCCAGTATATAAAACCTTCAAGGACAATGTCCAATTCTAACACAGATGAAGATGTTTGGTTCAAGTCATTTCCTTAGCAAAGTTTTGAAAGTCACAAACATCCCAGCCAGCCCAATTGGGATGAGATAGGGAGAAAACTCTAATTAAGTATTTTAGAGTCCATGTTTCAAGATCAGATGGATTCTTATAACAGGTAATATATGATCCCAAAGCCTAGCCTAGATCAAAGACAAGTCAGTCTAGATCCAACACATTTTCTCCTGTAGACTGCATTACATTCTGATGACTTCCAACTTTCTAATGTTTCGTAGGAAACAACATGTAAAACTTCAGCCTTCTTAGTCCCAGAGCTGTGGCTTCAGTTCTGCTGTAAATTAAATGGTACCACTGCCCAGTGTGATATGCAGTGTTACTCCTTTTTTCTTTCATAACACTTGTATCTATGGTACAGTGCTCCTTTTTAGTACTGTCTTCCACGCACCAGTGGTACAATATGTCTGTTCTTTCAAAATAATGAATCACTATATATTTTATTTTCAAATAATGAATTCAGTGCTACACATCATTAGTAAACACAACTGAAGTCTTGGGAATTCCACTGATTTCACCGGAGTCAGATCTGGCCTCGAATTATTTCCCTCTGAGCTATAGAAAGCCCTGTTTGGGTAATTTCTTTAGTACTAAAGTCTGAACTATCACAAATATGCAAGCCAGAGATTTTATAAAACTTGAGTCTTTTCTTTACTAAAAGCTAACAGTGCTCTGATTTGCACATTTGTCTTAGTGTTCGCCTCATCCACACTCAAGTTTGTGAAATGGAAGTTCTTTCAGGTTGTAATACCCACATACTGGTGCCAGCTAAAGCTCTAATTTCCTCAGGCTTCAACTCATTAATTTCCCAGAACGTATGCAAGGGAATGTGCTATAGCACTAAGGCTGCTTTCATTGCTTTTCTAACATTCCTGTGTGAAGAATAGGTAGTTTGAATCACAACTGAAACATCTGTCTGAAAAAGCACTCGAAAACATTTGTTTGGGGAAAACAAAACAAAACAAAACAAAAACAAACAAACAAAACTGTGGGGTAAACCTCTAAACATACCATAGAATCCCAGAACAGCTGAGGCTGGCAGTGCCCTCTGGGTCCATCGGGCCCACCCCCCACTCCATCAGGGACACCAGAGCAGGGCCCAGGCCCACGTCCAGGCAGCTGCTGAAGGTCTCCGAGGAGCAGACCCCACACACAACCTCTGGGCAGCCTGTGCCAGTGCTCCATCACCTGCACAGCACAGAAGTGCTCCCGGTGCTCTGAGGGAACATCCTGTCTTCCAGTTTGTGCCCACTGCCTCTTGTCCTGGCATTGGGCACCACAGAAAAGAGCCTGGCTCTGTCCTCTTTGCACCCTCCCTTCAGATGCCTACGTACACTGATAAGATCCCCTGGAACCTCCTCTTCCCCAGGCTGATCAGGCCCAAATCTCTCAGTCTCTCCTACCCAAAGCTGACTGCTTCCAATCAAATCAAATGTGATGATTAGCAGACACAGAACATGCTGAGGTACAAATCCATAAAACTGCATTGTTACACATATGCAATCTTTTGCATTTTCTGGTGAATGGAGCATTTGCTAGAGTTTTGTTTTGTTTTTTAAATTATTTTATGTGTTCATCAGCAAGAGTTTTGAGGGAAGGAAATAAAACTTGTTTTCTATATCTGCAGTGTGTATGTGTCTTCTATATCAATATCTTCCTGGCAGCGATTCTTCTTTTTAAGATAAACTTGGAAGCCTGCAGAGAGGAAAATATTTAAGTGCCTTTTCTACCACCTGAGCGGCTGAGGGAGCTGGGATTGCTCAGTCTGGAGAAGAGGAGGTTCAGGGGAGACCTCACTGCACTCTACAACTTCCTGAAGGGAGGCTGTGATGAGGAGGGGTTTGGCCTCTTCTCCCAGGCGACAAACAGGACCCGAGGAAATGGCCACACGTTGCACCAGGGGAGGTTTAGATTTGATATAAGGAAAGACATTTTCTCTCAGAGAGTGGTCAGGCGCTGCAATGGCCTGCCCAGGGAGGTGGTGGAGTCGCCGTCCCTGGCAGTGTTCAAAGGAATCTGGATGAGGAGCTACGAGATATGGCTTAGTGGCTTGTGGTAGCAACAGTGATGGGAGGACGGTTGGACTAGATGATCTTGTAGGTCCTTTCCAACCTTGTGATTCTATGATTCTATCTATCACACAGCTCATATTTGTTCAGGTGCATTTCTGCTTTTGTGTTTGAGGCTTTTGAGCGTCCGAGTTAAGAAATGAAAGCAATAACTAGAAAATGGTCAAGTCACTTTTAGTAACCTCATTGCATAAAGAAACCCTCTGCTGACTACAGTAATCACGAACCTTTCTTCAGACACCCTTGTAGATAAACTTGATAGCGTAATACAGCTTAAAAACATGATAGTAACAATGGGAGGTGAAGAGAATCCCAATTCAAAACCCCGTGTACGCGTGCACATCGATTTAAGGCGCTGGCTTCTGAAAACTGTCAGATGCAAATACTTTACCCTTCCTGACTGGCATCATTAACTCAGTGATGTGAAGCTCAGTACTTACGCATCGGCTGTTTTCAAGGCCTGAAGTTCAGATGTTGCTGCTGGAAGCAGAATGTGGGTGTGTGTCTTAAGTGATTAATATGTAATTAATAATAGAGAACAAGAGCCATTGCATACAGCTTGCACGTCGTGATTTTAACTTGTATATAAATTCCTATTGAATCTGCACAGCTTGTAAAATAACACTGGCTCCTGCAATGCACAAGGTGCCTGGAAGAGCTCACAGGGCTGAGTAATGGATTTTAATTGATTTCCTTGCTGGATAGATTCCCTTTGGTTAATAGGATCTCAGGCCCTGATGTGCACAACTTCAGCTCCCCACTGAGCAGCGTGCAGTGAGGTAACACGAGGTGAAAGCCGCACCCTCACGGGCATCTGCAGCCGAACATCGGCTCCACGCTATCTGCAATACGGAAGGCAGAAAAACAGTTAACCAGAAGAACGCATTCAGGGCCTAAAGGCGTCAGACTGAAGGCGTCTCCAGCCACCGGCAGCTCGCCGGGGGACACCGCCGACACGGGGAGCCCCGCGACACAGGCCGGCCGGCGGGAGCACGGGGCAGAGCCGGGCGGCGCCCGGGCCCGGCAGCGGGAGCCGGACCCGGCCTGACGGCCGCGGGCGGGAGCCGCCCTCCAGCCCCCGCCCTGCGCCCGCCTCCGGCCCTCCCAGCCCCTCCAGCCCCGGCGCTGCCTTCCCCGCCCGGCGCGGCGCGGCGCGGTGCGACGCGATGTGGCGGCGGCGGTATGTGAGCGGCCGGCAGCTGGATGGCTTCCGCCACTACAAGGTAACGGCGCGTAGCCCCGCGGGGCTCCGCGCCGGGTGGGCTCCGGGCCCCGCGGGTGTCCCGGGGCTCCGGCACGGGCTGAGGCGGCGCGGAGCCCCGCTGCCTGCATAAGGATCCGGGGAGGTGAGCGGGTGTTGCGTAGCGTCAGGTCCTGGTGGAAACCAGGTAACCGGGTTTTCAGCGGGTAGCTGCCGCTCGGAAAGCCGTCCGCGTTTTAAAGGATCACGGGGTCACAGAACGTAGGGGTTGGAAGGGACCTCTGGAGATCATTTAGCTCACCCCCTGATAAGGCACGGGTGAGGAATAGTCTCTGTATGCATCTTTACGGGGCTGGTCGTGTTCCGTGCCCGTCCCCGCTTCAGCTTTGAGAAATAAATACGAAAGCTAGAAAAAAAAAAAAAAAGAAAAAAAAAAAAGAAAAAAGCTTACTTTGAATAAGTTGAAACAAACCTCATGTTTGCAAATAAGAGACCTGCAGAATTTAAATGAATGGGTGGGTCGGTAAATATCTTGATTTACCGTCAGTGTGCAGCAGATGTAGGAGATACCGAGTTTCGTTCCCAGGCTGCTGCCTGCGCGCTGCCTCAGCAGAGGTGCGGGTGCCCAAGACACCCCCCGTGCAGCCCCACCAGCGCACCTTCACCTGTTCCATCCTACAGGCATGGGAATGTGCCAGCTTCCACCTTCCAGCAGCCGACCTCTTATTTCAGGCCCTCTTTCCCAGAGTTGTTCCCACCTTGTGCTCCCCATGCTTCTTGCTTTTACCCGGCCCGGCTGTCTGCTCTTTGGGGTTCCCACCCAGCTCTGCTCGCTGCTGAGGGAGTTATTTAGGAGCAACTGTGGCTGCAAGACCCGCTCCGGGACACTTCCCAGCAGCTTGTTTTGCCAGCAGCTGGGTAAATGTGCTAACCTGGCTGGGTGTCTGCTGTGCTGTGGGCTGCCGCTGGCTGTGAGCTGCACAGACCCGTGCTTGGGCAACAGAGCTGAGCTCCTGACTGAGATCACCTGAGGGAAAATGAAAAGCTATTTTGAGCAGGAGCAGACATAATAGTTGGGGTTTGTAAGGCAAACACAAGGAGTTTGTGTTGCATTCTTCCTTATCATGTGGGTAAAAGTAGCAGCAAGCAAACACAGATGGAAAAGAACTAAAATAACTTTTTTTTATTTTTATTTTTTTTAAGCTTGTAACCATTGTGTGCTTCTTAAGAATTAATCATTACCAGAAGGCAGAATCACATACTGCAACATTTTACTTGAGTGTATTAAAACGACTTTGGTTTCTTGGTGGCGTTGGAAAATATGTTGGACTGCTTTCTTAACCGTAGGGATCAGCCAGCACACTTGAGAAGCATCTGTTAAACTGTGTTCTGGAAAATGATGGTAAGTGCAGGTTTTGGAGGAGTGAGACCAAACAGCAGCTTCTTCGTTATCCCGGCTCACTTGGGGCAGGGACATGGCAGAAACAAATGGCGCAGAGCAGCGCAGCCAGATGAGGTGGGCACTGCAGGTCACAGTGCTTGCCCACCCTGCTCCAGGCCGCAGGAGGTGGTGGCAGAGCAGGCAGTGGCCCATTCCTGCGGTGCTGCTCACAGTGTGTTCGAGCTTCCAGATGTGCAAGTGGAATGCAGCAAGGTGAGGCGAGCAGACCCTATCACAAGCCTCTGTCTTGCCCCACCTCCTCCCTGCTCGCTTGTATGCCCAACATTGCCACCACAACCACAGCTTCTTGCCCCTCCCAGGTCTGAGATTATACTCTTCCACTCCTCGTTGCTCTCAGGCTGCCTTCTCTCCCCCATTTTCAGCTCCAACCCAAGGCCACAGCCGGCACCTCCAGCTCTGCTTCCTTTACTGCTGAGTCAACAGGACAAGTGCTAAATTCAGCTCACTGTATCCAGCAGACACAGATTTCCTCCAATTTCTTTTTTGGTGGACCAAGCTCTAGAGCAAAGTGGCATGAGAGCAGGCCCTGTGGAGAGCTGGATAAGCTCTGGGAGGATTTATGAGAGCTAAAGTAGCCTGTTGCTTCAGACCTGAAGCGTGCCTGGGAAGCTAGATAGAGCCATCCATCTCCACTGTACACTACATTGCAGCACTGTATTTGCACTAACACAGTGGCTCAATGCAATCTGCACTTTGCACAATTTCTCCACTGACGACTAAGAGCCAAACATAACACAACTTAAAAGAGTGTGTAATCAATTCCATTTCATAAAGGTACACTTTGCAAGAATAAATCACTTCATAATTTTCAAAATCTTCTCACAGCTGAACTCATTTCTTTGCCATGAATGCCCCAATTGTATGCCTTAGCCATTTTCTGTCTCTTGTTTGCAGTGGGAGGAGGATCTTGGCAACAAAACCCATACAGTTCGTTGCAAAGGGAACAGCAGACCTAATGAGTGCAGAAACTTCAGCACCCTTTAGCATCATCAGATGCACACATATTTAGCATTACAGCTCAGATCAGGAGCGTCCTTTTAGGCAGGTCTCCCATTACCAAGCTTTAGTTCATTCCACAGAGCCACCCTGAAGCACACAAGAGGGATTCCCTTGGAATGACCCTAATCTAGGTGCATTAGGCACACGCTAATGTAATTATTAGCATACAGTCTATGAAGTCAGACTAGAATGAGTTCGGTGGAAAACCTTCTGAAATCCTTATGACATGGACACTAGATTGTCAGTGTCAGCTATTTTGCTTTACAAATATGCGCCTGTTGGTCTATTCTGAATGCCAGCAGGGACACAGCCATTTAGAGGTTCATTTTTCTTTGCTCTGGTCCAAACTGTGCAGTGAATAGGTGGAGGTGTGATGGTGAGACATGCAACCCTTGGTATCGCTGCTGTGATAATTCCGTCATGTTCCTGCCTGGGGGCAGATGGGAATGTACTGATTTCAGACAATTGCAAGCACAGGAGATTCACTGTAATTGTAGAGCAGAATAAGCTCATACCTGGACTTGGCTCTGCTTCCTACCAATGGGAATAGCTACAGCCAACTGCAATTTTAAGACTTGAGTCATGTTGTTCCTACTTTAGTATTTCTGTTACCAGCATTTTTCAGCGCTAGGAGAGCACCCATGGAATTACACAGCACTTTTTGTTTATGTATTTATTTTTTCCCACCTGCTTGGATTTCTGTTAGAAACAGGCAATTCTGAGATAGCCAGGTAATGAGAACAAATAATAGCAGAATTTAGTCATCTTTATCCTCCCTGCCAGAGTCAAATAATGTTAACAATGAGCTCTTGTCACTGCCTGTTCTCATCACTTAGGACTTCCCCTGCAAACTTACCTTGAGTTGGCCTCTCTATAGGACCTATGTTCTCAGGTTTTCCAAACCAAAAACTTCCACGCCTCGTCCTACGTCATAATAAATGAGATCTAAGAACAAAGTCCATCAACTTGACTGAAAGAATAGACTTGGCATAGTATCATACAAAAATCAGATATAAAATTACAAATTAAGGACTAAGAAACCACATTTTCACTTGATAGGTCTGCAGCATTTCTGCCCTTTGAGATATTTTCAGAGCTGAACTCCCTGTGAAGAGCAGGGAATGCTAAATTAAGTAGATGTGATTTCATTTCAGTGAGACTTCTGATACTGTCCCACATTCCTGTAAATACACTAGGTACAAGTAATTAAGAAGAAATCATCATCAAATGGAAACGTATTACTCTAAAGTTCTCTGTCAAAGTAGGAAGCTGTATCAAATGGAGTTCTACCCACAGAGCCGTCTCTGTCCCAGCTCCATTATTGTTCAGTATTTTCATTAGTTGCCAGACCAGAGAATACCCTTGTAAAATTTTCAGGTGATACCAAAGGACTTTGAAGAACAGGCTTATGATTTAAAATGTTCTCGAAAAAGAGATATAATGGCCAGAAATAAATATGATGCGATTCAGTCAGTAAAGTACAATGTGTAAGGGAAAGAAAACCAGTGTTTCAACCATAAAATAAGAGACAACAGACTGCAAAACCGATACCTGGGATCGTTGTGTCATCAGAGTTGTAGCTGTTTTAAGCAAGAGAAGTTATTACATATGAAGTGTCATAGATAATCAAAGGGGCTGCATATACTGCTGTCCTTGAGGTACCACTCGGGTATCCGATGGATTAATGCATCCTACTTTCTTCTGCACAAAATTTACAGTCCACGAAATGGCTTTAAAGTGTTTAAGACCCTCAGAAAACACAAGCTGAGAGAAACAGTCATAATACGCTCAGATTAGGAGAATGCCAGCCTGATAGCCTTTGTGCATGCCCTTTTAAAGAAAGATAATACACACGCTTTGGCTGCACAAAGACAAATGTAAGTTGGGTGTTATGTCGGTGCTGTGATGATAAGGGCAGCCAAGCACCGTAACAGCAGGTACTGGGGGAGATTGTGTAACCATTTCACCAGTCTTAAGAAATCGTTCCCTTTCCCTCAGAAGGATGTCAAATCCAGTGCTTAGTGTGTTACAAGCCAGCTGCTTACAACCTTCCTAGGCAAGTTTTGGCTAGTGTGTTTTATTTCAATTCACCAGCATGGCAATTTATCACAAGCGACTGGAAGGCAGAGCTCATCACCTCATGGTAACTCAACCTGCTTCCTGAACGTCTGACAAACGTGATCCTTCAGTAGGTGGAAGCACAGGGTGGTGTGACCTCTCAGGTTACCTCCCCTCAGTTTGGTGGGCTGGAGAAACAGTATCAGGTCAGATCATCATGTTTCAAGGTTGGATTGTTTCTCTCATGCCAAGGTACAGCAAAAGAGCGAAGTGTGTTCAGTATCTTCTAGCGAGTTACTTTGTCTAAACCCAGGATTGGACCAATGTGAAAAAACACAACGTTGGATTTCTGTTAAATCTTTATGCATTTCCAAGGCTGCCTGTATAACTAAGAGACTGATAAACAATAGGTTCTGCTCACATTGGATGAATAGGAATTTTGCTTTCAGTACCAGAAGCACAAGACCTGGACATACTGGAAAGGGCCCAGTGTAGGATCACAAAGGGGCTGAGGCATCTTTCCCATGAGGAGGGTCTGAGGGCTGGGCCCATTCAGCCTGGAGAAGGGAAGGCTTACGGAGGGATCTTAGTACGTACAAAAATCTGCAGAGAGGACAGAGCCAGGCTCTCCTCGGTGGTGCCCAGTGCCAGGACAAAAGGCAGTGGGCACAAACTGGAACACAGGATGTTCCCTCAGAGCACCAGGAGCACTTCTGTGCTGTGCAGGTGATGGAGCACTGGCACAGGCCGCCATGTGGGGTCTGCTCCTCAGAGACCTTCAGCAGCCACCTGGACGTGGGCCTGGGCCCGTGCTCTGGTGTCCCTGATGGAGCAGGGCTTGGGACTGATGGACCCAGAGGGCCCTGCCAGTCTCAGCCATTCTGGGATTCCATGGTTTTGTGAATTGGAAGGCTGGGATTGTAATTAAAAACTGATGAATAATATGTCAAATAAAGCAATTTTTTTTTTCATTAGCTCTACATTTTCTCTCACTGTGTGCATGTCTAGAAGGGTCACGGGCCATGAACTACAGCATGCCTCTCATTTCTTATTCCTCGTCCCACTGTAATGGTAGCTGACATCATAACGTAGTGTATCAAGTGCTCTGTAATCATGATACATATCAAACACTAATGCTAATGAGTCAGCAACATAACGAAATTACATCATAAAGATGTTGCATTTGATATTACCAGCCGCAGGACTTTTTCCCAATGATGGTGTAATTGTACCTGTTTTCGGGTGCTGAATTTCACTCATAAATTTACAAAGATTTTCCATTCATTAGGTCACTTTTTGGACATGTTCTGGATAAAATTGTATGCCTCGAGTCTCATAAAATGCAAACAACAATATAGTTTCGTTCTGTTGCTTTATCAAAAGGTGTTAGTGCTCTGAAGTGCTAACTGGATTCATATGTATGGGATATGCAAGAACATGCATATATACACATTTACGTATTCATATGTATTATTGTTTTTTTCATCCATATTTTAACAGAAGACTAATAGTAAAGGTGAATCTGTGAATAGGATGTAAATGATTTTTTTTTGTTGTTATTATTATATGTTTTCTTTTGTCATGATGGAGGGATGTCAGGGAGGAATTGGATTTTTGCATCTTTCTGTGAAATATTGCCCCTCTTTTAAGCATCAGGATTCTTGATCACCTGACTGTTTACTTAGCACACGTGGTGCAGAGCTCCTGTTCAGCATCCCTCATGCAAACTGCAGCCCACTTTTATCTGCCTACTCTTTTGGGACTAAAGCAGTTTCTTTGGGCTGTCCAGAGGTTTGGGTGCACAGCCAGTCAGAGCTCTCTCTAGGTGAGAGTTCTGGCTATTGTTTGCACAACACAGGAGTTTGTACATACACACAAAGAGATGTAGCAAGCAAAATAGAACAAAAACAAACAAACAGACAAAAAAAAAACCCACATACCAATTGACTTCCTTGTCATGTTAGAACTCCTTTGAGTAGGGATGGTTAGGGTTCTTTTTGTGCGCTCCTGGACAAGGCTTGCTTTTTAATGGGGTTTGTGCTTTTGCCAGACTAGGCCAGCCTCTGACTTTACAACAATAAACTTGTATCTGCCTTCTGTTATCCCTTGCTCAGTATTTGATCATATTTCTGTGTCCTTTTCTGTCATTTTTCTTCATTAATGTGTTTGGACATGTTCCATTACACAAACTCTTTTCCTGAGGACAAGTTAGGCAGCACCCTTAATATAACTGTTGTTGACTGAAAAGTATTGCTGACTTCCAGCATTATCCCTCTCCACCTCTCTCTGCTTTGAGCGCTAACATTCCTCCCAACAATGAATCACATCTATCTAGTCTCACATATTGAGCAAGATCTTAACTCTTGGGGCCGGCACATTACTTCTTCTTGCCCCCAAATGTACATCTCTGTCAGTAGTAGTGTGGCTCTGATGTCTCTCACAGATTCCACATTTCAAGCATAGCCAGTCAACAGTTGAGGCCATTGGCCTCTTACTCCTGGCAAATGGGGCTGTGGGAAGCAGGAAGCTGAATATGAGCCCTCTGTGCCCTGATAGCAAAGAAGATCAAGAGCATCCTGTGTTGTATTAACAGTAACATGGCCCAAGAGAAGTAATTATCTCCCTTTATTTGGCATTTGTTAGGCCATATCTAGAACACTGCATGCAGTTTCGAGTCCCTCAATACAGGGAAAGCATCAACAAACCAGAGCAAGTTCAGTGGAGGACCTCCAAGTTGGCTGAGGCTGGAGCTGTTCCTTTGTAAGAAGAAGCTGCAAGACTGGAGCTTGTTTGTCCTGAGATGAGCCAGCTCTGGACACAGCTAACCACAGCCCCTCGGTACTGACCTCCCGAGGTCCTTTCTGACCTGATTTACCCTGTGACCTTAGGGTAGTGGCACTGCTTTGCAGGCAAGATGAAAGGTCACTAGCAGGCATGACTCCCTTGGAGCAGCCTGTCTTGCCCTACAGCTTCATCTGCCCCACAGCCTCATGGGGTGTGTGGTATGTGGCCTGCTGTCCATGTCGGCGTTCCTCAAAATGGGGAGGGATGCCTGAACGACGAGTAAACATATACAAGGAAGTAACCATAGCACGGTGGTTTGCATAATAACAACTTCCTAACAACTTAATAATGTTAATCACAATTACCAAGGTGTCCAAATCATCACACTGGATTTTGAATATTTTTCTAGGAGTAGTTTAACGTATCAGGTTTCCTGACTGTGAGTGTGCACAGACTAATGGAATAGAAGGAGAAAAAGTCAGAGGACAATCATCTGTATCCAAGGATGCAATTGCATGCTCTCCACCCTCTGCTCTTCTCCAGGCTCAGTTACAAAGCCTTTTCTTCTGTTTCCACTCTGCTGTAGGCTTCAGCCCTACGTGTCTTAGAGGCTTATACCTCCTGGTCTCAGGTATCAGTGACCTAATCAAAATATACATACATGGATGGGCTAGTCCAAACTAAGCAACGGGACATCAAAAAAACCCAAGTCATTTACTTACAAATAATTAACTAAATGATGGTATAACAGAAAAGAATTTCATTATTAAAAGTGCCAGACTTGTGTTTTGGGATGCATCATTAATTTTAAACTACTGAACATTTGGAACTTATTTGGCACCCACAGTGTCGTATAGCTGTGTTGTCTTACAGTTTACTTCTCATCTTTCCCTTTCTGAAGCCTCTGTTCAAACCCCAAACCTGTAATATCTACAAGCCTGTAAAAAGACATATAAAGTAAAATTAAAAATCTTTTTTTTTTTTTTTTTTTTTTTTTTGTGGTTACAAAAGTATAAATTACCGAAGGGAGAATGTTTGTGTTACATAATCATGAAATGACTTGACAAAAGTGAGAATTGCTACTGAGCTCTCTGAAGTTTCAAGTGTGCCTGAGGTGGCTGCATTAGCTTGCAGGAAAAGAGCAGACATCCCAGTATTTATGTCCTTCATGTATGTTCTTATGTCATAGTTTGACGGTTCTCATCTTTCCTCTGTGGGAACAGCTGGTGTATTCTTCCACTGGAGGCATCTAATCCCACATGTAACATGAGAAGGAACACAGAACCGTGTATCCAATATATTGCCACCTAAATCATGATCGCTACTTGATGTTTAGTTGTTTTAAATATTAGTTTGTCTGGGAAATAATTTTTTGCAGCCTTTTCATTCTGGATGTATTTATTTATTTCCTTCTGCAAAAGTGAACTCAAGTACAAAATTGAGTTAATTTGGGTTACTTTGAATACACCGGTATTGGTATTGTTTATAATTAAATGGTGTCTGTAAACATGATCCTTCTAATAATATTGTGTCGGTACCCTTTGCTAGATACTCTTAGAGCGAATCACTGCTCATCTGTGCCTCAGTCTTGCAAATTGTCCACTGGGGATAATAAGACCTGTGATAAATCACAAGATTATTGCATACTTTAATGAACAGGTTGAAGCAGGTGATTTGCAGGCAGGAAGGTAAACCATAGAATGTTTGTTGCTGCAGAGATGAAATCAATGCCTATGGAGTCATTATGATGCTAGCAATTCAAATGTAAACAGTTCACTTCAGTTTTGCTCTGTAGCTCTGAATGGATGTGGCTGTATTGCACAGTGTGGTGCAGTATGGAGTAATACAATTTGTCTGTTAGCTTAAAGACCAGCTTGAACTGAAGTAACCATCTCCCTGCAGTAAATGCAGCTACGTGTCTTCAGCTTACTTTCTTTCCTGACTCTGAAGTTTGTGTAGACATGCTTTATGCTCTTCTCTTCATTTAAAATTCTATTCTTGGGATGCTTCTGTAGTGCAGTGCTGGAGAGAGCCATGAAGCCGAGTGAAGATCCAGCTCTCTGCTCTGATTAATGGTTAGCTCACTCCCTTCTTCTCTTTGCCTTTCCATTTTCTCTGCAAGACTGTAGCAAGATTTTGTTTTGGAAGTAGTCCATCCTGGAGGTGTTGTGCACCATCATGGGGCTTTCACTATTCTTCATCCCTCTCCCAACCTGCCCATTTGGATCTTTGAAGGTTCACTCTGGGTTACAATGTAGTCTCCAGGTTGTTTCAGATCCTGTAGTACTGAAACAGACTCAATGCTAATGAGGTATGAGTTGTGCAGACAACAAAGGCCTCAGACCCCTCCACCAAGTGTGGTGAGGTGTGGATGTGACCAGCTGGTAACAGCTGGAGGCACTGCTAAGCTGTGTGGATGACAGCCAGAAGGTAATGTTTGTCTTGTGTTCAGCAGTGCAGACCTTGGTCATGGAGGCTGCTTTTGATCCACTGATGATCTGCCTCTGCTCTTCCGTTCTGGACAGGTTGTCTCGTCTTTTCCCATCTCTTCTCTCTTCTGTGTTGCCTAACTTTGCTTCTGCTTGTCATCTTTTCTCTCATTTTTCCTGCTTACTTTTCTTTCCCTGCTCTTACGTTTCCTACTGTTCAAACCTCCATTCCCTCACCTGACCCCTGAACACCTCAGTCTCGATGCTGTGCTGAGCGGAGGTCAGCCTGCAGGAGCTCAGTGAGAGCACATCTTACATGTGTTGCACACGTGTGTGTGTGTCTGTGTACACTGCTGTCTGTGCATCCTGCCTGCTGTCTGTATTGTCCTCACTCCTACCTCTGACAGAAGCCATTCCTAACACAGAGAGGGAAAGCAGATATCTTTCAAGGAGACATCAGCTATTTTAAAATACACAGTAAGTATTTTTGAGCCTGGGAGATGGAGAAGGATAATGCCACTTTTCCTCTTCTCCTCCTACTGCCATTCCCTCCCAGCTATTGCAGCTTTCTTTATGTAATAATTCATAAAATAATTCCAAGTCCTTCTTCTTGATATAAGTAAAAGGACAACCAGGACCCCTTATCTAGTGCAGGAAGGGGTTGCTGGGGAGTGTTTAGTACTTGCATCACTCTTGCACTTCAGCACCTCCAGCAGCCTTGTCCTCCACTTTGGTATCTTAGTGTAAATGCGTGCCCTGAAAATGGCAGAGTTATGCAATAGCAAATTGCAGTACTATTTTCACATAAAGTTCTGGTGCACTCTCATGTTAATGTTCATTCATTATAACACGGATGTTTCACCAACTAATTTGCTTTTCTGAGAATTTGTGAACATTAAACTGCTGAGGATTTAATGACCTTGAGGTTAGTAGCTTCTTTACAGCAGAGTGTTAAACTACATAGCAGATGTTATTAGTTAAGTATTACTTTTGCCATGAGAGAAAACTGGAGCGTGTTTTTTCCTTTCATCTGACTAGAAGAAATCACTGAACGAGGGAAGAGCAACTTTCCATTATTCTTCACATCTCCTTAATGCTCTTTTCCTTCCCAGAGGACTGCGGTACATCTGCAGACGGAAGGAGGTTCAGTGTGAGGGCTCTTGGAATGTCTCTAGCTGATATAACCTGGTCGGAATTCTCACGTTTTTTTAGTAACAAACAAAGACTATTTTGATTTTTTGTTTACTTGACTTTGGAAACCATCAAAGCAAAGAAACATTTCACCATGTCGCATGTTTTCCAAATTGTATCTACACAAGAGCAAGAAAATAGTTCCAAATAAATGAGACTATTTTTCCTAGTCTCCTCCTGGGAACAAGTAGTTGCTCTGGAAAGCCAGTGCATACCTTGGGTAGAAAGCCTCATTTTGCTGCTGTTATTTAACAAGGATTGCATGATGTTATTCGTGGCTTTGAATGGCTGAGGTGAGGAGAAGGAGAAAGCCAAAGCAGAAGGATCAGGAGCTGAAGTGATGCATTGTGCCTTCTTATCTAGGCATGTTTGAATTAACGGAGCTTGCTGGTCAGTAAGTTGTCACACACCTCAGATAGTCTTTGAATAACATCTGTAGTAAGGAAACATGTGCCTCAGTAGTGCTAATGAATACTTTGATCTTTTTTCCCCCATTTTTGGAGGAGTTCCTCCATTCTCATCTGAATTAATCACCACCTGACTATTCTATTAGCATAAGGATTTTATGGCTTTGTATTACTGTTATTTCTGGTGTTAATATAGGCAAAGTGCATGGGCGGTTCAGACTAGGCTGTTCACGTATTATCAAAAGATCAATCGGTCATAATAACCAATGTTTGAAAGATACAGTATAATATGTGGGCCTGCAAATACATACATAACATTGAGAACTTCAGCTTAACCTGTAAAGTAGTTTTGCAAACGTAATGTTTTTATGAGTTTTAATACATATATTTTGAAGAAGAAAAAAAAGAAGCTGTTGATGTTATAATTCTCTCATGTTCTAAATAATATGGTTGGAAGCAGCAGAGAAAAATGGTAGGCATAACTGACACTTCTTTGCATATTTTTAGAAAAAAAAGTCCATGCTGTACACTTCATTAAACAGCATGTTTTATTTCCAGCAGGAAGTTATTCTGCCCTGTCTGACCAGTACCTAAGTGCATATTCTGTATTATCCAGAAAGTAATTAGAACATATCCTTTGTATGCAGATGGAAAAAGGAAATGTGGTAAAGCTCCTTGTAGCCTCAGGAGCTCAGAGAGATTGGACAAAAAGTCATGGATTGTGCACTTAAAAAAGGAGCCATGCTGCACAGATCTTTTGTCCTGCTCGCACTCATGCACCGAAAGCTCTTTGACAGCTCAGATGTGTGGGTTAAGTGTGTGTATTAAGGCTTAGAAAGTGAGGATGCTGACATGGAGGTGAATATTGCCAGATCTCTGTCACCTAAACGGTGCCTAAGTTTATGATAATTGTCTAGGCTCCTTTGAGAATTAATGAATTGAAACACGTGCATCCAGAATGTGGGCTCATCCTGAGTGTAGTTGGCTTAGGTAGAAAAATGAGCTGTAGAGAGAATGCACAGCTAGCTATTAGTTAAAGCTAGCTGAAATGAAAACCTCTCCATCGTTAACTTCTCTGCATGTGAATGCCTTCAACAAGATATAGTCTAATGAGTCACCTTCACTGCCCTCACACAACGTTTAACAAAGCTGCTTATAGATACACGTGAATCTTTTTTGCAAATCTCATGCATCATGCTAACTGCATAGGCCATGTATACGACCTTCCAAAGTCCATGAATCCCTGGAAGAATTACATATTCACTCCCATGACTGCTAACTTCCTCCACTGTGAAAAGCGCTTCAGAACTTGGTAGGGAGTGGTAATGTCATGGAATCACAGAATGGTTTGGTTGGAAGGAACCTTAAAGCCCATCCAGCTCCAACCCCCTGCCATGAACAGAGCTGCTCCCCACCAGCTCAGCTGCCCAGAGCCCCATCCAACCTGGCCTTGAGCGCCTCCAGGGATGGGGCACCCACAGCTTCTCTGGGCAGCTGTGCCAGCGCCTCACCGCCATCTGAGTGAAGTATCTCTTGATAACATCTAACCTAATCTTCCCTCTCTCAGCATAAAGCCATTCCCCAAGTCCCCAAGTCTCCTAATGATAGGACCATGTAAAAAGTTGTTTTCCTTCCTGTTTATAAGCTCCCTAATTACCAATCAAAAGATATTAAATAAAAAATAGATTACAAATGCAGAGTCTTATAGGTTAGCTTGTAAAATGATGAAGAGTTTAAAAGTAAAATGTGACTACAGAACTCTTTGCTATTTCATCGGCCCAAACCTTTCTGTTTGAACACAGAGTTACCTACAAGATAAATGTAAACCAGGTCAGTGCTTCCAAACTTAATTCAAGCTGTAAGAGGAGCCATCAGTATAAAATAAATTTGCACCAGTCACACCCAGAATTATTTTTTCTTAGATGCTGAATGGTACACAGTGATGGAAAAATAAGTATCGTTCAGTGCTTTGTTTTACATCTTTGCTTTTTTCCTCACAGTACAGTGCTGTGGATACAAACCCTTTATCGGTGTATGTTATGCAGCCCATCTGGAACAAAATCATTAAGGTAAGAGTCTTTCTAAACAGAAATATCAGACGATAATGGAAGAATTTATTTTAAATACAAGAAGTATTTTCATTTAAAGATACGTATTGATCAGTAAAGATGAAATTAGGGCATTTATATTAAAGAACCCACATCACTGGATATATAGCTATGTTTAGGATGGATATGTTTGGATTTAGAGGTGTTTTTTTAGAAGAGCAAGGGTTGTATCTTCTTCTTTACCCTTATGCAAAAATCATTGGTTTCTGTTACATCTTTCATTAAACAGCTTTGCAGACATCATAGGGTTTAGACAGTACACATTATTTTTGTTCAGCATATGCCACCTAACAACAGCACGACTGAATCTGTGCTGTGCAAGTGATTTTATGCAAGTGCTGTCTCATTTCTCCCCTGGGTACTTGCTCCAGGGAGCCAGACGTTTCTCTAAGAAGCTGAAAATGAGAGCAGTTACCATGATCACCGTAACGATTGGGAGATGGCATCTCTTGAATGCATTATGATCTGCAGTTCTTAAATATAAAGCTGCTCACAATTAGTTTTGCTGTTGTTGGCAAAAGCAGAGGCTGGATCTCAATAATCGTAAACTTTATTGATCTTCAAGGAAGCAGAGACGGCTGCATCTGTCTCTGAAGTGGAAATCTTTGGATTGGAGTAGACTTGAAAGGAAATGTATACTCAAGAAAAATGGATGCATGTGGTCAGAATCTGCCATATTTGGGTTTTGTAATCCAGCTGTTGCTTATGCCTGATACAGCAGAAAATTGTAATCTCTTGCTCATTACCTCAATGTTATTTTATAAAACAGTTTGTATATCCTAACTTAAGAATTAAAGAATAAGTGGAGACGATATGAGAGGAAGGAAATTCCAAGATGGGAAACTGAATTCAGTGATTCAGTTATGAGAGATTTTTTTCCATTTCCATCATGATGTGGGGGCAAACAGTGAGGCAGAAAGACACTCCCTCACTCTGGAGCCCCATGCAGGAGATGAGCAGAGGCTTTGCTGCGTGTCTGCACTGCGCATTGGGGTTCCAAGGGTGTTCCACTACTGTCAGACTGAAAGGAGGGAGTCACGGAGATAAACCTCCCTTGGGGTTGAGTTCTTCTGGCAGCTGCAGAGTCTTATAATAACAGAAGCACAGGATGGCTTGGGATGGGAGGGACCTCAAAGATCATCTAGTTCCAACCCTCCTGCCATGGGAGTTTTCCTGGAAGGAAAGCAGTGCACTGCTTGTCGTACCCACTGAGCACAGGGCGATAGGTCCTTTGAAAAATCTGACCTCTTCAGATACCTTCAACTTCCCTGCATGCTAGCTGAGCATGATGTTGTTCAGAATAGAAACCAAAGCTGAGCACAGGGCTGTAAGTGGGAGGTAGGAGTGCAGAACCAAGGCCTGTAGAGTTGCTGCCTGTAGCAGCTTTTCCACCACACATAAAACAACAGTATGACCTGTGTGAAAATATAGATTAACAATTAACTTTTTCTACATGTTATTTGAAATTATTCTGATTATGCAACTATAGACATTGCTTTGTAATAATTATTTAATCCATTGCACGATTCTTATGCCTTTAATTAAGATTTGTGTTTTATAATAAATAACCATCACATGCTGTCTGTCAGATAATAGGCAGCATTACTTGGCTACTGCGCTCTTCTTCCTACATTTGTATTCATGAGGAGTCGCATTTGTGTGGGAACAATAAAAGGAGGAAGTCCCACTAGGATACACAGGGGTATGCCATCTCCACTGAAGTCAATTAACCACCCCCCCAGGTCCCTCTATGAACTTTGATTTTATCATTAGAACTGCGCATGAGTAGAACTGTAGCGGTCTCAGGTGACCTACTTAAGGAATATTTCAAGTTTGAACAGAGCCTCATAGAAATACAGGTACTTCACAATTGATTATCCAAATAGGCAGTTGATTATATTAAAATATTTGTTGTTTGTATTAAGGCTTTTAGCATGAATGACTGTAGGCCCATTAAAACAGGCACCAGTATTTTGTAAAAGTAGGTTTCTTAAAAGGTTGAAGTATGCAATGGTTTTGCAAGAGAGCAGATGTGATTCTTCCCAGTGGAGCCCCCAGCTGTATTAATCATGTAGAGCATGGATGTGTTAGCTTTCTGCTGTCTGTTAATTAGACAGTAAAGATTCAAAGGTGTCCTTAATTAGTGTACTATGGCGCTAGTAAAGTCAGGCTTTGTTTTTCCAGTGTGTTTGAGAAGTTAATCTTTACTACCCTTTAATTAACGATTTATGAAATAGGGCAATGGTAGTGTAATGCTTAACGAAAGAAGAAGGGACATTGAATACAACAAAAGAGATTTTGCAACTGGAACATTTTCCAAGTACGTGGACAGTTTAGGTCAGTAAAGGACTAAAACAGTGACTGTAATCAAGGAGGGGCTCTTTTCCTAAGGACAGAACTCCTGTAACTGTTTTTCATTGCATGTCTGCTAGCCAAAGGGATTGTATGCACCTGTAACAGCGTGCAAGCCCTAAAATACAGGTTTGTATTTGTACCAAATTTGTACCCAAACCTCTATCTTACTAAGTTTCAGTAGGATGAGAATGACCTCAAGTTGCATCTGGGGAGGTTCAGGATAGATATTAGGAAAAACTTATTCTCAGAAAGAGTGGTGGGGCATTGGAACAGGCTGCCCAGGGGGGTGGTGGAGTCATCATCCTGGAGGTGTTCATGAACCGCGTGGATGTGGCACTGAGGGACGTGGTCAGTGGGCATGGTGAGGGTGGGTTGATGGTTAGACTAGATGACCTTAGAGGGCTTTGCCAACTTTAGTGATTTTATGGTTCTGCATCACCTGTACAGAAAGAAGGGGGTGTGGTCTGTCACTACATCCACAGCGTGCAGCTGCTTTACGAAGATGGGTCTGTGCTGTGAGTTCTTCCTTGGGAGTTTCCTGAGAGGAGCTTCAGTAAACATTTGCTGTCAATTGTTCTGATGGATTTAGAATTGGGGTTTCAGAAATTCAGAATAATACAAGCATACATGCGTAGCAATCATGTACATGCACTATAATTACTGTAAGATCTGACGTACTGTATTTGAGAATTAGAGACAAAATCTTAGTAGTAAAGATTGCAGCTATCAGATTTAATATTTTTTCCAATGTTATTAAATAAAGCATTGAAGTTATATGGCTGCAAAGTATTCAAAATGTCGTCTGAGTTTTGAGAGTTTACGGTGCGCATTATCAGTTGTACTGATTATCTGGGATATTATTCCTTGGTTGTACTGTACTAACAAAGCAAGGATCCAATCATGATGATTAATCTGTCCAACATTCTTATTTTTATATACACTTGTTAGGATAGAGGAAATAAAATGTATATAAATTAATATCTATTCATCCATCTGTCCGTTTACCTATTCCGAAGAAATTAACAAGTTGGATTTCAAAACAGTTATTAGTGTATGAAATTATGTACTTCTTTTTCTACAATATTCATACTACTTTCTAATACGTTACAGTGTTGAAGCACATCTTCACATACTTTTCCAGTCTTAAAAGAGTCCAGAGAATTTGATTATAAGCCTCCAGTATTTTTATATTTTGCATATATTGTTACGGTATTCAAGTAAAGCAATGGCTGCTGTTTGGGCAATATTTGTGCACACATATTCTGTCTAAAAATAATGCAGAAAGCTGTGTATACAACTTCAGAAAACATTTTGAAGCAAATGGGCAACTTGGGAAGAGCATTACCAGAAAGTACCCCTATGGCAGTGTAAGGAATACCTTAGAGCCACAGGAGATGAATGGCTGAAAAGGGTTAATGGGACAAAGAATTACTGACTTAGAAGGAGGCAGAGTCTGTTTCTGCACCTCCACGAAGTAAAATGAATTAATGTAATGCTTATAATTTATAGCTAAAGATGGAGACCCTGCTGAAAGTTACTGCCTGGAGAAGTAGGGAGCTATTTGTAATACAGAGTTCTTCTGAACCTAGAAGTGTCTGATTTTGTTGCTACTCTGAGTTGGGAATTATTAGCATACTACAGAAGAGATTTCCTTGATGCAGTTGGAAGTAGGAAGCCTGACAAAACCCTGCCACGTTGATGCTGAATTGCCACACTGGGGTGCTGCAGGCCTCTTTCGTTTATGCTATACAGAGCAATGAGAGGGTTTCCCTTGCATCAGAGAAAACAAGGAGAGCGTGTAGTTGAGAAAATACAACATTTTTGCGTTAAGCTTTCACTGCAGTCTCAAAGATCAAGCATAATAATGCTTAGAGAAAAGGAGGCTTGGGGGGGACCTTATTGAACTGTATAACTACCTGAAGGGAGGTTGTAGTGAGCTGAGGGTCGGCCTCTTCTCTCATGTGACTAGTGATAGGACTAGAGGGAATGGCTTCAAGCTGTGCCAAGGAAGGTTCAGGCTGGACGTTAGGAAATACTACTTCTCTGAAAGGGTGGTCAGGCACTGGAATGGGCTGCCCAGGGAGGTGGTGGAGTCACTGACCCTGGAGATGTTCAAAGAATGTTTGTACACTGTGTTGAGGGACGTGGTTTAATGAGAACTATTGGTGATGGGTGGATGGTTGGACTGGGTGATCCTGTGGGTCTTTTCCAACCTTGATTCTATAATGACACATGAAGATAAATTGCTTCAGAAACAAAAACTGAACTGTGAATTCAAAATTGGAAAAACATGCACAAATCTAAATATTACTGATGTTGTATACAGGCTTCTCATCTCCTGATGAAAATACAAAACATTTCATCAAAATAGGACTTCCAATTTGAAACCTGATTTCTTAGATGTCTCTGTTTCTCTTTAACAGATAGTGCCTTTGTGGATTGCTCCAAACCTCCTCACCTTCTCTGGATTTATCATGATTTTAGTTAACTATTTTCTAATATCTTTTTATGACTGGGACTACACTGCTTCAGGTAAATATCCTCGTATTGTAATTCTTTTCAGAATTATTGAACTGCTTATATCACACTTTGAATGATAGAGGGGGAACAGATACCCGAATCTTCCTCTCATTCCTTAACGTTCATATAGTAGGGTCTGACCTCACACATGGCATTATAAATTTAGACCATTTTTATTGGTGAAACTGAATTTCATCCCCAAATATAGGTTTCAGCATGTGCTGTTTGAACTCTAGATAATATCTCATTTCATTTAAAGTGCATGCCAGGATTTTAATGAACACTCAAAGAACACCCTAACATTCTTCATAAAGTTTTCATTGGTTTCACATTTCCTAATACCTGAATCCATGCCACGAATGTGTTAATTCCCCTTATGTTATTACATCCTTCCACCATTCTGGACAAGGTGAATAATTTCTACGCAAACGTATCCTGAAATTGTCTCACTACAAGTCCAAATCTCTATTTCCTCCTTATGAGAGTCCAAGTTGAAAGTTCTTTGGAGCTGCTCTCTCCTGAGTGTAGGCAATGTTCAGTTCTGGACTTCTCAAACCAGTTGTTGAAAAAGGAACCTAGAGCCAGTAGCAAGCTTCTCCCAGGTAACTGATATATTAAAATGTTTGCTTTTCTTTAAACTAGACAACCTGAGGAAAGTTTAGCACTACAGCACTTATGCTCCAAAATAACTACATTTGATTTTTTAAATTACTTTTAATTTCTTATGCCTGTGGTTGGATTTGAGGAGGTACTCTTTTGTAGTATGGTTATTATAACAATTCTGTGGGCAGAGCGATGTGCTAGCAGTTTTGGTACAAAAATAATCCTGGATGAACATCAAATTCTGAGGTGTCATGAAGCTTGGGTTGCCTATACTCATGCTTTAATGCTTGCATTTCAATCAGTGCAGTTGACAATTACCAAGTGCTGTAATAGTAGAGAATCCAGCACAGAACTTCTGACAGGATAATTATATTGGGTAGATACATACTGAACATGAAGGTATTTGTGACAAAGTTTGTTCTTTTGTGTGTAGTTTGCAGTCCTGCTCTTAGCTTCACAGGAGAACAGCATCCATCATTTCTGAATTGAAAATGTTCATGCAATCCAATGAATCTTTTGAGTATCCTATATCAAGTCCATGCACAGGATCAGAAATAAAAGCCTTAATTTCCTGGACAGCTGTCTTTCATTCTGCAGTTTGAAAACGTGCAGGAGCCAGGGGGTGCCATCTCCTCTCTCCTACTGGCAAGGCAAGGTGCTGAGACGCAGGTGGTTGGGGGCCCTGCCTCAGGTGCCAGACTCCCCCTGCAGCCCTGGGTGCAGGCCTCACGTGTGGGTGCTGGATCAGAGGCTGCACATGGATGGTTGCTGTGGTAGCCCCCACTGGGTTATGGATAGTTTAAATAGAATGCCCTTTGGAAAAGACAGTGATTCCTTGAAAAGAGCAAAGGCAGCTTTGGGTTACAGACCAATGACAGAACCTTGGGTTCAGTCCAATTCAGCTTGCTTTTATGTTTTGCATTCATTAAAAATTATCAGGCACCTTATCAAAAGGAAAAAAGAAAAGGTACTAATATCTGCCGTAGCCAAAAGGGTTACCTACACTGAAAGGGTTACCTATTTTGACCCAGGCAGAAGTCTCCTGTTTAGATTTGTATGGTAAAACTTCTTAACAAAACCCATATTTACGCTAATAAAGATGATCAAGCTTAAAAACTAGTTTTCAGGGGTTTTGTTTGTTTGTTTTAGGATATTACACAAACACTAACCAGTTTTTTGATATTTCATCCAAATATTTCACACTCCTTGACACTGGGGACTCATCAGTGGCAGCTTGGTCATGTGTATCTGCCTGTCTTGGTGGAGTGCTTTGATGTTAACCACTGTTGCCCTGACTCACTGCCCATTTTGTTTCAGGTACCAGTCCTGGACGTGTTCCAACCTGGGTGTGGCTGTTCAGTGCTTTTACCACTTTCTGTGCTTATGCCTTAGGTAAAGTAAAATGGAATTGAACAATGGAACTGATGCTTCATATAGTTTTACCTACTAGCTCGCTAGTACTGGTTCCAAAAGAGTCATGCGCCAGAGAAGATTTAGGCTGGACATTAGGAAATACTACTTCTCTGAAAGGGTGGTCAGGCACTGGAATGGGCTGCCCAGAGAGATGGTGGAGTCACCGAGCCTGGTGGTGTTCAAAGAGCATTTGGATGTTGTGTTGAGGGCCATGGTTTAGCGGGAACCATTGGTGAAGGGCGAATGGTTGGACTGGATGATCCTGTGGGTCTTTTCCAACCTTAGCGATTCTATGATTATGGAGAAATTATTGATCTCTCTCCGAAACTGTTCTCAGAGTTGAAAATAAAACGAAAGGAAAGCCAGTAGGATTAAAAAAAAAAAAAACAAAAACCAAACAAACACACACCGATTTTTAAGGATACTTTTGTGCTCCTATGAGCGTAGCCCTTATCTCTCTTCAAGGTGTAGATTTTCATGAAGGTACAATATAAATAAAGATCGTGACATAGCAGCAGCTGTTGTTGGGTTTTCTGAAAACCTTTGGCACACAGCAGTGATGTTCCAAAAAAGTCCCTGACACTTGCATTTTCAGAGATTGCTTTCAAAGTCAGGGAAAATAAAGGACAAAGCAGAGAGAAAGGTAAATGAATGTAGCATTTTAATCTGAGAGACACTTCAGTGCTTATGGCCTGTGTCAGCAGAGAGGGTGTGGGCATCTCCATTAGCCTGAGTCTCTAACGGAGATGAGGTACATTTTTTGTCTCTTCTAGGCCTGCTTTTCTTTAATAACTTGCCAACATCATTTTTGGTTTTGTATTCCATTCTTTTACCAGTATACCAAGATAATAGTATTTCTAGGTCCAGCACACCTTGCTGTGCAGTTGTGTAAAGCTACACCTCAGTGAGTTCAGATGTAGATGTAAACTGGTGCAAGTCTCAGAGTGACATTCGCACCAGATTTATACTTTCTCTTGCAAAGCTAATTCATTCCAAAAAAGCACTTAGTACAATAGAGCTCATTCTGGGGGGGACACACGCTGGTATATTTACATGCATTGCACTGTGTTGCATAGAAGTATCATCTCTTCTGGAGCTGCTTCTTGTAAGGCACTGCATTGTACAGTGTAGCCATGTAGTTGTGTGCCATATTTCAGATACCTGGGCTAGATGTCTGTGTTCTACACACACCGAGCACTTTTAGTGTCAGACTCATGCATGTGGAGCCATCTTCATTAACCATGGTGCGTTCCATGGTGCAGACACTTCCCTCTGCACTTTGAGTACCTTAGCATTTTATATTCAAGTTGAAGCTTGTGCCAGAATTGCTTTCTGCAGAATTTGTTAGTTTTTACCACAAACATCACTGAGACAATCATCACTTGACATTGATTACCAGTCAGATTTCCTAAACGACTTTCCTTAATTGTTATCAGAAGCAGCAGCTTCTTTTATGCCAACTATTTTATGTAACTGTGAGAAAGTTAATTAAGTAGCTATTGTTTCATAAATAGGAATTTAATGTTGGAGCTATTATTGTATGACATCTCAAAAAGCTCTCTGGGTATTGAGCTTTAGAGGTTCTTAGAGTAGATTTTGCCAGGGAGGCCCGTAGTCCCTAACACTTGGAAGGCAGTGAATATGATGCTGACAGTAGAAGCTATAATGAACTGATGTATATGTAGATTTTTGTGTCTGCTGTCCAAGCCACTATATGAAATATTTAGTCTCAGATTTAATTCTCCATGGCCAAAGTTTTCCCTTTGGAAGACTGCAAAGAGCCATAGTAACTAACCAAATATGCAACTTAAATCTCTCTCAGCTTCTTTTTAATGACACAGTTACTCTCTCCAAATTGCCTAACATGCTGCTCTTTTTCCCCCCCTTTGTTAAGGTGGTTTGGTTTATTTTCCCTTTCCATAAAGCAGACTATTTGTCACTATTATTTTGAATTCCACTGTTTAGAAGTTATATAAACTTTAATAAAACTGAAGATTTGTGAACCTTCATGAGAAATAGTATGAGAATTCTAAAGCAATGGAAATGTGAGACAATATATATCCACTATGGCACACAGTTATTGTCATAAATGATTTCAAACTGGCACCTAAAACAGAAAATACCTTCAATCCCTTGAAAAGCTAGTGAAGCTAAATGGAAAGAAAAAGGATGAGATTTTGTGAGAGTCCAGTTTTATGTATGTTCCAAAGTTCCAGATGCATTACAATGAGAAGCACTATGCTTCTTGACATTATTAGTGTAAGATAGTTTAAACTAAAATATTCCTAAAACATAAAAGCCACTGTTTCATTGTGCTGTACATAGTTCAGTATCTAATGTCAATATTCTTTCAAGGAAACCTAAAATGACTTATGAACAGGCTGTAATGTGATAGAAAGCACAGCAATGACAGCAGAGAAGCAAGATCCTAGGCTGCAGCAAGTGAGGCTTCCTCAAATACAACAGGTGTGGGCAGAGAAACAAAGGCAGGAAATTGCTTACCTTCAAAAGGCCTCCTGTGTACAGGCATCTCCAACAAGATACCCTTGCCTCCACTGCCAACCCTTAAATGAAGTCTGGGAAGGGGTGGGTCCTGGCTCCAGCCCTTCTGGTCATTCAGGTGCATTGCATATACCTGAACTCCCTTGGGTTGGCCCTGCCTTCCCACCAGGTGCTCAATCACTGGTTCAGGTCATGACTTAGCATTGCCACTACAATAGACCAATCTTTTATCATCCTCATTTTTTTTTTAAAAGATAACTAACCCTAAAACTGAAATCTCTGATCTGGGATAGATATTCCTGAAACATGAATGACCATACAGTGCTTAGAAACGTTCAGATACCTGATTGGTGGCTAAGTTTCAGAAGCATTGTTGAACAGGCTAAAGAATTTCTGCACTTCTAACACATTATTCAGGTAACCTCAGGCTTATATGCAGTTTTCCTTCTGCACGTTTCAGTAAGATGCTGCTAACTCAATGGCACTGTTAATGGAGAGAGAATGTGGCTTGAAAAGAGAGCACTCTGAGATCTTTAGTTTTTAGAGCTGTGAGAACAGCCTCAAGAGATTTGTATCTGAGTTGAGAATACCTCACAGCTGTGTAGGTATGACAATAGGGAGACAGTCTACATTCTGTGACAAAATGAAATTCCACGTTTTTCTGGTTTAGTTCCCTGAAGTATATTTGCATTAAACAAAACCCAGAGTGCTGCCAAATAATGCAGAGAAGCTGCATATGATCTATAGCAGCTGTGGAGTTTTGATCTCACTCTGCAGAATTGTCCCTTCGGTCAGCTCTGGGTTAATAATGCCATCAACAGCCAGTAATTGTTGGCTGTTGTAACTTCCAAGTAAAGTAATAATAAAAAATATATTGTCCATGCTATTACACTAAGTAATTTTGAAGAATTTTTCTGTTTACTTTTTCTGAAGAGGTTCATCCTGTGTATTCACACTGAAGTTTGATGAAGAAACTACTACTGACATCCTCGCCAGCAGGGTTGCAGAGCAGAGTCTGAGGGCATGATTTGATGATAAGGCTAAGAAAGGTTTTGGCTACCAGGCTTTCCACCTCCCTGCCTTCCCCACCTCTCCTTTGTGTCACCTCCACTGCCTTTTGTACTTCCCAGAGCCAACTCTGTTCAGTGACCCAGACCTAGATGGAAACAAAAGGTCTGGCTGTTTTTCTGTGAGCTGAGCAAGCTGCATGTGTTCCCCTGCTCAGCAGCAGGGAACTCTCAGGGTGGCTCAGGCCACACTGAGGAACTGTATTGCAGAGTGAGAGCCATTATAGCTCTCGGCCATCTTTCAAGCGCCAACTCCTCAGAGGAAGCGGAGGGGCAGCGCTGAGCTCTGCTCTGTGTGACAGCGACAGGGCTGAGGGAATGGCATGGAGCTGTGTCAGGGGTGGGGTAGCTGGGGGTTAGGGACAGGGACTGCGCCAGAGGGCGGTGGGCATGGAGTGGGCTGCCCAGGGCAGTGGGCGCGGCCCTGAGCTGTTGAAGTCAAGGAGCATTTGGACAGTGCTCTTAGTTATAGGGTGGTCCCGTGTGGAGCCAGCGGTTGGGCTCGATGGTCCTTGTGAATCCCTTCTTATTAGGGTTAGTCTATGATTCCATGAAATGCCTTAGTGACTCTACCCACAAGCATTCTCCATGAAATCTCAGAATGTCCACAACAGCAACAGATGGGCATGAAGCCACGTGGGCACTTTTCTGCATGTTCACTGAGAAACTCTCTGTAGGAACTGACATGAAACTGTATTAAGGCCACTGGAGACAAATGTTTCTGAATGTGTTTTTAAAGGGTGTAAGGATGTTGGCTTTTAATAGAAGAACCGAGGTAAGAACAACATTACATGAGAACTGAGGCAGTCCTAATGCATTGTTGTTGAGGAGATGGTTGTGCTTCAGTTTGCTGTCAAAAGTGCATTTTTTCCCAGGTACATATAGAAATAAATTGTATACATATATGTATATATATAAAAATATATGTACTGAAGTCTATGTGAGAAAGTTACTCCTCTTGTTGTTTTCTAATCCTTTGTTTCTTTTCCTTTTCCAACCCTTTCAGATTCCATAGATGGGAAGCACGCTCGAAGGACTCAGTCCAGTAGTCCTCTGGGGGAACTGTTTGACCATGGGCTGGACAGCTGGGCTACCTCCATTTTTGTGCTCTCTTTTTTCTCTGTCTGTTCCCGGGACAATGGGAAGACTGGAGTTTCTGTATATACAATGTATATGTATTTAAGCATTGTCTTGTTTAACTTTATGTGTTCACACTGGGAGAAATATAACACAGGAGTTCTTTTTCTTCCTTGGGGATACGATCTAAGCCAAGTGGTAAGTATTTATCATTCCTGTTTTATTTTTATTTTTTTAAACTATGTTAGTGTTTTCATAATATTACTGAAATAGAAAAAAAACCATAGCTCAAGGCAAATGTATTTGGCTGAAAGTTTGAATGTGAAATAGAATAACCCTAGAAGTAATTCAGAAAAAAAGTCCTGCATTTGCAAAGAAAGGCCATTCTCAAGCAAATTGTCAGCATCGGGGATTCATTGCCTTGTAGGAAAAAGAAGACTTGCAGCAAGCCTAGCAGCTGGATGGCATGCGTGAGAATGTTAACTGCATTTGATTTGAGAAATTAACAAGAATTGTTGTCTCCAAAGCCCTAAGCAATTTTCCCACCAAAACTAGGTTCTGAGGCACTATGCAAATTAGTCCAAACAGTGTTTATTAAAGTAATTACACAGGTGTACATTACTAGACCTGACCAATTCTTCTAAGTGTTACACTGAATGTGGTAATATGAGCAGCATGGTACCTATTCAGTGAGCATTAACTGTTGTCAGGTGATTTCCACCCTTGAAAAACATTAGATTTCTTCTTTGGGAATGATGTAAACATGATTCAGAAACGGGAATAATATATCAGTCCACAGCCAGTTCACAGCCGACTTCTTGCCCAGCTTACAGCCCCACCACAAGGTGGACATCTTCACAAACATGACCAGTGAGGTCACCACTTGCTGCAGTGACCTCACTGTACAAATGAATGGTAGCAGTGGCAGCAGCATCATGTGCTGCCAAGGGCCCTATGCACAGATTCTGGGGCTGGCTAGTCTCTGAGATAGCCAGGCTCTTGCAGCCTGAAGAGCAAACTCCCAGACTTCTGAGATTCCTGTCCCAGGCATGGGATGAAAGGTACAGCCAACGAGACATAATTGAAAAGAAATCTGACAAACATTCAAATATGTGTGTTAATGGAAATATAGTATTTGAATTAACGGCTGCAGATGTATTGTTGTAAACATAATCAGAATCCAGTGGTTTGAGAACAGCTCGGAGACGGTGGTCCAGCTGTGGTGCATCTGTTTCATCTCCTAGAAAATAGGTTCTGGGAGAAGCAGTTGGCTCGGCACTCCGACATTAGGCAGCCAGCTGGTCTGCGCGTTTCTGCCGTATCTGTGCAAGGCTTCTCACTGAAGTCCTTTCAGCCAGAGAGGAACGGCTGTGCTCAAACCAATTTCACTTGCTGCTTGGATGAGCACTGCAGATAAATATGCGCGCATTTAGAAAGATCTTTTTGATTTCAACATCATCGGAACTGTATTAGTACTTAAATGTGGGAGCGGATCTCAACTAATGGAGCAGTACTGTTAAATCTGCCGGTGCCTTTCAGTGACCTGGGCCCCTGCAGCAGCTTTCCCATCTGGGAAATAATGTAATAACATTTCCCCGCCTCGCAGATTTGTGGTGAGGTTTAATTTCAGCAGAGTTTGTAAACTATTTTGATTATCTTGGATGCAAGGTGCTAACAAGTGTTACTTCCTCTTCCCCTTTGATGCGGAATTGTTGTCCTGTGTGCTTTCTTTCTGGCAACTTCTGTGATGATTTGCTTACAGTCAAAATAATAAGCATATAAATGTAAGGATGTTTTTATGCTTAATAGCACAGTCATCAACAGTGGTGGTTTTCTGTCTGTAAAAATCAGCTTTTGTAGTTGTGGTTGTCCGTGAGCAAAAGCGCAGGATGTAACGTGTAGATCGAGGTAGTATTTTTTACAGTAGTTCAAACCAAGGATTGTGCACACCAGAAGGACCCATATGTATTTTTTTCTGGCTGTGCTAAGTAGTCCAGGGGAAGACCTCAATTCTGTGATAGACACTGCCTTGCTCTTGTTTTGCAGACTGGTCCAGCAGTGTCATACAATGGGTGCACTCTTCATAGAATCATGGTATTACAGATTCGCTTGGGTTGGTAGAGACCTCAGAGATCATCCAGTTCCAGCCCCCCCCTGCTGCAGGCCGTGTTGTCAACCACTAAATCAGACACTAGATCAGGTTGCCCAGTGCCCCATCCAACTTGGCCTTGAACACCTCCAGTGACTGGATACCAAGGACACTAGCAAATGGCTAATGAGAGACAAGAAAGAAAATGCTCCTCTTGATGCTTTGTTTTTTTTCCCCTCAAGTTATCCACCAGATATTGCCACAGTCACATTCAGAGGAAGAGGGTGAGGCAGCACTTGCAGGCTGTTTTCAGGCTGCTCCCATGTTCACGATTTCCTCCATGGCATTCCTAGCCAAGCTGCTGCGTGAGCATGCCTGTGTGCTCTGTCTTAAATGATTCCACTGGCAGTATGATGCGATAGCGTTGGCATGCCAGAAATTCAGGTGGTCCGGTCCTCTGCTCTAGCTTTTAAAGTGCATGGCATCCAGGAACTTTGGACTTCATTATCATTACAAAGCTCAGGAAGTACTGCTTTTAATATAAGTGTGCAGATAAGTGACTTAGAGTCATAGAATCGCAGAATCATAGAATCACCGCGGTCGGAAAAGACCTTCTTGAACACCTCCAGGGGTGATGACTCACTCCCCTCCCTGAGCAGCCCATTCCAGCTCCAAACCTCTCTACCACTCTTTTGGAAGGGAAATTTTTCCTAATATCCAACCTGAACAGAACACTGCTGCTGAGTCAGCTCTGTTGCGTATAACAAACATGGGCAGTCCTCTGACTGGCTCTGTGTTAACTGTGGTGTTAAAAGAGCTGTTGTTCCTTGGGAAAAGCTTTCTCGTTACGAGTAGAGACATTTGTGGAACTTTTGCTGATCACATTTTTCTGTGATTTGATGACTCATCAGAACTGGTAACCTAATTTCAATGGCTGAGCTGTAGTTGGCACTCCAATTAGCTCTGATTACAGCAAACAGCCATTTATGGGGAACTGTGGCATGTAAACCTGAGATACAGCTTCGATAAGTCTGAAGGAGAGTCAGTCGGAGGGCTGAGTGTTGGTGGGCTCAGCATCAAAGAGCAGGGCACAAGGTTGCCTTGTGCTTACTCCTCTGCAAGCAGAGAAAGGAACAGGAGCAGCCTCTTGGCACCGTGTCATCCTGACAGTTTCCAACTCAAATGATTCACTGATTCTGTGTCATATTGTTGGAAGGACCATGATGGCTTCTCCTCCTGCCTGGTTCCTAAAGGAGGAGGCTGTGGCATCTTTCTGAGCACTGTGAGATATAGTGGGAGCAAGGTGATATCACGGGCAGAGGGAAAAGCCCACATCCTGCGTCAGATCCCTTCTTTCTGAGCCACTTGATTATGATTCCACTCGAATGCTACCTGGTTAATTAATCTCTGAGTGTGCTTTGTTGTTCACCTGCCACATACCGTGTGTCCAAATGCAAAACGAGCTTCTTTAACACACAGAAGAAACGATTTTTATAGGCTAATTATGCCACCTCCAACTATGTATTGAAAGAATAAATACTGGGAAAAAAAGGAAAAATTGAAAAATTGCACATCATCCTGCAGCTAAAAGTGAAATCACTTGCGGGAAATCATTAACTTGTAATATTTTAGGAAAATGCCCTATTTATTTTCAGTGTATAACTTCCATTTATGTGACTGCACTCCCTACATGTTCAGTGTGAGCGCTGTGTTAATGGAAAGTATGCCAAGGCATGAGCAATTATTACTGTTGTGATACGCTGGTGACACTGAATATTGCACTACAATTAATGTCACTTTTTCGTGGAATCATAAAAATTTATAAGTGTATCCAGTATGTTTTCAACCAAGATGAGAAAATGTTTGTATTTCTTTCCTGTATGGTACAGCATAGTCGATGAGCCTGTATGCAAAACGCATTAACCTACCAGTACTTTGTATGTCTGACACTCACTTGCAATTCAACCTTTACTTCTGTTATTTTATTTGGACTTCTCATTTTACAGAAGTTTGTAATGATGTTTATTTGCTCGTCACCAGCTTGATATATGAGAAGTACTAAGTCCGATCAGTAAAAAGCTGTCTGTCTTTCTTAGGTAGAATTACACAGTTGCACTTAGGAACACCGCTGTGCATTTTAACTATTAATTTTTTAACCTCCAGTGCCCTTTAAAATAGCCTAAAATACATACAGCTTTTCAGCATGCTTAGTTTCTGTCTAATAATTTTGACAGTCTTCAATTTCTGCCAGCACAGCTTGGACCGAGGGACACAGCCAGCTTCTCATTGCCCAGCTTTCTAAAAGAAGTCCTAGAGAGCGCTGCAATTAATTCACAGCAGTTATTCCTACCGATTCCAGTCATAGCAGGGACTTGGTTACAATTCTCTAGAAACCAAAATACCAAAGAATTGAAGCCAAAGAGTGTTCCTCCTCCACAACATCTGTTAAATGAGAGACATCCTCAGCCTGAATCCCCCAGTCCCAGGGTGGGGGATTCCCCACACGCCGCGTTGCCTCAGCGCTCCGTTCCTAGAGGTGTGCTGACATCTGACAGTGATACCCGTGAGTGTTCTGCCAAAAATACTGACTGTAATAGCGGGTAATACCGAAGCTCCTCTTTTATTGCTCGCCAAGAATATCTGTTCAGAGTGCAACGTGTGAGGGTAAATTCAGGCTCTGTCAAAGCCAGCTGGAGTTTTGCCCTCAGATTTGATGGAGCTAAGAGTTCATCTGTCATGTCTTATGGATAACATAATGCAGTTTCCTTAGGGAGCCAAACGTTACCTCTGTTGTAGTGGGTTGTAAAACCCATTATATACATCCTTCATTTAGACCAGTATTTCTCCGAGTCCTAAGACACAACTTTTGTTCTAGTGCCTGCTCTTCCCCTTCTGGTTCTCGCACAGGCAATTGCACATTCAGTCCTATGATGCCCCATTCAATAAAACTATTTAAAATCTGCGTAATGATAGGGCAAGAGCCTTGAATCTAGATACAGAAAACTGAATGAAGTCAAATATAGTGACATCTAACCAAAAAAATAAGCTAAGCAAAGAGATAGTAAAATCTACCATATGTTAAGGCTGGAAAATATTTGTGATCCCAGAGAAAGAAGCTGTCCTGAATGGAAAAAATAGAAGTTACCAAGTGTTAGCTGGGAATAAATAAGTGAATCTCCGGTCTCCTCACCGGCATTACATGTAATGAGACTGCTTGGACTTAGAGGTACAATGACTTTTCATAACTCACTGTTAATCTTGGTCCAGAACGGTTCAGGGAACTGAACCACACAGCACAGATTTAGCAGTGGTTGGCAGGGCTGCTGGCAGCCGGCACCAGGTGGGGAGCAGGGCTGTATTTCTGTTTGTGCTGAGATGGTAAGCAAAATTCTGTGCCTTTAGGAGGAAAGGATTAAAAGCATGTTATCTCTTTTTTTCTGTAGGTGTTAATAACAGCATATCTGCTCACCGGCATTGTTGGTGTGGAAGTCTGGCAGAAGCCTTTCCTGTTTGGTTATTACATTACAGACGTATTAGTAATCTTGCTTATAGGTAAGTGCCTGGATCCGTGGAGAACTTTACTGTTATTTAATTCCTTTGATTAGATAATTCCTTATTTTGCCCATAAATTTCTTTTTCCTTTTGTAAGCGCTGGCCAGTCCCAAGCTGACATGAATAGAGGTGACTAATAGGAGTCTTACTGGTAAACTTAAGCTGGCAGACCACTCTGGAAACATTTTTCCTCACTGAATTCATATCTGTTGTATACAAATAACACAAAAATTGTTCCTTAGTTACACATGCAGATCAGTGTGCTTTACTGACTGTTTTCAAACGCTCACAGACTTCTTATATCAGTCTGGTAAAATGTTGTTCACATTTATATCTGATAAAAGATCAGTAGGTCAGCCTGCAGCGCACTATGATCCAAAACATCACGGACAGAAAGAAGAAAGGTATTATTTAAATAGCGGTAGGAGGCACAGCTGTAGATGGTTTCTAAGCTCTGTGTTTAGAATTACTCTCAGACCAGAGGTATGCATTTTTCATACACAGCAGTGACCAATTTGCTCATTGCCTGACACTGTCAGTGTATCCTGAAGTAAGAAGAGCACCTTCCAGCTGCTATAGCTAGACTGAGTACATGAGTTACATTGCAATGAGCTAGAACAGCGGTCCTAGCTACAAAGGTGTGCGCGTGGAATGCTTCAGTGTGTTAATTGGAAGGTGACAACATTAGCAAATGCATTTCTCCAGGATTTCTATATGAACTTACAAGTAATGACAAGAGGGCACAAGACATAGGGTTTGGCACAGGCAAGACAGACAGAAATGCATTCGGGCCTTGAGCCAGATAGAGGACTTGAATAAAGGCCATCACCCAGCTCCATCTCCAGCCAGGGGCTGCCAGAGTGCTTCCAGGGGTGCTTCTGAACCTGCTGCATTTGCACAGCTTCATGTTGACACCTGCCTGCAGAGATGTCTGCAGCATCTAAAACTGACCCTGTGTGACGGAGGTTGAGCAGTCTAGTTATTTGTCAGGACTGTTTTGTGAGCACAGAGAAAAAGAAAGAAAGGGAAGGGCAAAAACAGTGACTGCCCTTTTGGTAGGCATTGCAAGGATCAATCTGGCCGTGTGCAGTTGGGAAATGCCCTCTGGTGGGAAGAAGGAGCTCTGTGTGCTCTGGGAGCCGTGCTGCAGAGCCAGAGATGGGTGCTGGCTTCTGTGCGAGCCATGCTGCTGGGGCCTGCAGGTGCAGAGCTCCATCCACGCTATGTACATCATCTCTGCTCCTCTTGTCAAGGCACATGACAGCCGCCTCAGTGAGGAGCTGGATGCACTTGGGAAGTCATGGGTGAAGGTTTAACTCAAACTAGTCAGTGTATTAGGAAGATTTGTGCTAGGAAAGCACATCAGCGTGATAAAATCCACAGAAGTGAGCATCTTTCTTCATATTCTACTGCAAAGCGAAGTTTGATGGAATGTTCCTTTAGATTTAGAAAGAAGGACTGCTTCCGTCTGATGTAGTACAGTTGCATGGCTGGATTCATAAGCAGGGAGATGAGTGCTTCTTCCATCGTTGTCCCAAGCTGAAGAGACATAACTGAGAGCCAAAACATTTCTTTAAAAATATTGTTTCTTGCGCTTTGTCTATAGTGCCATTAGCAGGGCCACTTTTGCAGCTGAATCATACCTGTAATATAGGTGTAAAGTATGCAGTACTTAGTATCATTCTGATCCAGAAAGCACTTCAGCTTTGTCACAGGTATGAATCCCAGTTCAACAATAGTATTTGAAGTGTTTAATCACTGGATAGCCTGCGTGCCGTAAATCTGGATATATAGTTTTTAGAAGCTTGCAGTAAAACCCAGGACCCCGCTGTGCCTACTGGAAAAGCACTGGCATAGCCCACACCAAGGGCAGAGCACGCCTTGCTCAGCCACACCTGTTTGCCTCAGGTCACCTCCCTGCAGCACGCTCAGCTCAGTGCCACTGTGGCCACTCAAAACCCAGAGCAATGCAATAGGGCCTCTGCTGCTTTTTATGAGGTTGTTTCCCAGAACCCTGAGAGGAGCCATTAAGCCCTAACTGGCTATCCTTAACCATCCCATGGCGTTTAAGAGTCACCAGTGCTCACTCTAACATTGAACCCGCGTGTCTGCTCCATCAGTACTTGGCCAACAGCGTGCCTGCAGTTTTGTGCTTTTACTGTTCTGTACACAACAGGAGTTCAACCGCTGAGCTGTCACTTTCCTGAGCACAGCTGGGCTGTAGCTAGTACCTTTCATAGTGGGAAGAAATCCGAACAAGGAGCACAGGAGTGGAGTTTTCCAGATGTGTTTCCTGGAGTTTCTCGGAGAAAAAGAAAAAAAAAAAAAAAGAAGAGCCCACATATAACCTGAGGATGAACTCCACTCCAAGCACATCCTCGGTGGCAGCTGCGGTATCACCAGGTGACATTCACTCCCCCACAGTGCAATTTTTATCAGGTGCCAGAACACACAAAGATATACATAAAAACCACAGTGATGCCGGTGTTTAGATTAGAAGCTTTATGAAAACCTCCCAAGAGAGAGCTTTACATACGTCCCTGGGAACTCTCTAGCACACAGTGAGCACCTGTAGGAAGATCAGCTCTTGGGCTGCTGAAAAGTGCCCCCAGAGGCCTTCCTTGTGAAGCTGAGAAACTTCTGCAGAGTGTTCTGTGGGAATTCTGCTACCCAGCGAATAGGAACATGGAATTTTTGCAGGCGGTGAATGCGATTCCATCCTGAAGTTCCAGTCCCTATGCCCCCTAACACACACCTAGCTGAGCACCAAACTAAATAAAATAGGCTGTTCTCCATTTCCAGAGCATGTTATCCTGCCTTCTGGACAGAAATACCTTTGTTTTTTTCCCCTCTTAGCATGAAAGTTGCCAGACCTTTCTAAAGTTATGTGCCTGTGTGCTCAGCTGGAACTAATTACTTCTGCTCTCAGCAAAGCTTTTGTGGATGACACTCCAAAAGCCCCGCCGGGATTTAACCACAACTGTCCCATAGCGTTATCTGGCTAACGAGGGTCTCTTCAAAGGGCACCACTGGGGTGAGACCCATCATTTATTTTCACCCCTCCAGGATGCCCCAAATACCATGCATTCCCTGTCGCTGCCTTATCAGGTCGAGAGCCATATAAAATATTTACAATAAGCATTTTAAAACAATCAGTTTGCTACGTGCAGTCTAATACCAAAAATGATGCCAAAAGATGTTATAGACTTCATACAAAGACTGTCTTTGACAGATAAATGTCAGTAGTTTAAGGAGCAGCATTACTAATTGATTATGGTTTCTGTCTCACATTGCGATTACATGACCTGTGATAGGTGCTTGAAGCTTTTTCATACTCAAGACACACATACAAGCTCTGTGTGGAATAGATTTTATAATGTGCAATAAAATTTGAGCTCAGGCTGCAATCATCTCACTGGAAACATCCATGTAACTGTTTTCTTTTACTTGACTGTTTGTTTCCAGGCAACTTACAGGAATTGTCTTTCAACCTGCTAAACTTGTTCAGAATTGACCACAGGGCTCAGAAGTTATGGTGGGATGCAGATGAGCAGGCAGTGTACAATCAGTCACATCAGCTTCATTCCTTAGGGAGCCAGGTTGGAAAAACTACCCCTAGATGCCCAGAAAGGTTCCCACTCCTCCTCAGTATTGATTGCCATTGCAGAACTAGGCTTCGTGGTTGAGAGATCACCAGAGCGTAGAGTGGATATGTTGTGCTTCATCGGTATGTGGCACATGGTGCAGGCAGCTCTGCCAGCCAGACCAGGGGCACATTTGAGTCCGCTCTACGTGGTGGGCAGCAGTGCCCAGATCTGGCTCGTGAAGCTTGTGGCAAAGCTGACACAGATATTCAAAGGACAGGTTTGAACATGAAACGTTCAGTGGAGTACTAACAGCTGTCATGGATCGGAAACTTGAACTTTCTCTTAGAGATGGGGCCAAAGGATTCAGAATTTTTTCCTACAGTGTGCACTGGATGGGGTCCTGTACTCTGCAAGGAGCGCGTGTGCCTTGAGGCTGCTCATTTCTGTGGGCTACTTAAGTGCACGAAATAGGGAATGAGTGCATAAAAGAAAACACATTAGCAGCAAAAAAACTAATGACCAGACCAAGCCGCATTTGAAACATGCAAGTGTTTGAATTCTGTAGTACCAAGAAAGCAGTTATCCACCTAAAGCAGTTCTTAAACAATGTCCTATACTGTATAGATTGAAGAAGGACAGAGAAGTCCATGCAGCTGGCAGTTATATACAGCACGGCCTTCTAAAACCATAGCCTTCTAAAACCATGGCCTTCTAAAATTTAATTACATGGAATGAAGAGCACACAGCAGTCTGCTCTTCATTCCATGTAAGAAAATTTTAGAAGGCCATGGTCAAACGGCCATCATCTGAAACGTGCATTCCTTTAGTTAAGTATGGGTTTCTTTGGTTCAGATCAGTGTTACAGTTCAAACATACCTGCTATGTTATTCATTTGAATATATCTCCAGGTCCTGCAGACCAACCCTTAACAGGACATTTATTCCCATAAACCCATTCATCAGATCTGCAACACAGCAGGTAGGCAGATTTCTTCTGTCTGAAGCAATCTGGATGTGGTCCCCTACCTCTTCTCTGGAGCATGGTTGCAAGTGAGGCATCTTCCTTCCCCATGGAAAACTGGTGATGCTGAGAGCCTTCATAGCAATGCAAGGCACTGATCACAATGACAGCTTAAATGCACTTCTGATGATGAAAGGAATTTTTTCTTTTTTTCTTCTTACATACATTAATTGTATGTTTTTTTATCTGCTTCATGCCAGTAAGTCATTCTGCACTGATTTTCTATAGTTCCCATTGCAAGGTAGCTGATTGTTCTGCCTCACTGGTGGACAGTTAAGTGATTAAATGCTCAGTTATATGTTTTCTAAATGTTATCACTCCTACAGGCCCTGCCTGGCCTTGTTTTAAAAGTGTAGTTAACATGAGTTGGCTTCTACTTCTCTGTCACCAATTTACCATTTATTAAAGCACTGCTGTGACGGATTGTACAAGGCTTCATTGAAGAAAAGGGTGTGAAATACTCATCTGTCACTCCAGGTCTACATAAAATGCACTGAAGTTCATGTCTGGAGTAACCCATCCAAAATAGCCACAATAACCTAGAAAACAAGAGCTCTGGTGGTTGGTGGCAGAGTTACACCCTGAAATGCTGGGGTGAACCCTGAACCTCTGATCAGTGGTGTTGACCGATAGTGTTGATCCCATGATGGTGATTGTAACAGTGGCGTGGATTCATTTCACAGGCAGTGAGAGCCCCAAAAGGAAAGTCACACACTGGAACTCACCTGGCAGGGACCTTCTGGTGGCCAGCCTTGGGTTTTCAACTAAGGGCACTGATCCTCAGGTGCTCGATTCTTGCTGTATGCAGAAAAAGAAAGTTAAACATCCATGCTTTTAAACAAGACTACGTCAAAGCAGCAACTGCATCCACAAACTAATTTCTCAGTCTATACTAAAGCCCTCCAAATGCTAATGGTTACCTTGCAGCTCAGTTCAAAGAGATCAACACGCTGTGTTCTTAGACTTTGAAAATAAGCTATAAAATCAGTAAGCACGATAAACACATCCCTTTGCTGCTTTATACTCAGCGTCTTAGATGCTCAACACCCCAAACTTACATCAACTTTTTGCATGAATGCAGTACTCATGTTTACATAGTGCCCTTAGTCATGTAAAATCCTTTGATGGTACGTAGATGTGTCCAGGTTTATTTTTCATCTGTCTTTCAATTACTTCATACATTCAGAATTTACAGGCTCAATTAAGTCTGAAAATTGCAAGTTTAAGAGTTTTCTACACTTACTCAGTGGTTATAAGGTTGCAATTTTATATAGTATTAAAATGTGATTGTGTAGTAGACTGGACAACTGAACATGCAGTTATCTGTGTGCACAACCAAGTATGAGTTGTGTTCCCAGGAAATGGGTGGGAAAACCACACAGTTCCACAAGAAGCTGCTGCTCCTGTTGGAAATGCTCCTGAAAGTTCACCTTTTAATGAAGCTGACTTTCAGGCACTGCTCAGCATGCTAAGATACGCCTTATAGATGTGGCTGCTCTAAATGTGGAAGACATTTGGAAAAAAAATGTGGAAAAAATGTGGAAAAAAATTAAAGATTTTTTCAAGCTTGCATTGAGGCCTCAATATTTTCAATCTTAATTTTTTTTTTCTAGTGGAAAAGGAAGTATTTGCTATCCCTATCTTTTGAAACAAGCATTGACTATGATGAAGAATAAGCTGATGAAGAATAAGGGAGGAAGGTGATGGTATTTAAACTGTAGGTTGAAATGCAACTTCAGAGGTTGAAGTGTCGATTTTTACTCAGTCAAACTTCTGCAGTACGCAAAGGAAAAGGCATGTGCAGGCCTCTTCACTGAGGAGGAGGTTTCATTGCTCCAAAACCCTGTTTTGGGGGAGGACAGAGGGGATGGTAGGTACCACCTGAAGAATTTGCAGTGAAATAGGCGTGGAGAGAATAAACAGCTAAGATACCTCTGCCTTTGAAGCAGCGGATTTCATTAAAAATAATAGTATCCTAGGTGTTCTGGCTGCCTTCTTAGAGCTATTTTATTTAGCATTGCTTAGAATCTCCGTAGTCGGGTGAATTCAGGAACCTGGTTACCTGAGGCAGGCTAGGTCTTTTTGCTGGTTACTGAAAGAGCATTTTGTAGAGCTGACAGCAGTGCCAGCTGCTTGTTTCTGGACCCACCCGCCCTTTCTCTACAACAAGCAATTCACCCAGGTGGCTGCACCGTGCTATGCAAGATAAGCCTTGCAGCCTTCAGGCCATCAGGAGGTTTGGGGCATGCTTTAAGATGCCTTCGTGCAAGTGAACTTAAATACATCACTGCCAGTCTGCCATTACTGTCAGATTAACACAGTGGACAAATGTACTGCACTGTCCATCACTAGCTTGGTTTTTTTTTACTGTTTTTGTTTTTTATTCATGCAGAAGTATAACACAACACCTTAACAGTTTTGGAACTGAATTTGAAAGCACCAAAGGAAATCTGAGGTTGTGACTAGAACTGCTGGGAGTTATCTTTCTGTCCTTTTCACACATATATAAGTATGCGTGTCCTTGCGTACATAACCATCAGTATGTTTATAGATAGATAGATCTCTATACACATCTATACTCACATTCGGAATACAAGATATGCCTTTATTTCTGACGTATCTGTAATCCCGAATGCATCGTTGTTGGTTTTTGGGGTTTTTTTTTGTAGTTGTTTTTTAACGTGGACAAAATAATTCCTGACGAAGAGCTTTGCAAATGCTTATTTCTCTGAAAAGTGAGACGAGATATTGAAAGGCTCAGGACTGAGCACAGGATTGTGCCTAAATCCCAGGATTTGGGCTTGATGCCCAGCGTGACACAAGAATTCCCTGTGTGTATCTGTGCCACCCATCTGTGCTCTGTATTTCTGCCCTCAGAGCAGAGCTGTTTTCTTACCTTTGGGATTCAGGATTTAAGTCAGCTGGGGAAGATATTAAAGGTAAAACTGAAAAAATACTACAACAGCAGTGATCTTTTTAACAAGCACGTGGAGGGTTGGTCTCAGTGATCTCCAGAGGTCCCATCCAACCCCTCAATTCTGTGAATCGTCTATTGCGTGTTAAAAACTTCTAATGCGCTAAGCTTGACTTTGATACGATTTTAAAACAAAATGGGCTATTAAAAACAGAAAAGAAGCAAGCACCAAGGCCATCCCTTGGGCAGTGCAGAGCTGGCCCAGCGCCTGAGGGACAGCCTGGTGGTGGCTTTCCAGGCTGCACCTTTTGTTCCCTGGACCAGCGGGGAATGGCAGCAATGCGGAAGCAGTAATTTAGCTCCCGGGCACAAAGGGCTTCTTAATGCCAATTAAAAAGCAGACTTAATGAATACCAAAAGCAGCCCCCTAGCCAGGCCTCCTTAGCTAAAAGACGACCGAGGAGAGCAACGTGTTGTAGGAAATGATGGAATTTTGAAAATCCCGTAAGAAACAGGGGAACACCCTTTGCCTTCCCTACTGCATCCTCCGCGCTCGCTTTGTTAAAGGGAAGGTGCCTAAAAATACAGAGGAGTGACTGCTGTAACTGTCCTGATCCAAAAGCGACTTTCAGCTACAGCCCGGGGATTGTTTGTGGTCAGCGTGTTATTTCTAACTAAAATGGCACTTCATAAAAATAACAAATTGCTGGCAACCATCGGGCTTTGAATTCTATTTCCAGCTCCAGTCTCTATTTCTGTTCCTCTTGGTTGCTTTTCTCCTAACAAATCAAACTTCAGGATTGCAGCAGGAAATTTAGATTTAACCTCAAGAGTCAATGTTTTGTCTCATGTCTGCTCTAATGTGATGCAGATGTTGGAACTGCTGTACGTTACTCAAGCTTTTATTGAACCAGCCCTCCCTGCCTAATAGAAAACATAGATAACTGCAGTGCACATGAAACGCAGATCACTGTGAAGGCACTAAGCTTGCAAATTTTGTAAATACATTTACGAAAGACTTGGGCTGTTACTTCAGTTGCACAGCCTTCAGCTGTGTGATACAGAGATCCCGCCATGGCAAAGAAGCAGAGCTCTTTATCTCATCTGTTTTAAGAAACAGCAAGAAGTAAACACATGAAAATGCAATACCTGAAATGACTCGCAGGCTGGAGACTCTTTTTCCAATTCTCTGTTTCTTCCTCTTTAAAAGATAATCAAAAAGACCGCATAAATAGAATATCTATTGTATCCCTTTCTATTTGTTTTCCAGCAATCCTGATCTCTACTATCCCTGCACTTTTAGTTTTCCCTCTCCTGCGTTGCCACTCTGGCCATGCTAAGACTTAGGTATGTCTTTGATGAGGGCTGAACGCTAAACACCGACATTTGTTGAGATTCTACTATGCAGCGTTGACCTGGTGCAAAGTAATTTGAAATGGTTCTTTCCTGTGCTCGCTCCTGCTGCATTGTAAGTTGCAGTATATACATATTGTTGCAATAATGAGATAGAAGTGTGTTGTACTGACTGTGCATGTGAGATTTCAATGGCAAAGCAGAAATTTTGCAAAATGTGTTATTCTTCCTCCTAACAAAATATTGATTATGTGTGCATTTAGTGCTCCCTTGATGATCTTCAAGTATTATATTCTAAAAGCCAGGCAGAAATATATATGCTGCTGAGAGCCATCTCCGAGCAGCAAACTGACCAGGCAGAGGTACATGATACAGGAAAGCAGGAAAACCAAAACCAAATTGCTCTGTGAGGAAACTGAAAATGGGTGTCACAGAGTAAAGAAGGGCATACGTGCTCACCTAGTTAGGCTGACTAATGCTGCTTTCTAAAAGCACTTGAATGCTCACTTCTTGCTGGAGTCCTTCTCTGCTCCTCAGATGAACGCACTGTGTGTGGGGGTGTTGCACAGGGCACCACGCGGGTCCTCAGCCAGCTCCTGGGTCCTCAGCAGCAGCAAGGCACAGAGGCATAGAGTTAACAAAGGCAAATTCCTTGTCCTTTATTGGTTAAAGCTGAGCTCCAGAAAGGTCACAGCTGTATTTTTAAAAAAAGCAACTCATCAAAATGATGGCTGTATCATGAAAATTAATTCACTTACTTACGCCACTGGCTCAGCAAAGCCTCTCATTAATTGAATCTCAGCATACTGGACTATAAACCTACTATTTCCCCGCTAATGTGGGCAGCGCTGTTGGAGATTAATTATCCTTATATATTCCACTGGAAAGCTTTTGGTGTCAGACTCGTCTCTCTCTACGTGAACAGAGAGCAGCTCATGCAAAATGGGGCCGTGATCTTTCTTGGATCCTGCAGAGGAGCCTGCATTGCACACAGCCGATTGTACCGACTCGTGGCATCCCATGTTTTAAAAACCCTCCAGCTCTTGCCACTCATTGCACAAGAAGATCTGTATCAGCAACTACTTCTAGCAGCTAACCCTTGGAAAAGTAAGGAAGGTGATGTGATTGCCTAAGGCCTCTGAATTTCATTTGCATCCTGTGATGAGCACTAGAATACTGAATCGTTTCTACAATGGCTCATTGGCTCTTCTGTCATATGTGGGACTGTCAAGCTGGTATGACTGTAAATCAATGCATATCAATCTCTCTTTTCTTCCAGGCTTCAGTTTACTTCTTTCATTTCCACAAACACTATACAACATCCACAGGTAAGTGAATTAACATTAAATAAGTTCTACCGCCTCCCATTTAATTGTGTATTTAATAGTTTCCTTACATGAGAAATATACGTAGACTTCCAGCCTGCTGTCCTAACGTGGTACAGCAGCTTTTTTTTCAGTCCAGCTTTCAGCATCTGACTGGCTTCTTTCCCATGTCTGTAGCCCCTCTGCTTTCCCTTTCACTGGCCATTCCTCAGGCAGTCTCACACTGTTCCTGGATGGCAAACCAATGAAAGCCCTCCAGAGATAAGCAGTGTGTTTTATTTGCAGCCAAACGCGATTCCTGACTTTTACCTGCTTTAAGCAAAATTATGTAGCTGATCATCTCCACTCCGTAAAGAGTTTATTGTCTTTCAGATCCTCCTGTAAAACTCTTCTCTGTACGAAGTCTGCAGATAATTGCCATCAGATATGGCTAGGCAGGTGGCAAGCTGTGATTACATCTAAGAGCTGGCTTGCTGCACCTAGTGATTTCATACACAGCTCGCTTATACTCCGGTGGCCTATTTTATTAATGCTGTCTGCCTTCCTCTAGTATTTGCTGGCTCATTTCCCTCACCTGTCACATCGGGTCTCTCAGAACCCGCATTTCCTGGAGGAGGGACTGTCACTCCCTATCCTAAGGAATTAGTGGCAATGAATATTAGCATGTTCATTTTGGAAAGACTCTAAGATAGCAATGTAAAGCTCCTAAGAAGCCCTCACCCCATCACAGCCCGCCCCCGGTGTGGAGCTGTGGGCAGGAGGGTCTTTGCATGAGGGAGGGCTGGGAGGAGGAGGGCAGCACCATGTTCTTTCCACCCATTTCAGGACTTTTGCTTAGCATTTGCCTCCTCATGTCATCATCTGACACAGGCCTTTTGGCAAGTTTTATCACTCCTTTAAGCAGAAGAGCACCTAATTCTAAACATCCAGATGGAGTTGCTTGAAGGATGCACACACAAGCTATGCGCTGGTGAGGAATTCCAGTAATGCTCTTTCTCTCCATCCTGCTGTCTGTTCTCAGTCATTATTTTATCAGAAGAATATTCTTTTTAGGACTGAAGAAAGTATTTATTGGCTTTTGTCTAGCTGCTTTTATAAACATAGATAGCCAGCGATTTTAAACAGGACATTTCCCAGTACACTTCAAACACAGAATCGCTCGTGTGAAATCTGTGTATGAAGAAATAGTTTAATGATAGTGAACTTTAGTACATTAAAGCTCCTGCTGCTTTTGTAACCTCTCAGTGAGTTCTGCCTGAGTGAGAATGCAAGCTAGATGCAAAAGGTACTGATGCTACATCTACCATTTTCCCAGCTGACAGAAAATACAGTCCTTCGCTACCTTGATTTAGTACTATCTACCTCTAAAAAGCAGCTTTAAAACATCCAAGAAAAACAAACAGCGCATCACAAATTTTCCATTTTTTTAGTTAGCAAAAAAAAGGTACCCCCTGCCTTTAGGCTGCACTTTGCCATTGCTGCGGGATTGTCCAGCACATCTCCTCTCAATCCAAGTAATAGCAATACCTGCCAGCCATGTGCTCAGCTGTGTTGTCTCTGCATTGGCTGAAGTCATTTCCTGTCTTATATTGGAAGGTTAATCATCTAAAAATATACATTTTGAGTTCACAGTAAGTTTGCATGCTGTGCATTTGATGACACCGGAGCTACCACAGCTCACTGTGTGCAAGCCAAGGGTTCCACTGCCAGACAGTGATGAGAGAGTGGAGCTGACCAGAAGCTATGTGAATAAAACAGTGTAATTTTAGCCCAGAAATAAGTTCCTTTGGTATCCTATCCTTTCTCTTTAAAAGCTCGGGTACCTAACACGTTTGTACAAGTAGTTGTGTTGCAAGATGAATTCTCGGGCTGAGTTCAGGCTGGAGTTACTGTGCGGAAATGGAATGGATAAGTTTTCTTACTCCATAAAATCATTGTATTTATTTGCAGAGCACATTTAAGGAAAACACTGAAGAATGATTCTTTGTATGAAGGACTCCTACCTCTTGTGTCACCTCTGTTGCTCTTCATGCTTCTTACAGTCTGGGTGGTTTTATCTCCAGGCAACATATTAGCAAAGCAGCCAAGATTGTTTTTATGGATGGTTGGGGTTACTTTCTCAAATGTTATTGTAAGTATGTTTGTGGTGATGGTATTATTTAGAGACAGCTTCGTGTCAGCGAGATTTCTATTTTTATGTGAATAAACAGCAGGAGCAGAAACTGTAGTTAAAATTCAGCAGAATCGCCCACACTTCTCCTCTTCCTCCGTGCTACGCTCCTTCTTACAAAATCCCTCACAGCACTTGGCTGGGCTGCGGAGCTCTCAGTGCTGCAGCATTTATTTTACTACAGAAGAACATTTGGATGAAGGCTCTTCCCCCGCCCTCCGCCTCAGGGTTTTATGAACAACCCGAGGAGGCTTCAGTTCCAGAAACGTAGCAGCTGTGCACCGGCACATCAGGAATCAAAGTACAGTAGAGCTGAACGCAGGATCAGATTTACCAGCAAGAGCAGGGGTTGCCTGCAGCCTTCCCCTGCTGCTCTCCTGTTAGCGTGCTACACGCACATCAGATGGTTCTGCACCTCCTCTTCACTGCTCAGAATAAGGCCGTGCTGCAGGCAGCAGCTTTTAGTGAAAGACACAAAGTGATGCATGAGCACAGCAATGGCTTCGCACCCAAGGACTGCTTTCCCCAGGCCACATCAACACCGTTTCCAGGTTCCCCCTTTTAGTGACTGTGGGGTAACATAAACCATGGCAAAGTAATAGTGTGGGCAGTCAGGCAGTACTGGGGCCATGGCAGGTAACACAGGGCCAAAGCCTCATGCCTCTCTTCCTGCCTGAAGAGCAGTAGCCAGGTAGAAAGGTGTTCCTCTAAACTAGGTGTTTAAAGAAAGGTGTTCCTAGCACTAAAATATCCTAAAGCATTGCAACTGTTGACTTGTTAGGAAGGCAATCAGCAGCAGCATGTCTCTGAGCAACACGGCATCCCATTTAAAAAGTGGGATTCTCAAAGTGCCTTGTGTTGGGAGAGAGAGCTTTGAGACTATGGGAATTTCCAAAGGAAAAGCAGCACTCCTCTACAAGCTGTATCAAGGGATGGGAAAAAACCTTAATTGTGCTGCTTGATAAATGCCTCCTACAAATGTACATTCCTGAGGGTCACAAATCAGACAACCCCATCTTAAGGAATCAGTCCCACAGAAGTCACAGAATCACAGAATCGCAGGGGTTGGAAGCAGTAGCTCTGCCACTGACTGCAGTTTACAAGGCATTGAGTGCAGCGCATTGGATGTGAGGCCTTGTTTTTCCATGAACCAAGGCATCTACTGCGGTATGAGAGGCTCACAGGGATTAAAAATGTATGTATGTTAGTTGAAACGTATAACATTTAAAAAGCGGGCATAAAAAATGTATGTGTATTAGCAGTAATCTTTAACATTTAAAAGCGAAAGCTGGGCCCCCATTTCCTCTCACCTCCCCCGGCCCCTCGTTCCCGCAGCAGGGGGAGGTTGTCATGGCAACATGCATCTTCCCCAGCGCTCCGACAGGCCGGCTTCTCCTTGTCTGCTCTGCACATACCTGTGTGACGGCCTCCCCCAAGAAGGCAGGTGAAAGGCATCCAGCCCATCCTGAGAGATGGGGCATTCCCTGCGTTTTTGGTTAAACGGAGGCAGAAGGGCCTGGAAAGGAAAGCTACCAGCCTGGCAGAGTGGTGAGAGAGGTTCTGCAACCCCGCTAGGCACTAAGCTTGCGTTGCTCCAAACACTCACTGTAAATCTTTATGAAGGATTGAGTAATATACTTAACTAGGTGTAATAATGATTTAAAACAACGTGAAATCCAACCTTGGGACAGGTGCAATTATTCAGCCAGAAATTATAGCCTATATAACATGAATTGGAGAGATTGCTCTAGCAACGTCTGGAACGGTTCCTAAAAGACTCGTAGAATTGGTGCTACTTGAAACATTCATCATCCATACCGATAATTCACTGTAAGCAAATAAATAAGTTTACGTTATGTCCAGACACTTACATATTGCATTATTGAAAGGCTTTCATTTTTGGACATTCTTCATGCCATTATTTTTCCCCCATCGTTAGATTTCATTCAGACCGCTACTGCTGCTCTTGTGGGATTTTAAACACTGCACAGGAAAAGGTTTTTCATTTTGTCAGTGCTTTCAGGATGCATAACATCTGTTTTAAACCATATTCAAATTCGGAATGAAGCTTAAATGGATAAAACTTTACTAACATTCAGAAGGGAGTGTTGTACATGAGACAAAAATCCTAAGGAGGCTCAAACAGGTAAAACGCTCAAGTATTTAAGTGTATCAATCCGATCTTGAGCTAAGTTCATCTCATGACCGTTCAAGGTCTCAGTAAAATGAAGCTATCTGCTTTCAGCTGAATGTACTCATACATTCATTTTTTTCTGCCATTCTGGGTGGGATTCCTTTCCCGAGGCCCCATCTCCATCCCAGAGAGCCCATCGCTATAGCTGAGACAGGGAAGCGATGCTGCTCAGCTGGGTGATGTGGTATGGGAAGGAGTGCTAGAACAGAAAAGTAGAATTTGGAAGAGGTCTATTACTTCCCCTCCCTTACACGCAGCGAACCAGAATATATCTCTCCATGCCATGTGATTAGAATACCACTGCGCTCTCCCAGTGATTAAGTGGTGGCAATTTGATTTGGGATTACAACTTTATGAGGCTGTGTGAAAGCACAAAGTGTCAAACAAACTCCCCTTTTGCGAAACCAGGCTTCAGCTCATAAAGTGTGGCATGCCAAAACATTGCCTCCCTGAAAGAAGTGTATATTTTAAATTACCTGCAATAAAGTCCTTAAAGAACCACAGACAACGAGGCACAAAGGCTGTCGATAGCAGTTTCCTTAGTAGAAACAGGCTCCATTTTGAGGCCTAGCCTATTTTTCCCCGTTGAAAACAACCTGAAAAGAAAATGGATGCAGGCTGTTAGGATTGAGCCGGCTGCCCCAGCACTTCTCACCCATCTGCCTTTCTTCCCACAGTGCAAAGTCATCATCTGCCAGATGAGCAGCACACAGCCGGAGCTGCTGCACTGGTTCCTGTTCCCCTTGGCACTGGTGGTCTACGCAGCCATCTCAGGGCTGCTGGGCCGGGCAGAGGAAGCCGTGCTGGGTGCATTCACAGCGCTGGTCACGGCTGCACACGTGCACTACGGCATCTGTGTGGTAAGGGGCTGGGGGGAGCTGTGCACACTGTGGGGGTGAGGGCCTTCTGGGGCTGGCTTCTGTGCTGCCTGGGTGGGGTGTTGTCCTGGAGTCTGAGTGTTAAGCTATCGGTTCCTCACATGCTGTATGTAGTTGATCAACAGGGCATGGATGCCCTCTTATCTTTGTTCTTTCTCCTCCTGAGGTTATTTGAGTGAAAAAAGCAGGAAGGTAAAGTGGGACGTAAGATATGTCACATTCTTACAATCAGGCGGTGAACTTCGCTTTGAATCCACAAGCAAAACAGCTGCTCAAATTTCTTGTCTTTTCACAGCCTTCCATTAGCATCTCTTAAGCTGGAAACCCAAATGGTTTTCCGGTTCATTCAGTCTTCCCAGCACATTTCTGTGTCTGCCAGGTATCATTTTTGTCATTTATTGGCCTTTGAATTACTGCTGTAATTCATTTTTTCTCAGTTAATGCCCCCCCCCCCCCCCCCCCCTTTTTTTTTTTTTCCTAAAAAGAATTGTCAAATAATCCTTAGGAAACGTCTTAATGGGGCTTTGTGTTCAGATAAAACATCTTGCATGGCAAAGACCTCATTTAAAAGGGATTTGCTCAGCATTCTTTTATTGAAGATATGCTGTTGGGACACGAGGATTTTTCCTCCTGGCTATGAAAGAGGCCCTGTTACCAGCAGATATTGCCACTGTAGCAGACTTTACCCAAGCACCGATGTGGGATAGTCTGTGAGGAGCAGAATGGGGTTACCTGGTCAAAATCCACTACTGAGTGGTTGGGTCCAGCTCTGCCACGATTTATACCATCTGTGAATCTGACCTGTAGCAATTTAACTTCCCATCAGTGTGCCGCGAGAGGAGAGCCGTGAGCACAGCCCTCTTGCTCAAACACCTGAGGGTCCCCATGAACCCACAGGGCTCCAGGCGCACCAGGGCTGAGTGCTCCCCACTGTGACCGCAAGAGGAGAGGTGCTGAGCTGTGGAGTGTGTGCCAAGCTGATCTCTGTGGTTTGTCTTTAGGGGAGGCAGCTGAGCGAACACTTCAACATTTACATCTTTTCCCTGAAGAAACGTGTCCAAGAGTGAACACCCACACTGTGATCGGACTGTGACACTTCACATGAGATTTCCAGCTTTCTGATGTGACCAATGGTGGAATGAATCTGATTAGAGCAACCAAAGAACAGAATAGCCCAGATACTCAAACCACTGTGACAACAATGCTTCATCTCAGAGGAAAATTCCTGTCTGGCAGAGAGGCGTTTACCAGGTTGTTCTGCTGCCAGTATTTACTCTCTTCACTAATGCCATATCCCTGATGTGAAGCGCTGGTCTTCCTCCTCCTTGCCCTTGTGCCCCAAGCCCTGGGTACCGCCGTGCTGGGTCACGTGGGACCCACCATGTTTTATAACCCCTTTCCTGCTCTGTCCACCAGTGGGACCCCACAGTGCAGACCCAGCCGGTTCATCCTTCTCACTCAGACATCCGTGCCTGCTGCTGTTTCCATATTTGTTTCCTCACAGCTCATTTCTTCCATGCAGCCTCCTGAAGGGCTTATGTACACCCAGGCTTTTCTTCGCCTTATCTGAATGCGTGAAGAGAATGAGATCAGAAAGTTATGGGCATGGCATATCTTCCCCCTCTCCAGCATTAGGATGAGCCTCAGCTGACCTGCGTCTGTCAAAAACAGGGGCTCCATACCCAAAGAACTCGCCATTATGCTTCTATTCTATGCAGCAACCCTGTAAGCGCACCGTTGGTACTTAAGTAGCAGCAAACAGTGTGCCCGACAAAGGTAACCAGCTGAGGATAGATGCGGTCAGCAAAGATGCTCATATTTCACTGCCCGATGGGTGGTTGCTGATAGGCCGACTCAGCACGCAGCATTCAAAACCATGAACAAGCAATGAAAAACGAGCCACATTCCAAGCATTTTTAAGCCCCATCTCCCAGTGCAAAATGCTAAGCAAGTGATTATTTGCTTGTGTTCCTGATACGAATTCTCGTGGTTTTAGAAGATGGAAAAAACAACAAAGACAAGAATTGAGAAGAGCTTTTTTGCTTTTTAGCATCACCCATTTGCATGCAGACGTAAACTGCTCACTTCATCCACAATCTGCGTGGGTTTTCTGTGTGCCTTGGAAGAAGGCGCAGGAATCTGAGTTCCATCTCTTTCCCTATGCTGCCCTCGCCAAAGGGCCCCGTGGCCCTGCAGTACTAACCAAACTAACTGCCTGCTTGCCCCAAGGGGAGCACTTTATTACATTTCTTGCACAGACACATGAGTGACTGATCAGCACGCGTATCCAACAGAGAACTATCTCAGCCACCAGAAGCAGGGCAGAAGTAGTTAGCGAATCACTAAACATTAGACTCATCAACTTAATGTGTGCACTGGGGACAAGCCTGTGTGTTGCCTTTCCCCCTTCACACAGCAGCAACCCCAGATGAACTTGTGCAATACCATGTGCTTTGGAAAGATGCACGTTCCACCTAACCAATGAGCACGCCGAGGGCCCCTCCACCTCAATGAACATCATGCTACAGACCAAAGAAAGCTTATGCTCAAGTCAGGCAGTCATGGGGTTTTGCTGAGGGAGGGAGGCTGCGCGTCAGAAAGTGAGTAGCAGCAGCTTCCAGCCTCCCTCCCTGCTATGGGCTGTCCCGTCCCTGCCCCATGTGATGCATGAGGCTACACAGAGGTGCTCCCCAGGTCTCTCTCAGAGCCAGGCTGATGGTTGCTTAATGAAGGATGCTACAAACAGTCCTGTGCATGCTGTGTTTGAAGGGCATCTGTGAGCCTGAGGCAGGCATGCACCCAGCGATCTCACTGGTTGATGAAGTTAAGCATTGATTCAGATTCAAGATTCATCGTTGTATAAGTCTCACCTATTTCAATATTTTTAACACATCCATCAAAAATATCTGGAGGAAGTCCTGACAAGAAAAGAACATGAATACAGAACCCCAAAATATGTCTGGGCTGAAAGTGATTGTACTGGAGAACTCTGTGGACAGGTTTTCCTTTTCCCTCTGTCTTGCACTTAATTGTAAAGTAACTGGAAATAACGGTCACAGAATTGACACAATTCAGTGCACTGTACCAGAGTGTTTTGAAATATTATGTTAATGAAATTATAAAACTTGAACTGCCACAGCTGCCTGCACTTGTCTCATTCTGAAGAATAACATCAACTGAAAAGGAAATCGAGCACTTTTTTTCCTTTTTAAAGTAATTTGTCACTACAGTCTATGTATAGACAAGTATAAGCAGAGATAATGCAATGCACAGAGTATATATTGAATTGTTAACCATCAGAGGTGGTAACAGGTACAATGAAAGAGAATAAAAATGCTCTGTTCATACAGCAGTATGGTCCCAGGTTTATTTCTGCAATGTCAGGTAATGGCACGAGGATGACCAGAGTTTAGTTTAAGAACAAAGCAATTGTCTGAAAGTTTTCAACTATTTAAACTGGAAAACACATTACCTCCTTTTTGCGCTGTTGCACATTGGAACAGGCCCAAAGACGCACATCCCCAGTGGGCTATGAAAGGCCATTTAGCTGGCTTTGCTCCACAGGCTGGAGTGCCGAGCTCCCCTCTACCAGAATCCTCCCAGAGTGGGGCAGTGCAGAGGGTCAGCCCCAGCCTGGGTGTATCTATAGGACCCAGTGTGACCCTGTGGTGGTGGCACACACCCAGGTGGCTTCAACGCATAGTACTGAGATGTCCTCCCCCAGCTCACACCCCTGCAAAGTCAGCAGAACCACTGCAGCACCACTGCATGTGCTGCCAAAGCTCAGCCCTGAGAACTACAATGAAATTTTCCCCTTTCCTTCACAACAAATGGTATTGTAATCTAAACAAGGTGGCTTTTAGGTATGGTGCAGCAGATTCATCCCTGAATACTTGGCTATTCACCCAGTCAAGTGCACTGGGTGCTTCAGTGCCTTTGCTGTACAGTGTTCTTTTCAGAGTCATGAAGGTTGGACAAACCCCCTAAGACCACCTAGTCCAACCATCAGCCCATCCCCACCATGCCCACAAACCACGTCCCTCAGTGCCACATCCACACAGTTTTGAACACCTCCAGAGACAGTGACTGCACCACCTCCCTGGGCAGCCTGTGCCACTGCCTCACCACTCCTTCTGAGAAGAAATTTCTCATAATATCCAACATGAACCTCCTCTGGCACAACTTAAGTCCATCACCTCTTGTCCCGTCAGTAGAAGTGGGAGAAGAGGCCAACACTCACCTCACCACAGTCTCCTTTCAGGTCACTGTAGGGAGCAATAAGGTCTCTCCTGAGCTTCCTCTTCTCCAGACTGAACAATCCCAGCTCCCTCAGCCGCTCCCCATCAGACTTGTGCTCCAGACCCCTCATAACTTCTCTGCCTTCTCTGGACACGCTCCGGGGCCTCGATGTCTTTCTTGTAGTGAGAGGCCCAAAACTGAACACAGTTCTCACGGTGCAGCCTCAGCAGTGCCACACATAGGGAACTCTTGCATCCCTCAAGTTTTGCTTTTGCTGCACTAAAATGATGTTACATGAGATTCAGTACTCATAAATTGAAAATCTGTCATAAAAAAGAATGCTGTTTACATGTACATAGGTATGCACATGTATGTACATGCATAGATACTGCTTGCACACACAGAATAAGATAAATTAACTTTTTAAAGCATCTCTTTTCCTTCCTGCTCCTGTGTGCAGTCAGTAACGAAGCAAGTAAATGCTTAGAAAAAGAGAAAAGGATTATTTTAGCCTGTAGAAGTGGACAAATTTTAACATATATTTTTTTATTAAATAGTAAAAAGATAAACGCAAGTCAAGTTATTCACATATTCAGACAAAAATCTACTCTACCATGCGACAGTTTGTGGATAATGTGAAACGCCCGATACATCTGAATAAGACTTTTTATTTAATCTATTATGTCATTACTTATCTATTTATAATTAACAATACATATGTTTACATTCCTTTCAGTTTACATTTAATATATAACCGAAGCTTTACGGTGTGCTATTTAGTAAAGGTCATTACAGACGCCTATTAAAACCATAACGGAATGATGGGTTACTCACGGGGTGGGAGGAGGAGGACGCTCTCCCGCTCAGAGCATGGCTCTCCACTCAACACAGCGGCTTCCAGCACCCAGCAGGTGCAGCACTGCCACAGCTGCCCGCCTCGCTCACTTCCCTGGGCACGGCAGTGGGAGCCCTGCGCTCCTCAGGCCCGAAAGAGCAGAGATGGAACCCTCAGGAAATGAAGCTTGGCTTGCTGTTGCTGTTGTTCTTTATATGTGTCCCAGAGAGAGAAAAGTCAGCACAGCCTGGCTGTGACACTAGGAGCCCAGCGACCCAACTGCTGGCACTTTCAGAAGGATGTCTGTTGGAGAGCTCCCCATTCCCCTGCTCTATCACTAGCAGGAGAATGAACTGTGGCCATCAGAGATCAGGGCTGGCAAAACCAATTGATGCCTGGTCCCAAACCGTGTACCCCCCATCCGAAATCCCCTCCGGGTTAAAGGACAACCGCTCCTCAGTTCAACAGCGTTATGAAGAACTACTGTTTATTACAATGACAATTGTAATAAGTACATATGTTCTAATAAACACAAATACAATGAAAATGACAATTCCCCCATCTGTGGTGATTCCTGGAAATAATTCATTTGGAAAATACGCATTTTGTACACCAGATCTTACTTGTATCCAATCAAAATCAGGAAGGGAAGCACTGCACTGCTGGTTGCAGCACTTTTGGTGTTACCGGGCTGGATGTGAACTCAGTGCTGGAGGCACAGCTAGGAAACCCTCAACCTGGATGGTCCAAAACTCTTCTGCGGGGCGGGGGAAGTGATCAAGGGAACAGAAATACCTGTTCTAATGTCTAGCAGGATTCTATAGATTGCCTGCGGCGCAGCACAACAGCAGCGTTCTCACATTGAACTCAGAGCCACTTAGCTGCAAAAGATTTCTTGGGAACAGAAAGCTGCGTGTGTGTGTGTGTGTGGGTGTGTGTGTGTGTTTGGGAGCTGATTCATTAAAACCCTTTCTGTGGAAGCATCAGCTGGGAACCTGAGCTTGAGGCTAGGTTAGCTTTAGACCTAAGGTGATTTTGCTGTTCTACGGGCTTTTGAACTTTTCAATGACTGCAGACTGAGCTGGGACTTCCAAGTACCTGCTTAACTAGAGGAACGATTCAGAATTCAGAAAATTAAGTGAGAGGCCAAGAATACCAAGCATAAAATATTCAGAGCAACTAGAATGCACAGTTTCACAATAAAAACAAGGAATGCTTTATACACTTTAAGATATTTCTGTTGATAAAATACCATCCTTTAGAACAGGGTAGCAGGGACCGTTCTGGAAGGGAGCACTCTCACCACAGGCACCTCCAGGTTTGATGTACTTGTGCAGCATGCCGGCCTCGCTGGAGGACTCAGCCGAGTGTGGTGCCCTCAGCCAATTGGATGGGCACATCACCTCCACGAGGACTTCTTGACACCTCTTCATGCTTCAGAAGCAGCTTCGGCACCCACGACGTGCTCATCACCACTTTCAGGGGGTTGGGAGGTTTTCAGGGCTGGTTCTGTGGTTGGTTTCCTCATCCATGCTTGTATGGTGGGGGCAGCAGAGCGGAAGGAAACAGCTGCTCTACTTTGTCCTCTTCTGAGGGTGCGGAGCCAAGTGTGATGGCAGAGATGGTGCTCTGCAGCTACACTTGTGTCAAGGAGATTTCTTCACCTCCGTCAGCACTGTGCCCTGTGGAGGCAGAGCTGCAGCTGCAGGCGGGGGCAGAATTCCTCAGGAAGGAAGAAAAGCTGGGAAATGTCTATTGACTAGTCAAGAAACCAGGAAGGTTTTGAAGAACTTAAGTGGATGTCTGTCCTCCAGAAATAAGCCAAAAAACATACCATGCAGCTTTCTAACACAAGGCTTTAAATCTCTCCTAGTGAAACAGATGCTTTGCCCCCCATCTGGTAAAGGCAGGAAAGGAACAAACGTGAGCAACACGAGCATTTTCCTCCACAACACATCTCATCGTTATGGCTTGAACATGACTTCCACTGCATCCCTTTATTCCAATTGTTTGACCAAATTTACGCCCCAGGGCAGACGTACGAGAAAACGCCAAAGCACCACAAAGTGAGAGACACAGCTAGTGGTACGGTACTTCTTGCCACACAAAATGCCAATATAAATATGTTAGAACAAGTTACAAGTGTATCATACTTAAGACAAAAAGAAAAAAAAATAAATATATATATTTTCTTAAAGAGCAGAACAAATCTCAAGCAGCCAAGTGGTGAAGTTGCAGTGATGTACAGTAGGTGATGTAGCCCTACAGCCTCTCAGGAGGATACATTGAAAGAAGACTTCTGCAAACGCATCTTGGCAAAGTATGGGTACAGAATGCAGTGGTTGGCTGGCACTCACTATGGTACATAAATGTTAATGGCAGACTGGGAGTGAACTGATTTCAAGTTTGAGGCCACACATGTTCCATTCTCCAGAAGAAAGTTCTCACACAAAATGAAAATTGTCAGAGACGCTGCGTGAATCAGTACTCCTCCTGCTGCTGGGGCTGTTCGTGGACCTGCTCTTCTCCTTCATGCTCCTCTGTGTGGCTCTCCTGCAGGCAGAAAAACACCCCAAAACATTCTTCAGCAGAAGCATGTCATCATCTCATCCCCCTCAGTGCTCACTCCAGCCTCAAGCTTAACGTTTAATTTTCCTTCCAGTGAGCAGACAGCAGCAGCTAACAACTGCAAGATTGCCACCAATTTGCTTCAACACCCTTGAACTGGCTCCATCTCATCTCCCTGCATGCACCCAGCTTTTCTATTTGGCCTTTCACGAGGCTATATCTCTACAATTGCTTAATAGCAAATGACACGCTTGATATATTAAGATTAAATTAAATTAAGACACAAAACTGACATAAATGCTAACTCCCAAGTAACATAAAGCAAAGCCATTGTACAAATGAAAATTTCTGTAGCTCTTTTGCACTAATTTCTATTTAATTATTTAATCAGTCTTAAAACCATTCTGTTTACTGAAATCTGTTGCTGCAGCCTATGGAGGGTGGGTAGTGGCACAAAACTCAAGCGGAGAAGAAAGAAAATGTTGATGGAGGATTCAGGTAAGTCCATGTTGGCTTGTTTTCTTTGACTGTTCATTGTTTCTCTAGCACTTAAGGTCTTGCACACTGACATGAAGACAGACAGGACTGCTGCCTCAGAAATATAGCATCTCGTGATATCACAATAAAATGCATTTATTTTGCTTTTAATCAAATATATGCAGCACTGGTAGATCCCCAGGAAAACATCAGTTTTCAACACTACGGTGCTATCTGCTCCAGCAAGGCAACACCATAAATAAGTGGGTCACGAGGGGCTCCACGCACCATAGCATCCCAGTGTCCTCCCATTTTGTCTCTCCAAGGATTTCTGAACCTGCCTGCTACAGTTCTCACACAACCTTCACTCCAGACTCACATCACAAAACAGACAAGGCACTTCCGCTATCGCTTGCTTTAAAAATTAAACCCAGCCTCATTTTTTAGGTCAAACATCACTTTCCCAAAATGAAACGTGTCTATGTTAGTACAGACCATAGTCCAAAGCCTACTGAAAATATGGTTTTTAATATTATGCAGACAATATAACCAAAGATTTGCTAATTATGAATGCATTTTCTTTGAAAGAAATTCAAGTCCAGCTTTCATCGACTTACAGAGCTACCGCTAAAGGCAGGTGATGGTTGATGAACAACTCTCTCTTGCAAATGACTATTATACCTACTATTTTCTAGAGCTGTGCCACTGAATCCTTGTTCTGAGAGACTAAGAGGAAAGCTGGATCTCCACTGCTGAGGACGCAGGTTTTATTCAAATTCCAATTTACAGCTGGCAGACCTGTTATCTTGTGTTGACCTAGATGCACCAGCACTCAGACAGGCAGGCTGCTGCTTACAGTGCTGTCTCTGCATTCCCTTAAAGCTTCTCCCAGGTGGATTTCCATCCTTCCACGGCACCGCTCACTGAGAAGATCAGACACACCTACTCCCTGCCCTGCACTGGCAGAGCTCAGCTGTAGGCAGTTTCTGAGGACAGTGCTGTTCCAGGACCCTGAGCTGCCATTCAAAATGCACCAGCGCCAACGTGATACCTCTGTAGAACTTGCCCGGCCCCTGTTGCTTCTTATTAGAAGCAAGAGATTTGGACAACAGACTGTAAGAAATTGATATTGTTAAGGTTTACAGACTGAGGCCAAAACTGAAAGGAAAGAGAGGCCCCTAATGTGAATCTTCCCAGAACAGTTCAAAGTAGCTTATGCAATGAGAAAGTACTTCCCTTCTGGCAGCAAAATATGTCTGTTTCTAAAAAAACAGATGAATAAGGTCTCCAACATTTGCTGATAGAAATATAGAAAAAAAACTTGAAATATTCACCTGTTTACCACATGCAGAAACAGCCACATTTTAATTAGAAGTGGGCCTTCTTCCACTCAGGTGCTATTTTCAGGTAGATGTCCAATATGTCTATCAGTACAATTGCACTTTAGTGTCTTACGGCCCTCTGGGGGGAACAGTGCCCTTATTACATGTGGTACTTCAAGTCAGAATGTCTTCATGCATAGCATCTAAGGACCACTTCCTCTCTAATGGGCTGCCAGAGTGCAAGGCTTCTGGAGCACAGGAGCTTTGTGGGCAGAAGCTGACAGCTGTGGGAACACGATCCTGCACTACAGGGTGAGAAAGCTGAGGCTTGGTTAACCGTCAAGCTGTGGCCTGCTCCGTTATGAACCTCTTCAATAGGGTCCACATATACAGCTTTTATGAAATATCAAATAGAAAGCACATTCAGGCAGGTGTTACAGGTCATTTTTGTGCTCTCCTTCCATTCAGAACAGGGACAGTCTCTAGCCATAGGGAATGGCTTGGGAACGTACTCCACAGCTCTGAAGGAGAGTGGTGGCTCCTCTCTTGCCAGGGTTACCTTTGATGGAAATGGTAAATCTTATGTGACTACCACAGAAGTTGTTCTGAGAATTGGACACGTGCTTTTCAGTATGCACAGCTTGTATAAATACATGAAACGGGAAAGACAAGAGTCACTGTGCACAATTACCTTGGGACTATGGAATCTCCTTGAATAGCATCCCCTAATAAGGAAAGCAGTGGAAGGTCTATTTAGAGCATTTATTTATGACTCAGATCACACGGCCATGGCCATCTCTGCCTCCCGCTACACAAGATGCTTGCTTTTGACCCCTCAGTCCTTGTGCCTTGAACTCTTCAGGTGTGCCTGCAGATGGAGGAGCTATGGTCTATGAAAACCAGCTGCCATGGGGGTGAGTGCCTTGCCCAAAAGCAGCAGTAGCAGATGTACAGCCTGCTGGAGCAGAAAGTCACATAACCAATGGAATTTTAAGCTACTGGTTTGGAAATGTGAGCTGTGCAACAGATAGACCAAAGAGCAACAACCCATCCAGCTTCTGCATGAACTAAGCCACAGCAGCCTATCAAGGAAAGCAAATGAAGTAGTGCTTTCACTTTACACCAAGACCTATATGGCTCTGGCTTTCATAATGAGACACAAAGCCTCTTCCGGCTCTTCAGACAGAAGCTTTAAAACCAGACTACCAAATGCTCTGCATACTATCCAGGCCTCAACCCTGTCTACGAGTAGTCACAGCACAAATGCTAGAGGCCACTTCCCACAGCACCCAAACATATCCTTTTTAAACACTATTCTTGGTCAATTTGGATTTTTTAAAAAAAGTATTTTCTTTTTAAACAAAGAGGCAGAAAGATTACAACTAAGCAATCTGTATTCAGCAAGTACAAAAGATTACGAACTGATTGGCCAGACCAATGTAAGCTACATTAGCAGTCACAACATCCCTGTTGCATAAGCAAAGATGGACAATGAAGTTAGAACAGAAGCACACCAGGGAGAAGAGGAAGAATCTTTGAAAGAAGAGGAGCCTATGTGGATTGATAATTGTGCTGTAAGACTCAAAACCCCACACAAATAAAGGGGAAAAAAAGTCTGAAAAGCTTGGTCTTTATTGGGTTTAACAGAAGATTACAAAGACACCTACTTGAAACTATGCAGGGACTTGGGATTCTGAAAAAGTAATGAAAAAAATTTAACGTGAACCTGATAAAAATCCCTTCAGTGCAAAACTACAATAATTAAACTTGTGGAGAATGCTTTTTGTAGGAACTAAACTTTTATTTGCTTTCTGAGCTCATCTACAAGGAATTCACCTGACAGCCTACAACTCCCAGGAGGGATCTGTGAGCTACTGGGAGACCTGAGCACTTAAAGTGCTGTCCCGACATCTTTTATCTTTTATGAGGATTAAAATAACCATAACACAAAATTAGGAGATACAGAGAGACTTTTCCCCTCAGAATAAGAGCAGTCGGTGTAAAAAATAGGACATGATCACTATGAATACAATAAAGGTCTGTCAAATTACAGCTAGGAAGGAATAGTTTGAGATTACTATCAAATGCCTATTGGAGCTACAAACTCGAAGTTAGCTATGATATTCAAGCACGAGGCTCTGGTTGGGTGTGATTTGTGTACTGTGTGTGAGCTGTGTTACCTCACATCCCCTTCCTAAACAAAAAACATGATGGGCACTGCAGCATTTATAACTGTCAAGGATCCTGAAAAAAAAGCAACAATCCAAGCTGGATTTACCATGAATTTATTAGCAAGAAACCAGAAATGCTGGCATTGCCTATGTGTTGGGAATAGGGGCTATTTCCCACGTGGGGCTTGGGAAATCCAAACTGCTGTTACCAAGGGATTAACTCACAAAATGTTGCAAGATAAGAGAATTTAAACTGGAACAACTTCATTACACAGAGAGAAAAAAAACAGAACTGAAAGGCAAAGCAGGCTGGTGAGACAGCGGAGCACAAGAGCAAGAAGCAGGCATCAGCAAGAAAACACAACCTTTGATTCTCAGTGTTAAAGCACGAGGGTGCATTACAGTCCATCTACAACAGTGAGGAGGAGAAATGTACCCCAGAAGACAAGGAGATGAATCCTCCCACTGAAAGGCAGAAAAATTTGAGAGGGGAATGGCCTCTGCATTCTTCCCTGGGAGATGAGGGCTTCTGGAGTGACATCCATGGCCTCCAACTGGATACGCATTCTAGATAAAGGCACAGCTGGTGTGTGTAGCTCATGTGCAGGCACTGATGGTGCTTTCAACAGAGAAAGGGTTGGAGGGAGGAAGCAGATAAAGCACTGAGATGTGGGCTGAAGTAGGACATTTTGTAATGTGTTCTGCCAGTAAGGAAAACTGCAGGGAGAAAAGCAACAAATGCATTTCTTGGCTGGGAATCGCTTCCTATTTAAGCCAACTGAGACAGATGTGGTAGGGGTATGGGGAGAGGAGGGATTTTTCTGGCTTTGCTTTATAAATAAATCACTGTTCCTGAATCCAGAAGACATTTTCTCTGACCACTACACGTGTGTAATTCTTTTAGCCTGTTATCACGAGTCTGGCAAATGTGTCCGATTGTTTACTCCTGTGAAAATAACGGTTTCCTCCTCCTTTTCCTCTCCATCACCATCGTCCCACACCACTGAACAAATCCTCTTTCCCCTGTCACCTCTAATCTGAACAGTGGCCCCTCTGGGTGGCAACCTTGTGACCCTCTTGCACCCAGCGTTCACTAGTCTCTACGAGTCTGTTCTAGAAAAACATGTGAGTTAGCAGCAGCTTCAGCACTACTTCTGATATAAAATTTTGAGTCGGCTGACTGCAGCAGCTTTCTGGGAGCAGATGTAAGAAAGGCCACAGTGCCACAAGGTTAGAGAGAGATTAGGCTGATGCTTATGTGCTCTGGAGCCAAAGCTACCGTTCATAGGAGACTGGAGGGGTCAATCGTCAGAGCAGCGCATACAGGGATTTAGTTAGCATGAATGGGAGTAGTTCAGCTAAATCTCCACCGAATCATTATCCCTCAGTGTATCTGTGGAATTTAACCAGTATCCTTTACAGCTCCTTGCTTTGTTCAGTGTCTACAGTGTTATGCCTAAAATGCAGTGAGATTCTTGTTTAATCTTGCAGACAATACATTTCTGCAGTTTTGGTAATAGGGGATTATTGCGTTTGCATACTGAAGAATTTTGCCAATGGCAACAGGATAAAAAATGCTAAGGAGCATTATCTCTGCAGATATAATTACGCACTTGGCAACCTGTACAGTGCCTACTGCAACCATGCCACGTGGCAGAGAGAAAGTTCACAGCCGTACACGGCTATCAGCACCTCTACGAGCATTTCTCTGCTTTTCAGTCTTCAGCACCTTAAAGAACACTGAGTGGAAGACTCCATGCAGAAAGGTAGGACCAAAACAGAACTAAGGCTCAGGACCACATAAAATCAATTTAAAATTGTGACGCGCACACTCCCCTTCCAGATTAACTTGTGCTAAAAGAGAATAGAAAACCTACGCCAAAGCAGCAAAAAGCAAGCTGGCCTCCTGAATCTATCCCCCAAGCTGAAAAGTCTGTTGTTTGTAAATGCAAGCTTCCTTTTGGGGGAGGACGCATGGAAAGCCTTGCTCCCACAGCTCTGCTGACCTACATATTGCATACGACTCAACACTGTGCCAATATTTCTTAATGGAATGAGGCTGTCTTATCTCGATAAAATACACATTGAATTTGAACTTACGTGTTCTTCTGAAGCATAGAGGACTTCCATTAGCCGATGGACAAGGTCATTATTCTCTCCCCCATGTTCTTGGCAGAGAAGTTCAATCTCCCTTAATTTGCCAAAGTAGAAGTCCCTTTCCTTCTCCACTCCTTCAAGTGCAAGTTTTAACGAATGTACCTGCATATAAACCAGTACGTGACACATCAGTTGTGAGGCATGCTGCAGACAAAACAACTCAGCCTACAAGTACACAATTGCACATGCCGACCATCGCCTTAAATATATATTTGATTTTATAGCTTAAAGTGAATTCCACTTTTTTTTTTGAAGTGCAACACAACAAAGAATAAACAGCAAATCAGAATACTGTGTTACACCTCCTGGATACACCTTATCCTTGGATCCTTAGAGGTCAGTTTTCTCAGCTCTCTTGCAAATTGAAACCTGAAGTGGCAGTTCAGGTGTCAGAGCTACTTAAAGTGTGGCTTCTAGTAAAGCTGCCAGAAATGTCATGTAATGGCAATTAATAAAACATTCAGCACAGGAATTCCATTACTCTGCCTGGATTAATGCGTAGTTGTTGGGAAACCTACCATATCTCCTTCCCTGAAATATACAGGTCCAGCAGAAAAGCTCATAAAGGGAAATGGACTAGCTGAGAAGCAAATGGTCTTTCAGCTGCAAGCGCTGCTGTGTTGTTTTCTCACCCTTTTGCTGCCTCCTGAACCGCTGAACCACCCCACAGAACCTGCATCTCAGCACCCTGAGGCTGCTGCAGTGACCAGGATGCACCATGGACTTTCTGGTCTGGTTCACGTGCTGTCACTATCAACAAATTCTCTCAAATGTCAACCTTTCCTCATACACAAGAGTCTTCGGGCTTTGCTGTTGGTTTTTATTTCATTGCTAAGGCTGCTGCAAATAATTTATGGGTAACCCAGCTATTAAAGATTAGGCTTCGTATAAACCAAGACAGATGTCGCAATATATTTTTATACGTACATATACATGTACACACACATATACATATTAAAAAGAATATTTTTGTGGCAAAAAAGCATGGATTACTACCCAAAGTGCTATAGACGATTGGTGTAACGTGCAAGTGGCTCTCAAATTTGGAAGAGTGTGTCAACCAGTGAAAATAATCAGGGATGAAGCTGTCTACAGTAAACAGTCTGACCCCAGGCATGTCCAAATTACTGCCAAATGAGCATCCACATTTTAAGGCTTGCAATTACACAAATGAGTTTTCTAAAGAAAATATGCTAAATAAATTAACTTGCATCAAGATGACATTTGAGTGAACAGATACAGTTTAATAGGAAGTTCTCTGTTGCCAGATGCACTGCAAGCTGATTTATTCCCTTCACCGCTAAGAACACCAAGGGAGCTCACGCACTGCTTTGACAGCCCACTAAATCCTATCGGTTCATCTTCCCATAACTGCTGAGCTAGTGATGCCTTCTTCTGACCTCTGACTGCACTCCCAGAGGTGTCAGACAGCAGAACGGACCTGCTGCCAGGGCAGGATCTCAGAGCATCTCATTCATGTACGAACTCATCTCTTAGCAGCTGCCTGAGATTGACACCCAACTCATCCCTTGGCAGTTTGAATCTATCAGTGATACAGTGACTAGTCACCTTAAAATTAAATATTTAGTCACGGATAAGTATGGATAGCAAAATGGAACAAAAGTTTACAACAATTTGGTCTATGGATGCGTATCCTACTTAAATGCAGGGTCTTCCTCACATTTAAGACATGTCTTCTGGATCTGCAGCGGTGCATTCCTTGAGAGCAGCTCCAGCATCCAGGCAGAAGAACCTAACTACTGCCACATCATCTGCTCCATGCAGCAAAACAACCAGCCTCAGCTGAAATATCTGCAGCTAACAGCACAGGCAGCTTCATCTTCTAACCTGTTTACCACCAAGGCAGTTTCCTGTTTTCAATGCATCACGTACACACCATTTTGAGAAACAGAATCATTAAGGCATGCACATATGCTCACAGTGAATTATCTGCAACGTTCAGTAAACGCTATTATAACCAAAGCAGATACACTTTCCTTCACTTGCATGTTATCTACGTGTCTGTGATGCAGTGATTTGTATTCCTTCAGACAATTAGCACATCTGCATGCTAGTGTTTCCTCATATTAAGATGCCAAGAGGCTTATCCTGTAGGAGGAACAGCAGATGTTCACTCCCACGTGCGGTGTCCGGACCAGAAGTACCCCTGCAATCCAGTTAACGGGTGCAAAGCAGCGGCTCTTACTAACTGCTCTTTCCTCTGGTGGTATGAACACTCACAGGACTGCATATCCAGGCTGAAGATTAAGCACCTGCTGTAAACAAGCAGCCAAGATGGTGCTGTTTTCAGATATTATGTCTACGCTAGTATCCAGTTAACTGCTCTGGGACCACTCTCCATATGTAAAGGTCCCTTCTCCACGCGTAATGTAATGTTCCTGGTCTGTGTTTTCTCCTCAGCTGCACTCAGAAACCCTTTGGGAGAGTGTTAGTTGGCGCAGACCTAAAGCACAGCAGGGACCATTTAGCATTTTAATGCTATGGATAATCAAGCTCCAGTGCGCAGTGACATGCCTTGAAAGTGTTTAATTTACTAGCACAGGCCAAGGCAATAGCTATGGCCATTTTAAGAGAGACTTTAAGATTGTTGAGAGCCATTAAACCAGCAAATGTTATGCGTGGCTTACAAACATTGCAAATAGATCATCAAGTAATCCTATGGTAAAATATAGCATATGGACATCCGTACTTAAACTTCTCCACTACAAGTTGCACCGAAGTTTAGATGTCTGAATCTCTCTCAGCTGCCAGTTGTGAAAGGGCTGAAATTAAGTCTGTTAACAGCCAGACAAAGATGTGATAACCGCAGATGCCATTCAACGATTTTTCCTATCAAGACACCAAAGGTAGTATAATTGGCTCCTGCCCATAACTCCCCTGGTTGCTGGAGAGTTGGGAAAAAATGGGTAATTTGGCTCTTCCAACATGTTCATACTGGGGATACGAAAAACCTGGCTCAAAGCTGCTTGCAGCAGAGCTTTTCTGGCTCATGTTATTTGCCTGGGGTGCATAAGTAATCATTAGTGGCAAATGAGATCGCAAGTACTGCCAGCATTAAGAAAAAAGAAAAAAAAAAAAGGTTCCCAGATCATTCTAGCTAGAAAAGGTCTCTCAAAAACTAGCTTGTAAAACAGCTTTCAAAATCCTTAGAATTTCTTCTTTGTGATGGTGGAAATCATTAATTTTCCTCAGGGCTGTTTGTATATAAAGCTCAAGGTTTTCACACGTGGAAGCTGCTAGGAATATATTAGCAGAGGATGTGATAGTGACTGCCTGTTTGCATCTTAGTAAAGATCAAATATTTTTATCTTGCTCATATCCGAAGTGATTCCTCCTGCTGAAGTGAACACATTTTAACTTCTACATACAAATGTGGTGGTTTAAGCCACATTTAAATGATGTCTGAATTCCACTTAAAATGACATAAAAAAAGGATTCCAGTTCCATCAGAAGTATATACATGCATTCTTTGCACAACATTTTAAAACATTTCTGCTACAGCAATGACCCTGGAAGGCTGGTGAGCTCTGTTGTGCTTGTTGCTGCTCAGAAATACACACAGCCTACAGTACGTTGTGTTTGGTATGTGACTGTCCATCACCAACTTAGGCACATAACAGTAACAAAGAATTTGCAATCAGTGCCCAAACAAACCAAGATCTCTGTTGTTCAGGTCAATGGAAGTCTGAAACTGAAATGACCTTAATTGTGGAAAATTATACTTAATCCAGAATAATGACTTTCTGTATGCAGCTGCCAGGCAGCTCTTGCTGTAAAATATGAGGCTTTTTCTTTCTGTATTCCCCTGACAAATACAGCAGTCAGGTCTCATTTATAAAAGTAGCCTTGACACCATCAACAGCGTGGTCTTGAGCCGAATGCAGGTATTTATTCCTGTCCAGTGCAGACATTCTTGTGTGGCCAGGAATGACAGAGCCAAATAGCAGAAATGAAAATTAAGCCCCTACTTTCATAACACTGGAGAAATTCTGAAAATCTATGATGTTGCAGAACACTATACACTAACTATTTTCACAAAGGTAGACCCAATTCTAGAGAAAGGCACATTTCCTCCTGAATGCTTTCATTCCAGAAAGCAGAGAGCAATGAGCTAGTCTCGGTTCAGCTGCAATTCTCTAACCCTGCTGTTACAGACAGGTTTGTTTTCTGCACAACAACACATTAAAATGATTTATTTCAAATCTGTAATACAGAAGAGCAAAGACACTGTTGGGCTTTTTCCTATCCAAATGAAATAAAAGATACATTTCAAAATCTAATTAATAAAACCATCTGTAATAAAGCTCTCCTATTTCAGCAAGACTCACCTGGCATTCCTAAGATTCCCTTTCAGATGTACTGGCACAATACCAGCCATCTCTGGTAAATGCTATTTTTAACAATAAATCTCTTTTTCTTCCCAGCTGGGCTATTTAAATCTTTTGTACCCTCATAATTCTGAAGGATATCATTCAGCAGAGGGCAATATCAGATTTCATGCCCGTCTGTGACAATGACTGCATCTAATTTTATGCCTCAAGTAAATTTACCTGTTCACTGAGCTGTATGACTTGAGTTTCCAAATCTTTATCTGATTTGGATGCTGAGCTGCTTGGTGCAGCCTTTTTTGCTGAAGATGGGCGAGAAGGTGTTGATCCCGGTTTAGAAGCTGGACTGGATTTAGCAGCACCTAAAAAATACAATCAATAAATAGCAATCAAAACATATCCCCGGAATAAATACATCGCTATTAGCCTGATGCTGAAATTCATGTATCTCACTTGCAGACAGCCATTCTCACCATTACTTCAATGGAAAAGGTTTCAGCATTCTACCACAAAAAAGGAAAACAAATTTCCATCAGTTTTACTTTGACCTTATTACTGAGAGAGAAGCAACTCAAACAAAAACACATGAAAACCAGACTAGGAGTATCAAGTTCCCATAGCTGTCAGCAACTTTCAGCTTTTAAAAACAGGGCTGTTAAGAGACAATTCCCTCAGGCCAGTGCTTGGTGTACCTATCTAACTTCAGCCCCCTGGAGAAAGATGGACTCGGAATAAAGTCAGCAAACCCATCCCCACACTTTCCTTGTTGTCTCTATAAACCATCCCTGCGATGAGGGCATGGAGATTCAGACAGTGTGAGCAGAACTAAATCCATCAGTGAACTCATGGTTGCCATGGTGACCGAGCGATCCCTTTTGATCTGCTTAGGCTTCACTATTTGTTTCTAATGACTGGCACAACAGAGTTGACAGAGCACAGAGCGATGTCTCCACCAGGAAAAGCAGCAGCTAACGCGACGCACAGGCAGCCCTTCTGCACAAAGAAGCCTTGCAGCCTCTTCATGCCCCTCAGCAGGCCCCTCAGGCCTTGCCTTGCCAGAGCTGGTCCCTACTGGTTGGCATGCACCTGCACTCTGCTCCTCTCACAGCCTTCTCCTCATTGCTGGAAGTGGGTTTCAGACAGGGTCAGCACCATCCTCGTTTGGGCTAAGGACACAGAGAAAAGCCCTGGCCCTCTCTCCAACCTCTTTTATTTGATTCACTAAGCAAGTATGTGTCAAGAGTCTTGCTTTGCAGAACCGACGCTTACTGCTGGCTCTTCTGAAGAGCCAACCACAGTTGTATGCTTATGGGCTCCACAGCCTTCCTTTACCACCAGCTGTCCTTGGGTCTGAATTCTGGGACACAGGAAGCCCCAAGGCCAGCTGAGCTCTGAGCCTGTGGTTCACCATGTCTGGAGGGTTGTGCTTCAGTTTTCTCATGAGCTCTAACCCCAGCCTCACACCCAACACCCAGCCAGCTGACCCCCCATAAGGCTACTTCAGTTGTGACACATACCCAAGTGTTCCACTTTGCCATTTTCAGAACACATCTCCCACGTATGACAACGCCTCAATAGAGTAATGTGTTGGTACTGGTGTTTTATGAAGGCATTACTAGCTAGAAGTCACAGGAAGGCAAGGGAAAGGAGGACAGGGAGAAAGAAGACATGTGGCACTGCCCGTGCGACTGAGCCATAGCCATCGTGCCATCTCACTGCCCAGACCTGTGTGCAATGGTCCCATGGAGGAGCTGACGAACGATGAGAAACAGAAGCAGCAGCAGTGGTTATTTAATCGAGCTAATCCTTATACTTACACAAACTCGCCTCGAGCAGACTTCAGATGCCGGTACACAGACTTGTTAAAACTGGGAAAATTCTGTGTTGTCTATGTGCCCAAAATTACATGGCTTTTCTCATCACACATAGAATAAATCATCTGTGGAAAAACACTAAAAGTGTCAAGATTTTTTGCTGCTATTTATTGCTGTGGGCAATCTCATAAAATTTAGCATCCTGCCTGCATTATGCTTTTTCCAGGTTCAGTCCATATTTCAACTAACTCAAATCGACTGCTTAAGAAAGGGATTGTTAAGGTGCTTTCAAAGCCAGGAAAATTAATTTTATTTGAATTAGCAGATAAACAGAAGAAAATAGGTGTCGAAATATGCAAGATAAACACAGGAATGAAATAACTACTCTCATTATAGCATTCTAGTGGGGCACGAAGCTTTAAAATAAATACTACCATCTCATGCAATTAAGTTCTTACTGTATTCCAGGCATGCAGGAAGCAGTTCAGCTGAGAATTGAATGCTAAAAGCAAGGTGTGGCCATTCAGATGTGAAACCTTAGCTGGGCAGGGCAGCTTCCCTCTGCTCACTGCCATTCTTGCACACTAAGGCAGTGCTGGACTTCCTCACTAGGTGCCTGCACACGAGCAGAAGGCAGGCTGCCTTCAGCTTTGCAGGGCAGCACTCCTTGGCCCAGCAGCTATGCATGGTTTCCCCTCAAAGGCCATGGCATATGACCCAAGCAAGGCAGGCTGTGCAGCCCCTGTACAGTGCTCCCTTTCATATATAGCAGCCCTGTGAAGAGAGCTAGTTCTGTGTAGACTGAGGCAGGGATCACAGAAAGCTGAATTGTTAAGGACACATATCTTTTTCACCTGCAGAGAGAGGTAAGGACAGAGCAAGAGTAAACACCAAAGCACCAGATTTTCTCTCCAATTTGCAGCTGAGGCATCCTCATAAAGCATGCTGAGCAAGCTCACATCACTGCTATTTGCAGGCTGGATAGTACCAAATACAATGCATTGTGTTCTGCCCTTTGAAAGCTACAAAGCCTTCTGGATTTCTGCAGTGAAGTGATACTAAGCTTTATAAAGTCCAGACAAATCAAAGGAAATGGACTTTTCTCCCCTCCTCAGGATCAGCTCTGAAATGAACCTGATATTCCAATTCCAGTAACACAGTTAAAAGCCAGCTAAATAATCCGAGCCTTTCAGACAGTATGGGTGACAGCTGGATAGAACTTAATTGCAACAGAGAATGCCTAGGGTTTTCTAATTAAAAATTTCCTGGAGAAGGAAAGGAAATTAAAAAAAAAAGAGAAAAATCTTTAATGCACATTTATTCTAAAATATCAATTTTGGAATCAGCTCAGAGATAAGCTTCCCATTTCTAACTGAAGCTTAATTTCATAAAGGAATTAAAAAACGCTGGTTGATAAGAGTTGTGCAAAGTGCTCGAGACAGTCAAATACCTTAATGGAGAGGAAAGATTTTAATAGACATTAATAACTTCGCTACTGAGCACTGCAATGACCCTGCAACCAATTAGTGAAAGTGTGGAATAACTCCTAATTTAGTGCTCAGAGCAGCTAGATAACTCAAACAGTTCCAATTCCATCCAACATCACATCTTCCATGAAAACATTTTTGTCCATCTACAAAGAAAACTTATACTGGTAGTGATCATGTATCCATTAAGACTTCTCAGACATCCCACACTGCCAACACCACAAAGAAACAGGGTTGTTTTGTTTTTTGCATGGGCAGCATTCTATGAAGTCCTACTTCCATTTTCTGAGAAAGCACAATATCTCACACAAATATTTTACATACAAAATGTATTCTCATCAGCTTTTCTTCATGGAACATTGAGAGAACTGCACTGTAATCAGTGTCATAAACGTTACCTATTACTGATTCCTTCCCATGTTCATTGTCGATGTTCAAAGAAAAGTGCAGAATCCTGCACTGGGCAGGAAAAACCCTATGCCCCAAAATACGTTGGGGGCCAAACATCTGGAAAGTCCCATGGCAGAAAAAAGACCTGTGGGCCCCGGTGGATACCAAGTTGAATGTAACTCAGTACTGCATCCTCACAGCAAGGAGGCCAACAGTTCCCTGGGCTGCATGTGGAAGAGCGTTGCCAGCAAGTCAAGAGAGCTGATCCTTCCCATCTATTCAGCACTGGTGTAGCTGTGTCTGGAGAGCTGGTGTGTCCAACAAAGGACCACAGAGATGATGAAGGGCCTGGAGATTCTCCCCTATGAGAGAGGCTGGCAGCTGTGCCCTTTCAGCCTGGAGAAGGGAAGGCTCAGGAGGATCTCATCAACATGTATATATCTGATGGGGGAGAGTTAAGGTGACAGACAAACTTCTTACAATGGTGCTTAGGGCAAGACGAAGGATTCACAAACTGAAATACAACGAACTGTATTTAAACCGGGAGCACTTCTGTGCTGTGCAAGTGATGGAGCACTGGCACAGGCTGCCCAGAGGCTGTGTGTGGGGCCTGCTCCTCAGAGACCTTCAGCAGCTGCCTGGATGTAGGCCTGGGCCCCTGCTTTGGTGTCCCTGATGGAGTGCGGGGTGGGCCCGATGGACCCAGAGGGCACTGCCAGCTTCCACCACATTGTGAAAACTTCTATCACAGCATGCTCTGAGGTGAATACAGGGTTAAATAAGAGCATTTTTAAAGCAGTGTTGCAGGTGCATTCATTAGCACCTGAATAACTTTTTGTTCCTACCTGTGTAATGCTAGCAGAGATAAGAACAATAAGTGAACTTTAGCACCAACTGTTTCTAAAGGCACATTATTTTGTTCTCATTCTTAAATAAACCAGATGAAGCAATTCTGAAATGCATTGCAGTTTTCTAACTGTAACGCTCCAGAAACAATTACTAGTCAGTAAGACCATTATTGTTTTTTGCTAAACATGAAAAAGTAAGATGCACACTTCCAAAACATTAAGCACAAAATGTTGGCACCATGTATGTTTTGGGTACAAAGCCAGACTTGGAATTCCAGGTCACTTTACATCGCAAGTGTGGTCTTGCAGACAAGACCCATTTAATGCTTAGAGACAATTTTTCCTTGAAGCTACATGAGTAATTATTATGCTGTTAAATATTTATGTGAAGTTCCAAGGGAACACGTGCATGACTGCAGTGTGGATGTGTGTGAGAATAGCGTGTGTGAGAGCAGTGGAAGCCCTGAGCAAGCAAGACTTGGCTGAGCCCCTCACAGCTATTGCTTCAATTGAATGGGGAACCATTTGCACTGTATCTTCAAATTAAGAAACTGAAACGTTAATTCCAAACTGTAAAGCTTCCTAAAATGCATATTCCTGACTCACGCCACAGAAGAATACACAAACCCACTAAAAGGCTGCAGAGCAAGCGATTTATTCACAAGCTAAAATATCAGCCCATTTAAAACAAATGAGTGAGAACAGTAAGCAAATTAATATTCACACATGCTTATTGTTACAGCTACAGTGGGGTGCAAGAAAGTGTTCCATCTAGGGATGCCTAATGGCACAAGTGATGACAACTGATGCTTAATGGGAGTGAAATGACCTCAGTCAAACCAGCTTTCAGCATCCTGATACACAGCAGTGCAGCACTCAGTTACTTCATGGTACTGACTTCTCTAAGTTGTGGCAGCACCCCTCTCCCCTCAGCTCTCCATACTGCCACTGCTGCTGGCTCCAGCATGGTCCAATGAGCTCTGCACTGCCAGGGAACTGGCAAGGAGAAGTCTGAACAAATGCCTGAAAACGGAACACTCACAAATTTCAACCAAGCCATCCAAGAGAGAACATACAATGGAATCTACTGGTTAGATGAACGTCTTGTTGTTGTATGACTGCCCATACATTCATCTTTGAAAGAAGGAGATTTGGTAAACAGGAACAATCCACAGCCCTCTCCTCATCGCAAATTGTATCTTAAAATATAATTAAAAGTTAATGAAAGCATCTCACATGAGGCCTAACAGAAGAAAATAATTTAAAATGTGAAGTCCTCCCAGAAAGAAAACGAAAGAAAAAAACCCTATGATTTATGCAATTCTGTAACTACCTGGTTAGCCATAAGGAAATGATCCCAAATGGAAAGGAAAAGAAAAGACAAAAGCCCCTGCTCCTGCATTGCAAGCAGTGTTGCGATGTGGTCTCATTTCTCTGCCTTGGTGGCTTTAAAAATTAAACCCTCCTGATGTGGATAGGAGAGGTCTCTGTCTGATGGCTGAGCTGTTTCCCTCCCTACTTCGCACACGCTGTTCCTGTGGGGCAACACACTCCTTTGGCCTCGCATGAACCAGGCACAAAAGCATTTTCAGTTGTCGCCTTACAGTTCTTCTTATCTCCAGCTCTACAGCAATGTGCCACGACGGGCAGGGTTACCCTCAGAAATACCAACTGCCTGCAATGTGGGGGAAAAGGCAGCGTGTTTTGGTGGAAAGCAAAGAGAAAAGCATTGGGATGAGCTCTCCGGTTCCCCAGGATGCTTAATCATACCACTATCTGCTACAATAAAGATTGCTTTTGTTGAATATATTTATCCCTCAAAATTAATTTGCAGCACTTTTGCCATAGCAGGGTATACCATCTCCCTACAGAATATTGGCATTTTTCTTGCATAACTGGCTCTTTGACAGCATACACACACATATATATATAGCATCCGTGCACAAACAGTTCATTCTGCCCTGGTTATTTTCCCTGTCATAGCACGATTATTTTTAGCCCTCATGTGATCCTCCAGTATTTTCCAGTTCTGCTTTAGTCATCCTGCTCTCACAGAATATTTCAAACTAAGAAGTCCAGCAGCCTTCAGTTCTAGGGACCTCTCGCATTTTTAGCTTGTATGTAAATAATTAATTTCATTCAGCCGTCTTCTACTCATGCATTTTTGACACTCCCCTCCCATACAAAAAGCACTGATACACAGGAAGACTTATATAAGCCATGAAGCTAAAACCCTTGACAACTGGATCAACATTTTCAATTTGATCAGATGAAGCTTTTCTGCTTCTATTTTTTTCCTGAGAGGATTAGAACCGGCACAAAGAACAACATGCTAATATTTTAATCCCTTACAATAATTGTGATTCTACATCTGTAGGCTGTTTACCACTGCATAGAGAAAAGCAGGGGGCTGCAGGACACCCAAAGGCTCGGGGTGGGCAGATGGCATCCTATCCGAAAACAGCTGTGGCCCTGCTGGCACAGAGCCCACGTTGGTGGGCTATGCTATGGTTCACCCCACAGAGGATGAAAACACATTCATCTGCCAGCAGGGATGTGTTTACCTGGCACTCCTTGCTGTATCTGCTGCTTCGAGAAGAAATACATACATGTTCCAAAGTCATCTTTCCTTCACAGCACTGCCAACCCTGTAGCAAATCAGCTCTGTCTCTTGAGAATGATGGGCAGGATGAGGGTGGCATATTAGATTAGATGGAGGAGCTGTTTATGCTGCTCTTATGAGCTGCATTCTCCCTGACCTGTCTGACTCACCGGTTGGAGTGCCTTCCAAAGGGGTACGAAGGGGCTGTTGGCGTGCTCACCAATAAACACAAAAATTGGTGTGTTTTCACACTTCCCAGGTTCTGCTTTGAGTTAACATCATTTCATAAAATGAAATAAAGACCACGCTTGGCATCTGCAGAGATATAGATATATGCCACTTTGTGGTATAGAAAGCAGCTATCAGGTACGGTGGGTCTGCAGAGCTTAAGAGTCAGATTAAAACACCAAAAATAATCCTAACTGACTGCAGCTACCTTTTAGGGTAAGCTTTCCAAGCAGTCCTTAGAGATTTGACCACTTTTTTGGTAACTGAATGACATTATCTTTGTCTACCTCTGAAAACACGGTGTTAGAACTCTATTATGAATCATTAAAGAGATTAACACCTCCTAAATCACCCAAAAACAAAGATCTGGCAAAGGGCACTGGAATAGCTGTTGTGTGGAACAGTACGAATCATCTGAACACACATGGAATTGCTAGCAGCTAAATCCATTATTCCCTTAAAATATTTGGTCAGTTTGAATCATATATTCAATCAATTTGGAATAGGCCTATTTAAAGGTCAGCGACAAAGACAAAAATACAATGTGTGTAAGTGCCCAGAAGTTTACTTGCTCCTGATACTGAACAAAAGATACATACCTGCCTACTGCACACTGTTTAAAAACTTCTATATGACATTAAAAGATCTGTTGGTTCCTTTGCATCACTACTGCACCTTTTTGTTCTGTTAGTGATTTGAAATCCATTACAATTTCAAAGCTTCAGTGTTAAAATAAAGCGAGTGACACTTCTTAAAAGTAACAACAAAAAAAGGCAAGATATTGTGGCAGTCTGCTACTGATGTTGGCAAACGCTTGCTGAGTCGGTGTAAGAGGTTATTATATCAAACAGCCCACAGTGTTTACTACTCCCATAACAAAGTCAAGCTGAGCTGTGAAGTTCAGCTGTGCCCCAAACCTCAGCCATTTCACTGAAAACTCATGGCTGCAGAATAACAAACAATTGGCAGTAAAGTTATGGACAGCCATTTAAATGCCATCTGACGTTACACTTATTCATGGGCATATATTCTCTCTTCATGACTGTATTGCTGTGGAAGATGAAACTTAAGATGGGGTGGGGAATTCTTCAACCACTGCGGAACTCAGTACACCTCATCTTCTTGGGCTTTTTTAATATAAATGGTTAAGCTTGCTTTACTCACACAAGTAGTATCATTATGGTTCCTGTAACACCTGTAATGAATATCTCTTCATTTCCATTAAAGTGTGCACTTGCATGCATGTAATAAACCTGTGACTGACACTTAACTGTTCTACAATGCAAGCAGCAGTACAAGCTAGAATTCTTATTTCACCTGTCGTCACACAATGCCTACAACTCCCTTCCCTGGCTCAACAGAAATTAAATCAGTGTCCTGCCTATCATAAATCCAGACAATACTTAAATTAATAAGGAAGGAAGCTTTCCATGAAAAAGAAAACATCCCTGACCAAAGAATGTTGATAAAAACACACCACATATCTCAGTTGTCCTACTCCGTATTGAAGGCGCATGGCATGCTCTTGTACAACCAGCAATGGGACACGAGATCACCGCATTATCATCCAAACAGACTGGCTTCTTCCATTCCACGGGCTACTCTACCTCCCCAGGATTGTGACCTCCACTGCTTTAACTGGGATGACACACTTGTGACTTAAGTAAAAACAGACCACTGGCAAGAAGGATCAACAAACATAGTAAATTCTGTATTTAATAAAGGTCTATTTTCCAATTTATCAAATGGACCACCTGATGCTCACTTGGGTTTTTTATTTTCAGAGGCAGTGCAAGGTCCCACACAGGAAAGTATAACATACTAAGCCCTAGAATACAAAAGCTTAGAAACAAGATGATGCAAAAACAAAGACGTGAAAAAAAACCAGTGATAACAAAACCAGAAACACACAAACACTTCAGAATCTCAGAGCAGCACTGCCCAGCTATTAGGTGCTCAGCTTCCTGGGACTGCTAAGGAGATGAAGGCAGCTGGCCAAGTATGCCCACCTCTGACGTCAGAAATGGTCAGAGCAGATTGCTGAAATCTGTATACGATTCCAGAGTTTAAGCCAGCCTAAACCTGAGGTTGCCTGATACCTGCCCTTTCCCTTTTGCCAGCAACTGAGCCAATGAGAAGACAGGTCACATAATGGCATCATCTGAAAATTAATCATTATTTGAGGACTGGTTTAGCACGAATAAGACAAACACAGGACACGCCAATAAAGCAATTAAGAGTGTGTGCATGCATATTTCTGTATATACAAATCTGCACATCTGTAGGCAACTAACTCCAGCACCACCTGCTTAGTGGTGCTTAGAAAAAAAAAATATATATATATATATATATCTGCTCTTCTGTTCACTTAACTCACAGTTACCAAGAAAAATGGCATTGTTAAGTGACCAGTAGTGATCATATCAGATAAAGAGCAAAGACCAGGCTTAACCTGTTGCAGAAACACAAAGCAAAATGTCAGAACACAGATGTATTTTCAAAAAAGAGCAATAGCTGCTATGTTGCTCACTTAGAAGACGGAGCTGTAAACTGCACAAAGCACAGATTATTATTATTTTATTTGCTTTCTGGACAGTACTTATGATTTAGCACCATGAAAAGAATATTTTTAAAGAAATTCTTTGTGTTATAAATTTTCTGTTCTTGAAAACACATGCAAACACTACAACCAGTGATGACAATCCTAAATGTCTTTTAGGACTGAGCATACCATAAGAAGTTAACTTCTGACACGACAGATGCTAAGCCTATGACAACACAGAAAGAATAGCTCATGCTCACAAGGTGGTAATCTCTAACTAGTGTTTAGTTAAAATTGGTCACAGTTTATGATCATCTTCAGAGACAAAAATAGAATTATTCTAGATACAACATACCTGCAGTAGGAGAGTTTGCATGGTGAGACTTTTTGGGCAGATTAAAGATTTGTTCACCAGGATCTGGTGGGGGAAGAGCATCTTGGCCTTGTCGAGCTTCCACAGGATCATACTCCTTCCCATCATAGTTAGCATCAAAGAACTTCTTAAACCACTGAATGAAATCTAAGTTGTCTTGGAAGCGTCCTTTGACCAGTTTTTCCACTGGAATTACCTGAAATGTAGAATAGTTTCCATAATAACCCATTGATGTTTAAAATAATTAAATAAATAAATTAAAAACGAACAAACAAACAAAAAACCACACACAATAATTTGGAAACTATATATATATATATATATATCAGAGAATCATAGAATGGCCTGGGTTGAAAAGGACCACAATGATCATCTAGTTTCAACCCCCCTGCTATGTGTAGAGTCGCCAACCACTAGACTAGGCTATATATATATCTTATAACTCTTTCAGTATATATTCCTCTGCCACTGATGTCCTCCTAAAAAGCAAATTATGCTGGAATTGCAAGTGGTCTTAATAATAAATCAAATGAAGGCCCACCCTTTGAGGTGGCTATATGCAAGCCTTCATAACTACTGCTCCACAGAGCTACTCCTTTCCTATTGCAGTGACAGCTGTGGTTAATGAAGCTGCTCTGGGAGTAGGATTATATTCAGCTAAGTGGGAATTTCTGGTTTTTAAATTTACATGCTGCAGGTGGGCATAGTAATGGTGAACAACTCTTCAAAAGATCCAGATGAAGTTTCTTGCTCTCTGCTGTACTGTCTGAATCAGCTTTTCCAAGACATGCTGAAACTCAAACCACCCGATATTTCGGTAGTACATGTTCACCATGAACTAACCTTGAAGTAATTTTCATGTTTTTCTTCAAGGTTAAGCCAACTGTCCAGCATTTTGAAAGTCTATGATACTCCTGTAACAAGTCATGTAGCATTTTGCACTATCCCTTTTTTTTTTTTTGTTTCTCTTGAGTAGAGCAAGTTTTCTTCCTATAGAAAAATGGATGCTGCTCATCTTCATTGGGTTTTCCAATGCTTTATTATCAAATCACACTGTAAATATAAGCATAACTTTTCAGGAAATAATAAAGGTTTCCAATTCTTTATGAAATTATTGTGGGACTTTCTAATAAGGCTGTTTAAATTTCAGGATAAGGCAACACTAAAGTCATTGGTGATGCCTCAAATGATACACAGGTACTGCATCTGTATAAAACTGCAAGGGAAGAACATAACTTCCATTATTCAGTTTTATCAATGCAGCAATTTGTATCTGTGAGTCTATCAGATTCACACATGCAAGCACAAAACCAGTATCTTGTGGCTGAATTACAAGCCATTTCCTATGAGAGACCTCCATTCTTAAACTTTATAAGATCATATGCACTGGCTAGCCTACCAAATCACTGGGTATATTATTCCAGCTCTTGAATACTTGAAATTCCTTAAACCCAGTTTTGGACAAGAAATATGGAATACTTATAATAACAGTATACTTCCAGGTTGTTCTGTTGGAAATTCAGGTCATTGGTAATTTTATGGTATCTCAAATTAAAGCCCTCGTGTTCAATGATGGCAAAGAATTTCCAACAGATGGCATTTTATCAAAAGAGTCTCTGATATTAAGAAATAATGAGATAAGCTGTACAATTCCTTCGCAGACACATGGACTCTATTTTCACTTAGTACCTAAATGGAGCATGCCAAATTTCTTCCCATGTGCCCAAACGCCGTTTTCAGACGATGAAAGGTCAAGAAGAACATCTTCACATACAACTTATAATTCCAGTTCCCAGTCAAAATTCAAAAAAGTGGACTTCAAGTGCTTTGAAGTTTGTTTCTTCTATTTATTGACTTTATCCAGTTTATACAGCTTGTGAAGCCTGCAATGATTGAAGTACAAATACAGAATGCCTACCTTATCCACATTCATTCTTTTAAATGATGCTTGCAGAAGCTTGAAGTTGTGAATGTATTCATGTTCCAGCTTTGCTTGGAACTTTACTTTCTTCAAGCTAATACACCCAGGGAACAACATGTCCATGAACTGGCAGTAAGCTGCTCCTGTAACAAGAGAATGCATTGACATTAATCCAGATTCACCCAGCTAAGACCAAATGGCGTTTAATGTCATTAGCAGAAAGCATGAGCAGAAAGCAACCATGCTGAATAAGTCTCTGCTGTAATTCAGTCTAACACTATGCATCCCAGATGTACTTGTCACATTGTTCAGTGTACACTGGATGCTCTTGTGTAGTTTTTCCACTGTCTGGATGCACCAAGTACTGCTGTACAACTGAAGAATTGTAGGAGGAGTAATGCAAAGTGCATCTTTCTTCTACTTAAAACTGATGTTCTTGGAGTCCCTGTACACATTAGGACTGTCCATATAGTGTGATGATTACAGCCATGGTGGAAATCTAATAAGCTCCTTCAGTATTCACAGTACCCAAAATTCAACCAAAACAAGATCTTATTTATTCTGGCAATTGAAGTTGGAAGCTATCCTACAGACTGATGAATTCCAAAGCAATGTTTCAAGATTACCCCAAATCATGATTTAAAAATAAAATTGCAAAGCTCCTGCCTGTTAAAATACACCAGTCTTTTTCATCCCCTTTAAAACCAAACATCGTTAATGATCTTTATTACCTGTGAAACATGTTTAAATACGCAGACTTCAGTGTAGACCACTCACTGCCCATAGACTTCAGAAGCCAAGCTCCCAGCTTGGCAGCTCGCTCAGAGCAAGATTTCCAAGTTCAATTTTGAGGACTACGTGAACTAGCAGGGGTATGTGAGTGTAATTAATTCAGCACAGAGAGGCAAATATAAGGACAAATTTCTAAATAATGTACTAAGTACAGCTAATGGATAGTCTTTTCTCATATGCAGAGATCTTCCCTCTATGTTATCGCGTCACTGTCATTTACAAAGAGTAAGGTGCTGGAACAGGCTGCCCAGAGAGGCTGTGGATGCCCCGTCCCTGGAGGTGTTCAAGGTCAGGTTGGATGGAGCCCTGGGCAGCCTGGTCTAGTATTAAATGGAGAGCTTGGTGGCCCTGCCCTGTGGCAGGGGGGTTGAAGATTCATGGTCCTTGAGGTCCCTTCCAATCCGGGCCATTCTGTGATTCTGTGACTCAATTAAATGTTTTGAAATTAAGACTGAAGATGCTTGAGGGAATCAGAGGAACACCAATTTAAGTTCTTCTTCAGAAAAGGGTTTGCTAGTCAACAAAATGCTTTATACTCGAAGACTCACTAAGGGTCATATCTGAAGCAAGAGGGCACAGGCTTAACACCTCCATTGGAGCACACAGGCCAGGTAAGTCAGCAGTTAAATTTGACTTCCACAAAAAGGACTTCTGAACACTTAGTGCAAATCTGTTTTGATAAACTTCACTGTCCAAATCTCACCTAACAGTTCAGGTCAGTATCTGTGAAAACTACTTGATCACCATGCTCGTACAAAAACCAAATTAACAAATCAGACACCTGGTTTGTCTAGTTTTGCAGGAGGGGCAACAATAACTGAAGCTTTATGGTGTTTTTCTCTGTGGGTATGCATGTGTTTTGACAGGATCAACTTTACACATCAGATAGTTCTCATTCTCTGTGTCCATTCAAGCTCCATATATAAAGGGTGACAGTGCTTCTAACTCCTCCAAAAAGAAGAAGAGAGATTCAGAGTGGAGTCTAAAAACACCTAAGATACCAATATGAAATCTGACAGTGACTTAACAAGATCAAGCTTTAGTGCTGAAAACAACTTCAATTTCTAAAATTTTGCTTCATATTGACTAGCTCTGTGAGGGGAAAACTGCTATAAAAATAATCTGATTTTCCAAGGACACCTTGAACGTAGCTGTTTGCAGTGGTTTTGATATGATTAAGAATCAAAGTAAGATACTCCCTAAAGGAAAAGGAGCCTTCTGGCAAGGTACAAACATGAGATGACACATTTGCATCTTCTTATAGGAAGCTATATAAACAGAATTAGTAATTCAAAACCCATCCTTAGCAGGAGAACTGGCACATATGCAGCAACAGAAAAATTACGTTACAATTAAAAGCATGGATATACAGATACTGCAAGGCTCAACTGTACTTATTACTATTTAATTTCATGCAAAAGGATTATTATGCAATCATTTCATGTTATAAATTGAATTTGTTGCCAACTCTGCCCTTTCATCCCTCCCGTATCCCAATTATAAGGTTTACTCTGATATCTAAGTAATTGCCTGGAGGCCCTGAAAATGCACTGTGCAACCTTTCATCTGCATCCTTTTAGAAAACTGGAAACCTAAAATGTTCACATGAGATTTCCTCCTTCTGCTGGTGATGCAAATTCCTCCTGCATGCCTTTAGATAGAGTCTGACTAGACTAGAGACTCTAGTTAAGACATTTCCTCGTGTTTCCTTCTCCTCGTGAAAGCAGTTGTTTCTGTATTTTGTCAGCCAGGAGGTGGTCCTGGGTCTGTTCCGTGCCTGAGGGCAGAGAATGCTGGCATGCATCCATGTGATGGTACAAACCCGGTCTCTGACACAATAACCAAGCCTGCTGCCAGACTACTTCCCCAACAGGAGGATTTTATTACAGCGGCAAACACAGCTTATTAAAATGCCTCTTCCTGAAGTGCAGAGGCAACTTGCAAATACAGACTGAACTAAGTACTGCAAACTACAAAAAGAGGAAACTCTTTCTGCCTCCCACATAGCAGAAAAGAAAGTTACAAGTATTATCACATTTAACAGGGTCTACTAGACTTTGGACATCGAGATTACATATATATTTAATACAAAATAAGCATTACTTATTTAAAATTTTGCTCCTAAGGCCTGTGGCTGTCATGGTGCATTAGGATACCAGCACAGCAGAACCAGGATGCTGCTTTCAACACTGCCAACTGTTGAGGTTTCATGGAGGCAGCAGGAGAAGCAGCCCGGCAGAAGTGATGCAAGGTCACTGCGCCTTTGCTTCTCAGCCCCAGCACACAGATACACAGTTTCCTGCATACTGGACAGCACTTTAGGAATATTCTATTTACCATACAACTGATGTTTCAATGCAGCTGCCCAGGAAAGGAGTATTTTTAACACAACATCGAGAAAACAGCAGTAGGGATGATAACAGCATGGCTTCTGATGGATACTTCTTGTATAATTTACATGGACAAAACGGGTTTTACGTCACTGTATTTTATTTAAGATTTTAAAGCTTCCCTACGTTTTCTGGTAAAAAGATGCACCCCTTTTCCCCCCAAAATTAACAAAACAACAATAACAATACAGCCCAACCTCCCCCCACCAAGCCTAACAAATTATCACCTGTCTACAATTGCTCTCAGAGTAAATCTGTCTCTGTGACCAAAAAACTTGTACATATTTAAAAATCTGCAAACACACACACACAGAAATAATGCAAAATCTCTTCAAAAGACGGATAAAAACCACAGCTGGTAGCACTGGGGAAGAGGGATTACAGAACATGGGAGACACACTGATGCTAAGCCCTCCCACTCTCTATTAGCCAACAAGCAATTTTGAATCCAGGCGCAAAACCCCTTTCACTTTTCCATCTAGAACACTGACGCAGCCACCAATTACAAGAGATATTCACAGGCCAGATGCCAAAGCCAACTTGCGAACACAACTAGTGAGTGGAAACTCCACGCTTGCTTCACGGCACAGCACAGCGGCCCGGGGGGCTGCAGCACCCTACTGGCACACCCAGCCACAAGCACAACTGTCCTCACTGACTCTTTTTTAATATTTATAGGAGAATAAAAGAGTGGAGAATCTCGGCAGCGTTGAATCTGGCTGGCAGGCAGCTGCTGTCCGAAGGGAGTCCTGTGATTCGTTTACTACGCCCTCCTCTCTGGGAGGAAGTTGGCTGCGGCCTAGATCAGAGAGCCGGGCAGCATCACTGGCTGCGGTTGTGCATAGCAGGCCGCGCTGTGCATGGCACTGGGCTGTGGGGTGGGCTGCTGGTCAGGCTGAGGGCAGTGGAGGGGAAGCACAGCTAGGGCAGTGTTCAGAACCATGCCCAAGTAATTATTAGTCTCCTCAAGGAGAAGCTGAATCAATCCTTCCTATCCAAAGCAACTCTCTGTTTGGCCTTTGGTCACTGCATCACGTGGAGGTGAGGTTCCACAAAGTCACATAAAACTACAGCATAGGAACACAGAGGAGCTGTGAAAAGGCAGGGCCTGTCTGTGTGAGGGGAGGCTTCAGTTTAGTTCTGCTGTCAGAACCATGGCAGAAAAAACTATGAATTAGTTTTTTCAAACTAATTCTCTTTGCAAACTAGAATTTTGCTGGAAATCTTTAATAAAGAATTGGATCTAAAAACAACGTGTGATTCAAGCCTTGGCCAGGCCTCAGTTTGATTTTCAGGCACACATTTTTGGAAACAAAAAACAACAACAAAAAAAACCCCACACACATTTGGGAAAAAGGCTGATTGCACCTTTTTCTGTAACTACAGTTGTTTTTCCTTTGTTTCAAGGATTTTTTTTTTTTTTCAGATTCTCTAAAAACGTATCCTGTCACATTAGATAGAAATTCGTTCAAATTATTTGTTCACTCCAAAGCTGCAATAACCTAACCACGCACTTGGAAAATGCAGCATGATTCCCATTCGTGTTAGTCATCAGTGCTTCAGCTCACTGGAGCGGCGGTTGCTAACACTGATGGGAAAGTGCACACACCCAGCACTTCTTTTGCTGAGAGAACAGCAAAAAAAAAGGTAGTAACTCACAAGGAGCATGTGTGACATAGCCGTTTTGATGAGAAATGGGGAAATAAATACAAAGGCCAGCAGTCGGTGTTTGCAGTACAGTGGCACTTTTGGCTCACTTTTTACCTCCGGCTATAAAACTGTGTCCTTGGAAGTGGCATTAAGGTAGGCACACGGCAGGTTTGGATGTAAAACATGAACCCATACCATGATACCTACATCTCAAATGTGTCCTTCCATTCTGCCACTCATATATACATATATATATTTTTTTTTATTAAAAAAATAAAGTCAAGTGACTACAAAGCTGTGTTACCTACAGCAACGTGTTTAAGCACCCTATTTGCATTTCTAGCAGCACCCAGATGACTGAGGACACAGGGCAATGAAGTCTTCTGCTCCAATAAAAAAAAATACACTGATTTAAAGAGGTTTCAGCCCATTTCCTGGAGTACGTCCGAGCCCACTGCAATTTACTGCCTGCTCAGTGGTAGGGAAGCCAGATGTGCATCAGTGAAGCAACGCTGGCGTGAGCTTTGCCCTTTCCACTAACAGCCTGAGGAGGGCACTTAAACAAATAAATACAAGTGATCCAGATGAGAGTGCAGCCCTGCTCTCCTGCAAAGAGCTCTGGGAAGAGAGCTGGGGCAGCAAGGGCAGAGCGAGGACCTGCATGCAGACACAGCAGAAAGCAGCATCCAGAGGCACCAACACCCAGCCGCATGCTTCTGAATTGAATGTGCTTGGGAAAATCCTCACAGGCGGGGCATTTGCATGAGGCAACTCAGAATATCCGCTGATCTTTTTAAATAATGGATTTTGGAGGGAGGTTTCCCTGGTCTTAGACTGTATTTTCTTAAATATAAAAATCATCAAACTTCTCAAAAACTGTACATAGCAGAGCTTTTAATACTTAGTTTTTAGTAGTAATTTAGTTTGGAACTCACTCATTTTCAAACAGGCAGGCCAAAACAATTTCAGAAAAGATGGTTCCCATTTAACTTAAAATAGGTGTGTAACCCAACTTGACCAAAAAAGAAAAAGCCACGGGAAAATCTAGCAATCTCTTTAAAAGGGAGGGAGACTAAGCAAGCAATGGCAAGTGACAGCATTATGAGCAAACACCCAAAAAAGTAGAAGCCTTGTTTAAATTTGATTCCTCCTGAATTTTTAATGAGTGACATGAAATGCATACATACATACATATAATATTATTAGAAGTCTTATTAGAAGTCTCAGGATACTGCTTTTAGAGCTTCCCCAGAACATTTTGTAATCAATCTTAAATCTGATCATCAACATGCATTGTATCCCTCTAAACCTAAACATCATCTGGAAGACATTAAAGAGTCATTTACACTGAGCATCCTCTGTGTTGCAGGACCCCAGAACAACACTCCAGTTCCCTGAAACATGGCTTGGTTTCATAGTGCATCAAGCCATGTTTTAACATTTAACATTTCCAAGCTGCTCTAGAGACTGAGGCTCTGCAGGGTTGTGAATTAAAAAGAGAGGAGAGGAGAGGAGAGGAGAGGAGAGGAGAGGAGAGGAGAGGAGAGGAGAGGAGAGGAGAGGAGAGGAGAGGAGAGGAGAGGAGAGGAGAGGAGAGGAGAGGAGAGGAGAGGAGAGGAGAGGAGAGGAGAGGAGAGGAGAGGAGAGGAGAGGAGAGGAGAGGAGAGGAGAGGAGAGGAGAGGAGAGGAGAGGAGAGAAAAACAACACCGAAATACACTTCAACGCAGCCAGCACTAGCACACCAGTTGCACAGAAGCCATGCTGGATGCTCCAACTGGGTGCTATGATGCAGATTTTAGTAATACACGTGCAGAAAGTTTATGAGTTAATGCAGACACTGAGCAAAATGCAAGTACCAAAGGATGAAAAAATGAAATGAATCCTATGCATGTATGTCATAGAATTTGCATACATAGACACTCACAACTGACAAGCAGAAGTCCTCACCCAGTGCCCCTCAGAAGAGTATCTCTTCAGGCAACAAGCCACTGGCCATCATCAGTGTCTTGAAGCTCTCCCTCAAATCCCAAGCCATCACAACAGCACAAAGCCTCACACACCAACACCTGCTGTAGCAGCACAGTGCCTTCAGCTCTTCAGGATGAGAGGTGGAGAACCAGAAAACACCCCTACAGCAACCACTGTACTCCCACAAGAAGCGTGCCAATGGAGGTATGGTACCAACTACAGCAGTTGCTATGCAAAAATTCCGCAGTTGCAATAATCAGGGTATCTGCAGAGAAAGCAGCACAGTCCAACATTTCAAACTGCTGAACCGCGTGCTCTTTTTATGAGATAGTCACTTACTAAAAGTAAGGAAGAAAAGAAAACATTTCATCCTTTTCCCTCGCATAAAAATCCTTAAAGGTGAAAGGTCTCTGAGCTGGCATCTTCTGCACCTCGAAGGCTCACAGGAGTATAGTTAAGACAGAGATTATACTTCAGGTTGTATTTTCTTTTCTGTATACATTTACAATTTCTGGCTACCCTGCTAATCATTTACACAGCTTGTGTACTTGGCATTTTTTATATACAAGCCCTCTATATTCTCCTTTGCCTGACTCTTATTTTGAATATACGCTCATGCAGCAGCCAAACAACCCTGAAAAAGCACGTTACAAGTTCACTTGGTATTCCCCGTAGATGAAAAATAGCCTTAGTAAAGAAAATTCACTTATAAGCTATTTAGTCAGAATTGTTTTTAAGCCACTGTGTATGTATTACAAAAATAGCATGAATCCCACGAAACAACTAGTGTCATAATTCATTTAAAGCTCCTATTCTCCGTGCATATGGGTGTTGCACACAAGGCTCTAATACATTAAATCCTTTCAGTTTTTCTTCTATTATTCTTCACTCATCTGTATCAAATTAAATGCTCCCAAGTCTAATGCCCACCTAAAGGCAATGCACATTATGCCCTACATTATAAGCATGGATCACAAACTTGATATTCTGGCTAAAAATCTTGAGGGAAGTCAAACATGGAGACCAAAACTGACTAAATGACACTCACCTAAAACAGGGAATTTTTTCTGGTTTGCGATGCTTGGGAAGATTTTCCCTCTCGTGTTGCCAAAACTAAATTACCAGAGGAGCTGCACACTAAATTTAGACTCTCAGGGGCTGCATCCATCCATAACCTGGCCTTTTTGGCACATCACAACTACTGCAGGCATTCAGAAAGCTCAGGGGATGCTACACATTGCTCGGCCTACTTAGCAAGGACAAAAACACATGTAAGACTCATGAAGAATACAAATACTTTATGACTAATCCAACTTTTTCCTTGGCTGCTTCTCATCTTAGCTCTGTTCCTGTAACTGGCAATAGGGGAACAAGCTGCTACTTCCACAGCACGCATATTATTAAAGCTACTTCTCCACACTGCAATAAGCAGAAAAGAAAAAAAAAAAAAAAGGGCCAACTGTCTTTTATTTTCTTCACTACAATCTGTAGTGTTAAGTTTTAGGTATAATTTCAGATCAGAAGCCCTCTAGTAAAGGCAGAATGTCATACTACTCCTTATTGTTCTAGCTCAGATTGTCCACAATTACTTCCAGGCTGCCTGCAAAACATAGGCACACACAAAGTCTCACAATGAGATGCTAAAGACGACTGTAAGGCACATCTAGGTGGCTCATGTCTCCTAAAAGCAAAGCCTCTGAGCTTGATGGCCAGACTTAGCATCCTCAAACCCTTGCCCTGCTTTCTGTGGCCTTGCATTTAGCTTTTTCTGAACTTTTGATTGCTCCTTGTTAACAAAAATGAACAAAACCTGAATGCTCGTATAACAGCATGACAAATCCTAATGCCTTTTTTCTTAAAAAGAAGAAAAGGCCCACGCAATTTTACAGGGGGTAATAAAATTTCAGTGGCAGTGGCTCTGAAGTTCACTGCTGTGAGATGCTTCACAGTGTTACAGAGGTTCCCACATACTCTTTCCCTTTGAAGTGCTTGAGAAATGCTCATATTTTCTGGAAGCTAATGCTAGGCTGGAAGAAGGCTGCCAACACTTTTAGAAGCATCAGCCAGAGGAATACCAGAAGGAATGAAGAAGGTCGGCCGCTCCCAGGCTGTGGCCATGCTGTGCCTGTGGTGTCTGCCCACCAGCTGGCTGGTGGCTTTGCTACTGTTTCACTTAGTATATTTAGTATATTTCCCGTGTAGTTTGCAGGATGGCACCTCTCTGTGCATGAAATAAACTATTTGTAGTTTACATAGGAAACTATATCAAATAAAGATCCCCAAAACTTCTCTGATTCCCTTCACTCCCTGCAAAGACGTCCTGCAACAGCATGTGAGAGGTGAACTGTGCAGTCTCAGATGGAAAGGAAGTTGTCAGTAGGACTTCTGTGTGCCGGTGCCTGCCATGGTCTGGCAGAGTTTAGCAGAATTCAGAAATGCAGAGACTGAGGTTCTGTGGAACAGAAAGGACTGTGCTAGCAAGGAAGAATGATTCTTGAGATAATGAGATATTAAATCCCATTTGGCACTATAAAGAACATAAAATAAATAAGTATCAAGCTGGACTATCAAACCAAATGGAGAAATTCAAGTTTACAGGTTTGACCCATTAAGATATGAACATAAAAGCAAGTAACAATAGCAATTAATGCAGGGAGTTCTAAAGGAAGAAAAAAATTAATTTTACACAGGATGAAGTAAGAGCTCTAAATGAAACAACCTTTTTTCAGTCTTTCCCTTGTGGTATGTCCTAATATCCTCACTAGAGGTCACAGAAACAATTGTATAAGAAGCTGCATGATGAAATGGGACGCTTCTTTTGTGACTGTTTCCATGCTTCTCCCTTGCCTGTCCTACCCAGCTAAAATCTCTCAATCTGACTCTATTTAAATATCTTCAACTTGCATTCTCAGTAATCATAATTCTTTTAGATCACCTCCTCCCTATTTTGGGTAAGTTTTATTTATTTATTTATTTTAAGCCCACACACATTTAACTTGGTGGAGAAGTCACTTCAAAAGCTTCCTTTCAACGACTTAAGAGCACACAAATAGCCACGCAGGAACCAGTCAATAACACAGCTAGTATACTTCCTGTTTCAAACAATGGCAAACGTTGTGTATTTTATGGTGAAAACACCCCTTTTCATGCATCCTTCCATCTCCAAGTGTGCATATATATATATATATATATATATATATATATACACATACACCCCTGTATAAACCCACGCATGCCTGCACATCCCCACATGTATATTTCCTCTATGCATAACTCACCAAAAAAAAACACACAGACTAACTTCCGGACCTGTAAATATAACAACAGCTAAATACAGCATTTCAGTTCCAAGCTTAATAACTGTCAGAAAGGTCATTTCCCATGTTCTGTGTCTTCAGTTACTCAGTTGCTATCAGTTACTTGCAGGCACTTTAACCTGTTCTTCTCCAACCTCATTTCAGTCATTGTGCAATTCCTCAAGCAAGCAAGATTGATTATGCAGGTGAGATTTGTAAAAAGAAGTAATTAAAGAATATGTTATGAGTTTGTCGGACTCCAATAATTTTCTGTACCTTTCGGGAAACATCTATGCACAGAAAACACAACCAGAATATTGGGTAAAGTCACATTTTTCAGTGTAAGACCCCATTTCAACTGGACCACTAAGCAGCTGAAATGTGGTAATGTGGTTTCAGTTCTATGTACTTTAGAGCATTGTCTTCATACGCAAGATATTCCCAGCATGTCATTTGTATGGAAGTAGCAATCTAACTAGATCTCCTCCAACACAAACATCTTCAAATTTAAAAATCACAGCAGGAAATCAGAAAGAATCACTCCCCAGGGCATCTCTAATCTGAGTAAAACACTAGCCTTTCCCTGTATCATTTCTAGTCATCATCTGGTTACAGATCCTGCTGTTTAACACGTAACTTGCAGCTCCTGCTCTGATTATCACACTGGCTGAAGTATTCAAAACCATTACTCTTCTTTTAGGGCTCATTAACCCTAGAAAAAATAGAATTATTTACAGCAAGAGTTTGGTTGCACTTAAAGTGAAACAGGCAGATCTCCTTGGCAAACATCTAAAGCAACTTACAGCAGCCTAAATGTTGATTTCCTCAAATGTATATTTTTCTCCGTGGTCACACAAGTGATATTCTCCTGTAGCGTTTATACACCAGTAGAGTTTCAGGACCCTTACCTGGAAGGAACAGCTGCTGCAGAATTTTGTTCACTTGGGTTTTCAGTAGGCTATTGGTCCCTTTTTAGCTATGTGCCACTCTCCATTTGTAAAGTTACCACCCTTATAGCCTCAAAGTACGCACAAAAAAATCTTACCACTATACTCTTCTACTCAGTCAACCTCTTATCATTTCTATGCATCTCCAGCTACATTCCTCCTGTTCACCTCTGTATGTTACGCTTTCTCAAGGCATCTTATCTCTCCATGATTAAGATGAACACAAAAACTTTTCGTATATACATTAGTTTCTTTTTGTGGAGTAACTGCTTTATGTCAAAACCAGAAGTGATCTATTTTCAACAAATCAGACTTTTAAAGTGGATTTTAAATAAACATTTGTAGGACATGCAATATTTTCTTACCTGAACAGAGCTGTTCGACTTTTGTGTAGTTTAAAGCTAATATATCATTAACCCATGCGATGATGTCATGTCTGCTCATAGTCTCTTGGGTGATAGAGGTAGAGTACACGTTGACCGCCATTCCCCAACTACAAAAAAGAAAAAGAAAAAAAAGGACAGAAAAGTATTGATTTCTAGATATACTGAATTCAGAATTCGTATTCAAAGAAAAAAGGAACCAGAACCTTCCCTCCTTTATCAAGAAAGGTATCATTTTATGCTGTGATAACATATAGCCTTCTCCATGTCCTCTTGTACTCTAGGAGCACGTTTCTCTTGATGTCAACGTGAACGTAACTCATAAACCTACACTATTATCCTTAAGACTGTCCAAGTCAGAGAAAAAAAAGAGTCAAACATAGCCTAAAGATACAGAGACAGAATCAGACCTGGGATTTCTCCACACAGTGCTGCACAAATACAGTGATTTGACATCTCTGCCTTAGTTTTTGCTACTGCGTGATGATCCAATTTCCCAGATCTGTATTTAATTTTTAGATAACTTCTAGAAGATGTAGCTGTTCTGCTTACTCAACTACTCGTTTCTTGCTGGGATAGGGCTTTTTGGACAACTGGTCACAGTGAGCATGATACAATGAATCTGTTCTATAAACAAACGTAGCAACCTCTACTCTGAAAACAACTCAGCTTTGCAACCCCAACTGCCTGGTTGGGAAGCTGTTTTCTAGCCTGATGTCTCTAAATCATTAGAAACATTTCCTGTCAGCTTAAACTCATTTGTTCTTCTGCCAACATTATCCTCCAGCTCTAATGGCTTTTCTTCCTGAGTTGATTTCCTAATGTGTTGCAGAAAGCAATCAGAGCCTGTCCCAGTGCCCAGGTAGGCTAGAATAAACAAATCAATTCTCCAAGTCTTCTGCAAAGTCAGATCTCCATTTGCTGGTCACTCCAGCAGCACCTCTGCAGCATAGCTGAGCAGATTTCCACAGCATTCAGAAAACCTTTCAGCAAGACCTTGAAAAATGGCACTTTGTGCTGAGCATCTGCTACCTGCATAGCCATATCATTGAAAATATTTTCATCTTGAAATAACCAGTTAATTAAGGTCCTTTTCTGCAAGTCGTTCTACTTCATAGTAGCATCTGTCCCCAAGTGCACTGAATTGAAATGCGTATTACTGAATTTTATATCCTATGATTTTACACTAGCCATATCCTTCTGTTGCAAGACACTGCTGAGATAAAAGATGAGCATATTCATGTTCATCTCGTCAACTGTTTCAAAGGCCTGAGCCAAGACTGTTCATGAAAAGAGCAAATACTGTTCTCAAAGCTAATCCAGGAAGTTCACAAGTAACAAGCCAAGTATGACAAGTTTCAGAAATGATCAAATCCTCAACAAACTTGCAATATTATTATTGAGAAGAAATGGTTTGGAAAGGACTCCACACTTCTGCCCCCAGTGACGCCCTGTAGCTCCCACTTCACAGGCCAGATGTGGGTCTGGCCCAGCCACCTCAGCTGTAGGCCTCAACCTTCTTCCTCACTGAAAGACAGCAGGACCTCCTCTGTGGGATTTGAAGAGCACATGGACTATTTCCACTGAGATTTTGCAAAGATATAACTGTTGGAAGCCTGATATACAATTTTGCAGAGAAAAATCAAGACTGCCAGTAAACTCCATCCATCTTTAGATATGCTGGAGCAACCTAGATAAAAAAGTGTAAAAAGCAAACAAACAAGCCCAAGAGAGCCCCACAAATCTACCCTCAGTAATGTTTAAGTCTATAACTACAGACAGCATTGAAGTACAAAATGACAAAGTTCCTAATGTATGTAACTTCCTGTGAATTTTACAAAGAGAAGGTCATTTAAGCTGTCCATACCTACTGACATTGAGAACCCAGCCCCCTATTATTGGCCTTGAAGAAGAGAAGATTAAAATATATATATAAAATAAAGGCCTGCAAGCCAGTAAGAGAAAATAGGCTCCAAAAACTCATGCTCTGATAGTCAGGGCTATGCCTGCAGCGCCAGCAGTTCCCTCAGAACCAGGCTGCCCCTCTGCCCGCTTTTGTACACATCCAAAGCTTGGAAGAAACCAAACTTCCCACAGCTTTCCTGTGGGCTCTTGGACAGCACAACTGAACACGCCATAACAGCTAGCAAAGGTTGTTCTCTTGGCATGCAATAAGTGCTTGGACTGAGTTAAGAGCTAGGAATAATGTTTTAGAACTAAGGCGTGCCCTTTTACTCTTCATGCCATGTTGGATCATCATGGAAGCTCAGCTCCAACTCTGGGATCAAAGAGGGTCTGGCTACGCAAACAGTACTTTTGTAATCAATGTCATCTCAAATTTAAAACATCATTTGAAGCATGTTTTTCACTTTATTATTTCAAGCCCTTTCATACAGATAAGGAAGTAACAGAAAGATTCTAACTCTGTCACTATTAAACTGATGTGTTAATATTGTTTATAAAATCAGTTCGGGTAACAATTTAATAGTGAATTCAATGTTCACTTACAATTCCAAATTGTGAGTTTGATATGAAACCAGCAGTTCAATAAAGAACGGTGCACTCACTCTGAAGAAGTCAAAGATAATTGGACAATAACATTTGAAATAAATCTACGCTAATTTTAATTGCCATTAGCTCATCCAAATTTTAATGGCCTCTTTAGGCTGGGCAGAAGTCAGAACAACCACTGGCTACTGGTAGTGAAAGCAGCGAGGCTGCTCTGTTAAAGAGATCCAGAAATCCACACGCAGGAAGGAAGCAGGAATTCCCTCTGTACTGTTCCAAAAGCAACAGCAAAAAGAAATACGTATTTTGCTGCAACTGACAGCAGAGCAAACAAACTCCTTGCGGCACAGGATGGAGGACAAGTAAATGAACAACCATGAGTTTTAAAGCAATATCCTGGAAGATATATGTAATATTACTCATGGTATGTTTGCAAATGAAAGGAATTACGATGATCTACATATCAAATAAAAGCTTTGGCTACATTAAGAGACAATAGCTTTACATTTGTGTACACAGGTATGAACGAGGGAGTATCAATAGAATTTTAAGCCAACTTAAGCCGAGTGAATCAGAATTTCTGTTTAAAAAGTTGGTAGCATGCCACTGCCATTTACTCATGTCGGCCTGCTAGTGTGTCTGAGTCTTCCATGGCCTGCTCTGTGGGAAGAGGTCACAGGTCTCTGTCTGGCTTGTCCCCCACCCTCCCACGGCCACAGTTTGGATAAACACAGCTAGGAAAGGTTTCCTTTACAGAGCACATGCTCTGTTTTGGTACTCAGATACACACGTACTCTGTCTGTCATGCAGACAGACCTTGCAAAAGAAAAAAAAGAAAAAGAAAACCTAGGCAGAAGAGCCACCATACAAAGCAATAGATGAAAATCCCCATGCTTGAAACATGCGGCTGGAGGCAGGCTCTTCTGGGTGACTCAGCGCCCTGAGTGCTGAGCTGCTCTGAGAAGCCTGCTCTGGATTCCATGTGCTAACAAACATCTGCAACGTGACACACGTGGATGGCTGAGCAGGTGGAGCCCCATGGGCTCTGCGAATGGCCAAGAAGCGAACAGCTTCTTTGTATGGCCTGAAGCGCTGCCTCTTCCGAGTACATTATTTATGTTTTCGACTGTTAGGTTTTCCCTTGTTTAGACTGAAGGCTCTCAAGCATAAGCCTGTGATGAGGCTTACAGAGGCCTGAAAATCAGCACCTACCTCACTGGGATCTGTCAGCTCCCACCACCCAGGCAGATGCTCAGCGATCCTACAGCAGCTAACAGCAGGTCCAGGCCAGCTGACTGCATCTCCAGCTTTGAGCGTGCAGTAAAGGTTCAAAGCTCCCAGCTATCACAGTACTGCCCAGCCACAAAGGACTTATTTTACTTGTCAGAAACCAAAATTCAAAGCCCAAATAAGGCACAAGTAAGCTGTAAGAGTGTCTTCACATTCTCCAGTCCACGTCATAAAAGTGCTTTTAGACATGCGTGTCTAGGCACTATAATGTTGAGCCCATAGGATTCATCGAGAGCTGAAAATCATGTATACACTCAGGTAGTTCTCCAAATCAGAAGCATACTGGCTCAGCTTGCCCAATATTAAACACTGTCCCTAAAGGAGCATTAATTTTTAAGGCACCACAGGCAGCACATGACACTCAGCTGCAGGTAACTGCAGCTATTAAGGACAGCTTTGCAAGAGGCACATTCACTTTGCTTGTCAGGGAGAGGGGAGGAACTAGCAGCTCCTGACAGCAGAAGCTGTCTTCTGCCAAACCAGTAACAATGACACAACTAGAAGGACCGCATCAGTGTCAATATGGAGCACACGTGCAATCACCCTCCAGCCCACAGGCTTTCCTGTTTTGCACAATTCGGCAAGGTACGCTGAGGGACTTTCCAAGACAATAGCAAGCCTGTGCAACGGCACAAAGAGGAGCCTTCTGGAAGCTGGCACCGGAGAGCACCAGGATGGATAGATACTCTGAGCAAGAACAAAAGCTCTTGCAACAAAAACAGCTGAAGCGGAAGATGAAACGGAAAGTGAGGATGCAGCTCAGTGAGGCAGCCTGAGCCTCTGCTGAAAAACACTGCAGGTGAAAGCTACTGCAAAATAAGGATTCCTGGAAGAAGAAACCTGGGAGTCCCAGCAGCCACATCCTTGCGGAAAGAAAATACGTCCTTCAGTATAAACCTGCAATAGCAGCTGATCTGCTCACCTCTTCTGTATTCACTGCAGACAGTCTTAACCATAATCATCAGAGGGCAGTTTTGCTCAAGATTGTCTGTGCTGTAAGGGGTCCAGAGGATGGAAAAATAGCAAGAAAAGGCACAGCATGATTCTACCAACGCTGCTCTTACTCTCCCTTTTGACTGATGCTGTGCTCCTGTAGCAAAGCCAATGGCTGTGAACAGCTCCCTCAAATCACAGAGCACTGACCATAGTGCTATTTGTAGCAAGCAATATAAAAACTTCCTAGTCAGAAATGCAGTTAAAGATTGATCACAATGAACTATTGCCACAGAAGACTGAGAAAACAATCCTCTGGTTATAAGATGGGGAGAAATCCACACCTTTCAGAATGCAAAATGTCAGATCTCCTGTGCCCTTGTTCCCATGTTACTAAATAGACTTATGTTAGAAGTCTTTTACTACCCATGTATCTCATTCACTTATGAACGCCATTTTAGCTTCACAATGTGGATCTGACTGGGAGACCTAAAATGATTTGCAAAGCATGATACAGAGTCTAGATAAGAATGAAGCAAACCATGTATGTTTCAATGGTTTGAACCTTGCTACCCTACCAGAAAAGAAGGCACATTTTGTATTGTTCTCACCGCAGTTCCCTGCTTAAATGCAAGTGCGGTTAGAGTACAAAGAGATTACTTTCATTGGATTAGCACATTTTATCTTTAAAGTTTTGTTCTTTTAAATTAGAGGTTGCCTGTCAATGCTGGGATCTTCTGACCTACAAAGACTTTTATGATGGGTCTCAAGGCCTGGTTTAGTCCCAGATGTAAAACACTCTTCTAAAGACCAGCAGTAACTCTGTTTTGTGGTACATACGACCTAAGAAAATGTAAAAAAAAAAAAGCCCATTTTATCTGGGAGGCAGAAAAACACTGGTTCTTTTCCAGACATTCAGTTCCCCCCAATCTGAAAAACACAATCAAATGTATTCAAACAATATGCACAATTTGAGCCAAAACCTCTGAGATGGCCCAGGAACTCGCGATGTATTACGCTGTCTACTGCTTACTTTCAGCAACATAGTTTTAAGCTTATTCACTAACCAGTTATGAAATCAGGGTAGTCCACAGAAACAAAACAGAACAGTTCCGAGCTCCAAGAAAATGCCTTAGTGCTTAGAATATTTCAGGGCACCTGAAGAGGAGCAGCCACATCTGCAGGCACACCTGAATTATGTATTTATTTATTTTTATCTGGCAGTCACATTTGCAGTGCAAAAGTAACATTTTTTTTTTCAGATTACCTTCTCATTCCTTCATTCCTCCCACTGCCACTGAAGCTGTATGGTGATGTAATGCATAACGTCACGTCTCCACATCGATACTAACGATATTACCGCTTAATTACAAGCTATTATAATTTTGGCTGAAATCATACGTATATCCTCACAGAATCCCTCTCAATTTCTATGCATAAATGAATTCTAATTAGAAAAAATGGCAGGCAAACATCAGCAGAGGTTGCCCCCTCTGGACACAGAAGCAGCCCATTGGGGAATGCCAGCCTCGCTCCAGACCTAGCAGAGCCCCAGCAGGGCTCAGCTCTGTGCAGACAGCTGCTTGTTATCCTGGGGTGAGGCTGCACGAACCTCAGTGTGAAACAATGCCACTACAAATTAAGAAGGCTTTTTACTAATGAAGAAATGCCAAAAGCTTTGAAGTGGGCTGACTGAGGAACGTAAGCATGGCACGGCAGCAATGCTAAAATATTAACTACCTTTTCTTCCAGTTATTGTCCTCCCCCGCAAGGCTTTCAACTCTGAGATCTGAGGCTGGAATTGCTCCACTGATGCCCTGAAGGAATATATTCAACCTGCACAGTTTTCACAATAGGACGGCAGCTACTTTGTCTTTCGCAATAGGCACCGAGACGGCGGAGAAGAAAAAAGTTGATTCAGAGAAAAATAATTCTCAGACTTCTGTTACATAACAAGCCCAAGTCAGTCAGGAATAGGGATAGAAAATAAGATGGACGATCATCTCGTAACCAGAAAACCTTGGAAAAATCTGACGAATAAACAAACATTTAATCCTCCTTGAAACAAAGCCTCAATTTGCGAAGACAAACACGGAAGCTTAAATTCTCTTTACATTCATTTTAATCTCTTAGGGAAAATAACAGATTACTAGGAATATAATAAAGGATTTCCAAGATGACATAAAGGTAACAGCAGTGCTGAGCACTATGGTGGAGATAGGATTTGCAGGTGCCTTGAGATGAGCAGATGAACCTTCCCTTATTGCTCCCACTAGATGCCGGATGAACAGTTGCAGATTCAGATGGCGCATCCCAAACGCTCGAGCAAATGTAGATTTGCTGCAGTGCACAGAGAGCGGAGGAGGGCTGGCCCTTTAACCCACTGCCCGCCTGCACAGCACTCAAGCTGCAGGATATGGCGACAGGACAGCCCAGCAGCCACCACAGGGAACTCCTGCCCCTGGTGAGGAACACACAGAAATCATCACAAACCTCAGCTAAGGGAAAATTAAGCGCTCCGGCAAGGGCGCGTGTGCATCCAGTCCGCTGGCACCCATGGTGGGATTTAGGCTGCAGTGCAGCAGCACAGTCTCCGTCCCGCTGTTGCTTTGGCCTTTCCACCTTTTAAGTCCAAAAAGCAGCGTGCAGCCTGGGAGCTCCAGCAGGGCTGGCATCCAGTTAGCCAGCACGATGAAGTCACCAAATTAATTTAGCGCTGACCTATCTGGGGCCTGGCCGCCCTCTCCATCCCTGCGATGCCCATACATTGGAGCAAGACGCCGATGCTTGCATGATGGCAGAAGAGATTTCCTAACACCACATGGGGGGTTGACAGCCCCAGCTTGTGGCCATGACGCAGCACGGGGCTGGGAGAGACGGGACGAGAGGTTAAACAGGGAAGGCAGCAGCTCACTGATCACAGGCAGCTGCAGCTTGCCAGCAGCATGCACGACGCTGCTGCTTGCAGGGTGACGCCTCGCTGGAAGGGTGCTGCAGTGGCTGAGGAGAGAGACTGCAGGGTGCCTCTCTGTAACACACTGCAGAGCGTGAGGACCTTGCCACGCATCAGCTCTTCTCTCTTGTATGAGCAACAAAAGCAGATGCACGCTGTTTTTGTGCACTGTCTCTTCTAACCTTGATACATGCGTGTTATCACAGGGAACAATACCTCCCAAGCAGGCATCGTGGAAGAACACGGCACTGCACCTGGGGAAGGAGGAGCAGAATCACAGCTGCCACCCACACACTCATCCCTGGATGACAGGGATGGGTGCCAGGGCAGAGCCCATGGGACAGAGCCAGGCAGGCGGCCAGTACTAGAAAAGGAATAAAGGTGACGACACCGAGCCGGGCGAAGAGACGTTTATTTTAAGCCACCTTCACCCTGCAGTTGTAAACAAGCATGTGACAACAGATGAAGCAACACATAACCACGCGGGCTGCTTGCACCCATGGATCATCCTTTAAAACATGGCTCTGTATTTCTGTAACATAAGACACAGTGCTCCAGCACGGTTGCCCAGGGCTCCCGCTGCCACTACCACTCAGGGCCAAGGGACGAGCACTGGGCTCTGCAGGTGGCTGGGACCAAGCAGTGCACAGCCATGGCCCAACCCATGCTTGGGTGCCTGGCCAGCACTGTGCTGCAGACCAGCAAGTCCACTCACCAGCCTGCCTTCCACTGGGTTCTGTGCTCAGCCTCTTCCTCTTCTCTCCCTACCACAGATGAAAGTGAGACTGCAAATAATAACAACAGAAAATCTGAGTTTTGACATCTCTGAGTTTGTTGAAATAGGCCCATATAACGATCCCTGCCTCTAGCTCATACAAACTCCCCACTGATCATTATGAATATCACAAAGCATTTCAGCCACGGCACTTACTTTCAGTACTGGACACCAAAGAAAGTCAACCTCCTCCTTCATTTTCATGAGTTAATCCCTAAACAGCCAAGGAGACACTGTGAAATTATTCTGGTGCTCAAAAATATTACCAGCAAATGTCTTGTACTTAAGGATTAACCCTACTAAGGGCTGCCTAGGATAGGACTGAACTTCTAAATGCAATTGCTTAACTGCTAAATTAATTTTAGAGCAACTAAAACTAGAATTCACTAATCCTTCATGAAGTAAATTGCCCTTTATGAACACGCTAGCTCAGTCATCTGTGATTTATGTAATGTATTATTCTTTCTGCATGCCCGTGACCACAGACTTACATTACCTTTGCTGCACTACCAATGCAAATGTTGAAACTACCAGGATAAAGTAAACCTTCCCCCAAACTTTTTTCAACCATACTGGTTTTTGAAGGTCTGTGATGTCACTGTTTCCTTTCGGTTTTCAATTTTAAGTATCTCCTGCCAAACTGAAGTGGCACATTCCCAAACTTGTGTTTTTTTCCCAGCCATTTTCTTTAGATCCCGCTTACTGCTTCGATGCAACTGAAGTTCTAAGAACAGAATTACTGATGGTTACAACAGCCTTTATCTGTGAGCCCCAGCAAAGCCTTGCACCTTAAGCTAAGAGAAGCATAGATGTCCTGTTTAATAGGATTTGGCCTCCTTTCATGGAATATTTTGAGGTCAACTCCTAAAGTACATTGCTTCCAGCTGGCAAACGGTCACGTTAGCAAATTCAACTCCCACAATAAACAAGACAGAAAAAAGTTTATTGCTTGAATTACCTTTAACTACATATAACTGCAATTAAGAAGTTAATAACCCATGCTGCAATGTGAATATTTGGCCTCTTCAGCCCTCTCAGTGTTGGTGTAGGTCATGAGATGAGACAGTTCTGCACCCCTCCCTGCAAACACACGTCAAACCAAGCATGTATTTGATACAGCTTAACAGCCCAACATTTCCTGCAGATTAAACCTATCAATAATGTTAATATTTTCTGCATTAAAATGTATACAAGTCATTAAAAACTGAAGGGGTAACATAGTGGCTCTTAACTTCAAAACATAATCCTTAATTGAAATGTAGATAATTAATTTTATGACGCAACAGAACTATTTTTGTGCTCCACTGTGTGTCAGTGAACTTTTGGCCATCCCTGGGTAGCAAATTGCAGAAGTATCTCTCATTTGTGATTTGCACGATGCAACAAGAAGTAATTAGTGCACTGCAGCAGCAGCAATACAACTTCTGTAAGAATTAAGATCAAAAACTATTGAACTGAGATTGCATACACGCATTTTTCTTTCCCATTTGAAACCTCTGACTGTAGAATGACCTCACACTGGTGGCACTACTAAGAGTGTTGCCCCACATTACTTTTAAGGAAGCACTGGAACAGGTTGCCCGGAGAGGTGGTGAACACCCCATCCTTGGAAACATTCAAGATCAGCCCAGGCTGGGCTCTGAGCAACCTGATCAAGCTGTAGATGTCCCTGTTCACTGCAAGGGAGTCAGACTAGATGACCTTTAAAGGTCCCTTCCGACCCAAATGATTCTTTCACTTTTAAAGCAGCTTGATACCATGACTTAATTTTGTGTCATGCATTTTGAACTCAAGAGCTGTTTATGCCTCTTCAGGTTACCGAATATGATCATGCTGTGATTGAGGCAGGCAAGGAACTCCATAGATCACTTACTCCAACCTCCCAGTGGCAGCAGAGCCAACAAGAGAAGGCTGCTGATGGCACCATCTAGCCCAGTGTCAGGTCACTCCAAGGACAGACACTGCACAACTCTGTGGGCAACCTCCTCCAGTCTGACCACCATCCACTGTGAGAACCTTCCTCCTGAAATCTCAAGGAATTCCCACTGCTGACTGTCACTGCCACTCATTCTGCTCCTCTGCAGTTCTGAGAAGGTCTCAGGAGAATGAGAGCTGCTTAAAGATGAGGCAGCTCTGCAGCATCCCTGTTTCTATGTCCTCTCAAGTTTGGCAGCCGGCACAGCAGAAGTACTCTGACTGAAATCTGTGTTTTCAGGAGCTGATTCAAAATCTGTATCTTGTAATCTTTGAAACATTAATACAGGCAAGGAGTGATGTGAGCCACAAATAATAATTCAGTCAAATATAATTAAAACTATTCTGCACAAAATGGTTTTCAATGGAGCAGCTATTTACAAGTGAATACTGTCCTTCAAGGAAAACGTCTTTCTTTTATTCAACCAATAATCATTTCAATGCCTCCATGCTCTCAACACTCCTGCACACAACAGCCTTTCTGTATATGAAAGCTCCCAAGAGACTTCCATATCATGGGTTATGTACTCCACTTCCATACAGTTACTCTCAGATTCTGTAGTTATTTTCATAAGCTACGAATCCGTAAGTAAAGCAATGCACGTTCTGCTCCAAGAATTTCAGTGCTTCCCATTCATGGTATTACTGGACTAACTCCGCAGAGATTAACCATTAGAATTGAAGCCTAACAACCATGAAAATTTTGGCTAAAATGAATTTTCATCCCCCCAAAATTGTTTAATACATATTGCCAGCAAGCCCTTCTGAGAATCAACACCGCATTCCAGAGTGACAAGCAAGAATTTGCATTCAAGTGCATCCTTGAATAATTGCAGCTGCTTGGGTAGGAAATTTGTAGAGCTCTGAGGAACCCTGCTGTAGAGGGGATATTCACTCCACTTACCCCTAAAAGATACAACTGAAGTCCCCTGATCTCTCTAACTACCCTCAGGGTTCCAAGAATCTTAATGTTGAAAATTAAACCTCTGAAACGACACACACTGCCACGTGGAGAAACAGGAACACGCACCACCACTGGACACAACATCATGGCCGCAAAGTACGCTATTCCTTTACTCTACTGTCTTCCATGCTGGAGAATAAGGATCCATTTTGCACACAGAAGAAATCCCAAACATAACCCAGACCAAGAATTCTTCAGTTTGCATAGCTTGTTTAAACGTTGCTTCAGACTACACTTAAGTTTTGGGTTAAATTCACAAGAGCTCACCCCAGTGCTGCTGCCTTGCATCTTCCCCCTCCACCTCCCATCACCTCACCCACGTCTCAGATGGCTCCCTCCCCCAGACACCATGAGTCAGGCACGCAAGCCAGCCACGAGCAAGACCAGAACATCAAGACCACGATCTGCATGGCATATTCCTTCTCCAGGCACAGCAATTTTGCACAGCCGTAGGATTTCCTCCGGAAGCTACATCCTTAAGTCTCTACGCACTGATTAATGTTTACATTTCCTGTTTGGATAGCACAGCAAAAAGCAGATTCAATACGAAAACACAATTCAGTAAGTACAGAGCTCTATGCAAAGCAAGAAAACATTTCCACATAGATAAGCCAAGCCACGTAATGGGCGTGCTATTGGAATGCAGAGCCTTCTCTATCAAATATTTAGTAACTTAGTGTGCCATCAGAAATTTAGACCAGTTGTAGTCAAAAAAGAAATCACAAGCAGATCTTCATTTTGAAATAAATGAGTTAGCACGAGGACAGCAGAACTGTGCTAAAAATAAACAAAAAGGCTATGGTTTTTAAAAAAACCTGAAGAGTTAAATGCACGTTCAGTAAACTTTTATAGCTGATATTCCCCTTCCCCTCCCATCTAATTATAATGAAACAATATGATGAAGATGCTTTATTGGTGAGTCAGGCAGCAGGGATCCGAGCACGGCAAGACTCACGCGGCTCCTTAGTGCTAAGTTAATATTGTCCCTGCAGAGACACGGATGTGTTCCATCTACGCTCTCTGGCACTGATAGGGGCAGCAGACGATCGGCACCCTGAGCTGGGGACAAGGATCCAGTGGGACACACAGGCACCCACGCACAGCTCAGTTCTCGCTGCTGTCACCGCTGCTGCCGCACACTGCGGCCTTCATGCCATCCCGTTCAGTGGTTCGTGTGATTGAGAACAGATGTGGTGCGACTGCTCGTTTTCAATTATCAAACAAAGGCTGAAAGTTGCATCCCCAAAATGAAAAGCTGGCACACGCTTAATCTCCTTCCTTACCAAGCCTCTGCTATAATTATCTTTGGGCATGAGGAAGGAGAAAAGACTGTCAAATTAACTAACCTCCCCACCCCCAGGCCCCAAAACCAAAACCTCTGAAGATATTTTTAAAAAGTCACTCATTTGAATGCCAAGGATTGAAATGCAGACCTACTACACTTGTGTTCTTCTCTTTTTTTTTTTTCCCCCTCTTACTGCCTCCAAGAACAATTTTTCCTATCTCAAGTGGTTACTCGGGGTTCTCCTCCTAGAACATTCCTGCAGCGCAGCCTGCCTGCACAGAGGTGGCTGCGCCTCCCTTGCAGTAGCCGCCCACACAGCAAAGAAGGAACCCAAATGAAAAGCTTCTATGGGGCACTCCTGGCCCACAGCCCCGCTCCCACATCACCAGTTTTTCAGTGTCTGTTATCCAGGGAGGCAGGATGGAAGCAAAACGCCTGTTTCAAGAAGAGGCAGCATCCAATTCAGTTCTATCTTAAACTTGCTCCTGTTTTTGTTAGCATGCTGGAAATACTGCTGTTGCTATGCAACCCAGAAAGATTAAAAAAAATAAAAAAATAAAAAAAACACAAAAAAACAACAACACCCACCATGTGCTAAAATAGGGTCCAGACTCCCGCCCAGAGAATGCTTCGGAAACCCACAGAGGTTGGGTGTAGTGTGGATGTTCTCAGATGCCCCTGGAGCTGCACAAGACCAGGTTGGATGGGCCCTGGGCAGCCTGATCTGGTGGGTGGCAGCCCTGCCCACAGCTAGGGGTTGGGACCAGATGACTTTTGAGGTCCCTTCCGACCCAAGCCATTCTGTGATTCTCCTTGGTGAGAGTACCTAGGTGCATGTTGCAGAGTTGGATCTGCCTGAAAACACCTCGTTCCCTTGCACAAATTGGGCTGTCTGCCACGGAACATCTCTGCTTCAAACCCCCCAAACAGCACTGAGCAGAGCCATCCTCACCAGTGTGGGCTCACAGGCGATTCCCAGTCAGCGTGAGGCAGTTTCCCCCCCTGCTTTTTGAGAGCTGAGCCTGACCAGCACAATTCTCTCTGGGCAGAGCACTCCCTAATCACAAAACAAGATTACAGATGAGCAGCCGCAGTAGAGGCAGGAAGCCAGCTTTACGAAAGTGAAAGAAAAGAGAAGGGCCTGAGCTGAAACACGATGGCTTTCTGCAGGGCCCCTGCTTCTCCTGGGGAGCAGCAAACACTGTGCTGCTCTCTGGGTGCTTCCGAGGCAAGGGCTTATCACAAATGCAGTTGTTACAGAAGCACAGGCCACATTCATGGGGTGTGGTCTCTTCCAATGGCCTTTCTCCTGCTTCCACTGCAACCTAGGATGGAACTTATGACCCGAAATAGCAGCAGTTAGGCCAAGAGCGAACACCTCTGGAAATAACATGTCAGGTTACTAATGTGGTTAGCAGCATTTGCTCCAGGAGCATTTACAGTTTCAGGGGACAACAACAACTCACTGCATTTACTCAGCCTCCTTTCCACAAGTTCTCAGCAAGTCTGGACCTCGAGCTACTAACAGTATCAACACAAACCGCCCTTTCTTCTTACTTCAGTGGAATCATTCAGTTACTGCACCCAGCGGGGTGCAGCTTTGGGACGAGCAGTGCCTCCTGCCCAAAGCAGGGTGCAGCAGCACTGTCCTCTCCATGCAGGTCCGCAGCTGCACAGAAGGAACGGGCTCTCAAAGAGCAGTTTCCAAGAAGATGGCAGCACTCAGGAGAGCCAAGCATCTTAAGGAGATACCCTCAGAAACGTACATCGAATCCTCTGAGTCAGAAGAGACCTTTAAGGGTCATCTACTCCAACTGCAATGAATGGAGCTTCAAAAGCTATGGTGAGCTGATCGGCCATACAGAATGCTTCAAATGTGCCGAGAAGCACTGCAGACATGCTTACTCGAGAGCAATTCTCCACCCAGCTGTTGATTTGGTTTCTCACCGAATTTTTTCAGTCTTCTTTGAACACAGAAAAGAAACTATATTTAAATGTAATGCTGTTCTCCAAAACAAGCCCGAACCTATTTCAGGCCTACGAAACAACACCTCACTTCCAACCAAATTGTAAAGTCAGTCTCCTGATCTGGAACACATACAACTGACACACACAAATCCTTCCTTTGGGACAGAAGGAGCATGCGATCAGAGAAGTACAGATTTACACTTCTTATTACCTATTATTACTTACTTACGTACTGATTTTATTATTTACTGCAGAAGGCAACATCTCCCCACGACTGCATTTTACACCAAAGCAACTGGTTTCCATTTACCAGCTAAGTGAGGAGAAACTTAACACCTCGGGCCTGTATGTCCCAGTCTGCAAAATATAATATGTGCTCTGGAAGGCTTGTGAGGACTATTTGTGGCTTCACACAGCACACGGCTGGGACTCATGTGGCGTGGGTTCGGTTCCTTGCTGCACTCTCAGTGTGGTGGTAACACCAGGGAACCCCTCGTGCATCAGCTTCCTGACCTGCAAAATGGTACTGAGTTCACCTCTTCCAAACTTCTTGAGGAGTCACAGGTCACTCCTCTGGCAGGAGCTGGATATTTCAGAACAGGAAATCTCCATGAAGTACTTTGGGCTACAGGTGGAAAGCTAAGCATCACTCTCAGTGGAGAAAGGAGAACCTGCAGATCTAGGTGCCATGGCTCTGCAGGGCAGGGTGGGTTTCCACAAGGAACCTACGTAGGATTCCCCAATTGAGTTGTTCCATTTGCGCATTAAAAGTTCATTTCTGAAATAAATCTTAATTGGATTGCTTACTTCCCCAATAGATAGAATGCAACATTAGCGTTATCTGCCCTGCATTCCTGTATATTCCCATAGACAGGCAGAAGGATGCAAAGCCCTGCAAGGCGCCTTGCACTGGGAAGAATTCGCCTTTCATTCAGACGCCGAGCAAATTCGTGCCTTCTGCAAAATTGGGCAATTGATGCAATTATTTCTGTCATCATGTGCTCAACACAGCGGCCTCACAAAATGCCTTTCCTAGACATAGCTCAGTGCAGGGTGAAGCAGACAGAAGGACTAGCAAATCGACTTGTTGATGGCTGCTGGAGACCGTATTTATGTGCCGCAAAAGGATAATGGAGAACTCCATTCAAGAGAGGTATTCCAGAGGAGCCTTCTGAAGGCAGGCAGTGAGACTGCAATCTGCAGCACCTGGGGGACGCGCTAGAATAACTGAAGGTTGGCTTGAAATGAATTGTCATGCGTCCACCTCATATTTCTGCTCAGCAGCGCAGTGGAAACGCAGCTTTCCTCAAGCGTAGCACCACTTACTGCCGAGCAGTCATTTAGGGATAGGAAGCGAAGGCTCCATTTTTTTTTTCTGCAAGCAGATACAGCTCTTCACAAAAGCAAACAACAACACCGAGAGCACGCACCGCCTCGGCACCGCCGCTCCGCGCTCCACGCACGCACCGGGGCTGCGCTACAGAGGCAGGACCAGGCTCGGGGGCGGCACGGCACGGCTCAGCTCCGCGGTGCAGCCCGGCAGCCCTCCCCGCCCCACGGCAAGGCGCCAGCACCGAGCCCTCCGCCGGCTGTCAGCGGCCGGCAGCGCCCGCCGGAGCCGCGGACGTCGCGGTTCTCCTCGGAGAAGCGCCGCCGCGACCCAGCGCAGCCCGCCCCGGGGCCGCTGCCCGCGGGCAGCCTCATTTCCTGCTCCAGGGGCGTGTTCCCTGCAGAGGCTCCGCTCGCTGTCAGCGCGCAGCATCCGAGCGGCCGTGCCCGGCCCCGGAGCCGCGACCCGCAGCGAACAATGCCACCGGGCGCGGGGCTGCGACAAAGCCGCGGGCCCGCACCCCTCAGAGCGGGGCTGGGCCGGGGGCCGCGCCCGGCGTTGCGGGGCGGGGGCCGCTCCGAGCCCGGCGCTGCGGTTCCCTGAGCGGCGGGCGGGCGGGCTTCTTTTCTCCTCCTCCTTCTTCGTGGTTTTTTTTTTTTTTTAATATATTATTAAATTATTTTTAATTTTTTTTTAAATTATCATTTTTTATTTTTTCCTCTCGGTGAATCTTCCGCCCCGGCCGAGGACACCCCCCCGGCTCCGGCACAATGCCGCGCCGCCTCTCTCTCTATCTATGTGTATTGGGGTGGGGGGGGGGGCTGAGCGCCGCCCGGCCCCGCTCCGCACGGCTCCCCCCCCCCCGCGCCGCAGCGCCCGGCCGCCGCCCGCCAGCGGTACCTGTAGGAGCGCTCCCCCCGCACCGTGTGCTTCCTGAAGGGGATGATGGTGGTGCCGTTGTCCTGGATGATGTCGTTATTGTTCTCGCCATTTGGGGACAGGGCTTGGGTCGGTCCGGGCATTGGCGCTCCCGCGGCTCCGCGCCTCCCCGCGCTGTGCTGCTGCTGCTGCTGCTGCTCTGCGGAAGGTGGTGCTGCCGCTGCCGCCGCCGCCGTCTCGCGCCGCCAGCCCCGCCCCGCCCCGCGCGTCAGCCCCGCCACGTGACCGCCCCGCGCCATGGCAACCGGCCGACTCCGCGCCACCCCCGCGAACCCCAACCCCCCCCCCCCCTCCGCCACACAGCTCCGCGGCCCTCGCGCCCAGGTGGCGGCAGCGGGTGTTGGGGGTAACGGCGCAGAGCCGGCCTGATGTGTAATAAACAATGCGTAAATATGAAACGGGCCCAAACGTCAGAAATCGTGCGCTCCGAAACATAAAAACAAAAGAAAAAAAAGAAATAGCATAAGGAAGTCCGAGTTCACCGGTGGCATTCCTGTCCCCACACGTGGGGACGCCCAGGCTCTGCCTGCAGCCACACTGATGGCTCCACACGGCACTCACGCTGCACTTCCAGGCTCCTCAGGCTTACACTGGGGGAAGCCACAGCGCCCTGACCATCCTGCTCGGGTCAGAAAGGAGGGGGCAGAGCCCGGCGGTGCAGGAGCCAGGCCTACCAGCACCGCCACTCACACACCGCTCATCTCCCGCCCCACGGCTAGAAGTGTTCCTCACGCCCCAGCCCCGTCCCTCCTGCATGTGCCAGGCATTCACCATCTCCACACTTCCTTCCTCAGCCAGCGATGCCCTCTGACGTCTGAAGCTAAAGAGAGGAGGAACAGCCACATCCTCAGAGGCAGGCCTGCGCCTTGCCGTGCTGAACCTCCCCACACGCCACAGTCACAGAGCCGCAGAGCAAAGAGCACAGAACTCACACCTCCACCGTGCTGCTGACAGGCCAGCAAGCTGCTCACAACTTGTCTCCCCTGCCCTGAAAACTGTGAGGGCAGCTGTGGGCACAATGTCTAAACAGCTCTCTATGGCCTCAAGGCTGCTGGATGTGAAAGAGCAACACTTTCAAATTAGTTTGATTAGATTAATACATCAGGTTTTTTTTTTCTTCCCCTCTTTATGAACAAAGCGATCCTAGAAGATTTTAAACCAATCCTTACATAATCACAGAATCATTAAGGTTGGAAAAGACCACGGAGATCTCCCAGTCCAACCATCAGCCACCCCCACCATGCCCACTGACCACGTCCCTCAGTGCCACATCCACACCATTCTTGAACACCTCCAGGGACGGTGACTGCACCACCTCACTGGGCACCCTGTGCCACTGCAGCACCGCTCTTCTGAGAATAATTTTTACTAACATCCAACCCGAATCTCCCTTGAAACCTTACCTAACCTTTCAGGCTAGGTGACATTGCTGAAAGCTGAGCTTACATGGTTATGTTCACAATATAGATTTTAGATTCACAGAGAAACCATGAGTGCAGTCAATGCCTCTACACTGACAGCACAACACTCAGTTGAGAACTGACACGGGCTTAAATCAGCATCACACAGTAACACACGTGCTCAGAGCAATCTAACAGAAGTCACATCAGCCAGCCGATTTGCCATAGCCCTCTGAACACTGAGGCTGGAGCTGTTATTTATTGCCTCTGCCAGGTTTTCCAATACACCAAAAAGAAAAAAAATGATTTTTTCCAGTAACCAACCTCCAGCCCCTTGCAGATGACATACTTCATTGAAAAATGCTCAATTCATCTGGCAACAGTAAACCCACTGGAGAAAGTTTCCTTTGAGTCTGTTTAAAAACAAGCAACACAATATTTCTTGCAGAGAGGGCCAGTAAGTGTCTTAGTAACACTGATGAGCAGGGAGAAGCCAGAAATGCTACATGGTAAAAATAATCTATAAGGGCTTTCAGCTGCCAGACATAACCCTACCTGCTCTGCCAGGCAGCCAGCTATAAAATACTGTTACCCTAATTTGTAAAAATATTTTTACCTCTTCACCAGTTACAGAGAACAGAAGCTTCTTTATTGAAGCCTCCCAAACCATTTCAAACATGTACTGGCGGGGCTACAGCAGAGAAGTGCAGGTGAGGACGGTGTGACAGCCTCCCTTAGACCCCTCACTGCCTTTGCATTAGGATTTAAGCACAAAGAACACATACTACCCCAGTGAAGTGCCTTACCTTTACTAAGGCTAAGCCACGCACAGGCAGAAGCTGCTTGTTGCAGGGCTTCAGACAACACACACTGCTTTGGTTAATCCAGCACAGCCCGGAGCACAGGGCACAGCATTGACCTGGCATGCATGGCGTTCCCTCTGCTTACACCTCCATTTCCAAGCACTGTGCTGCCCATCAATGCAGCTCTTATCTTTATGTGCAGGAAGCCACCAGGCTGCCTTTTTGCTTTCATCAATCTGAGCACAGATTTGAGACAACTCCAGTAACGCACAATGAGAAACAGGAACCTCCCTATATTAACCAGGTGACTGCATCCTTGCCGGCCACACAGCTTTTGGATGCAGTGGGCGTATGAGCAGAAATGCAGCTCAAAGATCAAAAGGTCAGAGCAGTGTTCGTTTAAAAAACATATATAAATATATGTGATAAATTGAAAGTACTGAAATCTAGTACTCACATCTGGCAAGTCAACTGAGCAAATCAAGAAGAGCCAAGAAACCAATTAATGCACAGTGGTGATGACAAAGCTTGACGCAACAGATCTTCAGGCATCAAGAACAACAGCAGCAGTGGTGGGAAGGGACATATGGAGGTCACCCAGCCCAGCCTCCTGCTCAGAAAAGAGTCGCCACTGCCACCATGAACTCGGGGCACGTGTGGCTTTCTCCAGCCAAATCCTGAAGCTCTCTGTTCTGCCTTCCCAGTGCCACATTAACCCGTATTTCCCCATCTCCTACCTGAGTTTGGCCGCAAAGACATCCCACAGTTTCACCTGAGAGCCTCAGCTGAGCTACAGACAGGAAGCACCACCACTCTACATCAGTACATATGTTTCAATACTTCAATTTCCACCATGGTAAAATGGGCAGGGCAGAAATCCAACAGCCCCGAACATCACTCTCCAAAATTCTGCTTGCTCCTCTCTCTCCAGAGCTTTCATTTCCAGTTCCTTTTTACTTGCTGTAGTAAAATGGCTATGCAGATGGCTACGCAGCACAGTTCATAATGCCTGAGAGAGAAATCCCCTGAAAACCCAAACAGCAGGGGCTGAAAGGCCACAGGTGTGCTCAAGCCAAAATTCTGTACATTCTAGCTGATGCAGAAATAAATTATGAGTATTTTAACACTGATAAGAAGTGACCAATGCACAGCCTCTGAAAACAGAGAGGATGGCCACACTAGAGACTTCAGCTAACATGTAAGATTAAAAAAAAACACCAGTTGTAGTGAGCTTTGTATGACACAGCCAAATTGCAAATTACAATTAATGACTGCAGAAATTCTCCACTGCTTGGATAAATTCTTTCTGTGGTGGAAGGGGGGAGATGGAGGGGAGATCAAGAAGAATGCCAGTGAGCACCCCTCATCTGACATCTTCTGTTCTTGCTCAAATTAGCAAAGGAGTCTCTGTGCGATATTCCTCCTTGCACTGCTCTCAGAATACTCCTCAGCTACAGCTTCAAACCACAGCAAACACCATTCAGTATGATTATTTTGGCCAATGTGCTTCCCTTCTCAGGAGTTTCATGAACACTTCTGTCACAAGTGCAGTTTTTTCACTGGGAAAGAATGAGAAAACTCCAGGCTAACAGTTGGAAGGTAGCAAAGTCTTTCAGAAAACAGCGATCCCAACCGACATAGTCTACTTTTCTAATTCAACTATCATTTCCCATATTCCTAATCTATCAGAATAAAGATCAACAGACTTCTGCAAAACAAAGGGTTTACACCCTGTTAAAGCAAAATCAAAGTTATTTTTAGCATTCAAGTGTGTGTGTGTTCATCAGGAACAGGTTGCACATCAAGGATCTGGCCAGCAGCGTTCAGATTTGAAAATAAGTGAATAAAGTAAAGTAGGAAAAGGTTGGAAAGAGCTGGAAAAGTTCCCCTGAAGGCTTGGACACATCTTGTTCAAGGAAGCCCCGGTTCATCAAGGTACACAGGCATAATTAATTCCCAGTAGGTGTATTTTCAGTAAAATGGATAAAATCATGAGTGCACTGTGACAGAATCAGCCTAGTATCTGACAGTATACACCTTGAATAATAGTTTCATTAGCAAACTAAAAACAGAAGCCTTAGGAAATCCCAATTTGCATGTTATCTAATGGAAGCGGAGATGCGATATCTGCAACTGCACACCTGTTAGGGAGCACTGATTTGTGCCAGCCTAAATTAGAGCATGGCTCCAACCTGTAACAATAACAATTACACAGAAACATCCATAGGGGAATTAGCAACAGCAGTGTTAACTAACACAGGAAATGCATATCAGATGCGATGTGGTGTATGATATGTTTCAGGCTAACCTGGTCCGTGCAGAATAGCTCACATTTCCTGTTTCACTGTCACATCATCCAATGGCCTCACTGAGTAACCCAAAGGAAAGCTCCCACTGTGACATAAAATCACTTAAAATTATAATTTTTAACCAGAATTGTACAGTTTTCTTTGTATACATGGCACCAAACCACCTCTCCCATCCCATTACTTCATTTGATGCTGTATGTTTCAGGGCATGCTGCCTTTAAATGAACCATACCAAAGAGCAAACAATAATGGTTTGGCAGCACAAAGAAACATTGCATGAATTTTATTAAAACAGTTACTTATCACCCCAGACATCCTGTAGATAAAGAATGAGCTTCCCACCCTTGGGGATCATACTGTTGCCACTTTAAGTAAAGTCTTGATTATTTGTCTTCCCTGGAGAGAGACAGAAAGAGAAAGAAAGAGAGGGCTGTCCCAATTAGACAATGCGCATGGAACACATCCCTGTGAGGTAATTCAAGCCTATTTTTAAATATATGGACATATTTATATTTCAGAGATCACATTTCACATTTTAAAGTGTTCTGTGCCTGGGAGGAAGAGTGAGAGAAAAGTTCAGGTCTTTGTCAGCCAGGCATTCCTGAAAATTTAGCCATAAGCTGCAAATCCAATCTGGCCATTAGTGTATGAATTCCTCGCTAAAGAGAGTAGTCTTGAAGAGCCACAGCCTGTGGGCGTTTTTCTTTAGAAAGGTAGCAGCTAGCTACCTTCTGTAGTTGCTGGAGAAAGCAAATAGAAATCAGAGGATTATTTCAAGATTCAAGAACTGCCTAAAAAAAAAAAAAAACCTCAGGATTTTCTTTTGTTGTTGCTGTTCACAGAAATAGGATTTCAAAAACTGTTGAACAGAACAGATATTGTGAATCAAATCATATACTTCAATGTTATTCAAATTGTTAGATTAAAATTAATAAATAGGTTTAATGGACACTCGCTAAATGCAGCACTTCCAGGGTTTAGCTAAATCTGTCTGCTTTATCGAAAAACAACTCCTATTTAGAAAAGAAAAAAGCATTCTTCAGTATACATCAAAGGTTTCCACATTTAAAACACCAGTAGTTCACACTGAATATGAAACATTTTTTACCGACACTTCCTACGTAACAAAAAGCAGTGACAGCAGGAAACGTTCAGTGAATGATGGTTACAAAGAGGAGACATTTCTACTTCCCTTTACTTCAGACCAAATCAATATTTGAATTCTTTAGCCCATGTTTAGTGTGTACTGGGTTATCACAAGCTTTCAGGCACATTTTGGGGAGTCGCTTCATTTGAAAACCCATAAATGTCAGATGTGATCAATAAATGCTTGAAGTAACAACTCCTCCATCTTACCCTGCCTTTAGTACTGATTAAAAAGAATAAAGAGAAGGGCCTGACTCACTCCTTGTGCATGCACATTTACCTGGAAGTACTCGGCTGGAGCTGTTCTAGGATTACAGTAGCGAGTTCCATTAATAGGGAGATGTTAACTAGTTTTCTTAACCTGTTTTGACAGAGTTCAGATGTTGACTGTTAAGTATGAAGAATCAATCCAAAAGCATTGGAGCTGTTCGGGTAATGAGTTACCAATGTTTTTCAGAGAATGACAAAACCTTAATTAAATGAATGCGAGATTAGAGTTTTAGTCATGAAGGATTTTGAATACTGAAGTTTCCACACGGTGTAACTTCTTAATATATAAAATAATCAGAGCTTCAGACATTTGTATACTATGTAAAAACAATCCATCAAATTATGACTGGCAAAAGAATTGAAGACTTCAGAAATATAAGAGAGTAGAAGAGGAATCTAGCATATTTTTTTTTAGTGTTTTCAGCTGTCAAGGAATCTTCTTGGCATTCTTGGAGTTCAAGATAAGTGGCTGGAAAAATGAAGGGTGAAATAAAAAAGCAACATACAGAAATGGAAAATCTTTCTGACAGTCATTCTTATGCTCAACACAGAATATAATAGCAATGAACTTTAAAGACACTTCAGTCTAATTCTTTGTTTCATAAAAGCAATGTTGGGACATAAGGGAGGACAAATGCTTTGCAATACTATCTGCCAAGGCTACAGGTTTCTAGCATGAAAACCTGATATGCCTGAGGTCCTGCACTACAATGATACCTTATCAGTAGGTGATGATTTTGAGCACTACCTGTTACACTACCCTGCTGAAAACTTGACCTGGCATTGATATTATATACCAGGAATTCAAGAATAGCTGATAATGATAAGCGATTCTCTGCTCATATTGTGCAGCAAGAGATTTGAAGTTGACAGCTATTTGATTTGTGCACGTTATCCAAGTAACTTAATGTCCCACACGAATGTCCAGTACCTCTCTATAACATAAGTAGAAGTTTAAAAGCTTTGCAATGATTATCAGTGGAGACCTACTTACAGCACTGCCCTTTGTCCAGTACCAGCATTAGGGTTACTGAATGTGTGAAGCTTGCACAGGATTATAGCCATCACAAGGAAAATTATATTTGCCAAGTTTACCAAGCTGTCCAAGACACCACTGCTAAAGAGGAAGAGGGAAGCCTGGCACAAGAAAGCAATGGTTCCAGAGGAGGGTTGATCAAGATTTTTGACACCAATTACTGAATCAAAAATGCTTCAGCCAGCCAACTAAAAGGGCAGAACCATTAGAAACCAACATCTGAAGGGGTTACTTTGCCCCAGGAAACAGTTAATTAGGTGTCTGTCCTCCCACACCCTGAAAATGCCAACATAAACATTATTACATACTTTAGGTAATGGGAAAGAAATACAGAGTGCATTCATGCCTGCTTCAGATCAAAACCATACTGCCAAATCATTCAGTAGCGTGTGACCATTCAGCAACTGCAGAACCCAAGAACCCAGTGCCTTACTGTAAAATACAAGGTTTACTCGTGTTCTTACAGCATGCTACAAAAAGTTCTCTTACGGAGCACGTATTAAGTGCTCACCAAATTAGCAAATGCCAAGAAATTACACAAAATGAGCTGTGGGGTTTTTTTTTGTTTGTTCCTTTTTGTTTCCATTTCACCCTTCTCTCACTAACTGCTTTTTATTTCATACATTTATAGTGTTTTACCAAATCTCGTTTCTGCCAGCTTTCCTCATTTTGCAAGTACAGAAGCAGGCCCTGCTGTTACAACCAGCTTCCTCAAGCTGGTTACTGTCACTTGTCTGCACAGATTTCCCCCGCCTTGCCCTCATGGCAGGTGCTGGGTCACACTCCCTTCTTTCAGGGTTTGCTTTCCGGTCCATGTGTCCTTTTAGCTACGTTTGCCCCTTCTAACTGGCTCTGCAGCTAAGCAAACCCACCCCTTTTCCCCATTGCTATAATGAGATGAGTGGCTCCTCCTTTCATCTCGAGATTTTTTCCCCATCTGGGGTTTCCCATTGTTCCTTCTCCTATTCTTTTCCACCCTTCCTTTGTCAAGCATCACCCTTTGTAGCGCTCTGGCAGTTTCCACTTTCCTTCATCAGCCACCTGCAGAGAACGTGGGTCACACCGGTTTCCTTCCCCCAGACAAAGCCCCCAGCGTGCCTATTGTCCAGCTAACACGCTGTCATTAGCTAATAACGCCTCATTTCATCTACAGGCCGAAAAGAATGCGCTGCAGAAGTAAGAGCTAAGGTGCATGCACATTCACACGCAGCCACCTCAAGCCCTGACACCTGTATTTATGACTCCATCACCTCCACAGCTCCTCACTGTAGGTGAGACATCACCTCTTAGCCTCACAGCTGGAACCCTTGGGGGCAGCTCCCAAACTCCAGGTTGCAAGCGTTTATTTGCCATCACCAACTCCCAGAGAAATGGAGGAGTGTTACTTCTTTGGGAGAAGGAAGTCAGTCTTCTAAATACAGTATGATTGCTCCTTCACACAAATGTATTACTCACCTTGAACGAGTGATAGTTTCCTCATCTACTGACAAAAGATAAGATTTTTTTTTTCCCCAACAGTAGATGTTTATTACCACCTTACTGTTTACTCAGTCTTTATCAATAAGGTAGCTGTCAAACGACGAGGAAAAAAAATCATAGATAATTTGAACCATAGCGTTACACTTATGCTGTGCTCTAAACAAAAAAAAAAACAAAACAACAAAGATTTGCAAACTGTGCCAGGAAACTTATCTCACAGACAGACATTTCCTAAGTGGATTTTTGGAACTTGGCATATCAGACCAAGTTTCCATGAATACTTAGAGCCCGTTATTAGCCTGATGCTGCAAGTGCTTTATTTAGACGTAGCATACTACCAGCACTTTCTGGAATTCTGAAATTCAGAACTAGCAAAAAAGAAGTCCTTGTCTATTTGTTAAGAGGCAAAGCAAGTTGGAAGAAAGCTACTATGGGGCTGCTGTAGTGGAAGGTGGATCTGTTCACAGAAACATACAAAATACTGGGGCCTGGGAGGTTAAAATAATGTTTGTGAGCTTCTGTGCAGCAGTGCCTTTTCTTTTATATAAAAAAAATATCAAATGAATAATACCACAACCAGCAATACAAATTTGTGGATCAAATGTGATACCAGCTGAAATACCTCTGTGGCTTGTTTATTTGAGTGTAGGGGACAGATAAAACAAAATAAATCTCGGGTTCCTATTCAGAAATAGAGGGAGCGCTATTAGAAATGTACACATCTCCATTTTGAACAGACAAGAGCATACAGAAAGAGCACGATCTTAGGGAAAAGATAAACAGCTGGATTGACTGGCTTCCATTAACCAGTGACCCATTTGTCAAACATAAGCTTTCGATTTAGAAGAGTGATTACACGAAGCCGCTTATATTAGACAAAAAAGATTTGAGTTATGAAATCAGATCAAATCTGAAAACACTTGAATGTAATCAATAGTGTTCTCCTATAAAGATAAAAGGTGGGAACCAGTTATTGTTTTAAAAATCCCCAACGTAATGTAACAGTATTTTCTACAGTACTATTCACAGTAGGTTTATCCCATGCAGCCCACTCAGGTCATTAGCGATGAGCCAAATCCAGACCTCACGTAAGAGGATGAAGCTGATAGAAGCCACTTCATAAAGCTCAGCTTGAGGGCACCACTGCTTTCCTCGTACTGTGGATATTTATTTGCAGAAAACTCAGACTGGCACTCCCCAGACTGGCACTGTGATGCTCAGCCAGCCTAACCGCTCACAGCAGATCTCCAACAGAGCTGTACGGGTGGTGGTGGCAGGTCTCCAGCTGAGGTTTTGGAGGCCGCAGCACTTGGCCCTTGTGTAGGCTCCTGCCTCTGCAGGCCTCCCTTCTGCTCCTACACCACAGTGAAGCACGAACAAATGCAGAAGATGATGACAATCACAAAAATTGGGCTTGGGTGTAAGCTCCGAGTTAATAGCAGAGGAAACACAATGAGGGCAGAAAATTACTAGGTCTTAAGAAACTGAAAACCCCTAATTTTACCACCTTGTAACACAGCAGCAGAGCACACAGCAGCAGCCATCCCACACCCTACTTCTGGCTAACCAAGTCTCCAGGAAGGCTGAAGGTGACATTATTATTATAAGCAAAGTTTTTAACCTAAGGATAACTCCTAGAATTAAATACGCCTTGCATCCACCCAACCTCATGAGCATGCTGCACACTGCTGGCAGCTCATGCTTTACTGTGACTCTCCATACAGGGTGATTTTCTGGAAGCCACAGATCGTGGGGCAACTTCCTGACATCAGAGCCTAAGAAGCCAGCTAATAAAGCCTAAGTTTTCATCCATGTGATTGCAAAGAAATACTAGAAAACGCTGAAACCTGAATTAAAAAACAACAACAAAAAAGAACAAGCCAACAAAAAATGCAACAAATAATTACCATGAAAACAAAAACACAACAAGAAAACTACCCAACCCAACCATTAAACCCCAAAATCCCCACCAAAATTCCCTCCTCAATAGAAGAAGAATTTTCAAGTAGCTTTTCCAAGCCTGTCTTTGGGCTCCTGGCAGGCACTGTGCTCTTCAGGGACCCGTCCAGAGGTCAGAGTACTTCCCACTGGATTTTTCTCAGCTTGGGGAGGTCTTGACCGCCCCAGCACCTGCTGCTCAGGTTCCTACTTCAGTCACAGCATCGAAGAGAAGGCCACGTGGCACCCACTACATCATAGGACGTGCACTTCACACAGAACGAGATACAGGCAGGAACGTGGCCATAGCACTCAGCTTCATAGAATCATAGAATCGCTAAGGTTGGAAAAGACCCACAGGATCATCCAGTCCAACCATTCGCCCTTCACCAATGGTTCTTGCTAAACCGTGTCCCTCAACACAACATCCAAATGCTCTTTGAACACCACCAGGCTCGGTGACTCCACCACCTCTCTGGGCAGCCCATTCCAGTGCCTGACCACCCTTTCAGAGAAGTAGTATTTCCTAACGTCCAGCCTGAATCTTCCCTGACGCAGCTTGAAGCCATTCCCTCTAGTCCTATCACTAGTTACCCGAGAGAAGAGGCTGACCCCCAGCTCACTACAATCTCCTTTCAGGTAGTTATAGAGAGCAATAAGGTCTCCCCTGAGCCTCCTCTTCTCTAGACTGAAACCTCTTCACACCTCCCACCACATATGTAATAGCCCACAGGTGTTAGAAGCAGGTCCTCTGTTGCCCTAACTGAACCAGCCTGTCAGCAGATGCAGGATAACTGCACAGAGCCAGCAGAGGTTCTGCTCGCATTTGCAAGGCTATGTTTATAAGATCCAGACACTGCTCTGAAAAATGAAACAGCTATTTTACAGCATCTGGATGTGCTATAAATCCTTCATATCTGACATATCTGATGATGCTTTGTGTTTTTTGTTTTTTTTTTTATAAAGGTCCCACCAAACAATAACAACAACAAGATTGCTTGCTGCTAGAATAAAACCTGAATCATGCTGGAGTTGGTCTTTATCAATTATTCTCCAGTTTATAAATGAACCATCATTGATAGGCAAAACACAGAAGGCAACAACAATTAAAACCTCAAATAGAGGTATTGTTCTTTCATTTTTGTTGTATACTGTCATGATTTTGACAGCTGTGGCACCAAGCAGCAACATTCTATAACCTCTGAACAGTCATAATGTGTATAAATGAAAAAGGAGGCCTCTGTAATACTTTGAGCACAAAAGGTACTAATGGCATGAAAACAGTGCAATATCCTCATTACAGTAGAAAACTAGTTTTCTATTTAATAAAAGCTCCAACCACAAGCCTCTGCGTTATTGTGATTTTATGTCAGTGCTGTTGTCAGCTTCTGTATTTGAAAGGATCTCATTATTGAGTTTTAACAAACCCACGCGTTATCTTTTTGAAAAGCTAAGTTATGTTCCTGATGAATCACCGCTTTGCTGAGCTCCTGTGGGATAATTTTTTGGTACGGGATGCTGAAAAAATAAATATCACCCCAAAGTTCATAATATTTTCAGACAATACCATAAATGGCTATTCAAGCTAATTCCTAAGTTAAGAAGGGAACAAGGATTGGTGCGTAGAAAGCCATACACAAACATTCCATTGAAGTTAACTTTTCTCCGTTAGGTTCAGAATTCAGTTCTCCCGTTTTCTCATGTTGGATCAAAACAACATATAAAGCAGCTGCGTCCTATACAGAACTGACTCCCAGACAGATGTCCTCCACTGCATTTTGGGGGACCTGACATTGTTTCCACAGGATGAAAAGGTTTTCAAAGCCGTCCGCTCAGCCCAGAAGTTCAAATATTTCATACATCTGAATTCTTTTGGCTGAAAGTTCAAAGCAGCCCTTAGGGAAGTCAGGTCTTCTATGGTAGGAATTAAGGGGACCAGTCTGGGGAAACAAGTAGAATTCCCACCGAGCGGGAAACAGAGCTCACTTATCTAGAAGCAGCATTCATTCTGCACCAGTGCTGGTGCTGGCATTGTAGGGAGAATGAAGTGAGAGGGAATATGCCTTTATTCTTCCCAGTTTACATAACTCAATGCAGCGTTTGCATGAAGGACCAGGGTGTGTTTGTTTCTTCACAGGAGAGGAATGAGAAAAGATCATACAAGCCTTTTTGTTCAGGTACCCTCCTGAACAAATCACAGATCAGTAGTTCAACATGTTACAAACGGATGTGTGTTTATATATAAATAAAATTTGCTTTCCCTTTTCCTATCCTCAATCCTACCACAAAATTTCTGAGCTCGTGAGAACTATAAAATTGTTGGATGCTCCAACATTCATTCCTTACGTTATTCTCCACGTAACTTAACTCCAGCAAAAAGTATGCTCCCTTGCCAGCCTCAAAAGCACCAGAACATGACTGGAAGGTTTCCTGAGTGATAACTAGCATGTAGCAGTACGTTACATGGATTTACTTTTTGCAGTTCTAAGCTCAGCTAACTCTCTAGCAATATAACAAACCTCTGGTATTAAAAGCTGGTAGGCAGATTTTTATTTTGACATAATAGGCCATAAAGACTAAAAGATTTGGAGAGGAAAGATTACACTGTGAGCAGCAACTCATTGAGAATACACCAGAGAGCCCTCTGTTGCTTCAAGAGTAGGGTTAGTGATTCTAGGAAAAGTGCATGTTTCAGATAAGTTCCTAATTATGCAGATAGTACGTGACCACCAATGAACACTTATATGACCAACTACATCCTATCTCAGCGCTCGTAGTGCTCTTCAATTTTCCTGTCGCTCCAAAATACTTGTGAGAGTGCAATGTAACATCAGTAATGAAGCTGTACTTCAGCAGCATCCCCTATCCTTGTACGAGTAGAAGAGATGAAATTTGCCCCACTGCACTTCCACGTGGCACATGGGAAGGAGCATGTCCACATTACATTTTCCTGGCTCTTGGTATCACATTCCTCCTGTAGTTCGTCCTTGCTTCATCCTTGATGCTTACAAGCTTCTTTCAGCTCCGGATTATACACTGCTCTTTTCCTGAGGATTTCTGGGTGCTCTTGAGACCTGAATATCTTGTAATTGCTCTGTAAGTAACTCTTCTCTTGCAACCTGATGAATCTGAGGCTCCTGTTTTCTCTCTCCCTTTCCCAGTATCAGCTTCCTTAAGTGTTAACTGGCACAGATATACAGACAATTCTTGTATTTCCCATAGAGTTCACCCTGCATAATTACTTATGTCTATTACAAATATGGAGAAATTTTGCAAATATTTATTTTTTTCAGGGCACTGAATAACTTGGAGTAATTCACTGTGAAATGAAGCTTTAAAATAGCTCAGACACAAACCTCTTACTTTCAACTTAACTGCAAAGCATGAACAAAAGTACCACCACAAAGTGCAACGTCTCCTACCTCCATCCAAAGTTCGGCTTGTAACAGCTTTTCAAGCACTAGCAGAAACAAGGTGGTCTATTTTAAAATGAAAGTGCTTCATTACACAGCCTCAGGATCGTTTCAGTGCTATACGTATTTTCAGCACTAGCTACAAATAACCACACCCTCCTGCCCTGTACTGCAAACCATTAATGTTGCCAAGAGAAAAGGCATACATAGTACACACCACGGCACAGTGTGCAATGCCAGTGGCTCATTTATTCCAATAGGAATTGTATTACTGGGCATCCCACGCTGCATTTTGTCAACAGTTAGCATTTCTTGCGTAGTAGCAGAGATGCACAGCAAGGATAGAAAGGGAGCAAGTGATAGCAGCTGGAAGGAGCACAGATCTGCCAGAGGAGCATCCTTTCTAAACATTGCCACCTTGTGGGCCTTGCATTTCCCTGTAATGCTCATCCCTTCACTCTTCGCAGGTGACTCACTGAGAGGATTTCAGAGAAATCAAGCTGGAGGCAGGAGAGTTTAAGTTAGCATCCAGCTTGGATGGGATGCGGTCTAAACTCACATATTTGGGAATTAAAAAAAAAAAAGGACAGCACTTTACAGATTCCATCTGGTGTAAATTACTAACCCCGTACTGCAGCATTTGGTGTGCCTTTCCATTTCATGTTAAAGGAAGCACTAATAGTGCACAGAAGTGCTAACCATTAAAAAAAAGCCAGCAAATGAAAATAAGAATAGGATTTCTTCAGTGTTCTCAGTAGTAATAGTAGCTTTCCCCTTTTATTCCTTTCTGCCAACATCTCCTTCTGACACCAGCCAGAAAGACAAGTTACTTCCAAAACATTTGTGGCACCTAGTTTAGCTTCCATTATTTCTGCTGCATGAATGAATAATTCTTAATGACTTGAATCTTTTAATTACATGGTCAAATACATTGCAAAAGAATATTACTAACTATTGGTATCAAACCTATTTAGCTACTGCATTAAAAATGCAAATCAAGTGCAAATTCTTGAATATTTTATCAATCACAAACACAGTAACATATGCAAAGAAACAGTACTTACTTTGAGCATCCAAACACTTTCCCTGTTTGCTGGCTTGAACTATTCCTTGCAGCAATTTGGTACTGGAAAGAAAGCATGAAAACATTTAGTTCAACAAGCAAATAGGAAATAAATAGATACACCACTGAATGGTCTTTGTCTGTATTGGTTGGGCAGTGATGCAATAGCCGTATTCTAAAAATGAAGCAAAAGGAGAAGTCCCCCATTACAATAACCTAATTCAGCTGTGTACACAATAGTTCAGTGTCTAACACATCTGCACAACAATCAGATGTCTCTCTGATATAGTAGCAAGTCTAGGAGCTCCCTTGTGCAGGGCTACATTCAGAGTTCATTCATAATTGTTGAGCACATCGCCGATTCTTCATCCAACCATGCTTCTGCTGAGCACAGGCAATCAGTTATGACCATTGTGTCATGCAACCAGGGCCTTGCTACGCTTGTCTAAACAGATTTACAGAGGAAAAAAAAACAGCCATTGAGAAACATGAACCAATGCCCAGGAAAACCTATGGTTTTGCTAATACAAAATTAAAAAACACTGGCAATCCTTACAATTTTCTTACTTAGCGATGAAGCCATGATGCTGCTCACTTGCAGCAGACACATTCAAGGCCCAATCCTTTCCATGCTCTTTGGCACAATTTCCTACAACTGGTGGATTTGTCCTCATATCCATTCTCTCAAGTGCTACATCACAGGCTATAGAAACACAAGCAGGAGCAACCATATATGGCTTTCTTATATGGTTTTCTGTTTGTGTTATGAATTGCATACTAGGGTTACGTGGCTAGATTTCTTAATTTACCTTCTCAGTCAGCAGGAAATATCATTACTAGCAGGTAAATAATGGTTTACTCAGACTGAGGCTCTGGTTATGGCTTGTTTTGCATTCATGGCCAACCAGTTGAGGCACACCAGCAGGAAGGGGTATTCTGAGGGCATCCACCCCTGCAGAACAGCATGAAACTACGTTAAACAGATCCCAGTGGTGCTCAGACTGAATCAGGACTCCTGATTCAGCTCCAGCAGGTGAATTTACATTCATCCTAAACTCTATTTTAAGAGGAGGAAAACAAAAAACAAGTCTCTCTCCAATACATCATTATCAGGGAAAGGTAAACAGACCTCTAAACACAGCTTGTCTGTCTAGAGGGCTGGATCCCAGCTCCAGGAGCTGAGTCATTCTGGCAGAGAACTTAGAAATCCTGCTAGCAGACTGGAAAGCTGAAGCTACCTTAAAGCCAAACCAGAATAGGAATTAGCTATTAAACATGTTATTGTTTCATTTCTTTGAATCTCTCCAAGCCTCTTAAGCTTTGCTTTTCAATGTACTCTTTTTTCCTCCATTTGTTTAATGTGGAAAGTGATTCCAGCACAGCTGACAAACCTCAGGCATCCTACTGGCATAGGAACAGCAAATCTGACATGGTATGTTAGCTTTTACTCAAGTAGACCCTCTGAACTGAAGCTGGGATCTAACAGCACTGCTCCAACAACTTGTAAGGATGGGACACTCCTAAGACAATGTTTAAGAGAAGTGATTTTGCATCAGAAGGCAGTGAGCAGATCTCCTCGAAGGCAAAAGCAGTGGAGAAGCACGGTGATTCCCTTGGAAATGCAATAGACAATCTGATCATAGAACAACTTCTCAGCTACATTTTCTAAACAGTGCTATTTATCAAAGGCAGGTAACTATTTCATTGTCTTCAGTAAGCAGACCTCAATTTGAGAGTTCTTTGCTTAATGACACCACACTGAACTTCACCCATAAACAACATTAAAAAAAAAAAGGAGGAAAAGAGAAAAGTCATCATAACAGAGGTTCTTGATGCCTGAAAACTGATGATCTACACACAGGTCAAACCAAGGATATACACCTCAGCAGCATCTCCTGACTTCTACCTGTACGCAGATGCTCACCTGAGCCACAGGTAATAAGCAGCATGGTGGCTTTGGACAGGTGAGATAATTGGCATTCATTTGCCGTTGTGTGAAACAGCACTCCCAGGCCTCCACCTGCTCCACAAGTCATGCCAACACCTCAACCTGTAATTCTAGCTTCAGATGCCAGAGCAGCATCCAGGCAAGGGAGTGGTAGGAAACATTGGGTCATTAAGGTAGAATTTAATTTAGGTGGACAAAGGAATGCAGAAGAGGTCCTAGTTACTGAATGTGAGGGAGCTAACTACGGGGTGCTGGGAGTTCTCTTTAGAATGGTGGAAGGATAAAGGAATGCAATGAAGACAAGGGAGAGGTCAGGATGCCATCTCTTTCCCTCCCCTACATGCCAGGCCACACTGTTCACAGTTGCAGACTCAGGCATCATAGCACTGCTGTGCATGAAGCAGTGAACACAATTCAGCCCCTTAATACTCCCCAACACACACAGGCCATTCTGACATTAAAATAGGTGCCCACCTCTTGAATAGTTAACCTATCAAAACACCTAGAGAAGTCATTCTTTCTACACTGGTAAACGTGGGAAAAAGGCCAAGAAGTAAAAAGGGAGAGAATAAATACCTAGAGGATCTCAAAGTTATGAGTTCACGCCCAGCCAAAGGCTGTTGGACTGGCAGGCCACAGGTTTCCAGGAGGGAGATCAGAAAGAACGTTGTGGGGCCCCTCACTTCACCAGCTGTATCCACAGCCCTGTATCCTATGTTTGTTTCTTTCTCAGATGTAGATGAGTTCCAGAACATGCTCTTTGTGATAGAGCGTGCTGGTGGTGGCCTTGGACAGATTCAATAGACCCTTGCTCTTATGTGTTTGTTGGATCTCAGGACAGTCAGTTGATTCAACAGGACCACTGCTCTCCAGGGCTTACCTGCTTACCTCAGGAAGCTTTCACAAGCTCTCTCTCAGTGCATGCTTTTCCCCTCTGTGAACTTGTTTTCTGGTAGCTATTGCTACATCCACAAACATAATCACCCACTGAACCCATTCACACAAATCAACTCAGAATGCATTTCTGTAACAAAATCTCTTCAAACAGTATAAAAACTTAACAAAACAAGGAATGAGCAAGACGGATTTGAGAAAGCAGGCCAAAAGCCAAGATACTAAGCCAAAAATAAGATGATTTAAAAACAAAAAAAAGTGATCTCCAAAAAGCAAGGCACAATGCTTTTTAGATGCACCTCACATACTCATAGTAAGAAAAGGAGTAGCCACAGCTGTAAGCTGAAAGGATCAACAAGGAAAAAAGTTAGAACAGAATGGTTTTTAAAAGTGCTTTAAGCCAAATGTCTTCTATCACATTTCACTATATTTGTTCAAGACTTTGTCTGAGGAAGCTGTATTTCCCCTGTGGCCGCACAGCCCTGTGTCCTGCCTCTGTGTCTCACTGACTGGATGCTCTCTGCTACTCTGCACAGATATTTTTTCCTCCTCCCAGTGATGACTGGGAAAGTGATGTTGCATAAAAACAATTTGTAATATAGGCTAACAGTCACCTATTATTGCTTCAGATATCCTCAGCATTTACAGAAAACAACTTCAAAACCAACTTATTTTTAGCAGCTGAAGGAATTCAAGCAAACCCATTGTGGCTGCTATCCAGGCATTTACTGACTAGAGAACAGTTTAACAAAATTCAGAAATGGATAAACTCAGATTTTAAGTTAGAAAATAGTGTATATCACTACTTACATATATTTTCCTGTTCAATAAAAATGAACTGAAATATTAATTTTAAGACATCCTGTGTCAAAGGGAAGAATTCCTGTTTTTATGATCTATACAGGGATAAAAACCATCAAAAGTAAAAATATAATAATAATAGAACAAGTAAAGACCCATATATTTAGCAGTTGGATGGATTTCTCAATTTACTACACATTACCAGCCCAACCCTATGTTGTCTCATTGTTCATGGGTGAATCCTCAGCACTTGCCCATGAGTTCCTGCAAAATCAGATGCTTGCACGAAGACACAGATTCAAAGCAAATAAATTAACAGAGCTGAGTTTAGTACCATTCACAACTCTAAAACTATAAGAAATGCTCAGTTTTGGCTCAGAGCACTCAACGAGGAAGGCAGCTACAGAAGACACAAGATGCCGCTACCGAGCGCCCATCCAAGCTTCCCCACCTCTTTTACTGTCGCCATTTCTAATCGGGCTTAGTTCCAGCAGTTCTGCTTCCCAGTCACTGCTCTGATTTCAAGTCACATACTGGCATGAAAGAAGTCTACAGACCTCCTTTAGTACTCAGCTCCCTCCCTCTCATTTACAATGCAACCAACCTTTTTTGCTTGTTTACATATAAAGTAAATCCAAGCACATCCCGTTTAACAACTTAGTAGCAAAGAACACGCGCCCTTTCTCCAGAAGACTCCTTCCACCCTACTTTACTCCCCAGAGAGCAGTAATCATCTTCTCGTTTCTGTTGTCTTCTCCCCTCCATCCTGGAAGCTGGAGTTTCCCAGCTGCAGATGTCTTAGAGACAACATTGGGTTCAAAGCTGCAGCCAGCTACAGCAGAACACCCACTTTTTGCAGCAGCCCACCTGCCCTCCTCCCATCAGTAAACTCCTCTGCCTTCCTGCCCATGAAACTGAAGATACAATAATTACCTTCCATGAGCTCAGCTCATGTGATTTTAGTTAAAGTTTGGCTTTTTTTTTCTTTTTGGCACAACAAGCAATGCCAAGCAAGTGCATCAAGCAGTAGGTGGCAGACTTAATAGGAAGAATACAAAGTGTCATTCTTTGTGCTTAGCAGAAGGCTGCCACATCATACTTAGTTCTGTTTCAGCCTAAAAAATATTTTCCTTTACTTCCTTTTGAGAAAACTATCTTATTTCAATTACTGGAGACACATTTTTTTGTTAATACTTTACTCCAGATTCACTGATGTCTGCCTTTCAACTTGTATCGTGTTAGTTGAAAGTCTGTTCTACTTGCATTGTCAGTGCCTACACCTGTTGGCTCCTACAACCAGCACAACCACCAGTTGAGGAAAGCACCCACTTACATTTTGCACAGCTGACTGCAGTTTGCTATTGACACACTTCTGTATGCACTAAATATGCTTTTTGACTTTGTTTCTGGTTTAAGAATGGCTGGAGTTCAGCAGTTTTATACATTGTCTCATACACAAGAATCACAACACAGTAAAATAAAGTCCAGGGAAAAGCATTAAAATATACATATAATATTATACTTTAGAGGTAAAACAAAACAAAAGACTGTGCCTAAGCTCCGATCTGAGATGTATTTTCCAAAGTTCTTAAAATAGCAAAAACTGAAGTTAAATATGAGGAGACTTAACACCACAATATGCTGAAATGCCCGGCTGACGTGCTTTGAAAACATGCATGCAGAACTAGCATGGTGGGAATTGTCTGAAGATGACTCTCATGGATATGTCATACAAGCATTCACAGCAAACTGAGGGACTTGCAGAAATGTGCAAAGGGTATAAAAAATACCAGCTTCAGAAGCAGCAGAATATTTAGAATAACAAGATGGTTTAAGAGCTTTAAAAGATATTTAAACCAAGGCATTATCTTGCATTTAAGTGTTACCTCACACTGTAACCCTTTCACTTCCAGACGTGCCCAAGAAAAATGCAAGTGGCTTAGTAGGGTATAAGAGTAGATGGGCTGAATCCTGCTACTTGTGACATTAGTTTTTTGGATCTCTGCAGCAAGTGAAGGAAAATAAGCATATCAGAGAGTATTCAGCACTAACCAAGTAGGCGTCCCCACAGAGGGACCAATCTTCTGTTCCAAAACACCACTCTGTTGCTGGCATGCCCATCTGACAGAACAGCAACCTCTGTTGAGATGAGGAATTCAGGGTCTTTCTTCAAAAAGTAAAAATAATCTCCATAACAGTAGAGGTTTCACTACCTGTGTCTATTTCGTCACAGGAAAGAACCAAGCATGGCCTAGAAAGCAAGTGCACAGATGTTTGTCTCTGAGAGGGAAACAACCCTGTTGGACAGCACAGGCTGGGTGCCAGCCAGCTGGAAAAACAAAACAAAACTGGGGGCTCTGTGGGCTGTGTTTGCAGATCCAGAGCAGCAATTGCTCCCCTATAATCAGTCCTTGCGAAAGCAGCATACCTGAGTCCTGGGCAACCACAACCCAGAGGCAGACAAGCTGGAGCCCAGCCCACTACACCCAGGTGGTGCAGGGGCTGGAGCACGATGCAGGTGAGGCTGAGGGACCTGGACTTGCCCAGCTTGATGGAGAGAAGGCTCAGGGTGCTGGGCAATGTCCCATTGCAGCCCACAGCTACCTGGGATGAGGGCACAGAGAAGATGGGGCCAGGCCCGTCTCAAAGATATGCACTGGCAGTGCAAGAGTCAACAGGCAAGTTTCAACAGAGCAAATCCTGATTACATGTTAGGAAAAGTGTTTTTAGCACGAGGGTGGTTGAATATTGGGTTCAGTGAAGCTGCGAAGTCTGTTCTTTGAGACATGCAGAGATCAACAAGTCTGTGAGCAAACTAATCTACTGGGATTAGGCTCAGCAGGGGTCGGACCAAACAACTTCCAGAGGCCTCTTTTAATTTGTATCATCCTATATTTCTGTATGACACTACCAACACTGCAGGCTGCTCGTGTACTGCACAGCTCACTCAGGAAGCAGAGCCCTAGCTGGGGTGCTAGACTGACACATCACATATCTGTCCTTTTAAAAGCTTTGGTGTCTTCCTCTGCCTCAAGTTCCTCAACATCAAAAAATTATAGGACTAACTCAACAGTGTAAAGATAGATTCCAGTATCTGTGGAGATGGCAAAAAACAGAAAAAATCTTGTATCTAAATTTTTATTTCACTCCTTAAAAGTCTAAATATGTAATGCAGAAGTATAGTTACAGTACATAATGCACAGTGTACCTGTATTTAACATACCAGTCTGAAAACAAATCTTTGCTCTCTATAGCACTGGTCAAACAGCTAAAGAATTCTTGGACTCCTCACATGTGAGTGGAATGGTTTGCTTGCAGTAAATCACAGACATACACACCTGTGAAGGCAGTCAGACCATAGTTTGTGGAATTCTCCCTGTGAATCTCTGATTAGATAAGGTACATACAAGTCATTTTTCTGTAGATATGCAAATAGGACTAGTGTCCCTGAGTGCCAAACCTTGCTCGAAGGACTGTGCTCACAGCCAGGTGGCCATGAAACTCCTTGGAGACCCATGTTTTAAGCCTTCTCCAAGCTGCTAATGGGCAGATCCTCACCAGCTTCTCATGTTTTGAGTCAGTCCTTCATCCTCATCTACAAGGCAGAAGTCTGGCACACCATCACCAACACATACCCTTCCACAAATATTGTCAATGAAAGCAGTCACTGATTGCTGTGTGCAGCACAAGCAACACAATCCGAGCATGCTGATAGGACTGGACCCTTTGGGAAGAAGGCACAGAAACCCTATTTGGTACCTGATCCACACATCACAGTGGTGAGTGCTGAGCTGCTCAGCCCTCCCAGGTGGCAGTAGCTTTGATCACTCCAAGAAGCAGAACTTCACTGATGAGTGCAGCTGCCTAATATTCTCAGTAAGATCATTTACAAGTGCAGGCTTCTGATCTGATTAGCAAGTGGGGGCAACCTCACATCCTGCCTGCAAACTGGTAAAGCTAAAATGCATGGAAAATTAAGGGCACTTGCATTACGATAATGACACCATACAAGTAATTAGTATAGATGAAATTGCAAGACCTGTATATTTGACACAGGGAGCACGAATAATGGTGACAGCTTGTTATCTCATTTAGTCTATGATATTACACACAGTTGAAGTAAGTCACATGGAAGGGGGTTCACAAGGCTGGGTGCCGGGCTTCAGCCTTTCAAATTAGCATTGCTTTGCTTTGAAAGGGCAGTTTGTATTTAAATTTCAAATCAGAAGTTTCTGGGCTGCATTTGTGAGCTGTAGTGTTTCCTCCAAGAGGCTACGGTACAAAACTCACAGGAATTTTGATTCTTCTTTATTTGTTCTGCTGACAAGTGCCACAGAACTAAGTGGAATGGCACATTAGCTTGAAGACACGTGCAACATTTCTGCTCATTAGGTAAAAGCTGACTGGGAAATTTCCAAGTTGTTCTACCATATCAGATTGAATTTGAGCTTCCATGGTATTTTGGCTCTTCTAAACTCCCTTTAGTAGCATACACAATGTAAGTGTGTATACTTCTCTTACTGCCTTTCCCAGACACTCGCTGTTTTCTGTTTGCTGTCCAAACTAAGCAAGAAAATCCACCACTTAACTGGAGAAACTGATACCTTGGATGGATTCACCACTTATATACCCTCTATTTCTCTTATAGCTGACAGAACTTCCACACTGGCTGATTTTTCACACCTAGAAGATGAAATCTTTTAGCTTGGATGGAAAAGTAAAACACTGGCAGCTGTTCCTCATCACTCCTGTTGTGTGGAAAACTTTTTTATAAAGAGTATGTATACATCTGACTCAATCTTACTGAGAAATCCACCTCTCTATCAACACTGTTTTCAGTACTGCTGTCCTGGCCTCAAGCATCATTTGGAGGCTGCAGCAGGCTGCACTTGAGCTTGAACGCATGAGACCAGGCAAGGTCATTTCTGGTGAGACATTCACTGGGACAAATTCTAATTCACCCAGATATTTTGCTCACATACAGACAGCTGGGAGTCTTTGCCACACTCTCAAATGACAAGGTTTGGCAACTTACCAAATAAGCTAAATGCCTTTTGCCTGTCAAGAGCACAAGCACATCACTTTACTTCAGCGTAACTCTGCTCTCCCTCAGCGCAATGTGTCACCTCAGACAAAATGCTGTATCCTATAGAAGACTGCCAGGATTCAGCTTGCCTGCTTTTTTTTGATGATAAATTGATGTTGAACTTCCAGAATATGAAAATGACCATGATAATATATTTTGACAGTCAAGATATGCAAAGAATAACACAGCTGAAGTTGTCTCAACTTTATTGGATTTATGTTTGTTGTATTTGGAATCCAAATACTTTTATTCCCAGAAATACTTTGCTTTCCTTAGAGCAGATGCTTATAACCTCTTCTTGCTGAGGTACTGTGCTCTCTTTCCCACTGTTCCACAGCAGAAAATAGGCTGTGAGTGAGAACCCATAAATTCAGAAACACCAGTTGTTGCCCCTTTCCCCTCCCAGTAGATTTGTTGATTTGCAAGGAGATGATGGAAGTTTCACTGCTTTCCTACAGTGCAATTTTGCAGTGGGACACTGAGAGTCACCATCCCCCTAAGACCTCCACGCCTGGAATAATGAGACTGAGAGAAATAGACCATGCAGTTCTATCTCAGATATTGCTCTCAGCAAACCTCTTCCTGCAGTTTCAGGTTTTAGAAGTCAAATGCAAATAGATAACACATACACACACACAAAAAAAACCACACAGATAGTCTATACTGCACAGAGGGAGACGTACAGGAAATAACAGCCCCTGCACCACTGTCTTGGAGGATTTAAATGGATGCATTTAGGCTGCAGCATAGCATTTATCTTATAGTGCATTACCAAATTCAATAAAACTTCAATAGGTTCTTCATGCAGACTGAGGTGGTACTCTGAATTTTCCACACTAATGCACAGTGAACAAAGTGGTGACAACTCCTCAGTGCCACATTGTTTCAATGGACAGACACTGTACCAGTAGCTACGCGTTCCTTTCAAAGGAAGACAAAAGACATCACTGCCAATGGTCAGACAAATGGTTCTTGTTGGCCCACAGCTACATAATAAGGTCCCTGTCATTTGACAAGCCCATCATAGTATTTCTCTATCTGGTTTTCTAACATGATCATGTGTTGCAGTCCCGGCATCCCAATGAATGATTATTGCTGCAACAGACAGTGCATCACCCTAAAAACATAAGTATAGCACTAATCACATCCCTTGCCCGATGTGGCCTTCAAGCATTTAGCACACTTCACAAAAGCTATTTCAGGTCAATAACATCTGTCTGGGTGACTGGCCATTACATTTCTTTCTCAGCTTGCTATCTTATATGCAGACATAAATAAAACCTCTTATGATCTTGGTTATAGAAGGAGAATTTTCACTGCCTCTGCTACAATGCACAGAGAAGCTGAACTTCAGGCTCCTGCCTCATGTCGATCATTTGCATGATTGTCAGCTAGATGAAGAGATAGCAAAATTTCAAATCCACAAGAGGCAGCATCTTGTTTAACCTCAGCAGCTTGGTTTGACTTGAACTAACCCAGGGCAGTAGAGGCCAGCTGACACTTTCACCTAAGAGCACCCTGAGAAAAATTACTACTAAGGTTATCCAGTTATCTTGATTTTAGGATCTGTAAAACCCCTCTGAATTCAGGTTCCTAAAATGTAAACAAACTAAGAGAATCAGGAGAATCCATAGAGCTTTGCTGGTTCTTAAGGTAACGAGGCACCCAGCTAAACAGGGCCAGCTCAGGTCTTCTCGATGCTACATTGAAAACTTTGACTGATCCAAGAAGATAGATAAAATGCATTTCCATCCTCATACAGGAGTTAGAAAGCTCAGTTTCTTGGTGGCAGCAGAAGAGATTGTGAGAAACGAGGAGAGCCACTGGAGACTGTTCAGGGCCAGCAAGGCTTAAAAGCCGGGCAAAGTCTCAGAAGACACCATTGGGATGAGGCCTACCTCCATCCGCTTTGCCCTCTTCATCCCCTGGGGTTACCCTTCCCCACAGTCACCTCTCTTTTCCCACCAGAGCTGATACCTGTAGGCATCCTCACACCTCCCCCTCAGCTCAGTTCCAAATGCTCTCCTGCTGCCATAGAGGGACCAGGAAGGGAGAACCCAGAGGAGAAATTAATTGTAGCATCCAGCAAGATACAATAAAGTTTTATGCTTGAAACTTCTGAGAGCAAAATTATTTAAATATGACAGGACTTACAAAATACCAGTCTGGAGTCATCTAGCTGCCAGTGCCATTCTCCATTGCAGGGGAGTTGGACCCTAAGGGTCCCATTCAACTCAAATGATTCTAGAATTCATACACCACACCAAATAAGTTATTGAAAGACTTTCATTGTCCAACTGTCTCTTAGTTACACAGCTTGCTACCAAGAAATCATCTCTGTGGACTTTCTGCACTTAGTACTAACATGACTCCAAAAATAAAAAAAATTAGGAGAGGAAGATGGCATCCTTAGGTTTGCAGTTTGGTTACTCGAAAATAGTCTATTAAAATTATCTAAATTTGGTCAAATACAGAAAATAATCTGTGATAAAAGAATCAGTGTCCTTTGACTCATTCACGTTGAATAGGTCAGCATCATAAATACATCAGCTAAGTACTTTATTCCAAGAGTATCACTCTTCAAGTCACAAAGGGACAAAAGTCATTTTAATCCCAGTTTAGAGAGATGACCAAATTTACAGACACACGTTAAGCATTGTATCAATATCGCAAATAACTCAACATTACTCACTTGAAAAAGCTCAAACTTTCTCCTTGACTCAGAAAATCCATCCAAAAGAATCCAAGAGCAGAAACATCTACAATTCTCTACTGGTATTGAAAGTACTAGGCTGGACATTTGGAAAAATTCTTCTCGGAAAGAGTGGTGTGGCATTGGCACAGGCTGCCCAGGGAGCTGGTGAAGTCACCATCCCTGGAGGCGTTCAAGGTTAGTGGGTATGGTGGGGATGGGCTGATGGTTGGACTGGATGGTCTTAGAATCATTAAAGTTGGAAAAGATGTCTATTTTATGATTCTATTTTCCTAATTTTTTTTCCCCCTATTCACTGTATTAACAAAACAGAAAGTAACAGCAAGTATTTTTGATCAGTTTGTTAATATACCGGTTTGCAAAAGGCTTAAAATAAATGCAATGCACTTAAAAATATCTATGAAGAATCCAACCACAGCATGTCAAGATACTGGAAGAATGGCATTGGATAAGGGCAAGGGACTCCTCTGCAGGATGCTGCTCTGCTGTTCAACAAGTCTCCTCCCACCACAACCAGTTTTGTCACATATCAGTACAAACACATTGTAAAAAGTAGAAGTAACCACATGGCTCAAGCACCCTACAAGTTCAATATTGACAGTACCAGCTCCAAAGCAAAACCACAGCATTATCATGGTGGAAAATGTGTCTCCTCAAACTCAGGATGCATTTGTTTTCTCATGTCTACTAAGCACACACAGTCAAAATGCTCTGACAGCATCTCTAACTTGCATCATACCATTTTGCCCAAGGGGCTGTCAGTCATCTTTTCTTGCCAGATACAGTTTTCACAGTTTTGCTTACAGCTAGAGGAAAAAAAAGAGAAGCCATCAACAGCACCAGCTCTGTGGAAACCAAGACTTTGGTTATTTTTGTGGCACTTGGTAGTAAAACTTAGCATCTGGCAGAAAAACTGGTAGACCGGCAATTCTCAAATACTTCCCATGTTTTGGAAGGAATGACTGAAAACAAAATAAAATGCAACTTCATTCCTTCTAAATTGAAAGGTCACCGAAGAAAATCTGGATGGCTACAAGTGAATTGACTGGAGGAAAAAGTTAACTTTCCAGATACATGTCCCTGGTTGCTCATTCCGTTTTTTAACAAGTCCAGCCTTTCTTCCATTTTGCCAAAGGACTGACGGGAGCTCCAAAAAAAGCATTTCCAAGGTTCAGTCCCTTCTTGCTAGTTCCTTACAATTACAGTTTACCATCTATAAGTTCAGAGCTAGGAAACCAGTACAAGAGAGGTATTTTTATGCTGACCATTACTCTAGCTGTGCCAGCTGCACCCTCTCTACCTTGCTGTGATCACTTCTGAGTACTTCAGTAGATGACTACGAATGTTTTCACGCAGGCACCTTATAAACAAATACAGATGCATCTAGAAAAGCATTGTACCAACAAAAGCACCTATGTTGAACAGCAACAAGCCTTTATAGCACATATCTTCATTTCAGGACATTCATAGTAACTCAGGAGACCTCTGCTGAACAGAATAGTTTCTAAGCATTTACATGCAGGTGTATAAAAGGAAACTGTGATACAATTCAAACCAGAATTATGACAGGATTCCTGGGCGTATCAAAGAGTTCTGACTAAGCTGCAGTAATTATGCAATTAAGCATAGCATATCTTTTATTTGTACATTTGAGAAGTTAATGTTGGGGTGGCTAACACACAGCAGCACCATAACAAAAACCACAATAACCTCAGTGTTGCAGACAGGTGGCACAAATTAGTCCTCAAAGCCATCAATCTTAAAGACCAGATCACCCTACAGCAAGTACTAACCTCCCTGAAATCCACAAAATTTGGGGACATTTAAGGTTGTTTTTTTCCCCCACTTGAATTAGCATCACAGGAATGCAAAACTATGGAGAACAAAACTCCAATTACACATGGCAAAGAAAATACAGGCCTTTGAAATTACAGTAGTACTCAGGTCTCTGCCTCAGAGGTATTATGCACAAAAAGGAACTAAGCTAGTAAAGCAGACTGTGACTTACCTTACTTCGCTGTTTCAAAGACGTGTTTGGAGGACCATCCCCACTACGTGAGTCTTTATGAGGCCTTGACATATTAACAATTGAAAAAAAACCAACAACAAATAAACAAACAAACCTGCTAAATAAAACTGATAGTTGTCAGAGACTGGTAAATAAAAAAAGAGCTCCCCTAGAAACCTTCTCCTTATAAACCTCACCATGGGTGTAGCCAAATGTCTGGCTCCACCCTTCATCCCACCCAGAAACTCAGCCTGTAATAAGGTTTGAAGCAAGATGATTGTGTTGTCAACTTTTGTGTGCTCTGTTTACTAGTGAAAAAAAAAAAATAGATAGCTAGTTGACAGCTTTATACGATAATGATAAAATGTAGATAAATAAAATTTACCTTGTCCTAATATTTGTATTTTCTGCCATATGGTCTAGAAAAGTTAAGTGGGTGAGCTTGCTTGGTTGCTTTTAGAAGCACTGCTGTAGCAACCTGAGTGAAGCCTAAGAGCTCTAGAATTTATTTGTATTGGAGGTGCATCAAATTTTAAACCAAATGTATCTATGAAGTTGCAGCAATCTCTACTTACACCACCACAACATAACAACAGCCTCCACCACCAGTGTAGGCTCCTGTCTTCATCTCTGACATCATGAAGATGGTGCAAGATTAAAAACCTTTGCAAACCTCATTAAAACACACACACATGCCTTGGATGCACTGGGACCAGAACTTCTAAAAACTGGATTCTGTTCCTTCGTCTTCTAACTATTCTAAGATTTAGATTAGACATATGGAAAATCTTTTTCTCTCAGAGAGTGGTCAGGCACTGGAATGGCCTGCCCAGGGAGGTGCCAGGGAGTCGCCGTCCCTGGCAGTGTTCAAGAGGCATCTGGATGAGGTGCTACGAGATATGGTTTAGTAGCTAAGTGTGTAGTAATGGTTATAGGAGGATGGTTGGACTAGATGATCTTGTAGATCCTTTCCAACCTTGTGATCCTATGATTTTATTATTGTAATTTTTAAAGAAAACAACAACAACAAAACTTTCCTCAAGGTCTAATTCAAGAGAGTGAAGAGATGCACTATGATATTACAGCCTTAGTGGTTATATATGGCTTTGGTATGTAGCATCAACAGATCAAGAGGTATATATTCCTGTTTCTTACTCAGTATTTTGTACCCAATTCATCTTTTTTAATTTTTAAAATTGCAGGTATAAGGAACCACAAATTCACAGCGGTTAGGCTCTTCTTCCGTGAATAATTGAGGTTATCCTGGCACTCCTGCAGGAGATTGGGTGTGAAATTGGAGTTCTTGAGTTGCTTGGCAGGAGCCCAACTATGCTTCTATTATCTGAGTTTGCCGTCAAGGGAGTGATTAGGAGATTATGTTCTTGTTAACAAGATCTGTGCAAGTAATGGCTATTATGCCCAACATTTCCTGTATTTAAGTTGAAGTGATTGCCCCATCTTGATATGGAGAGGTATTTTCCTGAATCATCATCATAGAATGGTTTGGGGTGGAAGGGAACTTAAAGCTCATCCATCCCAACCCCTGCCACAGGCAAGGCTGCCTCCCACCAGATTAGACTGCTCAGGGCCCCATCCAACCTGGCCTTGAATGCCTCCAAGAATGGGGATCAAAGTTTCAATGTTTGGGCCAAGTCTTAACTTTAATAAGTATTAAAAGAACACGCATTCCTTCTCACAAAACCAGTCCACTCCTGTCAGAAAATGCTAATTGGCCATTAAAATACATGTATCCATATGGAACTTTTGCTATAACATTAAAATATAAGCTTAATATTGCCTGTGTTCCTCTTCCAGTCCTCACGAAGTGTCAGATGGAGGAAAAAAACAATCAAAATAAAAGATTTTGCTTAATAAGCTCCAGCTTTTACTTTTCATTGCTTCCGTACCTCTGCAAGAAAGAAAAAGTGTCTTTTGCTTTAAACTCCATAATTAAAGGACAGATTCCTATGTCTCTTTCTGTGGCTGAAAGAATGTAATCTCATGTCATACCATATGTGAATACAAAAGTTCTGCAGTGTTCTCCAGGGTCAGTAAAAGATTTTCATCTTTAAAGAAAGTCTGATGATTCTGGGAAAAAAAGATATCATCTTGGTGAGTTCACAAATTAAGCATAGCATGCAAGAGCAAAGAAAACAGTTCTATTTAAATATCAAGTTGAAAAAAATATATTAGATTGCATTTGCTTTCCTACCACCCTAAGGTCCCATAGCAGGCTTCCTCTCCACCCACTTCAGCAATGATGACAAAGCAGATTAGCCCTGACACCCATGGTTGAATTCTCCCTTATTTTGGGCTGTTCTCAAGGACAGTGGGGGAATCCAGAGGTGTGGGTGAAGGGAGGAGGAACATCACTAGAGAAGTGCAAAATCAGGAGACAAGTACTGCTGTGCTCTGTGCAGAGAACCTTTACGTAGGCTAGGACTTGGATCCAGCTTCTGTTAGAAATACTGGATGGTGAGATAACAGAGAGGCTTTCATTTTTACAGGTACTGCTGTTTTGGCGGGTAGTAACTATTCTCTAATACTGACACATGAAATGGTAAAATGGTATGGCTGAGCTGTAGCAGCTAGCAATTAAAACCAAGAGAGAAATAATTTGTGCCTCAGATTGGCTTCTAGTAAACCTTGCACATGAAAAAAAAAAAAGTGATTTTCTGAGTATTGCCAATGCCTCTTCCAACTACAAGAGCACACCTGCACTGCCTGATAGAACTACTTTATTACATTTCTAAAGGCAAACAAAACATTCCGCAGCTGTACAAGCAGTCACACTTGTTGCTGTTACAGCCATGAGAAATTGCTAAAACTCAGTTGGCCAGATCATATTTTTAGCAGTCAAAAGTGGAAGAGATGAATGCAAACAAGCAAGTAGGTGTCCAGTGGGTCAGCACTTACTGGGAGCTCATCTCAGCAATATCCACCATCATCGATGCCTCTGGCTTTTACCAGCAACTACTGTGCAAAGGCAAGACTTGAAAACACATCTGCTTTTCTGAGCAAGGGTAATTACAAGCACTCTCCAAATTTGCATTGGAGCAAGTCATAAGTAGCACCCCACAGCAGTAGAGTGCAAACTAGAGATGAAAAGAGGAGGTTGCCCATTGCCCCAACAAAGTCAGAGACAGGAGGGGAAAAATCAAGCTGGCAGAATTGCTGATAAGAGGAAGTGGTGCAGTCCGGATGCAGTGAGGAGGAAGAGAAATAGATAAAGAATGTGAAAACATGCTCAGGAGTGACTGTATGAGAAAGGAGCGCAGTGCATGGAAAGGCAGCACTGAATGAGAGCAGGGCTCCTCCCAGGCACAAAAAAGAGTATTAAACATAGAAAGAGCTGAAAGCTCAGACCTTTTTTTTTTTTTTTTTTTTAATATCTGCAATTATTTAATGTATACTTCAAAAATTTTCCAAGAGACAGCAAACAAAGAGCTGCTGTTCAGAACTTCAGCAAATGCAGTTTTCCTCTGACATTCTCCAGACTGTTTCCAGCTACACATTGAAACCTTTGCTTCTTACAGAATGTATATTCCTAACAAGTTTTCTGTGGCTTGCTAAGGAGGCACAAAGATCTTCACAACCAGCTGTCAACGTGTACTCTCCTGTATCTCTAACTTCCCGTTTTGTTTGCAAGTATTTCTCATGACGATGATTGACACCAAAGCACATGAGTCTGTTAAAGGATTAATGGAGTTGAAAGAAGTGGAAGGGAAGTGCCTATAAAAAGTTATTGCAACTACTAATGGCTGAGAACTTAATTCATGAGAAGATAAAGAAAGTTTGTGATAATCAGTGAACAGCTTTAAGGTTTAACCTGCATACACTGCATGCTACATTTATGTCAGGGTTTTTAAATATTCGATCATTTGGAAATAATGGGTATTATCATAGAATTGCTAAGGTTGGAAAAGACCCACAGGATCATCCAGTCCAACCATTCGCCCTTCACCAATGGTTCCCGCTAAACCATGTCCCTCAACACAACATCCAAATGCTCTTTGAACACCACCAGGCTCGGTGACTCCACCACATCTCTGGGCAGCCCATTCCAGTGCCTGACCACCCTTTCAGAGAAGTAGTAATTCCTAACATCCAGCCTGAACCTTCACTGGTGCATATTGGTCATATCTGTACAGCAGGTACGCAAAGTAACACGTTGGAGTGGCACACCGCTTCATGAATGGGTCATCCCACCCACACCAGGAAAACCCACTGTGTGTCATTCTGCGTGGGGCACCAAATGCCACGGCAAGCATTTGCTCAGGTGGTACAATGTGGTAGCTGGGAGTTGAAACAGCAGTCCTGAAGAAGTATGAGTTACCTACCGACTCTCTGATTAGTTTAATTACAAACATAAGTCACCTGTTTTCCTTGAGTGTATATGCTTCTATTGAAACCAACCAGATGCTACCTGCCAATGAGCTGCTTCTAATGTTGGAAAGCAAAGCAATTAATATTTGTAGGTGTTTGGAAATGTATTTATCTGTTCATCTAAATCCATAAGACCCAAATACTGCCAAACAATACTTGCATTTGCAGGTACTCCTGCAAGATAATGTCCTTAACACTGTCAGGCCTGAAAAACTCCGGAATCTGATGGAAATCAGATAAGACCCTTGCTACAAGAAATACACCACGGTGCTGGAGCATGTCCAGAAAAAGGCAGCAAAGCCGTAAAGAGATTGGAGCACAAGTCTTATGGGGAGTGGCTGTGGGAAATGGGATTATTCAGTCCGGAGAAGAGAAGGCCCAGGGAGACCTTATTGCTCTCCGCAACAACCTGAAAGGAGGTTGTAGCGAAGTGGGGTTCAGCCTCTTCTCCTAGGTGGAAAAGAGATAGCATGAGAGCTAATGGCCTTAAGTTGTATCAGGGGAAGTTCAGGTTGCATATTAGGAAAAATTTACTCTCAGAAAGAGTGGTGAGGTATTGGAACAGCCTGCCCAGGGAGGTGTTCAAGAACCGTGTGGATGTGGCACTGAGGGATACGCTTAGTGGGCACTATGGGGATGGATTGATAGTTGAACTAGGTGATCTTAGAAGTCTTTTCCAACCATGAAATCAAGAAAAGTGTTCTCCTATCACTTCTGTTTTGCCTCTTAGCCTGGGTCTTTTCCTCTGGCTTGCAAATGTTCTTGAATTTGAATTCTTGAGCTCTGCAAGGGATGCTGCATTCCCAGAAGAGATGAGTCATGAGATCCAAGGTTAGCTCCAAGTGCCACATTGCAATGAAAATTCAAGAAAAAGTTTATTCATAGCATTTCTATTCAGTCTGAATATGACAAAGCCAAACTAAACATATTGTCTTCCTTTGATAAAACTGTCTGAAGACTGCTACTAATCTATATTCAGACTAATGTTAACTGGGACATAAAATGGTTACCAGATCAAAGCATATCTGAATAAAATTCCTCAAAAAGGAGTAGCCTGAGAAGATACTTGTCTATTTCTCATCAGAAATTGCACAACCAAAGTCTGTGATGAAATCAGAGGCAGTTTCTTCTCTGCCGACTTTAACAAGTCTATCAAATGTACAAACAGATGAACTAGATAAGAACAATTTCACTGTCTGAAGATTACCTCTAATAAACCTGCACCTTACATCTTCCTTCCCTTCCCACCTGTCAAATCTAGGATTTATATTTTCTAGCAACTTGTTATTTTTACTCGGTCTTTGCTAGGCACTGATAATTAGATCAACCTGAAAGCTTGCTATTCACGTGAATGGAAGGTTACTTACTATTAGGACCTTATTAACTTTATCCCTTAATGAAAATTTGCTCAAATTCTTTTAAGTACTCAATATTTGAAAGTGTCTGAGTAAATACTTTTGACTTCTTCCTACAAGGTGGAAAAGTTTCATAATCAGCCACTTTCAGAGGGGATTTAGTTAAAGATTAGGCTCCTGTAAAGCATTAGAACTATTCCTAAGCTTCAAACAGGACATGTGTAAAATGGGGTCACTCAAGATTCAATGAAATAAAGCTGGGAGAAAATAATTGTTTTCAGCAAAAGACTCAGAGAAGATTCTGGGCCCGAAGAGGTGCTCCACTAGGATCATCATCTTCATCACCCCTTCTCCATCATCCATCTTTACCTGACCAGTGTGGAGCAGCATCCCGTCTTCAGGGCAGCAGTGGCTGATCAAATCTGAGCACGCTTGCCCCACCTAAAGCCCTGCTCTTGCTATGGGGACTGTCAGGGCAGGCTTTCTTCAGCCTTTTTGAAAACTCTTTCTGGACATAGCCAAGATAAAAATAGCCCAGGGCAGCCCTGCAGCTAGGCTGCTGATGCTGGCAGTGCTCCCAGAACTGCCCTTAATCCTGCCTGTCCCACAACTGTGTGCTGGGGATGTGGTTCAGCCCATCGATGACAAATGCGATGTGAAACAGCTCCAAGATCAAGCTGCACCTGCAACTAATAAGATGATAAATGCTTGTCCTGACTGCTTTCCTGGAGTATTCTTGTTGTTTTCTGTATCCTTTACCTGCAGTTCAAGTTCTGCCTTCTACTTTCCTCAATCTTTACCCCGCTTCCAGTCCCCCTTCCCTCACTTGACTTCCCCAAATGCAGGTTAGTTGGTGCTTTTCCTTACCATCCATGAAGCCTTCTCAATCCCTTTGTAAGAAGATATCCCATTTGAGGCTTTCCCCACCTACCCTCCCAAGATGGCCAAGCACCCCAGCTTCCTTCACTCCCCTGAGAGTGCACAATGTTCCCAGAGCCTGGCAGCAGGAATGGTGCAGAGGCATCTCATGGCAGTAAGGAAACAAAAGCTGTGCACTGATTGCCCAGATCATGTCACCTTTTCAGCAGCGAGAAACGCAGCCCCACTGAAGCTGTGTGGAATTCATGTGGGGAGTTGGAGCTATCCTAAACTCAATGCTTTGCTAAGCAAAATCACTGACTCTTGTATACACATACACTACACATATATAAAATAATATATATAAAGGTGCTGAAAGATTCAGGAACTCATTGAAGCCTCAGCCAACACCAACACGTGTGTCATCATGCAGCGGTTGGACTTCGGGCCACCAGTGACTCAGAGCAGTGCTATTGACACGTTCACCACTGGCACTTTCTGCACCATCTGCATTTTCCCTTCCCATGCCTCACACAAACACTGGCCCAGCCCAGCTCTGTGAGCCACAGCTTACCGTTTTTGACACGATATTGTATCACTCTCCAGAGGTGCCTGAGGGAAAAATTCCACTCACCTAATTGTGTTAGTCTGAAGCTTCTCCCTCTTCTGGGATTAAGCTTGTTTTCAAAACACTTAACCATACTAAAAACTTTCAATGTTGCAAGAGAAAAAAGGCCAGCATAATGGCTATTTAAAGCTAAATTTGAAGGATGTGTTTTAGCAAAATTTACAGTAATTTTGAAGGCTTTTTTTTTTCCTCCCCAAAGTTTACTGAGGATAAATTCTTGCGATTACCCATTTGGGTGTGTGTATGCATGGGGAACTGTTTGTGGTTTAAGTACCTGCTCCTCCAAGTATTTCACTAGCATTTGGAGGAATGGTCAAAAAATAATGCCAAAATATCTGAGCAATGTTTTACACTACCCAGGAGGGACAATGGTAAATAGCTTAGAATACTTGAGCTTGTAAGAGCTGAAAGAAAATGAAGCATGATTTGAGATTCTTACTGTCAATGAGAGGACCTAGATGCAGAGCATCAGAAGTTAACTGGGACAAGGCAATACGTGTTAAATTCAAAGAGCTGAAATATCTGCCCAAGCACCCCTACTGCCAGACAGATTTGCCACTGTGGTTGTTTCCAATACACCTTAGAGAACCAGGAATAAAGTCTCTGTGTCCTTAACACAGCATTGCTTGGGTTGAAAGAGACCTCAAAAACACAACCCCTTGCCTTGGTCAGGGCTGCCACCCACCAGCTCAGCTGCCCAGGGCCCCGTCCATCCAAGCTGGCCTTGAATGCCTCCAGGGATGAGACACTACAACTTCTCTGGGCAGCTGTGCCAGCGCCGTCATTTTCTGAGTAAAGAATTCCCTCCTAATATCTAATTTCAGTCTCCTCCCTGTTAGTTTAGAACCACTCCCCTTGTCTTGTCACTACCTGTCCATGTAAAAATTGATCCCCCTCCTGCATATAAGATCCTTTCAAGTACTGGAAGGCTTCAGTGAGGTCTTCCCAGAGCCTTCTCTAAGAACAAGCCCAGTTCTCTCAGCCTCCAGGTGTCCTTCCACATCCCCTGTTCCTGCTGCCCTTGTGCACAGGCTTTGAGGAGCAACAGCTACAGCACAGACAGCTCTGTTTTCCTTGGGGAAACAGACACTACAGGAAGGTTTAACCTTGAGGAACAGGCACGTGGTATGGGGCCAGCTGCCAAAACCTTCAAATAAGCATAAAAACACTCCAAATTACTAAACCTCACAAGGACACATCAGAAGTTCTTTTAGTCTGTTAGGGCGGATGGCTGGCTTGTGCCAGCCCACCACATCACACCCCACACAGTGACATCATAGAAAAATACCCATATTTTGTCAGTCTTTGAAACCTATCCAGAGGGCACAGGTATCTCAGAAACAGGCACCGAGTCCATTAGATGCTAACTGCTCCATCTGCTGCTGTCCTACCAAGCTGATCCTTCCCTCCTCCTAACACTGAAGAACGTATGGATCCCGCATGCTGGATTTGAGGCTGACTGTGAGAAACCCACACTTGCCCTCAGGACAAGTCGGATTCATGACCTGTTTGTCACTTCTGAAGCCCAAGGTTGTACTTCAATGGAGTACGGTCAGTCAGCTTTCCCTGCTAGAGGCAGCACAAAGCACACGTGCACCGGGGACTTGGAGAGCGCTCGGGCCGTCAGCTGGGCATCCTGATGTGACAGCGCGTACGGATGCAGCATGAGAAATACCTCAGGATGCCCTTGAGATGCTTCCTCCAAATACCGAGCGCTCCACTGAAGCGATCAGAACCCTGGCTCAGAGATTCACCCCGCAGCAGCGCCGCTGCACGAGTTTTTCAGCAGTTCGTTTTCCCTTTAAAGACAATATATCTCTTACAATGTATCTCACAACCCTCAGCGCCGCATTTCAAACAGAGCACCACACCGTTCTGCCGCTCCGCTCGGGAAATGACACCTCTGCCGGCGTTTATCTTCTTGCAAAACACGGAGGAAATTACTGCTATATTTCTTTTTTGGAAGTTCCCACCTCCTTCGCCGCCGCAGGTCTCTCACTATTGGAAGGCAGGAGCTTACACCATCGGCCTCATCCCATCCGCCACCCAGTCTGGGGGCAGAGAGAAAGCTAAGATCCCTCTGGGAAGCCAAGAAAGTACAGAAAGGACCGTAACTCACCACAGAGGGCTGTTACCGCCAGACGCTGTGTAACACGGGAAACCGAGCGATGCACTGAAGCTTTGCCCGGACGCCGCCAGCCCGGCGGCAACAGGAGTGCCCGCAGCGCCGAGGGGGTTTGGCGCTGCCGACCGACACTCACGGAGAGAATCACACTTTCCTCTTCCCGCTGCGAAGGGCCGGGGATGGCCGCTCGCTCCCCTCCACGAAGTACTTTCGGGCCGACGGTGACGGCGAACACCGTACGCAGCCCCCGCCGCTCTCCCTCCCCCGGCCGGCCCTACCGCGGGGCCGAGCGGTCCCGTTATCCCGCGCCCCGCCGCTCACAAAGCCGCCCCCGCCCCGCACGGCGCCGCACGGCTCCTCTCGGCCTCTCCCGGTGCCAGCGTGGCACGGCGCGACCCGGCGCTCGGGCGGAGCTGGTCACTGGGCTCACCTGCTCGGCTCCGCGCCGCCACCACCGCCGCCGCTTTTCCTTTCTCCCGCCCGCCCGCTGACAGCGCGGCTTTGTCCGCCCGCCCCGCTCCGATCCGCTCCGCCCCGCCCGGGAGGCGTCGCGTGAACCGCGCGGGCACCGCTCCCAGCGGCGCGGCGCGGCTCGGCTCGGCACGGCCGTCCTCCCGGTGGCCACACACGCGCGCCGTGTCTGATTCCCCACCTGCTCTCCCACACGCGGCAGCCCGGGCCCTGCCTCAGTCCCGAGCCGCAGATGGGCTGTTGTTCCAGCCCTGCCCACGTGGAGCCCCGTGTTTGTGTTTTCCAGCTCTGTCATGCGGCCGCGAGCGCCGGGGGAGGAGAGCCGTGTGGGACGATCTTCCTATTTTTGTGGTGGTAACCGTAAACCGCGGCTTGGAGGAAAGGAAACGGCGCGGATCGCTCCCTCCCTGCTAATGCAACCTGATCGTTCCCTCCGGGCGTTAAGTCGGGACAGGCTCGGATGAAGGAAAAAACTGAAGATACGGGGTGGGAGGGGACGAGGAAAGCTCAAAATAGGCTGGATTTGCTGCAGCCCCTTGTTCTTGACAGGGGAAAGCAGCACGTCTGCTCCAGGAGACTGCTTCTCCCTTCTGGGCAGCGCTGGGTCCCAGATTGTCCACCAGTGCTTTTGGGACTATTGTTGTGTGTGTTATGGGATCCCATGTCCTTGGGGATGCGTGGATCCCACACAGACCTGACGCAGCTCTGCTCTCCCTCTGAACTGAGGAAAAGGACAGCTCAGCAATGGGTACATGGAACCCAAGGGTCTCCAGGCCTTCCCACTGCCTGAGCCTAAGGCAAGGCCCAGAGGACTAGGGCCACCTGTTCTGTGGGGTGTGGGCAGGGGCTCAAGTCAGACTTATGGCCATCGGATGGTCCCAATAGAAAGGCAGTGACAGTGCCACGCTGCTGTCACTGCCCCACACACAGATGTGATGATATGAAACAGGGCCCAGAGGCCTAGTGTGCTCATGGGCACCCCTACATCTCAAACACACCTGCCAGAGGGGAAAAGTATCCCAAGTATGAGTGCTCTCACTCAGATAGCACAGAGTGGCCAACACTCTGAAAACCTCCCAGAGTCAAAAGGATTTCCTGATGGTTTTTTTATATAGTGTTTGAGAACTGCCAAATTTCTTCTTAGTCCTTATATGAAGGACTTATATTTTTATGTCTATGGAACAACTAAAGGATTTTACTGCCTCAGTGGGATTCGCTTAGCGGAGTGTTGAGATCAAAAGATTTGCTACTTTTGTATGATCTTCCTTGGAACCCTTCACGGCAGTGTCAGAGCTCCTGGTACATGATTTTGTCATCAGTATGTGCCTGAATGGTGCAGGAACTTCAATTGTCTTCCTTGAGCAGAAGGGAGCCTGCACAATGAAGCGATGAGCAAAGAAAGTTAAGCCTAAAAGTGTCCCTTCATTTTTAAGCATGTCCTGTCTAAATGCCCGTAAGGAGACTGCCACCCCTAGAGACCTGTCGTCTGCAGATTTAGCTGCAGGTCACTGTGTGGCCCCTCTCTCCTGCTTAAGGTACCCAGCACCCAAGGTCAGAGGTGTGGGTCTCACTTATGGCCACGTGCTCCCCTATATGCCATTGCTGGTCACAGTGGGCATCATGGGTCTTGTACACCACAGTGCACCATGGCAGTCATTTCATAGCATCCCAGAATGGCTAAGGTTGGTAGTGCCCTCTGGGTCCATCAGGCCCACCCCCACTCCATCAGGGACACCAGAGCAGGGCCCAGGCCCACATCCAGGCAGCTGCTGAAGGTCTCTGAGGAGCAGACCCCACACACAGCTTCTGGGCAGCCTGTGCCGGTGCTCCGTCACCTGCACAGCACAGAAGTGCTCCTGGTGCTCTGAGGGAGCATCCTGTGTTCCAGTCTGTGCCCACTCCCTCTTGTCCTGACACCGGGCACCACGGAAAAGAGCCTGGCTCTGTCCTCTTTGCACCCTTTTTTTTTTTTTTTTGTATTTTTGCACATTCATTAAGATCCTTCCTTAAGCAGGACCCTATACTTCTCCTTGTTGAACTTTATGAGGTTCCTTTCAGCCCTTAAAACAGCCCAATCTGGTGGACGTTATCTCCCAGAGTCCTCAGATATCTCAGAATGCAAAGTAATGAGGACTTCTACAAACGGAGACTCATGCTGAGGTCCAAGGAAATGGTGGTCATCTGTACTAACGCAGAGGCTGCCCTTTCTGTTGACATCCTAACATGGATTTCCTTCCCTCGGACACTGTCCATGACTCCATTCTACTTAGATGTCAACATCAATGTAAGGGACCATGGGTGCAGAAACTGTCATTTTTTTGTTGTAGTGCCTCTGCCGTAGATTTTGCTTCAGCAAGTGGACAGGAGTTTGGGTCACATACATGCCCAGCACTGGAGGGTGCCTGTACCAGCTTACAAATCTGTTTCTGGCCAGTGAAATTAAACTGGTTGGCTTTGTGGAACTTGTTTACCATGTTCCACCATGGATGCTGATATAGCAGCACCCAAACCAAACCTGTTTAAAGAATGAATGTTTGTCACATCCCTAAAAGCAGTTGCTTGTTAGTTCCTCCTTAACAAAACTTGCTCTGCATCTCACATACGGATTCCTGCTTAGCAAGTAACTACTCCAGGAAATGACTCCAAATTGAGAAAGCAAAGGGCAAAGCAACACATTCGTGCCTTAACTTTCCTCCAAACACAGAGGGAGAAGCACCTAAAGATGCGGCCGTGACCTGGTCAGGGCTGCCCTGACACAAAATAAGGCCACTGCACTCAAAGGGGTCGGTGAATTATCTGTCCCTGAAGAGCACAAACTGAAACACATCCATCTTCAGCCACACTTTCCTTGCAAGGAGAAATGATGACTTTTAGTTTTTTAAGAGCTCTTTACGTTTGATCTTTAATCACTGATGGAATAGTTGCAGTCAGGTTATCGGACATAATCTCAGTGTAATTTATTACCAAAGGCTTTTTCCTGAACCCCTTTGACCCTGCAACCCTCCTGATGTTAATCCAGTGCAGGGTCATGGCTGTGGAGGGAATATGGCTCTTCCACTTTCATTCTTCATTGCTGTAATTAATTATCTTAATCATTTTCATCAGTGAGTGCAGTTAAAGAAAGGAGGAACAAAAGGGGTGTCAGTCCCTCTAATGCAAAACTGATTTACACGCTCTTCCACGAGCATTAAGCTCTTACCCAAGACAGAACCCATAGGAAAAGCTGATTCTTCCAAAGACATACAGCAAAGCCAGCTGAGTAAAAAACTTAGCATTTCCACTTGTAGATGTTTCTCTGTTTCTTCATTTACTACTTCATTAACTACAGGAAGAGGTTCCTGATCTGTTATTTCTTTTTACAGTAGCCAACACACGCAATATATTTTCCATTAAAACAAACTGGAAGATTTGAAGTGAACAGACTCTGTTATAATGTACAGCTGCAGCTTTTCTTTTGGAAACACATGACAAAAAAAAATATCTCAAGAGGAGTAATAGCACTTCCTCAAAGTAACAGTTAGTCTGGTTAAACTGTCAGTCAGTGGAAACTGTTGGAAGACGGGTTTTTTCCTCTCATACAGCATTTCCATCTAAGTTGGAATAAAGCTTTCCAGTCTTTTTTTTCCCCCTCCCTTGACCTACTGCTCTCCAAACCCATAAGAGTTTCCCACAAAACATCGTGTTCAGTCAAAACTTAATAATTAAATACCTAGGAACATCTGGGGAAGTCTTCAGAAAAGAATAGCCTTCTCTACTGGTTTTGTTGATCTATGTTGCTTTTTTAACCCAGTTGCTCCCATTGTGCCTATAGCTCTGATCAGACACCCCCTTCCTCTCCAGGAGGCACAGTGCAGTCACCAGAAGGAGAGTATGCCCTGCATGGTCTGGCAACTGGTATTGAAGTCAGCCAACAGCTCCAGCTTAACCTACAGCCTTCTGCAGAGTGGTCTCATCTTGAGCACAGGAGCCAGGAGTTGGAATTGGTGCTTTGGCAGGGGGGTTGGACTCAGTGACCTCTGGAGATCCCTTCCAACCCCTACAATACTGTAATTCTGTGATCCTTGTGGGTCCCTTCCAACTCAACATGTTCTGTGTTTCTATGATTCCATGATAGAATCCACCACTGACTCCATTAGTGTGTAGCCTTACACACTGCTAGGTCCTACAGAGCATACAGCACTTCAAAACACACATGGCCTCATTAAATACAGCACCTCTATTGCCTCTCTCTTACAAGAGCTGTGGTGCACAGACCAGAGCTTCAGGACAGAAGGAAGCTCCGAAGGCTTTACCTTTTATAATGTCAATGTGTACAGTACTTTTATGGAAGTTCTCCCTGCTGAAACCTTGAGATAAAAAAAGACCTAGAAATTCATTAATGGTAAGCTAGGTTATTAGATTGTTCGCTTGGATTCACGCAGCCCATTCTGCACGGCATGTGTGGAGCAGAAGGGATATGATATATCAACTGTCATTCTTAATATTTTATAGTGAAGCATAAATCAGCACGGGGGTAATTCTGACATGTCTGACTCAAGGGCATGCTGATTTCATCACCTTTTATGTGATATTGCTCAAAGGTAGGTATGAGTAGAGCAGTTTAGGGGCTTTGCAGGGTATAATCATTGCTTCTGCTGCTTTCCCAGTGTGTAATTCCTAGCAAGGCCAAAGCAAGACTTTTCAGTGCAGTCCTCCCTTCACACATTTTGCTTAACATATTTGCCGTGGGGAAGAACAACGTTAAGTGGTAATTACCCCAGCCCTGTCTCAGCATTACAAATTAGGTTCTCATCTGTATCTACATATTTGCCCACTCTGCAAATATCCCTGGAGAGCAATCCCTCTTATCTAACCTTACTGTTGCCCTGCTATACCATATTACTGGTATGAATGGATGAGCTTTAAGAGTTCATTTAATTTAAGGGGCACTGCCATGAGGTCAGGCCCAAGTGTGGCCTTGTAAAATGGCTCTCTGGGTTGGGGGGTGTCTCACATGGAAGAGTCAGATAGATAGTGGTGAGAAATGCATTCATTGCTAGTGAATCAGCAACATTTGAAGTAGATGCTCTAGGCAAGTTCTTTATTGTGGGTTATGCAACAGCACCTGCCAATCAACATCCTTTACAGGAGAATTCCTAAGCCTGCACTTCCTATTAGGCCACACCTAAGTGCTTTTCTGACTAGGATACTTTCCTGAATGTGTACCAAATACCTGATTTACACAGGGATGCCCACATCTGTTTTGAGCAGTCTTTTCCAATTCATTTTTTACCTTAAGCTTTCAGGATTTGGGAACGTTCTCATTCATTTTGCAGAAGATGTTTTTGTCAGCAAGAGCCTGGCTAATTATGTTGCTTCTGTGCTGAAATTGGGGTGGTTATATCTTTCATATTTAACCAAATTTAATCTTTCAAAAGTCAGGAAAGAAGCAAACCCCTCAAGATTGGTTCAATCTTTGTCATCATATTGGAGAGATATTTGCAGCAGTCCAAGCAGACTGTCAACAGACTGTGTTGCAAAGGTAGTAGTAGTGTAGAAAGGAGATAGGTCCCCTTTTTTAGTGAAAGCAGACAGTCATACCTCTGTGGATGGGGACAGCCCCCCGCTGCTGGGACCTTCCAGGTGACAATTAGGACAACGCATTGTGAGAGTGAGGAAAGGTGACGTGAGGCTGAATGTCTCCTTCCCTTGGAAACCTCACCTAAGTGGAGGTGGGATCATAGCAATGCGCGTGGGACTGAAGCAGATGGCTGAGCAGACAGCGTCTGTGGCACCTCGCAGAGCAGATAGTACCTAGCAGAGTGTGAATCTTTCCCCCATACCGCATAACCCAACACACCACTGTGGTTGCTGAGTTGCCTGAGGAACAGCGGAAAAGATCCGACAAAGTGGTTGCCAATTAGCACGTGATGCCATCATGCAAGGTCTCCTCACCTTCCACAGGTGCCCCCCAAACCCTGTAAAAGTCAGGGAACCTCCTGCTTTGAATAGCCAGATTTATCCTTATTACAAACTGGAAGAAATTCTGCTCCCTGAGGGGATAATTATGAAGCTGAGCCGAAGCTTGTGTTGAACACATTTTGCCTTTACAGTGGTTTTCCTTTGCATCACCTTGTCTGACTTAAAGGACAATGTTTCTTTGAAAATATTGTGCACAACTCAGTGTAGCAGAAGCCAGAGAGTGCCACTACTGTTCTTCCCATCATCATCAGGAGCAGAAGCAGTAAAACAAGGGGGTAAAATGAGGAACCATCTACTCTTAACAAAACTTTTTTTCCCTCATAGGCTGAGGTAGTTCAGGGTAATCAGAGCAGCAAGAAGCACTGTGGTACCCAGATGCAAAGTGACACCCTTAGTTAGCATAATGGGTCAAAATGGTTCAGTTTATGACATCTGACATTGGCATTTCTAAATAGGGAGTCACAAGTAACTAAAAATCTCCTGTTTTAGCATTACCATAGAAACGAGACATGTCAGAAGTAAATGAACAGAGCTGGATCAGGTCTTAGTGAATCTGTAAAGAGTAAAACTAACAATAGAGGAAGAGTCCAGGGGGCTGAATGTCCTAGTCAGCAGAGCATTGAAAACCACATCATTGTTCACCCTGCCACCACGTGTTTCTTTGTTCTCTAAGAAATTAATTCTGCGCACTATCCATGTATGCACATTTGGCTTTGTCACAGAATAGTGACTAACAGTAGAACAAAAAATTAACATGTTTTCCTATTGGGCTGTAGATCTTCTGTGAGTGGTTCACAGATGATTTTTTTTCTATGTAACAGGCTACTTTTTATTAAATATTACATTTGAAAATGCATATTCAAAGCAATAACTGTTCATCCATCACAGTAGGTAATAAATGAACTAATGACAAGTGTCAAAACCGTTTCCCAGTGGACTTAACAGTTTGAATTAGCAATGCCTACCTCCACAAGTAACTTTCTCTCACACGAGTCAGTAAATCTTTAAGTTAAACGTCATATATGAGGAACAGCCATAAAAGAAAATCAGGAAGAAGTACCAGTCTCCCGAGCAAATACAGTCACTGCTGAACTTAAAGAGCTTTCTACTTCTCATTTACATAAAATCGTAATATTCATAGAATCTCAGTAACGCAAGAAAGAAGAGTGTCCATATCATGACCTCCTGATTGAAGTTATGCCTTCAAAGTTTGATTGGAAACCCAGGCATGCTGCTCGTAAAAGATGGAAACTTGTTGTATGGTTAATAAGCATACAGATGTTATACAGAGAAGTTAGGCTGGTAAGATTATCACATTGGAAAAGTTAATCTGATATAAACAAAAGGTGCTCACCAGTGTTGTAGGCTCATAAAAACTCCACAAGGAACAACCTCCAGGAAAAAAAATCCTTCTCCCATGGCAGTCAGCCCTTAAATGGGGTCTAGGAGAGGTGCAGCCAGGCTCCACCCCGTCTGGTTACACAGCTGAATTGCCTTCACCTGTGCTCCCCTGGCTGACTCAGTGCTTGCCTCAAGTGGTCAATCGGAGGTTCAGGCCGTGATTTAACAGTTCCCATACACTTGTATACTGTCAACTCACGTATCAGTACAGGTAAGGTGATTTCAGTTACAAAGTGATTGTATTTAAACAGATAGTAGAGATCCCTGATTAAAATAAATAAATAAATAAATGATTGACATAGACTATAAATACAGTTTTGCTTATATGGGGTATAATGTATGTTTTCAATATTAATTCAAAATTTATTTTAGTTATTAGATATGTTTAAACGGGCATGGTAATGATGGGCTGATGGTTGGACTAGGTCTTTTCCAACCTTAATGATTCTATGGTTATCCTCGGAACAGGTTTGACTCTGCTTACAGGAGCAGGCAGAGGGAAATATTCGTGTACCTGACAGCCATAATACTGATCTGAGCTGAAACCTCCATCTCACTACATCCTTTGTAGATGAGCTGGCATCCCCAGCTTTTAGTGACAGCAGAAAATGAGCAGAGATTTTCAAATAAACTGAGAAGAATCAGCATGTTCCATGCCTGTGGAGTTTCAGTAAGAACTAAGCTCCCAGAAATGAAAACCCAATTTGCCAAGTCTTGGTTAAGCTTACTTCAAAAATAATTAGATGTCCGACATCCTGATATTGAAGGAGGCACCTAAATAACTTGAGAATTTTGTTAGGGTTTGGCACATGTAAACGTGTTGGCCCGTATTCTCAAATAGCCTCCAATCTCTGATGATGATAATGAGGAAAGTCAGATTATTCTCATCTCTTACAACCACCATCCTGTTTTTAGTTATTTATTTGCAGGCAAAGAAATATAACTCTTCTGTGGTATTGCTTGTTGGGCTGGAGGTTCCAGTGTGAGTACAGCTGTTGTGGAGATAGAATGCACATTGTAGCCTCAAACCAGGCAGGGACAACAACAAAAAAATTACTATAGCAAGTGTTTTTTTAATTGTTGTGATGTGATGGCTCAGGCTTGTAATAAGGGACATCTTCTGTGCCGGAGAGGAGAATTGTCTGGGAGCAAAGCCAGGAGTGGCAGCGGTAGGAGGAAGGAAGAGGAGAACCACACAGCTATGTTTGTTACAAATTGTCCAGAAAGGGGCTGATTGTAAGGATTTAGTTAAACAAATAGCACTCACAGCTCTGTGTGCCACAGATGCCCTGATACTAATGAGGCTCCGTGGAAAGATACATAATAACAGTAGCTGTTGCTTTCTACTGCTCCGTGTGCTTTGTGAGAAGTAAACATTAAAAAAAAAAACACCCTGAACCACACAACAAAATAAAACCTCTCAAATCGTCCTCCCCATCTGACCCCATTATGCTTTAAAAATCAGCTGTCCACAAGAAGAAACTTCCTTCAGGGTCATGAGGTGCGAGCGTCGTAAGGAAGATAAGACTTGTCATGGCCTGAGATGCTGTGTCAGGGCTGAAGTATCTGTCCTTTACATGCACACATTTGTGCTCCTTCTGCCCTGCAGCTCCCTGCGTGTTTAGAACAGACAACGACCCAAGAGAGAAGTATAGGTCACGTATCTCTGTGTCAGTGCCAGGCTGATCAATGCACTTGAGGGTAGGAAGTGAGGCTGACACAACCCCCAAGAAAGGAACACTGCATACCATTTCAGGGACTGGTTCAAAGCAGAGCTGCAAAATCTGGGGTTTGGTAACTAAAGGATCCAGATTTCATCTCAGCTGGCCACAGTAGTGATGGTGAAGTTTACAGATATTGGTAAGGTCTTTGTATAGACTTTGCTATCACCCACAGAGCAAGAACACTCCTGTGCAGTGGTACATCTCTAGGCTGATTTAAATCAGTCTTACCATCAGTTCTACCGAAGCATTCAAAGACCTTTTCAGTAATTGGAGCTACTCCATGACGAATCTCAGCTTTTGGCATGGAAGGACTTCAACTGCACAGATATGCTGAAAAGTTACTGAAAACATTCTGGAAAAGAATCTGCATTTTTCCATTTTCCCAGTACTTACATTTGAATTGAAAGGTCAGGGCTGAACCAGGAACATTTCATTTAGAGACTTGGGAGTATCACCAAAGTTTGTTGAGCTGAGAGAAAACATTAAGACTGAGCTCCTAGTTATTTGATCATTGTGGGCTGACCTACAATTGACGTGTTGAAAATGTCAGAAACTCCAGTCCAACGTTTCCATAAGACTTGTAATTTCTAAAACAGGTGTAGTAATTCTCTGACAAGAGCATGTTTTTTAATTATGGAAGAGAAGTTGTAAATGCAATTAAAATACTTGTACAGCACCACACAAAGCAGATCTTGCGTTTTCTCCTCTATTGCTAATGGGTCAGCAGTGCTACTTCTACTCTCAGTGTTGTTAACTTCTGCCATTTTTGTTATGAGTTGCACACTGTTCTGTTATTTATCATTATGACACGATATATGATGCATCCAGATTTGGTCTCTCTCCCACACATCCCACTGGAAGAGTTTAACAGTGAAGGAAGAGCTACACAGAGAAGCGACCAGGAAGATGAAGGACGTGGCAGCTTTGCTCAGTTTGTGATGCACTGATGTTCTCTACAACCAAGAGAAAAGACAAGTGAGGGCATATGACAGATACCTCTATTACGTCCTTTGTAGCACTGAGGAGGTCATCTGGGAATGATTGCTCTCTCCCAGGGCTAGAGAAATCGGGATACAACGTGCAGTTTCTGGGTGTCAGACTGAGAAAAAATGCAAGAACAAATGTGCTCTTTGCCCAACAGGTATCGAAGTTATGGATCTCTTTGCCACAGAATGTTATGGATCCAAATGGCTTGAAAGGGTTAAAATTGACTAAATAGATTAATGGAAGAAAAATCCTCAGGGACTATTGAACACAAAAATGCCATTTCTGGTCCACGCATTCCCTGCAGTCGCAGAAGGCTGATAACTGTATTAGGAGAATGTCACTACATTGCTGTCTGTTTTTATATTCTTACCTAAATACGTAGCATTTGTTACTGCTAGGGACAAGATCTTGGGCTAGCTGGACCTTGAATCTGATCCAGTGTATCTGTTCTTGTGATCTTACATTAACTGTCAGTAAGAGAAAAAAAGGGGGGGACATTTTAATACTCACGATTCTTAAACTTTGAAGCTTGTATTTTCAGTTCCCAGAGCCAAGTAAAAAGAAAGCTAATCTTATGGATTTCAAACTAAGATCATGATTTCTGAGTGATTTGAGTTTTCCAAATGGGACTATAGTTCACATTAAACCAGTACTATGATAAGCCAAAAGAGTGCAAAAGAGATGGTAGATAAACAGTATTCACAGCTGTTTTGTGGCAATCTTGAAGTACAACTGATTGCACCACTCTGATTTGCAGATAAATCTCTGACAGCATTATAAAACAGTGCTTCTTTCTCTACACATTTTTCTTCAAAGGTACTGAGATTCAACAGAGTCTCCTTCATAGTTTTTACAAATTGTCCAGAACCTCCCTCTGCTAAATGTCCTATTTGTGTTTATGTATTATCAAATGTAACTTCACACGAGTCAAACTAAAACACTCTAATTAAAAGATTAGGAACGTCATTCGCTTCGCAGTAGTTCTGAATCCAAGGGAGAATCACTGAATGATGTTGTTACAGTAAACTGCAATATGGTACTGTATGTAGCTTTATTTTTCCCTTCTCTTTCATTTGAAACCCCGATTAAAAAGTCATATTCACAGGGGTCTGAAGGGAGAAAGGAAAAAGGAGATTATTGCTGAAAATTATCAGGCTGGATAGGAAGCAGAACTAACCATCTCTTTGATTATCTCCCCTGGCCATGATGAGATATGGTCTACAGTTCATGGTTCATTCCTCATAACCAGCGAGGCAGAATGCAGCGTAATGAAAATTGATCTATAGAACATACTCGATTAGAGAAATATGAGAAAAGGAATTACTTCTGAAGAAAGTGAAAATTAAGAGGGTATAACAGCACCAACAGACAGACGGACAGACGGCCATTGTTTTTCCCTCCGGAAAAGCAGACGGGGTAAATACAGGACATATTCACCAAGCAGAGTTCACTGCTTGACCCACGTCTAAATCTCATCCAGTTCAACTGTAGAAATAGAAAAACAAATATAATCCCTCCCCCTCCTCCCCTACACACACACTTATGAGTGTGTTCTTTCATTAATGATCAGAAGACAGCATTATGGAAAAGTAAAGAATGGCTTTACTGCTAAAGAATACTCCATTGCAGCAAAATATGTGTTCAGTCCTTTCCTTTCATGCTCTCTCTGCTTTTTCTTCAACTTCTGTCTGTTAAGCTAGGGCTAATCACTGATGTCTCTTTCTTCCACACTTTTGTTTGTAAAATGTGGGTAGAATGCACAAAAGTTCTGTGAGAATTAGTGCAACGCAGAGAGTGCTCTGACTTCCTTGGGCAACAGGTTTACAACAGCCTAAAAATATGTTGGGGAAATAAATGCATTCCCTCTTATCTCAAATGTGGATCTATTACGTGGTCACTCTTATGTTCATGTTCACAGCAAAGCAGTAACAAATGATCTTTCCATCTGTGCAGGCTTGATCTTACGGTAGGTACAGAAGAAAAATAACTTCTGTTGCTGAGATGAGCAATGAGAGAACATGGAGGAAATCAGGATAAGCAAACACCCAAGGCTACAGCTCTACAGCACTCAAAAGCATGTTCAGGCTGAAATGGGTTCATGCAAAACATTTATAGGCTAATTTAAAAAAGGAAATCTTAAACAATTGAGTCTATTTGTAGAGAAAACGCAGAGAGAGAAGAACTGTTAACTGTTTGAAATACATTTTTCGTTGCCAGTATCTCAATAATTCCCATGCACTACTTTGCCAGGAAATGCTGAAAGCATTCGTTGTTCCCTTTGAGTCTGTTATGCCATCTCCAGGGACTTCCCCTTTCCACAGTGCCCCTCTCTCAGCACCTCAACGCGCTTACAGATTTTGCTACAGCTGCCTCTTATGACTGCCCTTATCTGCCAGATTCCTAGCAGAAGGCAGCAGCACAAGCCCCAGGAGTCCCAGCTCCAGGATCAGCTCTCGTTGCTGCAGTGGGCCTGCTGGTCTTGTGCGGGCCTGTGGGGCCTGAGCCACAGCCCTGTCCCATGTAGAGGTTGGGGTTGGAAGGGAGGGCTACAGAGGAGAAGAGAGATAGGGGGCACACAGCAATGGGGAAGGTAACATCATCTCCATCCTTTTCTGAGATCTGCAGGCATTTGCTTGTTTTGCTCTTTTGTACAGAAGGTCGGAAGATTTCACACTCTCCTATCACCGAAACAATCCCAAAACAGCAGAAAAGCAGTGCACTTTCTTCGATAGAGCGTGTGAACCGAATTTCCAGGATGAAAACACTTCAGATAGTAGTAGAGCTCCTAAAGGGGGCTGTTACCACTTTGTGCCAGAGTGAATTTGGTCCAAAGATCTCAGACTTGGGCTGAGCCTTTCCTTTGTTGTCATGCTCCTGTCCAACAAAAATCAGTCAGCAGCCAAGAGATTGAAAGGCAGCCTCAGCTCTTCCCTTTCATGCTCTCTGAAGGAAGATGTCTGTCAACCACAGAGATAGGGCCCGTCAGTAGCAGAGGACAGCCAAGCACATGGTCTCAGGCTTACAGTTTTTGGCAGTGAGACGTGATATGATAGGTAATTCGGTGAGAAAGAGTAGAGAGCTAAAAGTGCTGCAGTGGAAGAGATGCTTTCTAAGTGGCCTCCACTCCTCCAGGTGTAAAATTGTGTGTTTTCCACCCCTAGACACTGCAGGAGCATCCAAAGGAATATTTTCTGAATAAAAGCACAGATTTGCATTAATGTAACACATGGCTGAACACAACTAAATAAACCTGGATGACTTATGCCATCTCCATGTTGTTGAGGTGACAGATGCTTCCTGATTCTTGTTTCACATGCCACGTGCCTCGGTGGAAGCCAGTGGAGGACCTTCCTTCACATTCAGTCAGCCATGAGCCAGGCCTGGAGAAACTCTGGGGTGAGACTACCTCTGAAACACACTGATACGTGGCAGGCTGCATGTTCCTTGCAGAAACAGTGATGGCTGAAAATATGCCAGGGTATTAATAGCCTATATTATTTACAGACTCGCTCACTGGGCCAAGTTAAACACTCAGCAACTGAATCACCTCAATTTGAACTTTTCTCTCTTGCCTTGAAACTTCACTTCTTGTTCTCACGGTATCTACTGCACTGCTGTGTTTATTCAGTTTGCTGCGTGCTTCAGATTAACCTACAGTTCTGTCTTTTTCACAGTTAACACAGCATCATTGACAAATGTGGGCTTCCACGCCCAGCATTACTCATTCGCAGAAGAATGACTAAAAGGGAGCACAGAGGCCAAAAGAAGAAGTGCCAGGCCTATTTTCTGATTTGTTTTTATTCAAAGTATTTCCATGGGTTCTCTTTCACTTGCAAAACTATCGTTGTCTGAGAATTTTGCATGAACTAAAAATAAAAGCGGCGGAACCATCTTCAATTTCTAAAGGAAAGATGCTCGACGTAAGCACAAAGCCATGCTCCAAGTGCAGTGGTATGCTCAGCATCACCACCACCAGTGGGATGCAGAGGGCAGCCGGGAACAACTCTGACTTTCTCAACAAAGCCCCTCAAATCCATGTCGCGATCGTATCCCAGTTTTCATTCAAGTTTGGATTCCTACTGTATCTTGCAAGACTGTATGGGGGGATCTTCAGTTTGATGTCTTTTCAGTTTGGGGCTTTAACCTAAGCTTGCCTTAGATCTGAAGAGATGAAAATATAGACACAGGCATAGAATAATTAAAAAAAAAAATAGTAGAACCGTGCAAACAGTGGTCACAGTGTAACATGCAAAAATCATGCAAGTTTTAGGGTTGAGAATCACGTTTTAGATTTTAGTGTGAGCATCATGATATAAAGACTAAAGTGCGGGATAGTTGGCAGTAACACAGGAACCAGAAAACCAAAGGAGAGAAGGAAGAAAGAGATGACAGATCCTTTAGATACTACACTGTGATGTTTATACTTGAATTATATTGTAGGAAGAGAAAAAGTGAAATGCTCCATCTTGTCAAGGGGTAGTTGGTATACATGGAGATTCATTGATACACCCATACTCCCCAGGAGATCAGCATCAAATGCAGGAATAGCACTGATATGTATCTGGGATACGGAAATGCTTTCAACTTGCTGGATACATCTTCTCATGCTCTGAGGATATTACTGTGAGTCAGGATCACTCCATCAGAGTCTAATGGTATGACTGAGATCCTGGGCATGGCTCTTGGATGGTGAAACCCCTGGAGCCCGGCAGCCAGCAGCAGGAACTGTAGCTGCAGCTGGGGGCAAAGCCTCACCTTGCTCAAGCTGAGAGCGAAACTCACCTGGCACAGGCAAGGCTCTGACCAGAATGTTTTCTCAAGGCGTTTTTTTGAGTGCACAGGTACGTATCTTCTACCTTTAGTTTGATACACAACTGGGGCAGAAAAGTACATTTTTAGCTTCAAACACTTTTCCCTCCTTACCTCTGTCCATCATCACTGTTTGTCTGTCACCAAGTAGAAAAAATATGCCTTTGTACTGTATGACATGGATATATTTTTCCTTACTATATATATTCTCATATGGTACATGAAAAAAAAGAAGCATTCCAAAAACATCAGACTACTACAAAAACACAGAAAAAGCTAATTACACTAACGAGATCTTTCAAAAGAAGATATAACTCATCTGTCAACATCATGTGCCAAAGATTCCATATTTTTACCAAAAACTTTACACCTCCTACGAGCTCAGAATGCTTCCGGACCCAGAAATGAGCAACAAAGCCATCCACCCTGCCTCAGAAAACTCTGATTTCTGCATCACAGACAACTGCTAGAGCTGCATATTAAAGCCTGATACAACAACCTGAACAAAATATGAAGTGTGTCATAATGAGAAGCTGAGGTTCAGTGTAATACCTTCTCTGAGAACTGAGTATCTTGAATTAGTGAAAGGTTTTCATCCCTGCTTCTTCACCTACTTCTTCACTCCCTACTTCAACCAGAGCTAATGCTGCTGGTTCACCTCTGCAGAGAGCACCGTGCACTGTGTTTGAACTGGAAGTGATCACTGCTCAAAGAAAATGATCTCAAATCCAGAAGGAAGGAGGAGCATTCAGGTCTCCCAAACGCACCTCTCATAAAAGGGAAGCTGAAGAGGCTGGGAGAAGCTCTCTTAAAAAAGAATAAAAAAATTAACTCTTGCCAAAGTTCCTTCTCACTGCCCTTTGTCTCTGCAGGAAAAGACCTGAGAGTTAATGGCTGCCCAGAGTGAGGGAAGTTGTGCTCTGCTCCGTCTGTCTGCTTTCAGCCCCATTTACGCACAGCTCACACCGGAACAGGGGGAGGGGAACACAGTTTACTCTGCTAATTTTCCTCCCTAGGGTGGGTAATGATTTCTCAGAGCTAATATGCCCTGACAGATGCAGTCACACTGGTACCCGCACTCCGCATCTTTGTTGGCCAATTGGGGTCATGGCTGGGAGAGCCGATCTCTTAATCATCATATCTGATAGATGTCGCCTACTGTAAATCGACAGTTGTTGGAGGTGTTGGTATTGACCGCGGCTGTTCCCATTCACACTGGACACGGGTTTTCTGTGGGACTCATTCAGCCAGACACCAGGGCAGATGAGACAGCACAGCTATTTAGCCATTAACTTCTGTGTAGGTACATGTATATTACGGCATTTGATGTTTTTGGTAGGTAGGTCACTGGCAGACACCAGGGCTCTGCAGGGCACGATGCCCACACAGCACTGGATGTCCCACCTCCTGCAGGACTTGGAACTGGGTGAACAGCAGCAGCCCTGGGTGGGGTTTGCCTTTCTGTGCTTTTAGCAGGCACTGGGTTCCCATCACTCAGAGCAGACAACAAGCAGTAGAAAGACAGCATTTTCTGAGAGACCAGTTATTCTCTGCAAGTGAAATCAGTCTTCACAAATGATGCTGGTTTTAACAAGTACGTGCTACTCGTGTCTTTAAGAATCATCTAGAGCACTGCTAGGTGCAGGTCAGTAGCTAGAAAAAGTTTTCTTGCCCTATTTCATCCCATGTTTAGTTTGATAACTGACTGTTCAGAGCTGATTGCCTTTACTGCCAGCAGCAGCATGGTGCGGTTGCTCTGCTCTCAAGGCACAGTGAAGGGCCAGGAGCTACCCAGGAGCTGCAGAGGCAGAAGAGACGTCCTGGGGGAGGGCATGCAACAGGGCTGCAGCACAGGTAACAGTGAGGGAGTTCCCTTCCACAGGGAAGGAGGAGTTAGCAAGATGTGGGGTTAAGGCTGATTGTTGCAGTGCACAGAGTGAAATGTTATGTGGCATGAGTGGACTTTATATGAAAACTGAAGTAATATCTGGTGTCAACAGGAATAGATCAGAGTTTAGATAAGAGCTGTAGCACCGAGATTAACAAGGCAGCAGGGGCTCAAAGGCTCAGCCTGAGCTGAGGGGTGTGCTGCATTGTCTGTCCACTTAGCCATGTGAAAATCATGGAACCGTGCCTGAGAACGCAGAGCCAGAAAGACCACATTTATGTTACTGAAGCAAATTGATACTAGAAAGTGTTTTCCCTACAAACAGGCCCCGAGAGATTGATCTAATTAATTAGCTTTCGGCTGCACAACCCCGACCCTCTGCCTCCAAGTCACCCAGCAGAGTGGCTGAGCACTGGGGCCAAAATAAACAGCGCTGTGCTGGGAGAGAGGGGCTGGGGCTGTGCCGAGTGCCCCTCCTGGGAGTGCTCAGGATGGGGTGCAGGTGGCAGCGGGCTCCCCAAGGAGAGCTTGGGGGAATGAGAGCTGAGAGCTGACAGAAGGGCAGCTGGCACTGCAAGGCGCAGCACTGTGCTCTCTCTCCATACAGAGCGCTGTTTAAATCATATATCTCTACCGCGATTCTGCAAGAAACACAGAAATCAATGCGAAGAATAGGATAAGTTGTAGGCTGGCTGAGAAAACGACCAACCTTTCAGATGGTCGAAGTGAGCAGCCGCCTTCTGTTATGGCAGCTTTGCCTGTGTTACCCCTCATTCTGAGGAAACAGGGTCCGATGTGGTGGCAGGGCAGCCACGTCGTTCTCACTGACAGTACGCTGATAGTACATCTCGGGAGACTGTGTAAGGGCCTGAAACACCAGGGGCTGTTTGGATATGCTCTGTTTGATGTGAGATCTGAAGAGGAAAATATGGCTTTCCTGCTTGTCTTACCCAGAGGGCCCTGCTCTGCAGAGCCAAGGGTGGGGGTCTCGCGGCAGGGCTGGGGCCTACCTGCTACTGAGGTCGTAAAGCAGCAATATTAGACTCCATGGATGACTGAAAATCTCTTAATCCTTGTGCTAAAGAGGAAGGATGAACAAACACTGCTTATTTCATTTTGTGTATTATGAAAGATTATCACGATACCACCAGCAAGGGGTCGTGCAGAGTGGGGCACACACAGAAATTAGAAGGCAGGACCATGGTACCGTGTTGTAACACAGGAAACTCCACTTATTTACACATAGTGCTGAGAAATTTTAATAGAGACCTCACCATTTTTGTCCCCTTCTTTGACTAAGCTGAGGTGAGAGCAGTTCTATCTGTGATTCTTGGAGACCTTACTCAAGCAATGAACTAGAAATTTCCTTCACATTGCTCTTCCATCCCATTTATCAAGCTTTCCTTGTTACTAATTACAAAAAAGCTCTCCGAAAAGGATTTTTTCTGTCTTACAACTGTTTTCCATTTGAGTAAATGTTCAGTCTATAAAATGAAAAAAAAAAAAAATCCATATATTTTGGTGCTAAAACTGTACGCCTTGGAGAAGCAGAGTAATTAAACAGCGTATTCAAATAGGTTTCAGTGGTTACCTACCACGACAAGTATCTCAAAGTGGTGTCGTGGCTCTTCGTGACCATCCATTCTGGTGCATTTCAAAGGCTTAAATGGAAGCTTCTGAAAAAGAAAAGCCCTCTGCGATTTTTCCTTTGCCCTCAGAGCAGCAGTGAAGGTGGACCTGCTCCCCCCTGCTCCTGCAGGTGTGAGCATCAGCTGTCGCAAGTGCCAATGAGTGCTGCGTACCCTATGAAATGCTAATTCATCACTGCACTACAGCAGGCACTTGCGAGAAGAAACAAGCATACAGAGGGCTTTCTTACATTTGCACCTTTGCTCTTTTGTACCAGTGCTGTGCCACAAGCGACTCCAAGCCTGCACAAGTTGATATTCTCATGGCTGCAGCCAGCCCCAGGAATTTACAGGCTGGCTAAAGCTCCTCCCTAATTGCTTGGCCTTGAAGCTTTTGTGAAGCTGTAATTTTTCCAGCTTCCAGACACCAGCATTTTCAAGGCTAGACAAGAGATAAATGTCTCAGGCAGAAAACAAAGACACTCTTGAGGGAGAAACACTTCAAAGCCATCAAAGTCAAGGCTTTTGCTGCATCATATAAATATCAAAAAGCATGGGGAAAAACAATTCATCTTTTCTTTTCCAGAGGTCGCAGTTCACGTTGGTGAGCTTCACTGAGCTTTGATGTTAAGCTAAATGCCACCTCTCTGGGAAGGATTTGTCCCACATGAGGGGGGAAATGAAAGGATCTCCTTCAAAAGTCAGGTGGCGACGTGGGAAGAGGAAGTTCCATCTCCAACCTTTGGGGAATGCCCTGAAGTGTTAGTCCTGGTTATAGCTATTGGCACAGCCCAGCACCATGGGATGGAGAAGGAAGGGGAAGCGGCCACAGTGGGGCTGGTTGCTGTCCCCCAGGAGTGAGGAGACTGGTCCTGCCCAGCTGTGTCGCACCAGTTGTGGTGACCAGGATGAAATGCAGGATGTGTGCATTGACCACAGCCTGGAGAAGGACACAGCAAGGCAAGGATGGATTGCTGCTCAGAGATGTTGGAAAATGAACAACTGTTAGATTAGGACCATGAAGGAGAAGAGGAAACACAGCCATGGCAGTGAGGATGCTTTTTGGCCACAAGGTGGAAGTTAAAAGAGGGGCTTTATATATGACTCTGCCCAAGGATGTTTTTAATATCCTTTATGCATGAACTCACAGGTTGCCCATGAAAACTCAGGGAAATGCTTCAAAATATTTCCAAGGAGATTTTTATTCTTTCCCAGTCTCCCTTACCGCCACACCTCAGCTCCCCTGTAGGAAGACAGAGCAAATCAAGGGACCAAGATTTGCCCCCTGCTTGTATGGTGGCTGAGATTGTGCAGTGAAAAGAGATGATGGCTGCAAAACGGTGCAGCGTGCCAGGTACTTGGCTCACATTGCGCTAGGATTATTGTCTCTACATGCAGTGAAAAGAGCTGTTCAAAATCCCAGCCTCACATCATGCCAAAAATCTGTGCATGTCAGGTTTTTTGTTTGTCATGAAGAATGTGGCACTACCGTTCCATTCCTACTATTCCTTTCTATGGGAATGCCCTTATCTGCAATAAAGAAACCCCGGCAGTTTGAGTTTGCTTTATTGAATATTCATTTTTTATCTTGAATTCATCTGGTTTTACAACTTCACTACTTCATTTCTGATTTGCTAGCAGAAAGAGCCAGGAGACAGCGGTCAGTGGGAACGCAGCTGGCTGTTTTAGGAGGCAGATGTGCCAACGACTACTGTTAAGACGTGCATACACGTTCACGTCTCCCTCTATTTTCTGCAGTTATTTGATGGGTTTTCCAAGCCCTCCAACTTCCACGGTTGCAGGTTTGCACTTCTTTAAAAACAAAACAAAAGCAACTATGATTTCTACAGTTTCAGGTCTGTAGGATGTTGCTTTTTAGATCATTCAGAAATGGAAAGCTGAAACTTTTTCCACATTCTACCAACTAACAAACTATCACAGTGGCTTTGATCTGTGCTTCTAAATTCTATTTTCTAGATCAGCAGTAACAGATCAGCCCAATGCTCCCCTGTGACGACTGGATTTGTATTGATTCATTTTTTGCAAGTGTTACTATGTCACAGCTAAACAAGAAATAATAATGAACGAACAAATAAGCTATATCAGTGAGGTTGATTTCAACTAGGATAGAAAGTTTAACCCGTGTAAACAGGCACACCTATTAATAAAAAGAAGACTTTCATCTTCAGTAGATCCTTGCGTTCATTTCCAAACGAGTAGGTCCTTGCCCTCATTTTCCCTTCTTTAGTTTAAAGGCGTATGTGCTCTTGTAGCCGCAAACGTTTTGCAGACAAAGAAACAACGTTGTAGGTATTGAGAGATTACTTCTTGTGCGATATGTTGCACCCCTACCTAGCTACAGATCTTCAGGGGCTGAAGGTTCTGTGAGATTCCAGACCTTGTGTGACTTCAGGCAGAAAATATAAAAGGAATGGGACTGATGGGAGAAAGGTATCCCCAGCATTCACAGTGTGACTTCACTTCTGAACAGTGCCAACTTGCTGGTGAAAATAAGTGCTTCCAGAACAGCAATGTTACAGCTTCACAGTGGAGAGAAATCACACTTTCAATCAATGTTGGATTTTGAAGAATACTTGAGACCTCTTTTAGGACTGTGCTGTATGAAGAAGACCTATATTCACACATGCAGAATCACAGAATCACAGAATGGCCTGGGTTGGAAGGGATCTCAAGGATCATGAATCTCCAACCCCACCACCACAGGCAGGGCCACCAGTCTCCCCATGTAATACTAGACCAGGCTGCCCAGGTCCCCATCCAGCCCGGCCTTGAACACCTCCAGGGATGGGGCATCCACAGCCTCTCTGGGCAGCCTGTGCCAGCACCTCACCACTCTCTCTGTGAAGAACTTCCCCCTGACATCCAACCTAAATCTTCCCTCCTTATTCAAACACCCATCTACTCTACTAAAAGCACTTCATAGGCCTGCATTTGCTGTGTCAACATAACTGAAAACAGAATATGGTTACAATAATATACAGTCCTTTTTAAAATGATTCTGTTTTCCAGCATTGCTCTTGTTAATAATTTCCAAATGGAATTTGCATAACAATCTTTCTTTTCGAACTGCGGGTCCAAGAAACCAGGCTGCAACATTGCCATTGAAGCTTTGTTCTGCAAGTATGCGGGAATGGTAATTTAGCTGTCAGCTTTGGGCTGCATAAGCACAATTAGCTTTATACAGCTGGAGACAAGTCCACATGCCTCTGCGAGGAATCAGACCAGGAGAAGCGCTGGGTCTGGCTGAGCTTGCTAGAATTCATCCCAGAAGTTTCAGAGCAAGCTTAAGTATCTCTGTAGATATATGGTATATAGGTTTCCCTGGAGTTTCAGCTATTGCATCACTAAATGGTAGTGAAATACATCCATGTTTTCATTATACTATGCCCTGTGGTCAAATGAGGCCAAGGGACGAGCACGTATGGCTGATAGCTGCTGTCTATTGAGATCTTAAAATTAAATTGGCCTGAAGCTCCCCATTAGTTATGCCATATGACCATATACGTACTCAATTTTAATTAATATTTCCTTCACGTTTTTCTCTTCATCCCACCTCCAGAGGCAGTTGTCGTGGTGGGGTTCTGACATCCCCCACAGCAGCTGCTCACTCCGAAGATACAAAGCCAAGGCCAGAGGGTTTGGTGGGTGCCAAGTGGTAGAACCAGGTCCCTCAAACCACTGGGATCTCACAAGCCACACAATGTCATCAAGTGTCGTGAAAGCAGAGATGGCACCTTGCTGGAGCTGTGCAGTTGCCTTGGGAGGTTGGTGTGAGGGCACGTACAGCACAGCTCTCCCCTACCCCGGGGGGAAGACTGCCTGCACACCTTCCCTTGCAGTGGAAATGAGAGCAACCCAATCCATCCAAATGGGACAGGAGAGCTGCTTTGTGACTCACGCTGTGCAGTCTGAAGTGCCGCTTCTTGTTCAGCGCTGCAAGAACAGACGCACAGTGCACGTGTGCCAGCCATCACACAGAGCCAGGAGTACAACGCTGGCTAAAGCACGCCAGGGAAACACTGCTGCAGGGTATCTGCGCTCCTACGCCATCAGCAGACAATGAACGCCCACATCAGCAGAACAAAGTGAACACAGCAAACCAAAGCTGAGTCCTCTTCCCTTTAAAACAACTTGGTTATTTCTGCAGCTCCTGACTCCTAGAAACAAGCCCCTGAATGTTAAACATGGATACCTAGGCAACAGCAGCTGACAAAGATGCTCAATGGAATCCAAGCCTTGCCTTCCCCTGATCTTTTTTTTAATGCATTGGCTTAAGTTACGCTGACTGAGTCCTACATTCAGAGGTGAGAGAATAATTACTTTTCCACATTTGTTTAGGGAGACTTTATCTCATAGTCCTCCTGACTGAAATGAATTGATTTTATTCTCAATACCACAGCTGGAGAGAGAAAACACGGAGGACAGGCAGGACTGGGTGGGTGTTTTGGAACACCCACACTGTGCTTGCCATTATTCTCCAGTTTCACTCCCTTTACGTGGAAGGGTGGATGCCCAGCTGAACAGAAGTGTCTGATTTTTCTGCCTCCGGCCTTGCAGGCCTGTGGCGGCCATTTTCCTGGGCTGATCCAACACTCAGCCAAAGGATTGGAGGAGGTACAGGCAGTAGGCTAAGCAATGCAGGCCTTACATCCCCTGGCTGGAAACCATATATGTTTATTTAAGAAGCTGATGCACCAAGAGGGCCCCAAGCCAAACCACACAGCGATAAGAAAGCTGCTCGAAACACATACTCGCAGAGCACTACTCTCCTTGCAGACCAGGCAGGTTACACACAGGACCCAGCTGTTTGAGGCAAGGGATCAGGAGTGGTAGTGGGAGGCCTTCCCAGCTGGCAATTAGCATAACGAGTGTCAGGCTTAGCACATCTGACATCTGCCCACTGCTACGTGTCTTGTAAAAAAAGCCAATCACAAGGAAACCAATTTACCTTACCCAATGGTAAATTGTGTTGTATGAAAACAGTAAACCGCACTCCATAAGGTCACATGCCAATAGCAGAATACACCACGGCCTTCTCTGGCTCCTTCCAAGGCACGTAACAGCAGCTACTCTACCACATGCCTGTTCTTTTAGTCTTTAGCAGTAATCTTATCTCAAAGCCTGCACAATGGATCTGCAGGACCCGTTCTACTTCCCTTCCCTTAGATGTTAGCTCCATCTCTCAAAATTGGTTGGAAAAGATGCGAGTTTTCTCCTCCCTCCCTCACTGAACCCATTTCTGTGACATGCTTAACCTCTTATTCCTACAGTGTTCTCTTATAGAATACCAAAGGCGTCACCCCGCATGGACTGCTTATGAGGGAACTGCTGAGCAACAGGCCTCTGAGACATGCTTTGGAAGAGCATCCATCAATCCCTGTGCTGCCGAATTAAACTCCCAGATGCTCTTAAGAGACTTCCAGATGCTTCCAGTCATCTAACTTAGAAACGATGCAGACAAGGTTACACCTTCCCAGACCTAAAGACGACTATTCTTTTCCTGTTCTACTCTACCCGTGTTCTATTCTACTCTTATTCTCTTATTCATTTCTTTTGGCAAATGAAACCAATTTATTCCTTCCTATGTGAGTCTATTTTCCTCATGGGGAACAGAAGGTAGAGTAACCAAGAGGCAACAGGAAAACAGCCCATGCCTATAAATTAGTTTCCAGTGGCTCCTCTGTTCCCCACAGGCCATAAGCTGACTGTGGGTTAGGAAGAAATACAGCAAACTGAGAAATTAAGCATGGATAAAACAGAGTTATCCTCGTGAGCCAATAATATGTCACCATACATTAAAATCCCGAGAATATGAATTCGGACTGGGACTGTGGACGCAAAGTTCAGAGTATCTGGCAAATAGTTTACAACGTAAAGTGATCACCTTTATTGAAGAACGCCACCGTGCAGACAGGGGAATTAGGGCAAATAAACCTCACTGATTTATAGGTTACCACAGCAGGCAGCTTGGAAGGAGGAGGCTGGGTTTTATCCACTTCCCAGATACTGGGATATTTCACTCCGTGATAAGAATTACAGGATATTTTTGACACACTGATAGCACTTCCATTTTAAGAGAGCCCACCCTGGTGTAATTAACTAGACAGTTAGCAAGGGCTGCTCGCAGCACCACAGGGGAACTATAGAAAACACCTGTCCTTGGGCTCCGTGGGCTTTTGAAACCAAAACAAGCCACAGACACGATGCTCCGTACATTACTTTTAAAAATCTTTTTAATGAAGAAATAATTCCATTCCAAAATATAGACACACAATTAAATAGTTTAATCACTTCAAAATATAACATGTCCCCAGTAGGTTCCAACACACACACACAAAACAATACTTAACAGCAATACAAAAAACCCATACAATAGCAGTTCTGTTACAATACCAATGAATATTGTGACATCTTTAGTGTCTCCGTATCTGTCTCAAGTGGTGTCAAGTACAGTAGTTTTAAAAACGTCTTGCAGTTAGTAGCCTCAAGATGTAACTCATCGTACATTTGTTTTTGGTTCAAAGGTAAAAATGCCCTTTGCCTTCAGGACACAGTGGAGTGCTCGTTGTTCACAGCTCCGTCTGCTGAATTGAACCAATGTGATTACAGCAACCCGAGGTTGCAATATTTACAAAGTCTATCTACAGTAATTGCCAAGAACCAATAAAGATGGGAGAAGATGACTGAAAGTAAAGGCAGACACACATGATAAATCATGATGCAACGATTTGGCTCATGCATATAAGAAAATACATATTATATCACAACAAAGGCCACACACCTTTTTATGCAGTTTAGTTAACATTACTACTTACAGACAACCCATTCACCACCTTCGCTTTGGACATTCGAGGACCCTATACATCTTCACATCCCTGTCTCCTGAATCCAAACCACTGGTTCCCTCCAGTGACAGTAAAACCACCCAGAGTTTTGACTGCTGTGGTGGGCCATCGGGAGCTAAGAAAAGGCCCCTGCCGAGGACCTCTTCTGTAACTCTGTTTGCTTTAATGACCGCAAACCACAATCAAAATAATATTCAACAAGCAGACAAAGACCAGCTGGGTGAATATGCAGCCAGCTTGACAGTTGGGAAATGCTTAAAATAGACGTTTGGAGAGCCGAGTGAGGGGTGCTTCATCTCGGAGCTCCAGGGCAGGGACCTAGAGCTCTGCTGGGGATGGCCCTGCTGACACCAGCCTGACAGAAAGGCACGCGATCCGCCAGCTTCCCTCATTGCTCCTAGTCCAGAAGCCCTTGCGATGGATTTATTCTATTGTGTCTATTTTAAGCACAGTGATAATGATCACACAGACATGAAGATGATGGGAGGGAGCTACTACTCCGGGTACAGTTAAACATGACATGGGTTGAATTAGTCAGCCATTGCACATAGCTGTGTTCTAACTTGTTTGTTCTATCTCTGTTCAGGAAATGTTCGACTGGAATCCTGAGCTGACAGCAACATCTACAGTTTCACTGGAGTAGCTCTACATGTGGAGTGCTAGGCACTAGTGGAGGCTCACCCATTCCTGAGAGGAGGCTGGAGGAGGGGCATCAGGATACGGGGCCAGCCTTGCCAGGCCAGCACATATCCCAGGGAAAGGACCAGTGGCTGCAGAAGTGAAAAGTTTACATGAAGGTATCTGGATGCCTCAGAATCTGTTTGGACGTCTGAGACCAAGCCCACACGTGCAAGGAGGGATGGAGAAAAGATCTGCATAAGCAAAGATGCGATATGAAAGTGAAAAATGGCAGCAGCTCTTTCATACAGATACTTGTCCCCTAACACACTGTGCCCAGGGAAACAGCCATAAGCCTGGAGAGTGCATGCAAGCATCAGGTGAACAAACAGGGCTGAGCTACATGGCAATCTCACGTAAATATGGCAGCACAAATCCACGTAACCACGAAAGAGAGGACAGAAAAACCATGTTCACCTGCTCCAGATCGGTAACTGATCACTTGCTGTAGGCAAACTGTGCTGGTGTGAAATGCCTGTATGAAACGTTACTGTTATCAGGGCTGCTAGACAGCGTCACTTCGGAAGCAGCGATGTTGTATCGGTGCAGTAAAATTACATCTGCCCACAGGTCGTCCCAGGTGAACGCACCGCGCTTCTCCATTGGGCTGTGCAGCCAACGTGCTGCCTTGTGCTGGCACTCCCGCCCTGCTTCTGGTCTGGCTGTCCCTGGGCTGGCTCCAGGGACGCGGCTTTAGAACTAGCCATAGTCTGTGACCTGCCATACAGGTGTAAGCTTTATTTCCAAGCAACATGCTGTGTGGGGGATATTCCAGCTATTTTGTGTCCGTCCCTGCTCAGAACTGTCCCTTGGTTTGCAGTAACAGCTGAGAGAACACTTCTTTTCTAACAGTCTCACTTCCTAATCCCAACCAGCCGGGTAAGTCCCCTTTCTCCTGAAATGCCTTCACACTTGAGTCACAAAAATGGACAAAACTCCAATCCTGTAACTGTATGCCCGTCCTTTCCAGAAAACCCACCGCTTCTCTTGTGCTTTTCACTGATAGCCAATTCTCCATCCAGCTCTGAAAGAGTCTCACCACACATTTCCAAGAGTGCATGCAGAACATCTGGTGGCTGGCTAAGGCAATACACATTCGGAAATCAAAAGAGAACAGTTGCAAGCGCACTTTAAGCCTGTACATTTAAAGCTGAAGGCCTCAAAAATAACGTAATGGAGTGGGTGAGTCGGAGGGGCAGAGGAATGGAAAGAGACGATTTGTTGAACACATGCTTACTAAAGCTAAAACATCAATGAAACAATACCGTGGAAGATTATACGTAACATCAGTCAGTTCAGGGATCTTATGGCACCTGTGGTTTATAAACAGCTTTAGTAACGAGTATTTCAAAACATAGTTCACAGTTTTAAGAAGATCTGTGCTGATTTAAAAACTAGATTCTATATCATTTGAATGTCGCCTTTTGTATATGATATCTATTTGGAAAAAAAATATTTACACTAACTTCTATGGCTGATTTGTTAGATTACTTTGAAAGAAACATTCCTAAGTTACACATTAGCCCTAAATTAGAGATCTTTTAAATCGTTATTATTCATTATGTCGTTATCATTATCGTTTTAGTACATTTTGTGTAAGTCTTAATTTAAAGACTCGCAAACAAATTGCAGATGTAGTCCGGTACTTTGATCCTTGGGCTACCAGATATATACACTCAGGAGTATAACCGGTCAGCGTTAATGCGTAATTGCAGCTTTTTATTTCTCCCGTGGAAAAAAATGTACAGTGTACAGTAAACCAATCGACTAAAATCTCAAAGTATTCAGAAATCAAATTTCTATCTATAAACAGTATTGTCGTTGTAAACTGAACAGGTTCAATATCATGTGCAAAGGGTTGATGTGAGTTGTTAATACTGCCATCCTTTGTCACAGCAGTATGCGCTTCAGTCTGTATTCTTCACTGGTAATGAGCCATGGTACAGAAGATGTAGCTAATATAAGTTAGCTTTAAATGAAAGTCTTTTGTCAAAACACACATCTACAAACTACAACTCTTAGAACAAAAGTACTGTGCTACAGTCCTCAGAACTTAGTTATGTGATTTTTTTGTCAAGAGACGCTGCACCTCTTGGTTCCATTCTTCTGTGAAGTTTGCAGCTAAGCTTTCCTCATCATCTGTCCGAAAGCAGCTCTCCTCATCGTCAGTTCTTACGTAGCTCTCGTTGTCTGTCTGGCTGCAGCTTGCCTGGTGAGAAACGGGGAGGGAAACCTTCGTAAAAAAGAGTCAGTGGACGACACTGCATGTGTGTACCCACACCCACACGAGCACACCCACGAGTGGAGCGAGAGCAGGCTGCTTGATAGAGAAAGGGAGGGGCTGGCCAACTCTTGTTGGCCATCTTGGTGTCTATGCCTGATACTATCGAAAAGAAAAAGTAACTCTGCCCAGGTGAGTCACAGAATCGATCCTAGAGTCCTTAAAGTTGGGAAAGACCACCAAGATCTCCTAGCCCATCCATCAGCCCATCCCCACCAGGTTGACTAACCCACATCCCTCAGTGCCACATCCACACGGTTCGTGAACAGCTCCAGGGGCAGCGACTCCTCCACCTCCCTGGGCAGCCTGTGCCGCTGCCTCACTGCTCTTCTGGAGAAGAATTATTCCTAATATCCAACCTGAACTCCACTGGGACAATGTAAAGCCATTCCCTCTCATCCTATTGCTGTTACCTGGGAGAAGAGGCCGACCCCACCTCGCCACAACCTCCTTTCAGGGCATCGCAGAGAGCGATAAGGTCTCCCCTGAGCCTCCTCTTCTTACCATGGTGAGAAGACTGTTCTGAGCTTTTCATATAGGACACAGGGGGAACTGACAATAACACAAGCTTGCAGATTTTTCCATTTCCCCTTCCATTTTACCCTTACAGCTTTCTCTGCTGTTAGATTACTGGCAGCCAAACCATGGATTATTCTCCTTGAGCACAGGGTCCAGAGCTACTCCATTAACAGCCACTTGCCAGTTTCCACCATGAGCCTCCACTTGTGAAAAGGTCCCGCCCTCATTTAGGCTTGCATAGATTCTACTATGTCTAGGAAGAAATGCAGTTACTGCAGAGGGCAATTCTGGGTGCAACACATCATAAACAGCCCAGGTCACTGGCACACCAATTTATTCTTTTGTTGTGTCTTGAAGAACAACTAAATATCTTATTCAGCTGATAATGAAAAACGCTTAATAGGCAACCACGGCTCCCCCTGAACTCCATCAGGACCTACAGCCATTTTCTTTTGGCCTATCTACCCTAAAGGCACTGAATTCTCATAACCCTTCAGAGATTAGGAGCTCATCCTTTTTCTCTTTTCTCTTGATCTGTCTCAGAGAACCAGTTCACACTGCATGAGATCTGACAGTAACAGCATAAAAGACCAAACCCTACTGACATGAATTCTTTTCTACTCAGTTCAGGAATAAAGCTGGTCTACCAGATGAGAGAGGAAATGCAAATGGTTTTAGCAAAGAAGAATTAAATGAAATCTGATGAATCAAGAAAGGTCACGTAGTTTAGCTTACTTCTTCTTCCTGGCACCATTTGATTGTATTAATTATTCAGGCACAAATGCTCCCACCCGATTCCTTAATATCTAAGCGTGTCAAATGGTACGATGATCTTAATTTAGTATCTCTGTGTGTCAGGCAGTTACAGAAGACCTAACATTAACATTCTGTTGATGAATGGAAAGGGAATCTGCATTGCAGGTGTAATGAGAGGTGCACAAAGAATTTCTGACGTGTATTTTAAGCAACTGTTTTTAAAAATCAGGCATGTATCTGCACCACTTAATTGTGCAAACTAATTTGGAAAGCTTCATAAATGAACATTTTGATCTTTACAGTACAGCCAAAAAACACAACCAAAAGCCATGGCATAGGGCAGTTCTCAGCTGTGTGAGACTAATTTTTATTGAATCAATTTAAAGGTCACGTAAATGTACGTACATCTCACACTTCTTGATGGAATCATTATAACCATAAGTGCAAAGCAAGAATGGCTCGTGGAACGTCGGATGCATGAAGATGCATTGATAGTACTGACGAGAAGCTAGTTTTGGATAAATTATATTTTATATATAATTTATAAAATAATAATGTTCTGGATAAACTACTTTTTGAGTGAGGAGAGAGTGATTCTACATTCTTTCATGACTTGTCTCTGTTTCACACCCAGCACTGTGATAGAGAGGTTCCCATAAAAGAAAAAATGAGCACTGATGAACCTCCCAACTCTAAATTCGTGGTAGTGTTTTGGAAATGCCAGAATTAATTCCCATTTGTCATATTGTACAGCTGTTTGCCAGTCTTTTATTACTGGATCCACAAGTTCTTTTCTGCTACGTATCATTCAGAGATTTTCAAAAAACATTCCTGGCACTTGTGTAATTTTACAACTAAATTTAAAAAACTAAAGCTGCTTCTTCACGGTTAACTTGGTCACAGTTCTCTTACAGCTTTTTTACACCTACATGCTAAGAAGAGGAGGATTTAAGAAGAAAAAATAAAGAGGAGAAACAAAATATAGCTCACAAAGTAGCACACAGTTTTGGAAGTGCTGTGCTGCCAGCCTCCTGTTATTTTCAAGTGGGATGGCTCACATAATGCTGTTTTTTATGCATTTCTTCAGTAAGAAAAAAAGCCAAAACAACAAAAAGAGACACCGAATCAAATGGTTCTGCTAGTGGATTATGTCTTATTGATGCAATTAGTTCTTCCAGGGTTTGTAATCTGCATCTCCATCACTGCGTCGCTGATTTATGAAGACAGGGCTGAAGAAACTGTGCTTGCTTAATCCTTGGGCACCGGCAGAAAGGGAGGATCGGTTAGCATCTATCTGAGGGGTAGTTACATGATAACAAAGCCAAAATCTGCTTGATAGTGATAGAGTATATAAAAAAGACAAATTGCAATTTGGGTGGTTTGGGTTGGACTTTAGGGTAAAACAAATCATGAGGAGGAGATGCTGCACTGGCACAGAATGCCCCGAGAGGTGGTGAAATCTCCATCCAGGGAGGTCTTCAAGTGTCTGATAGACAAAGCCACACCTGACCGGATCTCATGCTGGAACTGGGCCCCCAGAGGGCCCAACCAAACAGAACACCTGCACCTCTATAGGTTCCTGAGCTTTTGGCTTGAAGCCCACGCTAGGAGTGAGCCCTAGTGCATGAGCTTTAAATCACAGAACCACAGAATGGCTTGAGTTGGAAGAGACCTAAAGATCATATAGTTTCAAACCCCCTGCCATGGGCAGGGTTGCCAACCACTAGAAGCAATCAGTCCGCTCTGACTGGAAGTGTTTGGGACCCTGCAGCTGAAGACAGGCCAGGACATGGCTGGGAAATGTGGTGAAAAGCTCAGGCAGTGGGCACAGCAAATGTGAAAACTACACATCCACTGACTGTGGGCTAGTAACCTAACTTGGACCCTGGGCTACAGGTCCATCATTTCATCTTTCCTGAACAGTAAACAGCCAGATCTACATTGCAAAGGGCTGAAAATGTCATCGGCCTGTGAAATGCAGGCTTGCTCTCCAATCTTACATCTCGCCCTAAAAAAAAAAAGAGATTCAAGGCTGTTATGCCTCCACAGCACTTAAACAAATCACCTGTCACACTGTGCCCCTTGGGTGAGCCAGCAGCTCTTCTCTGGTAAACACCAGGCAGGCTGAACTGACACACCGTCTTCCAAGACCTGTGGGTTTTCTCACCTGGTGTTCAGCAGCATTTATAATCACTGCTGATAAACATGAGAACAGAGTTGGAAAAAAAGGGAAAAGGTGAGAAAAATTTAATAGTGCCACTCAAAGAATTCTGTCCTGGAAAAACAGTGAAGTTGAATAAACAATTATTTCTTAGCTTTAGCTGTCTTCTTAACAAGAAGTTGAGACAATTTAGGGGTTCTGTATTTGAGAAATTTCAGCCTGTTTCCATACAAACCATTGAGTCACCTCTACAATGGAAGATGTCACCCCTAGCCACCCAAACACCAGAATACTCTGTTTGATAAGGTTATGAATGAGTGAAAGGTTTTAGGGTAGAAATGGAACTAATTCTTCAGCTTAAATCATTGTATTTTTTGTCAACGGGGAAATGTCATCATAGTAAAACAAATTGACAACGAAACCTCTAAGACTCTACTCTGAACTTCCCAGGCAAAACAACGTCAAGGTTGCATTTTGAGATCTGCCTAGTGCTGGCTGAGAACCAGCTCAGATCCATTAATTAATTCATTAATTCTATTAAGAACAAACCAAGCGCTATTTTACAAACTAAACTCAAACCATGTATTACTCAAACCACTTCATCTCTTGGGGTCTTGTTATGCTAGGTGCTTTTTCAAAATCCATTCTGGAGAACTGAACATTAGCACTTTTAAAAAAGCAATTGCAAATAGAACACAAAAAGCCTTTTTCGATTGACATCGACATTGCTTATCCATGACTGATAAATTAGGAAATGAACAAAAGCCCGTGGCTGGCCATCGGTAGCAATGTCACTCATGTGATGATAGAATAAATTGATATGATCCCCTCCCAGTTGGCTTTCTGTCTCGTACATATAGGCAATGCACTATTAACTGTGTCATTACTGGTTGAACAATATAATCTTTGAAGTAATACTCTTGATGCAACTTGTAAACTTCAAGCAAGAGCCCAACATAAACAGCACGGGCATTTTAGACATTCTGTCTGGTATGAACAATTATTTTTCCACAACTATGGAATACTGGTACTGAATAAAATACACAAAATACAGAAGTCAGTTATTCATAATCACAGTTAAACCCAGCTATACATAACATTTCCATCACACACATAGTTTCTATGTACATTATTGTTGAAAGATCTATTTTCCTTTTCAAGCAACATGATCTGTAACTGGCAAGTGCAACAAAATAAAAGAAGAAACTTGCTTTTCTGGCTGTCTAAGTTTAGGAAACTCTACCCAGCTTACATTTTTAACTGGACTACCAAGAAAATGAATGTAACCTGAGGGGCAATGCTAGGAGAAAATTTTACGAGCAGTTATTTGGTGTTTATAGTACTCTGGGTATTGCTGTTTGTTTTTCACATCCATTTATTTTGCTTTAGCTGTTAGAAACACTGAGGCAGATGCTTCAGAAATACCTAAAGGCTTTGAACACTCAAGACTGGCAGCTGCTTCACCAAGGCCTACACTTTCACATTCAAATCACAGTACCACCAGAATTTGTAAAACTCTTGAAGTAGGGTCAAATTTTGCTATCAAAACTGCCATCTTAATAAGGAAACTTTCAGCCTTTCCTGAAATCTGGCAGCTCCAGCATAAAACACAGCAACCAAAAGGCAGCAAGATGAATTCCTGCTATAGCTGGCACAGTGCAGACTGCTGGTTTTGCTGGTCTGAACATCACCCTGCTCCCACCACTGGCTGATAGCGGACCTCTCACTGCAGGGGACAGCACTTTTCCTTGGAAGTCAGAAAAGCAGACCACAACTTCAGGTGAGGCAAGAAGTAAGCTTGTGGTTTCCCATTTCCCAGGGAAACGTTCAGGATAACAGGCTACTTTGTAAAGATAATCTTTGTCTGTGTTTCCAAGTAAAAATGCAATGGCTGAATTTGGCATTAAACTCAGTGAGGCTGACACGTGTGAAGAACGTGACTTGAAAATGAGCCAGCAGGGAACTTATACACTATCCTGCTTTATCTCTGAATTGCCAGACTCTAGCTAGTACATGAGTACCTTGCACTTCGCACTGGGGCACTTTAAACCTCCACAACGCATCTGAAGACACCTCTACAGCTAAGCAGCTGGTGGATTGCTTTCTTTGATGTTTGCCTAACTCCTGTTTCCCACGCTACAGCAGATGTTCTGCTCTTGCCAGCAAGGATTTATTTCAGTTATACTAGGAAGACTCAACCATTGCAAGAAATAAACTCAGGTCTCCTGAAATGTACTCTGATTTCTTATCTTCTGTATATACTTCCTCTGCACTGGCTAATATACTTGTCATCATCCCCAGAGACAAAAGCTCTGCGTTCTCACTCCTGTGGCCAACACATGGAAAAGATGAAAAGCGTGGTGGCATAACATGAGTCTTCGGTTCCAGGACCATATTTCGAATGGATTATTAGAAATGATTTGGTGACATTCCTAGGCATTCTCATACAGGTTAAAAGAAGAAAGAAACAGCATCATCACATACACTCAGTAGTACAAAGTGCTTTGCAACTGCAATACGTTATGAGGATTCATTCCAAACATTCTTCTAAATTATGATGATACTTACTTGAGAGGAGAGAGAGAAGGATATTGTACTCAACTTTGCAAACTGACCTGCAGATAACAAAGGATAGAAAACAAGAACATGACAAATTAAGCCAGTGAGCAGCCAGGTAGTGTATTACTCTGAAGAAAGCCATGCACAAGCCTAGGAATAAAGACTGTAATTACGGACCCAGAAAACAAACCCACTGAAAAGTGCCTTACACAACACACCCAGCAAAAGACTGAAACGAGAACACAACTGCTAACAGATGTGGGAGCATCAGCACTGTTAGCACTTGCACTTGTGCACTGAATGTGATTTTTCTGGTACAGATAGTTGTTATTTACAACATGCTTCAAAAAAAGAGGTAGAAGCCTCCTTTGAGGTTCCCTGCCCCAGATTCCCTTGTGCATCCCGAGTGTTCTGCTCACTTTACTAATTTAGAGTTTTGCTTGGAAATCTTGCTTGAAGACAAGGTGACACAAAATAACAAGAGTGGGTTTTGACCAACCGTTTTCCATGAGAGGCTGCATCTACACATTTTTCTAAATGTGCTGCTTTTACAAAAAGTGAGATATTTAATAAAGCAAGAACGGTTGCCATATTGTTACTGAGGTTACCATTCAGTAACCTCAGTAGGAGTTCTCCCTTGCAGATTACCTCAGCTGACAACCGCATTAAAGACAGCTACAGCCACCAGTTATTTTTTTGCTATCCAGATGAATTCAGTGTACATGTGAGTGCAAACAGTAAAGTAGCCTGTAATAAATTCCAATGGCTGGATGCACAAGGAGAATCGTTCACCTGGCCGCTGTTCAATAGGATACCATAAAACAATAATTTCCCAGCTTTCTTTCATTTTTTCAAGTGGAAAGCAACCCATGGTTTTGTCTTTAGGAAGTACCAGTGACAATAGTGGAAAAAGGAATAGCATAACAAAATACCACAAATTAACTGCAAAGCACAGGGAGCAAGCCAAAGCAAAAGCGCATGTCTCAGGAGCAATATGTGATATTATCCAACCACCTCCCGGTTGTCCTAGTGGTTGCTACTAACTGCATACATAATTTTGCTTGCTTAAACGTGTTCCATAATCAAAAGGGCATCAGATATTGTAGAAAGGATTTCACATACACATTGCATACTCTGGATCAACTAAAAATAGTTTCTACTTATAAGGTAGTGCTATCAATGTCTGATAGGAGCTGACAACCTGATACAGTGGAGTACAGTACAAAAGTTTTTTTTTGGAAAAAATTATCTCAAATGGAACTTGTCTAGAATAAGGGTTTTCTATTGCCTCAGTGAACTCATTTCTGTTCATCTTGGTGTAGTCTTGGCTCACCTATGCTCAAGAGGACATCATCAAGGAGATCTCCTCCCCTTCTGTGAATGTTGTTGAAAGACAGTAGAAAAACTATTTTTGACTGAAGCAAGAGTAACATCCACGTCTATTTAGCAACATTTGCAACTTCTACTACACAAGGAATATCCATATTTTGCACTGTACTTGTGTACTCAGTTTTGTGCATGTACAAAATGTAACTCGTGTGTCACGTAACACTGTTACTGTAAATTGTACTTTCATAGTGTAAGCAAATTTCAGTCAAATTGGCCAATCACCCCTTCTAGAAAAATAATTTTTACCAGCAACAATAACATTTACTATTTGGTGCTTGATAGCTGTCACTGTCGATGTACTCCTCAGTAACTGACAGTTACTTTCTGTTACACCAGCAGTAGCAGCTCATCTTGTTCAGAAGTTTAAAGACTGTCATCTTTGTCATTTCTTAGCTTGGATTAAAAAAAAATGTGACAAAAAAAAACCACCCATGTCATCCACTGTTGCCTTAGTATATATATCCCATAACAAGACTGCTGCTGTCGTCATCATGTCCTTAGCGACCTTTGCAATTAAATGAGTTTTGGCAAGTTACCATGAGAGTGTAGCAGACTTAGGTAAACGAGCCTCCAAAAGATGCTCATCAACCTTAAAATCACCTGCAATTTCGATATGAAACAATGAACTTTTAAAGAATAATTAATTCTAGCAGCTTTGCAGAAGAGGCAACTACAAGAACTGCCATTTTTTATTAGACCAAGAGCCTGCCAGTCCCAGAATCTTGTCTCCAAAGCGACCATCAGTAGGCACTACTGAAAAACTACCAGCAAATCTCCCATCTAGAAGGTGCTTTTGAATCTGATTTCTGTACAGTTGGTCTCTCAGTATCAGCTAAATCCCTTTTATTTATTTATTGCACATTTATATTTTTGGTTTCTGTTACGCTCTGTAGTGGTGAGATCCAAATTTTAATTCATCACCATGTGGGAAAATACTTATTCGTGCTTGCTTTAAACCTGCTCCTTAGTAACTGAATTGGGTATGCCCTAAGAGAAACATTACTACTATCGTTATTACAAGATGAGAGTTTTATATTAGTATGATTGAAATCAGAACAACTTAAAAAATTGTGATAGTTTATTACAGCAGGCAGAAGTGGAGATTGCTGCAGAGGCAGGACAGGATATCTATAGAATTCCAGGCCCCTCTGTCAAATCAGCTTTTCTTGGATTCTCAAACAAATGTCCTTTGAAAACTTCCTCAGGGGGTATTTAATGACAAATCCCCAGGCTCCACTATACTAGATGCTTGCTGAAGACTTGGTTCTCTAGGATATAATTCATTCCAGACCCTCTCCTCCCTTCCAGATTCTGAAAATGACAATGACACGCAGACTGTATTTAAGCTTCAGTTCACAGTGGAGAAACCATCATGAATGTTTTCAACTACTGGAGGAAAACAAAATCTAAATATAACAAGAGCTCGGCTTAATACCATGAACCAGCCTCTGTGGTATGGAGTGTGGAGGTCTAAACGATGTATGGGGAACTGGCAGAGAAAAAGCTGAGAGGCAATTCTGGCCCACCTGAGGGCCTTGGTAAGGATAAGGACTACTGTTGTGTGCCTCAGGTGTGGTCCTTCTGGGCATGCACAGAAGCTAGATGCACACATGCCTACGGAAGAGAACAGTTTTCAGAATTTTCGAGCTTTTGGAAATGCTGAGACACCTGGGTCTACTCAGCCTAGAGAACAGAAGACAGGGAATCTGATCAATGTTTATAAATATCTAAAGTGTGGGAGGCATTTGGATGAGGACAGACTCTTTTCTGTGATGTGTAGTGATACAACATGGAGCAATGGTCAAAAATTGGAACATAGGAAGTTCCACACAAATATGTGGAAGAACTTCTTTACAATGAGGGTGACAGAGCACAGGAACAGGCTGCCCAGAATGGTTGTGGAGTCTCCTTTGGAGATATCTGAGATCTGTATGGATGCCCACCTGTGCAATCTACTGTAGGGAACCTGTATTAGTAAGGGGTTGGACATGATGGTCTCTGGAGGTCCCTTCCAAGCCCTGCAACTCTGTGATTCTTTGAATGTGGCTGCTCTAGTAACTGAGATCATAGTCTAGGGCCAAGGACAGGATAGGAAGGGCTCTGGGCAGCTGTGGCATGTAATTATTTCTTGTTTATGGAGAGGTATGGTCAGTTCTTTTTCCCACCTGGTATGCCTCATCCTGCAGCTTCTGCTTCAGGTACTCTTCCATCTTCAGTTCATTCTCCAGCTGGCGGACAGAATCATTCTCATAATTTTCATCATCTGCTCTGACAAAAGGATCTCCGTCTTCTGTAACCCTAAAGACAATTATTCATAAACAGGCTCCTGAGATGAATGACATTCAGAATGAGTACAACCTCCCTTTATTGTAAAGTTTGAGGACAGCAGGATACCCTTGTATCCAGCCACATGTACCATCAGGTAAAAATGTTCTGGAAGTAGAAAACACTGCTGTTATTTGCCCTCTCCAGTGGTCCTGTATTGATGAAGCAGACCAAAGGGCATATTCTGCTGAAGGTGTTTCGGGTGTATGGAAACGAGTCCTCAATAATTGCTTTGAGAGTAAGACAAAGAGTAAGAGGTTGAACTAAAAATAACTGGAAAGATGCCTATTGTTAAGACTCTGGTTCTAAAAATAAATTGGTTTGTTGATCAATTGAGTTGGTCAATAAAAAAGCATTCTGTCTTCTCCAGAAAGAAAACTATTTCTTTTTTCAGTGTGCTCCAATAGGCTCTTAGGTCTGGATAAGCAGAGATTGGGATTGCAGAGCATACCAAGGGGCACAGCTGTCCCACAGTCTCCCCATTGCCCTAGTGTCCCAGAGTTGACATGAGATAGGCATCCCAAGCTCTGGCCTTTTAAGCGTACTTACTTGAAAGCAGTAGCTTACTACTGTCTATTCATAAAGCTGTCCTCATTTGGATTTAGGCTTTTTTGGGTATGTAAATAGTTGAGAGGGTGAGAAAATATTTCATGCTGCATATTGTCTTCAGCAGAAAAAGAATTACAAAGGTGAATCAAGCAGGTACCCACATGTCACTGCGCATGGATCCAGTGGCAGCAGCACTGTGGATGTACCCTGGCTTCCGGGCATGGATCTGCGCAAGGAAAGCCTTCTCAGATGTCGGAGATGGAACAAGGTCATCAAAATGAGTCCGTCCAAATTCAGAATCCACGTTGCTTTCTGTCTCACTGCCCACTTCTGTGAAACCAAAGTAGACAGATGTTTCCATTTAACTTTCTCAAGATCAGGTGTACCAGTCTATTTCTCTAAACCTTTCTCTGTCTTTCCAGCTTAGAGTGGTCATCTCATCATAGTAAATGCAGTAGAACATAGGAGAATACTATTCTACATGCATCCGTAGATCTAAAGGTCTTCTTGTGGTGAGACAGACCAGTGAAGCTTTTGCTTATGTGGCTTATTAGGTAGGATATTTTTATGAGTATACTATATACTGCGTTTTACAAAAGTTCCTATATTCTATATTGAAAGAAATTTCTAAAGACTGAAATCCCTCTTCCATGTCACTCCAGTCATCTCTCTAAATGGAAACTTCTCTTTATGGAATGGAAAGTTGCCATCAATCAGAGTGCTTTCACAGCCACTGATAAAGTTTTCTCTCAGGTACAACCATTCCCTGAAAAAGGCCATTTCCCTAAGAAACAAGGGGCAAACTTCTCAATGAATTTTTGTTGCATTCAGTTGTATCTTTACAACCATGTCTTTCAAAACCCCAGAATTCTGAAGCTGTTATTTGGAAACTTCTTTTTTTCTATAAGCATAAAAATCTTTGAAACTGCATTTTACTGCTTTCTTTGTTGGGCTATATGCTCTTAGCTCTCATTTTTTAGAAATATATATAAAATATCAATATGTTGACTATCCATCCTCTTCAGCCTCACTCACCAGAATTTAGTTCTTTTACCAAAGAAGACATTGTGTTGGTGATTGAATCTGCTGCCACCAGCAAATCATTTCTTAAGTTTCGTCTTGCACCTGAAACAAGAGACAGACAAAACAGTGTTAATATTCTGCGCAAGACACGTTTTCCTGTTCAAAGCAGTTTTAACCCTGCTGAAAACTACCACTGTGATGATTCAGGTTATCAAAGACCTTACGAGGGACACGTGCAGAAGAGTTCTCTGCAGAATGGCCTCATTTACTTATGCTGTATGCAAGAGCAGAAGCCTACCCTCACGCTTCATTTAATCACAATGCCAGATATGTGGAGATTATTCATTGCTATCAAGCTTGCATTTGTGCAGTGACACCAGCAGACCAGGCCTGGAAGATTAAATCCAGCATGAATTCATTTAAAATGTCTGTGGGGGAGGAGGAAAGAAATGAAGTGTTTTCTATAAGTTCCCACAGTTCTGTTTAATGACACCATTATTGCTAGGTATTTGCCAGATAATTATGGCAAATGTTGAAGAAACACACTTGACCTCATCAAGATTGATACGGATTTTCCTTCTCTGCTCCCTCTCAGCCTCTGGTCTAGCTGAAGGATTTTTTTGTATATTTCATAATTTACTTTTTTTTGTTGTTTTGTTTTGTTTAATAAAAGAAGCACTATTGCCTCTCTTAACAGCCCCAGGCTGCTTTTAAACTCTTTTTAATAATGAATCTAGAAGTGCTTCCCTGCTGGACCTGGCAATATTCCCTTAATCATCAATCATGAAGGATTCTTGTGAGCTGCATGAAAAACTCCTTCCCTAGGAGCAGGCTGTTGGTAATGCATGCTTCACTCCCCCAGATCCCAAACATAGCTTCTATTGTGGCTGAATAATCAGTATATCCCACAGAACCTCCTATCTTCCAGACTGATTTATTCACAGGAACTTGCAGGACTCAGTTGCTGTAGATTCTTCAGAATGGGCTGAATGTAAAATAATACATTTTAAAAACTCCAAACCCTAAGGTTTTGCTTTGTTTTGTTTTTAAATATACTGCAGACGATTCGTGGAGTGTAAATCAAAGTGGTTAATCTCTCTCTCACACATACAGGAACACTCAGACAACTGCTCCCTCTCTAAAGTTGTCTCGGGTTTATATCTCTACACTATGGCAGACTCCACAGAGAAAAAAAGCAAGAGAAATGGTGCTTTAACCATGGCTGGTCTGCATTACGTATATGGAGACAGGTCTCTGCTGGTGCAGTGCAGAATGGAGCACAGTATGTCAAGACGTGACAGAGCAGCTGGTTTCAGGTTCTGTGGTTTTGACCTCCCTGCCTAGGGAATGTGGTGAATGACATAAAGCTAGATATTCATCAAATGCTGCAGTTTTTAAATGTGATCACTCACCTTTTTATACTGCTTGCTTTCTTGAATAAAACACATTTATATACTTTAAGAGCATTTGCCAGGGGCAAATTAGTGTTATTTATGGATACGTTATTGTCGCCACTACCTTATTTCTCATAGTCTTAGCTCTGGAAGAAATTGCTTAACAACATCATTGGAGTTAGTGGCCCAAATTTTTGCCTCTGTCATTTTTATTTTCACAGCAGAAAAAGGAAAATATGTCTTGACTGTTTCTTTTCTCACAGAAAATGAGGTATCCACCAGCCTGGTGTGCTGGGATTAGGAATTACACCCAAGTAAAACACGTTCAATATATGAACTGACAAGCATTTTGGTAGAAAGTTCTTCATTGCATTACAGATTCGACCTTGCTGTAAGATACAGAGAGATAGCACCCAGAGAAGTGTAGGGGTAGGGCTGCATGAGGGCTTAACTGGGTTCTTAGGAACAAACACACATTCACTCTAGCAGGGGAACTCCAGAGTCCCACTTACATTTTCACTTGTACTACTGAAACAGGGCAGAAGAATTGTTTAAATAAAAGAACTGCAGTGAGGTAAATATTTTAGAATAAAGCAGATTTTTAAAAAAATAAAGGAATTATTTCCTCATTCAGGTCACATGGGCTTGCTTTCCTCTGCATTCAATATAATCACTTAACCTGTGGCCTTAGAAATTCAAAACAGTTGAAAATTTATTGCTACTTGACAAGACGGTGGAATGAGGAATGAGAAACACGGTGTAGCCCACAGCAGTATTAAGAAAAAGCAGAGGAAGGGCTCACCGAGATTCCCTAGCTCGGTTCCTGTTTAGTCTAGTCAGACCTTCTTAGAGTCACAAAGCAAAAGGGCAAGGGATAACAGCCACAGGTTGCATCAAGGGACACTCAGATGTAAGGACAAAATATTTACATAAGAGACAAGGTCAAACCTGGAGCAGAGGCTGTGGAAAATGCACAATGGGAGGCGTCCAGAGTTCAGCTGGTGAAAGTCCTGAACAACTGCATCTCGCTTTGAAGCTGGCTTTCTTGGGGCAGGATGTGGTGACCCGCAGAGCTCTTCCTACCTGAACTAATTCTATGGTTGTAGCATATATTCTTTAGCAGAATTATTCTTCATGTAAAAAAAAAACCATACTGAAAATATGCCTTGCTGAGGTCAGTAACAACTCTTCTTATTCTGGCTAACAGAATTCATTACATGGCATAGCTGTCCAGTTTCTGCTTACCTGCCTGCCTGGAAAGCAAGGTGCGACAGCTGACAAAGTCGATATTTGACAGTGAAACACAGTTGTGGATTCACAGAATCATACTCTCATTCATTAATGTTGGAAAAGACCTCTAAGATCATCTAGTCCAACCATCAGCCACCCCCACCATGCCCACTAACCATGTCCCTCAGTGCCACATCCACCCGGTTCGTGAACACCTCCAGGGGCGGTGACTCCTCCACCTCCCTGGGCAGCCTGTGCCACTGCCTCACTGCTCTTTTGGAGAAGAAGTATTCCTAATATCTAACCTAAACCTCCACTGGGACAACGTAAGGCCATTCTCTTTCGTCCCATCACTGTTACCTGGGAGAAGAGGCCAACCCCCCCCTTGCCATGACCTCCTTTCAGGGGGCTGTGGAGAGCAATGTTTTCCCTGAGCCTCCTTTTCTCCAGACTGAACAATCCCAGTTCTCTCACAGCTTTGTTGCCCTTCTCTGGACACGCTCCAGGGCCTCCATGTCTTAACTGTAGTGAGGGGACCAAAACTGAATGCAGTACTTGAGATGCAGTCTCACCAGCACCGAGTACAGAGGAGAAGAACATTTGTTTTATTTTGCTTCACTGCATACCACTTAGAAGTTCATATAGTCATTAACCACACGAAACAACAACTTTTAAATAGTTTCCAAGTACCTCAGACAAGCTCCTAATGAGACTTACTTTGCGCAAAGGCTTCCTGCACATCTCCTCCCACCCCGGTCAGAGAGTCCTGAGGCGTGTGGGTGGGCGTGGAGCAGGCAGAGGCAGACCTGATGGGCATCGGGATGGGTCGGCTGATGGTGTGGCTGGGTGAGGAGCGGGGGGAGCCTGCCCCTTGGGTCTGCAAAACAACCAAGCAGATAAATGGGTCCTTGTGAGAGCCCTCATCCTCAGCTCAGAGGCATCGTGCTCTTTGTAGATGGGTTGTGTAATGCTAAAAAGAAATGCACTGGACTCAGTTGTTTGTCTGCAGACAGCTACGCTCCAGTGTAGAAAAACAGTAAGTAGGAAAATCTTGAGCGAACATCTGACTTTCTCAAAACATGGAAAAATGTCAGGCAGCTAAATTTAAAAACAACAACAACAAAAAAAACCAAGTTAATAAACACCAAAGCATAGGCCTGCTCTCTGCCCTCACTCACTCCCCCGGTTCACATGCACGTGTGGTAAAACATAACATAATGATTCGGACTGTGAGAAGGGGAGCGATGCTGCACTGAGGGCATGAGGCCCTCCACCTCTTCACAGAGTCCTGCCGGGCCTGGGCAGCCTCTCGGCCGCATAAAGGCTGACATGTTCAATAAATAATACAGCCACAAGCCTTTTATTTGGGTCTAGAGAGCTATTTTAAGCCACTCCTAAATCATACACCGTTAAATTGTTTGCTCTGCAGGATATACCTGGGCAGCCCCAGAACACTGTGGGGACGGGGCCATTTTAAATCCTGCTTCAGATTCAGCTGCTGGAAGCTAACATGTTTTCACAACAGCCATATAAAATGTCATGCTGTTAGCACCTCGTGGTTAGTATCACTTAGTTGAAATTCAAGCAGGCTTCACGAAATAATAATTTTTTACCACGGTGAGTGATACCAAGAGACACAGTGCCCTTTTCCCTGACTGCTTCAGAGCCCCTGGGAATGCACGTCCACCTAAGGAAAAATGAATGTCCAAGCCCACACCAAGCTGCACACGTCCCTAATGACTGAAATCCTGGAGGATGGAGGTGGCTGGAAGACTTTTACACAGCGACTATAACATGTACTCCTGTTCGTTTACAGAGGAAAGGAACATATGGGCTGTCTCTCCCCCATGTTCATTTTGAGAGTTTAGAAGGATTTCTTAAGTATTCCCGGGCCATTTCTTTTGACTCCTGCAGCGGCTGCCACAGTGGCCCAGATAAGGCTTGGCAAATATATTCTAAGAAAGGACAGTGGCAGCCCATAATGGAAGGAAGGCAGCATTGCCCTTGAGATTTTTATAAATTCCTGCCCCTAACCATAAATTATGTAGCAGAATACTAAGCTATTTGCTCGTTTCTATCACCCTTTCCTAAGAGACATTATCACCAGAGAGACATCAACGTTTATGAGAAATAAGCACATTACTGATGGAAGAATAAAGGACTTAATATATAAAATTTCTCTAATCATCCATTTTAGAACATTTAAATGATAGATGAAAGGGAAGTCAAATATATAATGGCCAGATGCTCTCCTGTTTCTGCAATCATCTGTCCCCACAGAAGCAGCAATACTGATCTCTGGTCCACAAAGGGCTGAGCAAAAAGCACCCTTGAGATGCTCCAAGGTTCTTGGATGTCACACCCCCTGCACATCAGGCAAGGCACCTCGGAGCTACATCTTTCATGCCTCAACTCCTCTATCAAACAGATCTGTTAGAGAATTTATTGTTCCCAGTTCCCTCCTTTGCTTGCCCTTTTTCCTCAGCTCCCCTTTGCCTTTGGTCATAGTTCTGGGAAACACCAACAGTGGAACTTTCAGAGAATATGGAAAAAAAAAAAAAAAGGCATGAAATTTGTTTCCTATAACCAAGTCACATTTAAGGAATGGACTTCATAATAGGCATTTTATTTACTAAAAATAACAGATGCCTGCCAGTACTTCTTCACTGGAATTTTCCCACAAGGGAAATGTGAAAGCTGCACACTAGTGCTTCGTGCTGCATTTGCTTTACAGCAATGGCTGAGGCCTTGTATTTACGATAAACAGTGTTTTCTTATCTGAAGCTTTCATTTTTTTGAACAAAGTACTTGCGAAGCATAAAGAAATGAAGATTTTGGATCTCACTGTCCAGCTAAAAACTTTTCTATTTTTATACTATGTGGACGACATCAGACAGAAGGAATGAAGATGATGCTGAAATAGGTGGATATTAGGGAATGCCTGATGAAAGAGAAATGAACGCTTATTCTACTTAGTGTCAGCTCAGCCTGAATTTGTGGGACAGGAGCATTATTCCCACTTAGTGGCTATCAGGCAAAATGTGGTTTTCATGGGCTGGAGCTCCTGAAACCCACGGAGACCATCAGTAGTGACTTCTTGCTAATTTGAGCATAGAAATCTAGCATCTAATTGCTCTCAAGGTAGCCAGCCATACCAGCTGAGGACTAGGGCATGCTGAAAAAGAAGCTAGGACAGTGAGCACCACAATGTCGATGACTTCAGGTTTTATGCCATAATTGGCTGCAGTTGTCAGTGTTTTTGTGCCTTTTAGAAAAACCTGTATTTTAATTAATTCACCAGCTCTAGTTAACGTATTAAGGATTTGAAGTTAACCCTTGCTAGACAGGAGAAGGTTTCACATCATTAAGCACTATGCGTTGCTTAGGAGAAAAGGCACGGAGTGAAAGCAGGAGCTTTGGTGCACTGCTCCCTCTGCCGGGGCTGAGCAGGGATCACACATGTGGAAGTGCATCCTGCAGCCTCGTCAGGTGGTGAAGGAGCTACACGGACGTGAAGAACTCATTATCCTTTTTCAAGGAGGGGCAACAGAGAAACAGAAAGTTCGTAAGTGTTAGATGACTTGCCAGATGGCTCATTCCAATTGAATTCATCCAGAAATTAATTTAATCTTGTTTCTCTCAACAGATCATGAAATGGCACAGCGTAATGAGGACCATTGCACAGAAACTCAGAGTAATTCCTGAGCACCATCACCTCGTATTCAGAATGGCTATTACTCCGTGAAGAAATATTCACATCCCATAACAGCCCAAAAATGAGCTTTCACTTGCACTGTGCACTGAACATTCTATATGATAGGGAAACTCCTCATGTTGGGAGCTTCTCTTTTGTGAATGGAAGATCCTTTTAACACTGCTACACAGATCAACCATATGATGGCTCTTACACAGAGGTGCTATTTCATAGGATGGCTTGGGACGGAGGGGACTTTAAAGATCAGTATTTGGTCAGCTTTTATTTCTGGGTGCCACAGATAGATGCTATATAAAAATTAGCCAAAATGCAAAGCACTCGCTATATGATAGGTATTGCCTACAAACTCTGCATGTCGTATCACAGACAGAATACTTCAGACTTTTAACCGTATTTCTGCTGTTGAAACCTGGAGGAAACGTGCTGTGTTAAAATGCAACATTTTTTATTGGACTTATAAATCAGACGGCTGTCTGAAAAGGGTGTTTTTTAGCCAAATATTTTTCCAAGACCCATTTCAATGCTAAAAAGCTCCAAACCAACTAAACCATCTAAAATTTAAGACTGCCCTTTTAAACTTAGGTTACAGAAAGCAATTAGAAACTACAAGACTGTCCTGAAGACCGACAGGCCCTGTTACTCTCATTGCAGGCTTTAAAAGATGTGTACGCAGTGCCCTGACCTTCCTGGATTTCAAATTCATCGTTCTAATTTAAACTCACATTTTTCTGATAGTTCCAAAGTTCTCATTACATTTTCAGAACGTTTTCCGTGGTGGAAGTGTTCTTTAATTCATATGCGAGGCTGCTTTTACTACACGCGTTCTGGTTTTTTATATAATAAATGTCCTTATTTAGAAGAGTGAGAAAAAGATCAAGACTCCTTGTAGCCATGACTCACATGCTGAGGGGTTTGATTATGAAAATCGCTCCAACACACTTGAAAATAATGTGTGAAAGAAGTGCAAGATATTAATTTTGGTCAAAAGAATATGCACGCATTCCAAGCAAAGGAAGTAAAATAAATCACAAGAACGCAACCACATTTAGGAGTTAGTGAGGTCTCCAAGTAGGCAACTTACTGCCTGTTTCAATTCTTCTTCCTAAAGAAAAAGAGGATCAGCACATTAGATTAACCAGCACGTCAGTGAGGAATAGAAGAAAAAATGTGGAGTACAGATTTAGGCTAAAACCGCGATAGCTGAGAATGTGTCCAGGTGATGGTCCTATCTCTGAGCAGTCTGAAACACCAGAACAGTGTAAAGTGTGCAGAAACGCACTGCAACCTCCTGCTCTACATCCTCTTTGTTCAGGCAGTGCAGTGACAGCAGGCTGACCTGACCGCCAGTTGCAGCTGTGAAGCATTTCATGGATGGAGGGAAAAGCATCTCATCTACTCCTGGCTTGCAAAAATCTGCTGGGTGTTTGGTTGGCCTCACTGCTCAGGTGCCACCAATGCAGTGTGGCTGCATAAGACTGTGTCTGAGGAGATGCAAATAACTTAAGGGGTCCAACATCATTTGATGCAAATACATGTTGTTTAATGGATTTCCTTGAAATTCTCTCTGCTTTTATCAGAGCCACATTTGACCCAAGCTGCACTGAATTTCCATGTGCTCATTAAATCTGGCATAGCAAAAAGGGAAACACTCTCACACTGTTCAGAATTCTTTCTTTCAACATGAATTTCTGGCACTGTTTGTCCTGAAGCATAGCAGGAAAAATGGAGCTAGACTCATAGAAAGATGTACTTTCAACCTTACCCTACCCTCTCTTAAAAGTGCATGTTTCAATACCTCAGCTTTTAAGTGAGATCCTTTCTGGAGGTATGTTTTATCTTGTTAACACAGGCTTGTTTCTACATCTATGGAAATAAGTGTTACTGAGGAAGCATTTTCAGAGACTGATAGACTGAAGTCCAAAGATGTTGTCAAATCCTTCTGCAAATGAGCAAAACAGGGCTGTAAAGCATCGTGCTACACTGTTATTCAAACAATTGTGTTATTTACTCCATAGTACGGAGCCTATCTCTACTGTTCCATCCATTTAGCAGATGACAACGATGATGTGTTATTGCAGGAATGCCATCATCTGATCATCATTTAAAAGCCCTGAATTTGAAGATAAAAGAAAAAAAAAGGGGGGGGGAGGTCAAAGAGCCAAGTTTTATTGCGAAAATTGCCAAGTTCTCCAGAATCCTGCACTCGTCTCTCCTCTCTGCCAAAGGAAAGGGTTCTGCCCTTCCTCCTTGGTAGTATTAAGTGCAGTTCCTTACCTTCAGCAGTTTCATGAGGCCTTCTAACTGAACCATAAGCTCTCTTCGGCTCTCCTGGAGAGCAGACATCCTCTGTTCCAGCTCGTCCTTCCTCTGTCTGAGAAACAAGCAGATACGATCAGACCTTAGCCCTCAGCAGCTTTTAACCACATTCAGTGCCTAGAAAGCAGGGCTGTGTGTAGGCTATGGAGTTCCCTCATACTGAGAATATCCGTGAGACTGAGTTACAGTGATTAGGAAAAAGACAGACATTTACACAGATCCTTCTCCAAAGAGCAAATGGGGTTCAAGATTGTGTTCATTTTCCCTTGTGGGAATGCTTGGCAGTGATTTCATTTTTCTATCTGTGAATCTCTCCAGTCAATAACCTCGCTAACTGTCAGGAGAAATTAAAGCCATGCCCTGAAGGGCAGGAAATTACAGCAGGGGCACTGCACAGGGCAAGATACGAGAGAAGCTAAAAGAGTTCAGAAATTCAGCCATAAAACCACAGTGAGCTGCTTTTATTCCTATCTTTTCAGAAAGCAAGCATAAGACTACCACACAGCAGAAGTGTAATTGCTTGAAAATAGCTCTTTGGGCTCTAAGTCGAACATTGGTCCTGTGGCATTGTGAATACTGGGCCACCCCATGTGCGGCAGCCAGTCTGAGCCCCACAGCCAGCAATAGCTTTGATCCTGTACAGGTCCAGTGCACCACAGGGACGTACAGCACCATGTTCCACTGACACAGCATTGTATGAGAGGTCCCCAAATGAATACAGTATGGAATTGCTGCCTGCTGGAAGCCATGATGTAATTAAAACTGTTACTGTTGAAAAAGGTATATCTTGGGTATATCTTATACATTATTATGTTGCAAATCAAATAAAAACACTACGCCATTATCCTTGTACTACCTGTAAAACATGACTTTATCCTGAAGGCCTCACCTAGAGCACCGTGTGCTGTTTGGGGCTTCACAATACAAAAAAGGGTGTTAAGTAACTTAAAAGTGTCCAGAGAACAACAAAGCTGGTAACAGACTTGTAAGGCATGCCCTGTGAGGAGAGGCTGAGGGCAATGGATTGCCCAGTCTGGAGAAGAGGAGCCCTAGAGGTGACCTCACTGCTCTCTGCAGCTCCCTGAGGAGGGGAAGCAGAGAAGTGCTGGGCTCTGCTCTTTGGGAACTGATGGCAGGATGGGAATGGCACAAGAACTGCACCAGTAAAGGATCACACTGGGCAACATTTATTTACCATGAGTATGGTCAAACACTGGAATGGACTTCCTAGAGAGGTGGTTGATGCCCTGTGCTTGTCAGTGTTCTAGAGGTATTTGGATAATGCCCTTGTTAATACACTTGAGCTTTTGGTTAGCCCTGAAGGGGTTGAGCAGTAGGACCAGATGATCTTTGTGAGTCCCTTCCAACTGAACTAGCCTAGTCTAGTCCAAATTCTACCCTATTCTATTAAGGAAGAACAGAATCAACAACACTAATATGTTTCCTATATTTAAGGCAACATGAAACTCTGATTTGAGCCTTCTATTTAAGTTGTGAGAGCAGATACTGATATAAATATCATTGATTTCTACATGTTAGCATGTGTGCTATCTCTCGTCTTTATATTAAGATCAGATAACAGCAGTGCTAGGTTGTATTTACTCTTCTGGAGGACTAATTATCTGTGCTGGACCTTCTTTTCCAAGAATGTAACGATTGGAAATGCTATGAATTGTACAAAAGCAACTGAGTTTAAGAAACTGCCACTAAAAATAAAATATCCACATAATCCAAAGTGGCACATCCCAGCACATACCTCTGTGGTTTTGTTGTTGTTGCTGCTGTTTTTTTTTAGATTTAATCTAATGTAATTTAATGTTGTGAGAGGATCTAAACAGTGTACAACACGGCATACAGATGCACAGATTTAAAGTTACTTACTGCCTCTGACACTGCACATTAAATCACAAAAGATACTGTAGCCAAGGAACTGAGCACCACTGCCCTAAGGACATCCCACGTCAGGACATTTAAATGAGGTTCTTATGGTTTTATTAAGCATAGCAAAACTGAAGAGATGTACAATTAAGCAGTCATTCTGCTAACGTTGCACAATCATTTGGTTTTTTTTAAAGGATAATTAATTTTATTTGTCAACTACCTCAAAAGCTGATCTTCTACAACTGCTTAAAAGAGAGGTTCAGCTTGATACACGAAAGGAGCTTCATCATTAGTATGTGTTGTGCAGTGCGTGCACTTTCATCGTGCTCAGTTTTATATCTTCAACTCTCACAGAACATCATTTGCCTGTGGATATCTAGGAGTAATTACATACTAAAATCGCTCAGAAATCAAGAAGCTGTTTGTTTTCAGATTGGAAAGCAAATGTGAGTATTTGTGAAACAGAAAAATATTTTAGTGTGGAGAACGGCAGCAATAAAATGACACGGTATTTGTAAAGAAAGAATTTAGCATAATTTTCTACAGTAATTTCCTTCAGTTATGAATTAGGCAACAAAATTATTCCTAGTGCAAGGAGGAAGAGCCACATGGCCAAAAATTTTCTTTAGTCTCCTCATGAGAGAAATGCCGTTTGGGCGAGGAGAATCGAATTTAATCTAGCATTGTTGCACCAGAAAGAAATGATTTACACTCTATTCTCTAAATAGATTAAGCGTTTTGAATAGCTCTTATTGGATTCCCAGCCTGGTTCTCACTACATGAACTTTGGGACATACAGGGAGCTTACAGATCTGCACCAATCGCTCTTCTTCAACTTGATATATATATGGCAATTAGCACACTTGTGTAGAATATCCTAATTAACACGCAGACACATCCATATCAACGTTTTTAGCTTAGTGGGATGATGTGAGAAATGATTCTCTAGGTCCTCAGCTCAGCAGGCAGATGTTGTTATTCCCTCCTCCTCACATGGCACGGAGCACAACTCCGCAGCCTGGTTATGCACAATGAAGAGAACTGACCTCTCCTTCGAGTTCAAAGCATGGGGAATTTTCCAAAAATTGATGTCTAATTCTGGCAGCATTTTCATGTAACTCTATATTTACTTCAGCATAGATGAGAAGTCTTTGTAGAAGCATTTGCTCTGACAGAAGAACATTTTTCCCCATATGATTAATGACACTTGGATGAGGCTTTGGGGACCTATTCCAAATGACCTAAGGGCCTAACTCTGCAAACACTAATGTACGGGCTTAATTTAATGTAGATGAGTAATATGTGAGATTCTTCATGCATGCTGCTTAGAGCATAAGCTTAATTACTTTTAGGACCACAGCCTGCACTGAAACGGGAGAAAAAATACAGTGTTATATTTACATAAAAAAGGCCCCAAAAGCATAAGCTTTATCTCGTACTTCTTCCCTTATTGCTACAAGCCTGTCAGAGGAGCTGCTGGAGGTTCTACTGCTGTGCACTTACCTGAGGAGCCTCAGCTCTGCCAGGAGGGTGGGATTTTGTTGTGCCTTCTCTGGTGTGGGCTGAGATGCTTGCTCATGCTCAAGTCGCAGCCGCTGGATCTCCTGCAGGATTTCTCTTGGGAAAGGGAACAAGCAGACTACAAGTCAGTGGTTTTCCACAAAAGCAGCTCACTACACATCGCTAGGGGAGAAGAAGTGTGATTGTACACAGCTTTTAACTGACGTGGATTTAGTGACTGGGCTCCAACCAACAGAAGCAGCCCAGGATATTTTTTAGATAAAATTTAAGGACTTTGTCATAAAAGGGAAGCATTTCTTCAAGACCCCCAAAGCCAGAAGTAGACATGAAATAACAATACGCTTAATTAAACTGCTCCTTTCTATTTCTTCCCCAGGAATATTTCTAGTACCACTTGAACTTAACAAAGAATAAAATAATATCTGCCCCATCTTGAGTATATGCATATATATATATATATTGTAGAGTAAGCACAGATCCAAGAACGGTCACTGATTCACGGAGAAGCACTTTAACACGACTTGTTATGGCTGGCAGGCCCTCCCTGGAAGGCTGTCAGAGCACGAACACAAAGCTTCACAGCTGAAGGTTGAAACCTTTGTGATATTTTTCTCTCCTGCACAACGTGTTGGGTACCAGACGGTCAGGAGGCGGACTCCAACTATGAAAGACAAATCAAGAGTGGAGCTGGTGGCTCATTACACCGTGACAGAAGGCCATGCAGGGCTTGCAATAGGAAACCATCTGGTTTGGGCTGTCCTGTTTTACAGTCCAGCAGTAAAAGCAGAGCTCTGCTGTCATACATCTCATGACATTGGGCAGTCTGATACCTAGGGCCAGACACTCTGCTGACAGCACATGGGTGTCACTCCTGTTGGAGGTGGCTAGCCCACTTCTCCTGGGCACTATCCCTCAGTCTCACTTACATCTGAACCTAGTGTCTCATTTCATCAGTGCCCTCACCTGCTGCTAACCTTTCTGCAGGCCCTTCTCAGGCAGATTGTGTTCTGGGGAGCTTTAACCATCTTCTTCACAAATAAAAGCAGGGGAGCATATCGTTACCAGGATGACTAATCCTTTTATCATTTCATGTTATAGCTCTACAGAGGATCCAGATCAAAATTAATTTGGTTTTGAAACAGGACAGAGCTTTTTTTTTAAGACTCTTAACCAACAGCAGCTGTGAAAAATAAAGTATCAATGATTCTATCATGCAATTTAACAGCAGATTCATTAAATAAGAGGGTGGCTGGGGATCTTGAAGCCTTTGTCATGTTCTGTGGACCTTTTTGTGCCCTCTGCTTTTTGCTGGGGGAGGCATATATGCGTTTAAGTACAAAGCACAGAAGTGATGGTAGAAAAAAACACACAACACATGGGGCTGAGTAAAACCAGGTACTTTGTGGATGCTTACCGGTTTTTATTCTCTAGCTCTGCAATCAGCTGCCTCTGCTGCTTGTTTGCATCGATGGTGAAGGAGATGTCTGCTGCCCCTCTCTGCTGTGCCTGTTGCTGCTGTAAAAGAGAGGGCTGCTGAGCAAGGGATGGCCAGCAGGCACCCAAGAGCTCAACACAGAGACCTGCTCAGAGAACACAAAGTACCATGCATGTCCACACACATAGACCATCCATGTTTTGTTTCACACCAGCACGGCTCCACTGCTAGCAAGCAGTGCAGCTGCTACAGTAAATAACGGAGTGTTTACCATCCTGTCTTTCCACCCCTCCTTTGGGAGCTTTCTCAGCCCCACCATCTAAAAGCTGAGGGAATGGCCCTGCAGCAGGCAGCTGCTGCAGTATGGACACTACAGACAAAAGGAAGGCACAACAGCTTCTCTTTACAAACAGAAGAGGATATGCTTCCACTTCAGCAGTGCTTCCTTCCCTCGAAAGTTGGGTTTTACTCTCAATTAAGGCTTTTGTGTCCAGGTTTCAGTCTGGCTGCACTGCCCACTTGGCCAAGTTTTTCCATATGCTCTATGATACTTCTGAAAGCTCACTCTCCAATCCTGCAGAAGAAGTCCTTTATTTCCCAATAAAATTAAGTGGGAATTGAATTACTTACGAACCTAGGTGTTATTCACTTCAGTTTTATTGGACTATGTTCTTTTCTTGTATTTTTCAGCAGTTGTCAACTACTGGTTTGTTTGTTTATACAGTGTTTCAGCACTGCATCAATGACAGCGCAGGGCAAGAATTCACATAGACATGTGAAGTTTTGTAACTATCAAAGTCATTATTTTATGTGGCTCTGGGCAGCCTGGCCTGCTGGTTGGCGACCCTGCACATAGCAGGGGGGTTGAAACTAAATGCTCATTGTGGTCCATTTCAACCCAGGCCATTGTATGATTCTATGTCTAACACCAGCGTGAAAGAATCAGACGGTGAAGGTTCCTCTGCTGAGCTGCTGCTGTGATCTGAGCATTTCTCACTGTCCAAACTGTGAGGCCTGCACAAGCTTTGTGTGACACCAGACACCTCCTCCTGCAGGAACGGGCCCTCAAAAAGGATGAAGACTTACCGCACTGGTCACTGGGCTCTGTGCTATCTTTTCTGCTGTGGGTGAATTTTCCTGCTGACACTGCAACAACCAGGGAGGGCAGTGCAGAAAAAACTGAGACTGGTTAGTGCCTGATATTGAGGGTCATTGTCCTGAATGCCCAGTGCTATGAATACATCTGGTCCCTTAAAAAGCAGAATGGCCATCAGCAAAGCTTTATACATTCCTACCCTGCTCCTAACTTGGTTCTACTCTTGTGCTCTGCTGAAAGATTTTTGTACGTGGATATCTTCATTTTTTCTTTTGTTTTGTCTCTTCAAAGAGCACAAAGAAAGGGGCACCTGGCTGGCAAAGAGAAATACATTAACTTTACTCATACCAGATCTATTTAAAAGCTACTGAAGTATTGCTTCCTCAGTTCTTCTCCCTTCTATCATGGAACACGCTATATACACCTGATTTCTACCAGTTCCTACTCAGAGATGTTACCAGTAGGAAGTTTTGTCCCCATGATGAATTACTTCAATAATAGTCCTTCAATAATAGCCACCTGCAGGCTGCCCGAGAGCTGAGTGCTGTGTGTCCTGCCATGGAAAGGAACTGCTGTGGGATGGGCTGGCAGACGACAACAGCCCTTAAACCTGCTCCTCGAGAGAGAAATTGCATCGACAGATGTCTGCACGGGGTGGCCTCACATCGAGAGCACTGCCTGGCTTCACCCTTTCAATTGACCCCACAGTGTAAATCTCAGTGTGAAAGTATGCTTCCTGACATCCTGGACCGGCTGCCTTTCACTTAACTATCATTTATGATTCCTTGTTCTACCAAATGTGCTGAGACGGAAAAAAAGTAACTAGGCTGACCTTACTTATGCCATTTAAGATTTTATATACTTCGATTAGGCTCCCGCTTCCCTCTCTAACACAGTTAGCGAGGTCTCGGCCTGTCATCACCTTCTGTCTCAAGACACATAGAGCAGAATAATCACTGCTCTGAAATGAAAATGAGAGCCGGGGCTAATGCAGCGGGTCATTATGGCCATCCTGCTGGAGATCACTCTTTAAAATCCTCAGCACTTAGGGCTGTGGTGGTAGTGATATTTGAACTAAAGAGTAAAATGGATTCATCACTCCTTTTTCCAATGCAGTAAATCATTAACCTTTAGCCAAAGCTTGTCCAGACAATATTTTCCAGTTTTGTCTGAGTTTACGATGTCAGATTCCCTTTGATGTACTTATTTAAGTGCCATTACGTTAGTATATAGATTATATGCATCATATGTGAATTCTTTGACTTAAATAAAAATGTTACTCATAAAACATAACATCTGATGAGAAGGACAGTGAGATATAACCCATTAACCACGGAGCCTGTCAGACGTAATTCCCCTGATCTTGCCACGCCCCTGGAACACGACAGAAGGAAAGCACCTCTCTTTAATTAAAACACTTACTGATGAAGAAGTTTCTGCTGCCAGCCTTGCTGCATACCTGGCGATCAGCTTGTGCTCTTCATCCAGGCGGCTTGCGCTGTCGAGCACACTGCTCGGGGTGGGAGAGGAGGGAGGGCAGACACGTTAGTGCACAGTACGCATGGCAGCTGCTCCGCCACTCTGTCCACTCACACACCCTCGTCACAGAACTTAGAAACAAAACATCGCCAATGTGTTTAAAACAGCAGATGTTAACTGAGCAAAGGAGAAATGTGGGAGAGCAAATTCCTAGTGGCAGCTTTGCGCGGCACTTACCAAGCTCTCACAGACCACAGCTTCAGAACCACTGATCTAGGAACTTATAATCAGACTTTCAATTTTATTCTTGTTTTCTTGATATTTAGGAGTAAGATTTCAGAGAATCACATCATTGTGCCCCACTGATCCCAGCCTTGGACTGGCTTTAACGGGGACCCAACTCATGCTGCCAGGATGCAGGAGTTTAGTAGCACCTCTGAGGACAGTCTGCTTTGGTCACATACAGAACTGCCACAAAAACTGCTAAGAAAGTGTAAGAAGTTACAGCGAATACACTGAATTCCTTTAAAATATTGCATCTTCTTACAATTTGTTTTCTAACAATATTAAAGGCAAATACTCCTTGCAGGTTAATCCCTTGCCAGCTGTCCTTATTTTAAATGGAGGTTATTACTAAGTTAGAAGAGCATGAAAAACGTAATACAGCGAAAACATTTACTTCTACTAAACATTTAGAAGTTTGCAGAGAACCACCAAAACTATTCTATATTGCATTATGCCCATTATATTCAAGAGAAAAAAATGAAGATTAAGCTGCTAAGAGAAGGTAAGAAGAATGTTTTGCTGTGTGGAACATGACAGCCCTGCAGATGATCCTGGACAGAGGCAAGCCTGCCCTCTCTTCTGATGCCTTGGAAACCATGTGATGTTTTGGCTGAAGGGAGACAGGTGTGTGCCACCCTGCCCATGTACCAATTAGGACATACAGCTTGTTGCTGGAGAATGAGTTTCACATCTCAAAGGAGTGCACAAAACAAGGGCATGGGCATCCTATCCTGTTATTTTGCTAGAAACTGTACCTTGAGCCTGAAAAGTCTGCCAGATGAAAATAATTTTTGAGCAAGAAGTTCTGCTTCTGAAGAATCAGCAGATATAAAAGAAAAGCAAAGTATTTCTCCAAAAATTCTCAGTGAGTTCATATCCCCAGGTACCTCAAAGAAGTACAATGTGCATCTTCTGGTTGGCTTGATTAAGTCCACTGGGAGCTAGAAGTTATGTTGGAAACATGAGTAACTGTTGATATTCATTGATCATTAAACTAAAGCTGGGAGTCTTGTGGATTTGTTATGACTTGCTGAGGTAAGGGAAAAGAGATAAACATCTTTCTCTTATTCTGACAATAACCTGCGAGGCCACAAACATGAAGTCTAGAAAACATTAAGGCTATGAGAAGTCAGACACGAGAGGATCTGTGTACCCTAAGCTTGTGCTTTTTTTGGTTTCGGTTATTCACCTTGTTTTGTTGCATATATAGCTTAACTCTGCTCCTACTCAGATTCTTGCAGGATGACAACATACAACGGAGTTACTTTCTGAAAAGTCTCAAGCCAAAGGTGTTTTTCTGATCTTTCTAAATTCACTAATACATACTCTTCTTACATACTCGTGCCTACTGTACCAACATGTCATCCAGAGAAAGAAAAGGAGAAGCAACTCTTACAAACTATCATGCAAGCCAGGTAATAAGGATTAATTTCATGGCAATAAAATTCATTTTTAATTTTTCCTTAATGACTAAAACATAACATTCTAACAGATGGCTGTGAAAACAGCAAGCGTTCTCTTTTTTACAGCGACGTGCAACTATATTATCCATCCTGGAAAAATAATAGATTATGGTTCTGCTTGCTGGCACGACACAATCTGCAGCACAGCTCTGGGATGTGAGCTAACTCCTAAAACAATGACTTCACTGAAAGAATCAAGGCTCTGCTGCTTTTTCATTTTTACTCCCTATTTATGGCTTTGATATACAGTTATGTGTAGGCAGATGTCATAAAATTGATGCAGCAGTGCATCAAATTTGCCCTATGAATGCCAGAAATCAGTGGCCTCAACTCTTTGTAAATTAAATTTCAATGTCTGAGATATATTTAATTCTGAAATACACCTATTCTATGTGATCATTAAGCACAGAGGTCTGTACAGCTGCATTAGCATTAGCCTGCCAATACTTTTATGTCTTAGATTTCCGATTTGCCATAATTCACTTCTGTTTTTACTTCAGCAGCTTCATGGAATATGATACACTGAAAACACACAAGCTTTAAAATGTTATGAATATGTGTGTAGAATGTGGGATCCTCAAGAGAATCTTACAATCTCTCTTCAAAGGAGATTCATCACATAAAAACAGCCTGCTGACAAGTCTTGTCTAAAAAAGTTGCACAGTTGTTTTAACGCTGCTGCTTCATTAATGGCCATTTCTCTAAAGCCCTGATAATTATCAGGGGTAATTGGTCTGACAAACAACCGATAATATTCTCTTTACAACAGGACTTTTTGTTTAGGCTTTTGGTCCTCTGTATAATACTCTACAGGCTAAAGGATATCCATGAGAAAGGATCTCAAAACTCCAGGCACAGGAATGATAGCCTGTGGAAGAGGAGAGACACCCAAGCTCCTTGGCTATTTCCCATGCTTTAGATGTGCCCAATTAGCCTGTTCAGCAGCAGATGCTCTGCATTGGGTGTTACGGATCCAGTGGTTCCTGACATTCTTAAAATTATGCCATCAATGGTTTGAAAAGTCTCAGAATTGCCATTCTCTCATGAAAGTTTTGCAACATTGGAATCGGCACTGCCTGCATGGTGTGCTCTTGTTCCATAAAATGCAAACTTTCAGTCAGTTAGTAAATGAATAATATACTATGAAAAATGCTGACAAAATCAATGTTAGGCTTCTAAATATTAGTGCTACAAGAACAGTGCTCTAATTGCAACCCACCAATGCACTTTGATGCTTGTTGCTGTGAGAGTTCCCAAAATTGTTCTGGTCTACAGGCATTTAAAGCTGAGATGTACCATCTGAGCTCTCTGCTATTGTTACTTCCCAATTTACTTTAGAATCACCCATATTTTACCACAGAAATGTCAGTATCACTAAGGCATGCAGATCTAATCATAGAAATTAATTCCACTCGAGGGAGCCTGGTGTCTATGTATTTCCTTTGTCATCAGAGGGTCTCTGATTTTTTTCCCTCTTTCATGGGAAGACTCAAAGCAGAAACCCAGCACCAGTAAGCTGAAGCCTGTGAAGCTGAGCTGCCCCAGAGATACGCTTTACTCTCTTCCCAGCTAACTCAAAGTGAGCCCAGCCTTCCTAGCTAGTTAGCTCTTCTGCACACTTCTGTAATAAACATCTTCTAAAATAACATGGAATAACACGGCACTTTTATAGTACAGAAATATGACTCACCACACTACTACAGAGTATAACATAAAAACCACAAGCCAGCTTTCTACGGAACGAAAATACCCTCCTCCTCATAATGCATCTTATCTTATTCTGCAACTAAAAGGAAAGACTGGAATATGTGAAATTGATATGCAAAACTAAGTAGAAACTCTAACTTATGAGAACAAAGAGGAGCAGTTAAAAGCTTTTCTTTCAGACTCAGACACTAAAAATGAACACAATTAAATATCATCTACTGGTTTTACACTCTAAAACACACTTTAAGAATAAAACAAGCAAAGCATCTGGCTAAGGGGTGCTATTTTTACCCATACAGTTACTATAAATAATGAATTAGTCTTTCTCTTGCTTCTTAATTTGCCCTGGAGTACTGGATTCTAAATAAAACTTGAAGTAGCTTATGAGCCTATGAGAGATGGAAAGGAAGCTTGTACTTCTCTTGTTCCAGTATCAAGTAACTGCAGATGGAAGACAAAGATAAGCACTGAAAAATAATTAAAAAAATCAAATATGAATACCAGCTATGCTTAAAGAGACAAAAACATTAACTGGACTACACTGGATCATAAGCTGATCATTAGCTACTATAAATTAGCCAGAGTTGTTACCTAAAAAGCTAACCTGTTCTGTTTTGAAACACTACTTATAGCTGTCAATATACTTTTATGTTCTGTGCTCACAAAGTGTATTTGTATTTGTCTTTGAGGTGGAGGTCCACCTCCAATCATTCCTCTTTTCACTGACAGATGCCAGCAGCACCTGAAAGCATGCTGTGGCACATAGGGATTCGCATATGCAGTATGCTGCTGGAAGACTCAAAGGCTGAGCTGGCGAGCTGCAGAGCTACCTGATTACAGTTAGCTGTGTGCTTTACACAACTGACCACATACTGAGCTGCAGCAACACTGTGCTTGAACTCACCACCATCCTAACACAGCTGCGTGGGTTTTGAGCAAGCTGCATCCAGTCATGTTGGGACCAGGAGAGGAGCAATTCCCATTTTGCTGAAGATGCTGCCCCAGATGATGCAGAGAACTCACCTACCTCTCCCGGTGACATTTTGTTTGTTCTTCCCATCTTAACCGAAATGTAACCATTCCGTTTATGATCAGTCTCACTGCAGCTGAGCAGAAATTGACAATGCAGCATGGTTTGGTGCATGACTGAGACTGCTGTTCCTCTCGGTTATGTTTCTGTCAAAATCTAATTGCTATCTCATATAAATGATTGAGATTGCTTCCAGTTGAGGACGCTGTGACTGCAGTGATTTAAAGTTAGTAATCAGATGCTACGTACTATACTTTGCATCAGTTATCCCAGTAATTAATGCCATTATCAGTCGCTGTCCATTTATTCTTTAAAAACACGACATCTTAAGGATGCTATGGCACATAAATTTTATGCCTGTTTTTGGATACAAATATGTACTATGACCTGGTGAGGTGGGTCTGCAAGCTTGAAGGAACAGGTTGAAGCACACTGGATAAAATTTAGAAGATGAAGAAGGCAAAGATGAGGCTGGGCACTCAAATGGTGGTCCTCTCTGAAGCTAAATCAATCACAGGCATGGCATCAGTAGCACGCCACCAAAAATGACTCTAAATCAAGTCCAGTCTACGTGGGCCTCCTGAATCACCTCATTGAGTACGTCACTCGTGGAAGGCAGGGCAACCTTTCCTCCTTCCTCTGTCAAACTAGACCTAATGGTAACCTCCTCCCGTTCTCTTCAATCATAAGTGGGCAAAGACTGCTCTAAATGCATGCCCCAGCAGCCTGTTTTCATGGCCACTCTGTAAATATTATTATGTAGGCTTGCTTTCTGGAAGTGCTGCTCTGGGAATGAAATTCCCTTTCAAAATGGTTTTGTTTTTGAGGAAGTGGTTTTCATTCTCTTCTTTAAAATTCAGTTTGCCTTTTTTTTTTTCTCTCCACTGGCAAATTCTAGTGGGATGCAGAGTAGAGAAGCAGATCCAGAACAACAAATGCAGATTCTTTGCTCCACAGGGCACGGCTACATGGCAAGTTACCACTTTCAACAGGAGCTAAGCACAGAAATCAGTTTTCTAAGGTTGCAGAGAACCACTGCATTCACCCTCCCTGAAGAAGCTGCTTATTGCCCTCTCTACGTATAACAGTATACAGGGAGTTTCTAACCTGGGAAATTCTCTGCAGTAGCAGTAGGAACAGCTGTGAGGCCGTTAGCCACGAGCATTAGGACAGCACATGGCTTCAGAAATAGCATGGAGCACAGAGCTCCACACTCCCTCCCTCAGAAATAATGAACTACATTCAAGGCACCCATTTAAAAACCTTTCATACCTGAATCTGAATGAAATACGAGGTGCGTGTATATATATACAAGTTACATATAAACAAAGCAGAAATCAGGTAGATGTAAAAACAACACCTGGCATAGGTAAAAATTGAAACAAACTCCTTCCCTTCACCAGGCTAATAAGCAAATTCCTATTACTGGCATTATTTACACACTACTACCATTTTTACTATCAAGGTAAACTGAAGCTGTGAATTATGCATCATCTCAAGAATTATCGCCTTGAAAATGCAAAATCGAGTCATTGTGTGAACACTTTACCATTGACAAGTCCCTCGCTGACTGGTGTGTGGCATTCCAAACCAATCTGTAAAGTCACTCTTTAATCAAGTACTTATTTGCAATACCTCGCTACCAGCAATACCTCCACCAGCTTTGGGAGGACGTACCCCACAAGCATACACGTTCCCTTTAGGTTAGAGCTCATAACAAGCTGCTTCATGGGTAGCCATGAGGAGAGCACGTGGCCGACCAGCGTCCCTTTCCTGGATCCCCCCGAAGTGCCAAACCTGCACTAACCGTGCGGGGTTGCTCTGCAGCATGTTGACATACAACCCAATGAGCACATGTTCATCGGCCAGCCTGTCTGCAACATCGAGGCTGTACTGTAACCTGGAGCGGGGGCGGGGAGAGAGGGTGCAGTCCAGACAGACAGAGGGAAATAAACAGAGAAAGCAGGAGCAAGTGAGATCGCGAAATGAGAATGTAGGAACGAATAATTAAGAGCTCTTAGGAAAAAAAAACACCGAGTGCAGAAAGTATTTTGTTACTGCTGTAATTTACATATTAAGTATTTCATGGCTTAGGATGGTAGAACCCAACTCAGTGACACAGCCAGCCACGGAAATCGGTGAGATGCCAGATTGGGCCAAGGACTGGGGCTATGCAGAACCATTTATTTCATTATAAAGCAGACTGCCAGATCAGCTCTATTTGTTTCAGTATATTCTGTAGAGGTTAAATACATCAAATATATTTCTGTTACACAGATTATTAACATACTGAAATCACAAGCTGGATTTGCTTGGAAATGTCTGATCAAGACCTCACACTCAGGTACACATAAATACACTTAAGCATGCCCTACAGAGCTCACAGGGTTAATTGGTTACTAGAGTCTTCTCAGGAAATAGATTTATAGAATATATTAAAAACAAAGGGAAGTAAGGAGAAGCTTTTGTTTTAGCTGTGTTAGTGCAAGCTACGAACATACTCTCTCTTTAACTTACCCTTTGCCTTTCAAGAAAGCTGGAGCAGCCCTAGCCAGCAGTTTGCTCTGCTCTACGTCAGTGTTCTTGGAGGGAGAGCTAGTTAATAAGACAGGAAAACTAAGAAGAGGGTAATCACTGAAGCCTGACATTTATTACAGAATAGTCTGGAAAAGCTCATTCTAGAAGCCTAGACTGAAGGAAAAAGAAATAAACATACAGCTTTAAAGAAATGTTAGAAAATTTCAGAATGTGAAGTCAAGAACTAGTTTTCCCTTCTGCTCTCAAAAAGCAAACTTTAAAGCCTTCACTACAGAATAGAGAAACAAGATGTACTTCTTTCACACATGGAGAGCTGAAGGTTCGTATAGTTTGCAGGTAGAATATGATGTAAACATTACCTGAAATGCAGCTTAGAAGTTGGTAAAGCTTCCCCATAACAGCTGAATTGTTTTTCTCCACGCCTGCCATGAGGCAGTTTCAATAACCTATGGAAATCTGCTTATTTATATGCAGTAATGGGACACACCAATTTTGTTTTCAGAAGTATTGTTTTTCTGTTGATTAAAAAATATACAGTTCATCAAACCTCAATTTTCCAATTGCATAATGCCACTTTTTTTTCCTAATTACTCTATTTAATGGATTGCAGTAACTGCATCTTTTCCAGTACAAAAATATCCATGTTAACAACTTCTTTAGATAAGACTGGTCAAAAGCAGAGAAATTTCAATGTTAGTTTTTCTTTCTTGCTGCAGTATTTCTGGCTATAGATGGCTAAATAGAAACACATTTTACTTTCTTGCTTTTAACACTTATTTTGGGGTTTGGCTACTGTTACTGTAAGCATCTTTGATCAGAAGACCTGTGTGTTAGCATGCAATGAACCTGTGCTTCCAGATGTGTGTGTGTACAGGCAGATCTTTTTGCATAAGTACGATACATGATGCTCTGATGAACTGAAGAGCAAAAGTTTCATATTAGGATAAATTCTTAGAGGAATTCTCAAAGATGAAATGTGTGCCATTCCCCCACTGCTATGGAAGACCAAGGCTATCGGTGGGGTTTGAAAAACATGGCACTAAAAGGTGTCCCAGGAATCCAAGCCCTACTGTTTTATACTAAATCTTTAAGAGAGCTCAGTGAAATGCAATACAGCACAGAGAACAAACAAACAAACAAACAACAAAACAACTTGCTTCTAGTTTCTATGTTTATCAGCATGCTGTTTATGTGTGCTGTGCTTCTACAGAAGTAACGTGCACGCAGGAAAGCATGCTCCATTTTGTCTAGAAGGATACATTTTTTCAGTGTTTTATTCCCAGTTGCGGAAGGAAAATGCTTTAAGGAGATACAGAATGTGCCCTTCCAGCCAAAAAATGCAAAATTTGTTCCTAATTAAAGATAAATTTGTTGCCATAATTGGAGACTGAAGACTGCAGGGAAGATTTCGAGCCTTGCTTTCTAACAGCGCATTGTGACGTCCCCTCTATCATGCATCAACTCTCCTATGCCCCACAAGCAACTTAATTAGGGTGGAGGGACCAGCAAACAAACATGACAATTGGCCTCACCTCTCTTTCCCTCTTGTTAGCCTTAAAGTATTAGCACCCAACCCTCTCTTAGGAGTTATATTTTCAAAGCTTTTTTTTTTGATACTTGGGCATCTCCGCTGGACTCTGTCATGCTCAGTAGCACATTTGCTCCTCGTTCCATGCCCTACGTAGGGTGCAACCTCCAGATGCCACCACCTCTGGGTAATGAGTTTTCAAAGATTTCTACATGCTGTCCTACTCAGATGCACTCTAACAATCATATTGCTCATCCAATTAGTTTGTGGTTCACTGCAGCTGTAGGTCCTTTGTCAAAATATTTCTGTCCGTTCAACTATGCTCCATATTTTATTTGATTATTTGCTTCCTTGCTAGAGCACTTACAATTACTGAGTTTCCCCTAACTGATTTCAAATCATTTGGACATCAATTACTACCATAGCAATTGAGCTCCTTTTTTAATTTAGAAATTGCTCTCCAAGCACTCCTCTCCGTAACCGTTTCAACCTTTGTACCATCTACAAATTGCATACACTCACTCTACTGCTCCAGGTAGGTCATTACAAGAAATAGTGCACAGTGTCTGACTGAAGATAGACCTTGAGAATCCCAATAGCTGATATGTCCTCCTGGAATGATAGCAAACTTTAGAAAATTTAATTACTGATTTTCAACCACTTGTGCGCTGATGTTCTACTAATTTCCCTAGGCTCTTATTTCCTTTGGGTACTTTTGTGTCATATGGGGACTATGTCAAAAGACTTCTTAAAGGTCAAGCTGTATCATATCTGCTGCTTCTTTTTTACCCACTAGACAAGCTATCCTGCCAAAGAAATACATCAATTTGGTTTGACGTAATTTGTTCTTGACAAATCCATGCTGGCTATTTCTCATCAGTTTATTATCCTCCAGAAACTTATTAATTCTTTCATAATTTCAGTATTGTTGGATACCAAGGTTAGGCTCCCACTTGCATAACCTCTTTCATTTTTTGTCCATTTCCACTTTCAGTTTCCTTCTTTGGAAGAGATAACATTTGTCCTTCCCTGCCTCCCACAGCCTCCTACATCCCCCATAGTTTCCCTTAAATACAGCTAATAGCACAAAGATTGTTTTGGCCACAGTGAATTTGTCTGGATCCAACAACCTGGACTACATTTTTATAAGATACATTCCTTTTACAATGAGCTGAAGAATGTTTTCCTATCCAAACTATGATACAAGACCTCCACCTCTGGGCAGATGTTTATAAAGATGTACACCTAAGAAGACCTGTGAAAAAGGTACACTCTCTTTAGAGCCTACCTGACCACTGAAACCACCGGACATTTAGCCTGCCTTTAGCAGGCAGAACACTGGCCAAGAAGACCAAGCAGGATTCTCTTCTTCTTCTGAAAACAACATGCAAAGGAAACTGACAGTTCATGTTTACTACACTCCTCAGACATAGGAATGTGGACAACAAAGGCAACCAGCATGCTCTGCTCCAGAGATACTGTCCAGAAACCTCCCAGTGCTTTACATCCAGGCTGAATAACCAATTCTTTGTAAGGTTTTTATCTGGAATTCAAAGGCGGCACCATCTACACTACTCAGCATTAAATAACACTCAATTTCTCATTGGTTACGGGCATTTGATGTCACAGTGTATTCTTTCTGACTACCAGAGAATTACTAATTTCCACTTTACTAGAATGTATGGCACCACTCCATTTATTCCAGTTGATTATACCTTTAGAAGAACTGAATGTATCAACTGTGAGGGGGCACTGAAAAAAAATGCAAGAAAAGCCATTCTGCTTCATCTTATCCCAACTCAAACCCCGTAATTCTATAGTTTAAAGGAGACTGAAAGAAGTTGTACCCATTACTATGGTAGTGACAGACTGTAGCTGGGGAAGAAAAGAATCCAAATAGGCAAGACATTGTTAATTCAGCTAGGGATAGAGTTATTCTTCTTGACTAGACAGAAGTTTCTTCAATGCTCAATCTACCTGTTTTGGCTTAACACATCCAGCTCGTTGGGTTTCTAAGGGCAATGCCTACTCTGCAACAATGTTCTGCTGCCCTGTAGTTAATCAGAGATCACAAAAATAAGGGTGAGATTAAAAAAAAATATTAGCTACGGTAAAAACAAATCAGCTCTTGCAGTGTTAATCACTTATTAGCTGTCATCAGAACAAATGCCTATCATCTGGTATTTGGGAGAAGATCAGTGATTTTTTTGTTCCTTCTTTACTAAAATAAGTGCTTTTAAGCTCTTAAGCTGTACAGACAGGGGTAAAGGACTCAGCTGAGCACACTGTACTGTTGATACCAATTTGCACACTGTGTATATTTAAAAGAAAGGCAATTGTTATGCCAAAGTTCTCATTAACACTCACTAATGGACATAATGGCTCAAACTATGCAAGCAGACTGTGATACTCAGGTGGACTGAAGAAACTAAGAAGCATCTCAAGGAAAGTCTAAATCTGACTTCCTTTGTGCTTTGGAATAATTGTGTATCCACCCAAAGCTCAATTAAACTGCAAATTACATATCATATTTAGTCTCCTTTCAGCTATTCCCACAAGTTATCATTGTATTTGCTAGTTATCAAAGATCTTCTCTTTAATATGATTCTTCTTCCCAGTCCTTTTCCCTTGTCCACCCAAGAACTCAGAAATGAAGAGAGTGGTTTGCTGCATTTATGCTACCATATTCATTTCCAGGAGCAGAGTGATGTGGTGTGCTGCATTCAGCATTTCCTGCTACAGGGAAAGACTGGTTGTGAATGGCAATGCTCTTATGCGAATGCAACTATCTGAAACAAATACCACAGGAATGCTACAAATGAGAGAGACTGGCACAATTGTGCCAATTCTCTTTTGCATAAACCATCTAATTACATAAAAACCTCCTTCGAAGCTATCTGAAACCACTAAACTAGACTGCAACACACATTAAAGTAACCATAAGTTGTCTGCCGTGCAAACAGCCAGCGGATTTACCCTTGATTATGTTCAGCTAGAAATTCTACCCTAAGTTTGTACAATTTTTATTATAACATGAATCACTGAGCATTTAATATAAAATCAGCAGAACTGCAAACAAGGCTGTCAAAGTCTGTTTCTCTGATGTACGAGAGGATGAGCTTCCACTAATGAGGCCTGATTCTCCCAGGGCAATAATAACAGTAAAACCTACAAGAGTGAACGGAGACACTGTTATTAGTCTAATACAGATTGAAGGAGTTGGCATTTAGGAAAAAAGTACCTTGGTCCCAATACTTTCTCATTGAATTATAGCTAATCTCATGCACTAATCAAAGAAGAAAAAAAGAAAGGTCGTTACACTCCACAGTAAAAAACTGGGAAATTGTTCTTATCCAGTTGGGTACTTTTACATAACATGAGCTTGGTACTTTTACATAACATGAGTAAGACCTCTTACTGCAGGTCACTACAATGAGAGAGAATTCTGGGAGAACAGCGCATCAGCTGGAGGCATAGGCCCACCTCCAAAGCTCCCTGAGTAAATGGCAGGTTTCCATTAACTTCAGGAGGATGTACACCTGCCTTTCGGTGGCTATTTTGAAAAGCAAAGCAAAGTGGTTCAGGGAGGGTTACTGGCAAGCAGCACGAACTGCAGACCGCTAACTCACAGCAGCAAGAGCTGCGGACAAGGGAGGGCAGGCTGGCTGTGGGACTTGGAGTCTCTTCCAGACTCTTGTGTGAGCCTCTTTCATGCCTCTGTCAGGAATATACCCGGGAAGTCATGCACTGAAGATGCAAACATAGAGGTGCGTTTTTTGGCTTTCAAAAACAATGGTGTCCAACTTCCTCCAGATGCATAATATTAATCCTATGTGAAAAGGTGAAATGAAAGATTAGTGCTGTGCGAAAGCAAGGAAAGTTGGCAAAGCCCACAGCCAGCAGGAAGTCTAATCAAAAGAATATTTAGAGCCTCAAGAAATCCTCCAGCACGCCAGAGCCCTTCCTTAAAGACTGTCTTTAGTAATTGAGCAGAATTGCTAATGATTTAGTGCATGAGCTACAGAACTACGGCAGTTAGTGGGTTAGTGCTCTCATACTGACCGTGAATTGTTGTGAAGCTGATTTACATACAGCTTTATAAGAGAATGCTCATCAGCCACAGGACTGGCTACATTTATACCCCCAAGCAACCTGAATGATTCAAACAATGAAACCTTGTTAATACTCCAAAAAGTAAGCACAGACAGTAGCGTGTTCACAGTGAATTCTTTACAATAAATGCAACTTATAACCACTTAGAAAGAACACTGACTTGATGGCTTGTAGGTGTTTGTTATTTCTATTTTTTTTTCTAAATAAATAGATGCAACTGAAACGTGTAAGAGTTAAAAATAATGACAATAAGCCGCGAAGCTCTTAAAATGCAGTTAGGAAAATGAAACAAAGGTTACAATAGCACTTATTATACAGAGTTGTTTTATCCATCAGGGTATTGTTAGCTCAATAAATAAATAAATAAATAAATAAATGAAGTCCAGAACCAACCATTGCATCATGGAAACTTTTGAGGTATAAGGATGCCATACTGCGTGCTCAGTCTGAGTACCTACGGTTGTGGGTTTTGCCTCCTGCCTTCAGGGGATTCTCAGTCAATCAGCTCTTCCTCCAGGAGGAAAATAATTCTAATGGCCCAGAGATTACCTACATTTAATCCTGACAGTTAGGCAGTCAGCTGAACTACTAAAGAAGACAGAAGTAAAATGATCAGGAACTTTTCACGTGTAAAAAAATAAAAGTTGCACGGTAAACTGTACTGTAATTGTTCCTGCAAGTTGCTGACATACATGGCAAAGCCTACTTCTTTTGAAAGGGACTTCTTGGGCATAAATAGAAGCAACAGTTATACTCTTAAAGAGCATTGCTTTTAATGACCTGTCTTGTAGAGACCACAGATAAGATTACTCTGCCTTGTCCCAGCACATAAAATCCCATATACTCCAACTCTAGAAACAAATCTGCATTTGCAGTCTCACTGTCTGTGCAGGCAGCAGCCTTAGGGGCTGCTTTGGGGCAGGCTTTCAAAAAGCATTTCAGACGAACCCAGCAGCCTCCTGCACTAAGATAACAATGAGAGTTTACAGATTATAGCTCCCAGTACCAAAGTTCATAAATCAAAGTAGTAACCAAACACCTTTACTTTAACATTTCAGTGTTGTACACCGAGGATTTATTTTCCGTGTTAAAAAAGGTATCCACGCATACCCAGAGTTGTGTTTGGTTATTAGGGAACACTGAAGCACTGACAAACACAGCAAGGACCAAGCAATAGTATGCACCTGAGGACGACATATCACTCATCCTCCCCAATACAGCAAAATGTTATTTTTCTGCCACTTTTTCATCTATGTACATCGGCAAGCTTACATAGAGATTGGGTGAAAAAGTCAGCAAATGCTACACATGTATTTTGGACATATGAGCCAAAATAGCGGGCCAAAATGTACACACACAGCTGCAAGCACCTTTTCTTTGGGATTAATGTTTCTCATCACTCCTCTCTGTACTGTTTCCGGAAGACTCACCATATTCTAAGTCGGCCCTTTCTCTCTTGTAACCTTTAGAGAAAATCTGAATGGCTTAACAGAAGGAAGGATGCCTCGCTATGTTGTGAGAACGAACACATTTTCCCTTTGTTCATACCACATCTTGCAGTATGATGCAACCATTCCCAGTAGGTAATGGTATGTCCCAACTTCTGTACCCACAGTGCTGCGACATCTACAAAATGGCTACAGAGACCCATTCTCAGCCTCTGTCAGTGGATGCCCGAGTTGCATTTGAGCCCATTTAGTAGAACTTAAGGGTCCAATTAAGAACCAGAGATCTGCACTCCATCCCGAGGAGTTTGGAGTGCCCCTCCCTCATCTCTCCACCTGGATACTTGGGTATTTTTCTGCTCACATGTGCTAATTTTATTTTGCCTTTCTTGAGGAGGGAAATTAGAAGTGGAAACCTCTTCCACCCTCATACAGTGATTGAACATAAATTAAAGTAACAACTCACCTTCTGTTGGCAAAGGGACTTCCTGAGGGAACAGAGTGGGAGAAGAGTGTGTCGTTCATGCTGGTTACAGGTCGGGGGGGCCTAAAAGAAGGTAAAATATCTAGTTGCATTCATTTGGTACAGAACAATCAATCAGCAACCGTATTTACAGATAATTAAATAAGTTTATTGTTTAAATTAACATTATGGCTGGCATCTTCTGTTTTAAGTAATAGTTCAAAATTAAAGATGTTGTTTTTAACCGAAAGTTGATAAAAACACATTGTTACTTAGGTCTAGCAGGAAATAATAGTTTTACGTGTTCTGAGGTGAGTTTTAAGCAATTCTCTTGATTTTGTTTCTGCTTTGGCAAACTGACTCCAGAGCTTGCAGTTTGTGGTGCAGATAGTGCATTCAGCTAGCCAGGCTGAGCACCAGTAGCAGGTTAGCTGTGGCAGAATGGAGGTCTACATGAGGCAGTTACCGCTATATTACATAGCTTTTCTCAGATTTATCCACAGCACTGTGCTCTGTGCTACCATACCCCCACAGTGACCACAGCGTACCCAATACCCCTTGGTGTCCCATAAAATACTTGTAGTACAAAACTGCCTGAAGTGCAAAGCTTTTCAACTGGTATATTAAACCCCTAAATCAAAATTTAAAATAAGTTTCCAGTTTAAAAGGACCTATTAATAACGATGCTTTTATTATTACATTTTTTATTTCCCACTCTTAGTAAAAATGAAATGAGAAGGAATATTTCCTCTGCTTTCTTTTATTGCCTCCTCTTAAAAACATTTTGTGCATAATCTTTTTTTGTGTGTGTGTCCATCCAAGCAAATTCTTCCATTCCCAATGGACTTCTTATGCAACAGTAGGCAAAAGATACAGATGCTTTGGAAAAAAACAGAAAATATGATACTAAATCACAGGGTTTTCAGGTATAAGCAGAACTTGAAGCCATATGGAGACCAGGCCGTAAACTGCCTGGATTTCAAGTTGGTCATGATTCCCTTTAAGCTCTGTGGAAGGTCTGTCTTGCTTTCTGAATTTTGTGAATGGGCAGATGAAAATACAGTAGCCATCTGCCAAAATTTCCTGTGCTCTAATTGTGCAAGACAATCAGCCATTCAAACTCTTTGTAGGAAACAAAGAAAATCAGTTCTGCACAGAAGTGAACTATTAATATATATTTTCATTCTTACTTTGTTACCGTTCAAAAACGAGCACATATATCTTCTTTGGTGAGCACCAATGGATTTCTCAGCACAAAACTACCACCCTGATTTTAAAGAGATTTACAACTGGGAATAGAAAGACGTAGGATTTTGCATACTTATGGGACAATATACTGTTTAGCCCATGTCTTCAGATCCACGGGCAAAATTGCAGATCTAGTCAGTCAGAAATTTGTGTTAAGGACACTTGTGTGTCCTATGTACTTATCTCTGGATGAAAAAGTGTTAAGTATTATTTTCTGTAAACTGCTCCATCAGAGCTAGGAAGAGCTTGGGTGAGGCCATGATGGATGATTCCATGATAATGGGAAGGTCACTGTAGGATGAGCCTTGAGATACAGAGATTTGAAAAGAAACTTTGAGAGAATACTTGGAAACTAATGGGTAAGCAACTGGTGATTTGTTGGCTGGGAACTGTAATTATTTAGGAGTAACTACTGATCTGCTGCTTTCTCAATTTTCACAGTGTAACCACTGTCCATCAAATATATTCAAAGTCTTAACTGGGCAGAGGCCAGCCTTTCTGAAAGATGGGTCTAGCCCAAGGCTGTGTAGTCCTAGATGCCGAAGAGGACAGGAGGAGAGGCTGGCTTCCAATGCTCCCCTAGAGGAGAGGCAGGAGAGGTTTGGCAGAGCTCGACTTCAACTCTGCCTGGCACTCCATTCACTCTTTCTGATTGCGTGGAAGTGGATACACTGCATCCATGAAATTCAGCAGATCATTACATCTGTGCTTCAGGTTCGTGTCTTTTCTAAGTTTTACCTCAGTCAGGGTGGAAGGGAAGATTTCTAAATCCTAGAAAAGTTCTTTCCTCTCAATATGTCTTTGCATTCAAAGACAATGATTGATTGTGTTGCGGACTCCTGTAAAAAGCTAGGGATTGGTAATGAGATCACAGAATTTTCTCAACCTATTTTCCTCCAACAAATGTACTAAAGAAGAAAAATACTCACCAAGTATCTCTTTTGCAGCCAAAATGAAATGGAAAAGAGAAAATTAATTAAATTGCCGGTTTAAAAATATGTGATTTAAGTACAGCATTGGACAATCTCCATTCCTATGACCCCGATTCTGTAAAAACCAAGACAGCCTCAGCAGGTCACTGACGCTGCTTATATATGCAGAATTGCTCTTGTGTACAGATGTCTCTAAACTCCAAGGCTTTGCTAAACTTTTGTGATTAGCATTTGTTTGTCAATTCTTATATCAAGAAAACTTAAAATGAATCTGAGTTTTCCCAAGTCAAGTTTCTGCAAGGTTGATACCCACTGTCACATTCCTCAGGTTTAGGTTGAATATCAAATGGATGTTCAAACACACCTACAAAGACCTATATACGTTGGTGATGTGGTAAAACAAGAACAGCATCCCTTGTGGTAAAACAAAGGGAAACTCTTACCTATCACTATAAATGCAAATCCTTCAGAGGTTCTTTCTAAACTGCTGAAAGTGAGTGATTAAGCTCTCTGACAAAAGTGAACTGGTGATACTCAGTCAACTTTCTCAAGGAGGCAAAAAACACTTAAAACAATACAACCTAAAAATGCTACGTAACAGTGCACGCTATAGCCTAACACATGCCCAAAGTAAAACAAAAAAATAATAACAGGAATTTTACAAAGTGCTCCTTGCTTGTCTAAACTATCCCTACTGATGTCAAAAATAATGCTC